>NC_138517.1:89527416-90235750 GCF_000230855.2 Cajanus cajan
AAAAGATAATACTCTGCAATTATTCTTTTTTAATAGTCGCAAATTTTATTTTTTTTTTATATTTATGAATATAGTACGTGGTTCAAAATTTAAAACTAATCTAACACATGAGACACGACTTCTGTTGTGTAACCGTATTATTTTAACTTTCAACTAGCATTTTTTGATTTTGAATTTCACATCGTAATTGTTCTTTTTCAATATCTTCTCCAAAAATATCACCCACTAAACACTGCGGAAAAAACTACCTTTTAAGGCAATTTTATAGCAGCAATGATGTAATTGTCGGTATTTATTTTTTAATCTATACAATTTTACGGCTAATAATATTAGTTAAAAAAATTATTATTTGCCGACCATTAATATCAAAGGAATATTTCAGCAAGTTTTTCAATTGGAGATCTTGATGAATCGTGTATTGATAGTCTGAGAGTATGATCAATGATATTATTTTCACATCATTTTTATTGTACCCTTCTTCCATTGTTTCCATTTGGGATAACATAATATTATATGACTATATTGAGCAATTTGTACCTTTTGCCTTACCAAGATTTTGTTTTGTCCATTTAGCATGCTATGATCGGATATGATTAATATTAAGCTAATAAAAAAATGAAAAACTAAGAAGAAAAATATCAAAATATTAAATATCTTTATATACCTGTCTTGCGCTATAAGTCATAAGTATAGGACTTATATTCCTACTCTAATATTCAAAGCAAATAACATTGATTAACAACAATCTATATACTAAGGTCATCATTGTCTTTAAGAAACGAATTTCATTTGATTTTATTTCCTGTTTAAGTATCCTTTGCCATCAATAAGTAAAGATTATTAGCGGGTGAAAATGTATAATTAAAAAAATTACCTATTGCAATCATTAAAATGGTTACAAAAACTACCGCTAAAAACTTTTAATTTTAGTGACCAATTAATAAGTTTAATAATCATTTTTAAGGAGAGTAAAACACATATGAAAAGCCACTAAAGTGACTTTTGGTGTAGTAAAATGACAAATAATGTCCTAAGAGTCTATGGCTGTATTGAGATACAAACAAGTCCCACATCGATATAATATATATGCAAATCTCACGAGTAACAAGAAGAAGCTAACATTGTTAAAGATCAACAAGAAGATGAAGAAGAACAACTACTTTCAGTGTCATGCTTTATGACCAAAAAACCTTCAAAAATTTGGATTATTGATAGTAGTTGTACAAATCATATGACTTATGACTGAGAACTCTTCAAAGAACTCAACAAAACTGATATTTTTAAAGTCCAAACGGGGAATGGAGCAAACCTTATAGTAAAATAACCCCAACAGTGATATCAGAGCTGCAGGTTGGATTCGGTGATAACTAATAACTTTTACAAAAAAAATGATAATGATAATGTGATATATAAAGACAGATTCCGTTGCATGAAAGGTTAGGTCCCTTGTTTGAGAGGAGGATTGTTGAGATACAAATAAGTCTCACATTGATAAAATATGATAAAAAATAACAACTTATATAACATAAACATACTTCAATGATTGAGAGGCCTTTTGGGTGATAACCAAAAATAAAATCGTGAAGACTAAGACTTAAAGTAGACAATATCTCATCATTGTAGAATATACTTGTATAATAATTTTATAAAAATAACCTTCATAAAATATCTCTCCTTCAGACAAATATCATAACATAATTCTATCATGCTGTATTATCCCAATGCACCAAACCATTCTTGATCTCCATGTAATGTTTATAATGCCCTACGCACGCCCTTCATCAAGCTCATTGATGGGGAAACAATTCGTACAATGGACACAATAATTTAATATATACTATGTTTTGTGCAAAGTCCAAAACGGAAGGTTGCACCTTAGAGAATAGGTACACTTTACTACATTATATATCTTGAAATGGGAATAATAAACAATTACTTTGTATAAAATAAACTTACCGATCGATACCATCTTTATAGTACTTAGTACCACTAAAGGGATTAAACCCAAAACAATGATCCCTTTTTATATTTGGATTGAGTTGGAACTTATGCTGGTGATTGGGCAGAGCCCACGTGATAGAGATTTTGTGTCCAATGAAGATATCTTGTTTCCTTAAACAATCGATGGACTCTTTAATTGTTATATCTATGTTCACACTGCACCTATGCTTAAATCTATTTAAGGAATGAGAATAAAGAAAGACATGGGGTTGGGTTTTACCTCCCCAACTAAGGGCCTGGCCAGGTGTCAATGATCAACAAATGATGGGTATAATTGGTCAAACGACTCAAGGACATCACCGAATTGATTAACATATCGTCTCATAATTCTAACAACGAAAATTAATGGCCCTTTAAATATAGCCACTCTATGTTAGTAGTTTTGAACTTTTGATTAATTAACAATTTCCCATCCCTTCCGCACTCGCACTTGGAGAAACACACGTTGTCAGTAGGAGCGTCCAAAAATAATTAAATTGATCCGAATCTCGATCTGTATTAAAAAATCTGATCTATTTTAAAAAAAAATTCGAATCGAAACACTTTATAAAATTAGTTTAGTTATTCAATCCATTTTTATAAAGTGGATCAGTTCGGTTTGATTTAATTTTTTTAAAAAATGATCTATATATGAGTAAAAAGTAGATAATTGCACCGCATCGAATGAATCCAAGTCCACATTATAAAAAAATGGATCAGTTAACTGACCTACTTTTATAAAATGGTTCAGTTCAGTTCGATTTAGATTTTTTAAAAAATCGATCTATGAACACTCTTGATTGTCAGTACCATCAAAGACATAAACTTTATTTCTAGGATGAATAAATATTAATGTAAATATCAATATATTGTTAATTCAATTAAAATTGAATTTGCATTTTATCAAACAAATTTTCATATTTGAATCACGGAAAAAAATGGTTGGAAAAAAGATGGTGAAGGATGCATGTGAGTGTAATTTATATGCATCAACTTTGTCCTTGAGGTTAGTTTGACATGGATCATGGATGTAAATTTTAAAGGTACCCCCGATCCGATCTAAAAAGCCAGAACTACTAATAAAATAAATCAAATTAAAAACCTTTGAGACTTTGACAAATGACAATCACATAGAAGTTATTTTTCTTCTAATATGCAGCCCTTTAATTTTAAAATTGTTTGACAAGAGAATTGAATCTTAATTGATAAAAAAAAACTTGAATCTTAATATAAGCCTAAAATAATGTATGTGTAATCGTATGGATACATTTCTAACAAGAAAGTAGTGTCTCGGGTACACAGTCATATTTCACGATTTTCGATGCGATGTGATAATGCTAAAAAAGAATTAAAGGAATAGCTGTTCGTGGTTAATATATAGGAGTATCAATAATTGCTTGAGTTTTATGGCTTATTATTATAGTACGAGGATATAGCTGCAGAGTGAGATTTATTAATTATGTTACATGCATATATAAACTATTTATATGTGCTGAACAAGCTGTAAAGGTCTTCAAATTTGCTTCCCCCCTTTAATTCAGATCCTAAGGAGGATTTCGTTTGTTTTTGTGTGTTGGCTAACTTTCTATTATTTATTTATTTTAACTATTCAGCTGTTATATGTACTTGTAGTCATTTCGTACTACGCTTGTATTGTTCAGAATTCAGATATACAATGCATATTATATATATATATATATATATATATATATGAGAAGGGTTCAAACGATACCGGCGTAACTTTTACTAAGTGTTACACCGCTTAATAACTTTATATTAAATGTGAATTTTGAAAATCCAACCGTTAGATTGAAAGTTTATATATCTTAGATCATATATGTCAAATTTTGTTAAAATTTAACTCCCTAAAATTACCTTCTCTTATATTAGATCTCTTTTCCGAACCACTAGGGTTAGCCTAGTGATTGGGTGAGGAAGGATTAGTGTAGTTAAATGTATGAGGACCCAGACTTAATCCTCATTGTGATCATTTTTATAATCTTTCTCATCTTTACCAAAAAAAATATCTCCTTTCCTTTTTCTATTTTAATAATTTATTTTGAAACTATTGTATTTTTTTAAATAATATTTAAAAAATTAATATATTTATTTAATTATAGTTTAGTAAGATATTTTAAATTAATTTATTTTATTAAATAAATATTTTTCTTAGATTTAATCTTGTTGATTCGATTTTTTAAATTAAATTTTATCTTATATTTTGACTTGATTTTCAAGAATTAATCATATTTTATCTTATAATTTAATAAAAGATTTTATTATAAATATAACTTTCTCAAGGTTTTGAGAGTCTTTTTACACATTTTTTTTTATCACTTTATAAATTCTATGAAATATTCTCACTTAAAAATTCTTGCTAATTCTGTTATGTTAATTATTATTAAAAAGAAGTTGTTATATCTTGAGACACATCTTAGATTAATTACTCTCATAATTGTAAAAGTTTCATATAAGAAGACAAATCATGATTCCTAATTGATCATGATGATGTATGATATTAAAAGGATGAACAACACTGTATAACAGAAACTACTCATGAATAATTTGTTAATAAAAATATTTTTTCCTTCTGAGTTTCTTTTTCCTTCCTGCTAGCATATATATAGAAAATAAATCGATACATAACTGAGGATTTCATAAAAGGACAAACTGACTACCACAAAAATTAATACAATCTATAATCAAGGAGTAAGCTTAATGTTTTTAATTACCAAATCACCATCCAAGCTTCCTTCCTCTTTTTACCTCTTATGAATTTTCTACATGTTCAAAGAAATGTGCAGCACTTTTTTTTTTTTTTTTTTAAGCTACGATAAGTTTCAGAACCCATTTGGTTTACATTCTAAGATTTGTGAATGCATTTTTTTAAAAGAAAAATTACATTGAAATGTGTGCTTTAGTATTAATTAGGTTGAGGAATAAATTTACTTCCACGGAAAAAGACAAATCTTTACTTCTAGCAGCTACTTAGCTTTTGATTTTGGCATAAGCTACAAATGTATGTTTATGTTTATATTGCCTATAATTTTGAATTTATTAGGTTTACTTTTAGTTATATATATATGGTGAATTGTGATTAATTATAATAATAAAAATATTTATTGAAGTCTTGATTGAATAAATAAAGTTCTTGTATTGAGTTTTGTTAATTGTATTTTTTTATTTTTTATTTTTATTTTCCATTTAAAAGGGATTGACTACAAACTCTTCCATCGAATAACAATTATTTGATACAGATAAAGTATTAATATGAGTATTTCTAATAGTGCAACTAAAGGGGAGTCGTTTAATTCACATTATTTTATAAGTCGTATCATGCCATGTCATATTTAATTTTCTTTTAACAAATTTCAACTCCGAGAGTGCAATCATTTAGGAATTTAAAATGGGTCCCGCCAGCATCATTATATTTATGATTTATATTTATTATCGTTTCAACTAAATATAATAACTTATTTGTACTTTAATTTTAAAGCAATAAATATATATATAATTTAAAATATTATTTTAATAACTTATTATTTTTTACTTATTAGAATGAAATTTAGTAATAAGAAAGTTTATGAGAATTCACACATTATATTCAACTATCTTAGTTAAACTTCCTTAATTTTAATTTGTACTATAGAACATAAATATTTGTTTATTTGATATTAATTGAATATAAAAATGACAGTATTATTTTTATTTAAATAAATATGAAAAAACTAAAAAAATACTAATTATAAACTAACAAGTATTGATCAAAGAGATTAAACTCAGTCATTTTAATTAAGGTTTTAGATTCAAATTTTATAAATAAAAAAACATGATTGAAGGTGAAAACTCAACCAAAAGTGATTAATGAAGTTTTTTTTGACAAAAATTAACTTATCACCAAAGTTGAAGGATATTTTATACCAATAACAATTAAAAAATTACTAATTATAAATTAAAATAGGTCTTAAGTCATTCAAATTAGAAGTAGTATGAGTAAAAATTTAAGTCTCACGTCAACTTAAAAATAAGATTAAAAAAAAAAAGAATTTAAAAGTGAGAAAGAATTGAATTAGAAGTAAATTCAGTTTCTAAAAAAGAGAGATCGAAGACGTTAGGTTATATAACTTCAAAGAGCTGGAAAAATGAAATGTAATATAGTTTCCCACAAAACACAATAAAATTAACAGCACGTCTTAAATCCAAAACCTTTTGGGCTTCCTTGATTGACGAGGCAATTTCTGTTTGAATAGATTGTTCAAAAACCAAAAAGTAGGCCTACCGGGCTTTTACTTTGTTGTGCCAACAACTGAAGTGGATATCCCAATTCCTAATGGTTTAGTCTGAATTGTAACATTGATGAATGGTTTTCGAAAATGGTTATTTGTTTTTCCAGATTTGAGTTTAACTTTATTAGGGTTTTAAAAAAAATTATACTCATAAGCTTTTTGTCTTTTCTACATTAGAATATGTATTTTTTTAACATGATTTTAAACTATCATCTAAACATGCACTTAGTTTCCTCATTCAAACCACTTTATTTATTTACACTTTTGGTAAATAAATTAGTATCAGTAAACTATATAAAATCAAGCAATTTAAATAAAATTGTAGGATGGTATTTCCATTGCAATTAATGCGATCATCATAATATTTACTTTCAACTATTGATTTCGATTCTTATATATTTATTATTAGAGTTAATCACCTATACACTATACATTACTAGTGTAAAATTTTTTCACTAACAACTAATCATATCTCTTAATAATGTTATGTCATTTGCTCATTTAATTAAATAAAAGTAAAATAAAATAATTTAAAAAATATGATTGATTGTTAGTATAAAAAACTTTATACTAATAATGTATAGATGATTAACTCTTATTATTATACCAAACTTGTATAGCAGGGGTACTGTATATGCCTTTACAACTTAAAAATGATAAATATTGTAATCTTAATAAGTAAAGGTGGACTGAAAACCAATAAATCGTGTGCTCCATTTATACTAACCATTTTGTTAACAATTATTTATTTATTTATTATTATGATGAGAACAAAATTAAAACTTAAAACTTTATAACACATACTAATCTAAATAGTAATGACCTTATCGCACTGTAAAAGAATTATTAAATGCATCTATATGGTCTACAATTTTTATAAACTACATTTATTAATTATTCTTTACAATATATTTGAAGATTAATTTTCTTATTTTAAGACATTTTAGTTTCTCTATGCATTATTGTCACAATGCTTTTCATAAAATCAAATTTGATAATTTTGTTTTGATCCTAATTATTTAATTATAGATTTAAATTTAAAATTTCATTCATGTAATATTTTAAATTATTAATTATAATTTATTTATATAATTTTGTAAATCTTACACATAAAATCATAACAAGATTTTATATATATCTAACATGCATAATGCGATACTTAATGGAATAATAGTTGTCACTCGCTAGTAGTTTGCATTACAAAATTTCTTAGATTATATTATATATGCACATTTTTTTTTGGTAACAGATTATATGTACATTATAGTCTAAGCATATGATGACTGATCGATGAATACAAAATTCTCGTTAGTTTTATTCAAAATTTAGTTTGCTCCATTTTTGGAGTCTATATTCGATTTAAGTACTCATAAAATTAAACATTTTTGTCCTTCTGGTTTTTAAATACGTCAGAAAATAACTTCCTTTTTCCTTGAATTTGTTTAATCATTGACTGATTCAACGTTGAAGATTTCACCACAATGCTGCCGAATATGCAGACCATTGGTTCAGAAGAATATATATTTTTTCTTCTTATTTTGTTGGTTTAGAACAATATGTGATGAGTATCGTAGGAACTTCTAACATACGCCATAGCTGTCACCTTGAATCTAAAAGATTTCAACTTTGATATTTTCACGCCTCACTGATAAGAAGACAAAATTCATATTTACAGGGACGGATCTACTTAAAATACATGCAGGCACATTAATATTAATGTATTGTATATAACGAGACGGTTCTACTTACTTTTTTCTTAAAATAAAATATATGTAGTACAATTACAAATCAATTCATGAGGAATATTATCCTCACAACATAAAATTTCTGAATTAGTATTTCTTTCTATATATGTATGATGTAAAATACGATTATATTTATAAGTTATTTATATTTTATTTTTTTATTTTTTTTCCTTTAATATATAGCGTATATCACATTGGTTTGTTATTATCTTTATATTATTACTAGTCTTTAATTTCTTGAAAAATATTAGAAAAGCATAACCATTATCAAATTTAAGTGAAAATTGTATATTCAAATTAGGATAATAATTCTTTCATTATCTAAAAAAAATGTAAATTAAGAGGTTTGACGATTTTTTTGTGGGTAACCATGGTTTGAAGAGAATTGAAGATAATACGACCAAAATTTCAATACGAATGCAAGTATGCAATACTTACAAATTTACAATATGCATTTCCACATCTGATACATCACTAATTTCAAAATCTTTGTATATCATACCAGAAAACTAGGAAACGTAATGAAAACGAAAAAGAGATGACAAGGGGACGCGAGAATTTTAAAGTTGTACCTTGTGTAAGACATCGTCACATCCTAGCATGCGCATTGTGTAATGAAAGAATTAATATTCTAATTTGAATATCGGTTATCACTTTTTGCTCCCCAATAATTCTATACGTCTATGTAGGCACTAGGCAGCAAATAAGCTTGCACGCATGACTTCAGACAAACCATACAAAATTTAAGTCATGTTGCCTGTTGGAGATTACATCCACCAGTATAAAGCCAAATTAAAGAATACAAGTAGTGCAATTTCTATCTTAAAAAAATCACCTAAAATTAAATTAATCTTAAATCCATATTTTAATTTAGTATCAAAGTTTATGTTAATAATCATCGTTGAGTTTTTTAATTGATCCTCGAATTCATATTTTAATACGATATCAAAATTTATGATAATAACTATTATTGAACCTATCATATCACCGCTATCATACTATTATATATGTTTAGTCATATAAATTTTATATTCAAAATGTTTTGTCCGTATATAAGTAGAAAATATTTTTTATTTTAAAAGTTAATTGTAAAATTGAATTAGGTTTAATTTAAGTTATATATAATACATGGCAGGCCTCGGATTCATTAACTATATCCCTATTAAGCTTGATTGATACAAAAAATGATTAACATGCATGTTAGTAATGGTATTAGCACACCAACTCTTATGTTGTGCTATGCAATGGTAACCATTGTATTCCTCCCTCCAACGAATCCACTATCGTTTAGCTACCCCTCCTTTACCAGAAGTGATGGAGGGCTGAAGCTGGAAGGAGATGCAGTAGTGTCACGTTCAGAAATCCAAGTCACATTGAGCAGAATAGGCCAAAGCAACGAATACAGTGTTGGACGTGTCACACCACTTCATCACATGCTTCTCTGGGATATTAGCTCTAGAAAACTGGCAGATTTCATTACCAAATTCTCTTTTACTATCTTCTCTGAAGACTCACCCTATGGAGATGGTTTGGCATTCTTCTTGGCAGATCCAGGGCTTCCCCTTTTGAATAACATTAGAGAAGGAGGTGGTCTTGGCCTTGTTGATGGTGACCAAGTGTTGAACTCAACTCAGCACTCATTTGTGGCAGTGGAGTTTGACACCTTCAAAAATTCATGGGACCCCTATGGCCCTCATGTAGGTATCAATTTCAACTCCATGAAGTCTAACATAACGGCGTCATGGTTGACTCATGATATGTCACAGAGTAAAGTTTTTAATTGTAGCATTGAGTACAACTCCACCACTCTTAATTTAATGGTTTCTTTCACCGGCTACACTAGTGACAATACCCCAGTAGAAAAAAACATTTCATACAAAGTTGATTTGAGATATCACTTACCTGAGTGGGTTATGGTTGGGTTCTCGGCAGCCACGGGAAGTGTGTATGAGGTGAATATTCTCAAGTCATGGTCATTTAGTTCAAGCTTACAAATTAGTGATAGTGGTGATGATATTAATGATGATAATAAACTGGGTAAGGGGCTAGGAATTGGAGTGGGTTTGTGTGTGGCTTTTTTAGGGTTGGCTTGTTTTCTGTTGTGGAAAAGGATTAAAAGAAAGGAAGATGTTTTGGTAGAATTTGATGTGAAAATGGATGATGAATTCCAAAAGGGCATTGGACCCAAGAGGTTTGGCTACAATGAACTTGAAAGTGCAACAAGTAAATTTGCACAGTCAGAGAAGCTTGGACAAGGTGGTTTTGGTGGTGTGTATAAAGGTTTTCTGAAAGATTCAAACTCCTATGTTGCAATCAAGAGGATATCAAGCGAGTCTAAGCAAGGGGTTAAAGAATATGCTACTGAAGTCAAGATCATTAGCCAATTGAGGCACAAGAATTTGGTGCAACTCCTTGGTTGGTGCCATAGGAAAAATGACCTCCTTCTCATATATGAATTCATGCCAAATGGAAGCTTAGATTCCCATTTATATGGTGGGAAAGGCTTCTTGACATGGCCTATAAGGTATAACATAGCTCTAGGCTTGGCTTCAGCATTGCTCTACCTGCAAGAAGAGTGGGAACAATGTGTCCTCCATAGGGACATCAAATCAAGCAACATAATGTTGGACTCAAGTTTCAATGCTAAGCTTGGTGACTTTGGTTTGGCTAGGTTGGTGGATCATGAGAAAGGGTCACAAACCACACTTATAGCTGGGACAAGAGGGTACATTGCACCAGAATATGTGATCACAGGAAAATCTTATAAGGAGTCTGACATATACAGCTTTGGGGTTGTTTTATTGGAGGTAGCAAGTGGAAGAAAAGCCATTGACCTAAATGCCAAGGATGGTCAAGTAACAATTGTTGAGTGGGTATGGGAGATGTATGAATTGGGAGAGTTACGTAAAGTAGCAGACCCAAAATTATGTGGAGAATTTCATGAGGAACAAATGGAAAGATTAGTGGCTACAGGCCTTTGGTGTGCTCATCCAAATTATAGATTCAGGCCTTCTGTGATGCAAGTGATCCAAATGCTAAAATTTGAAGCCGAATTGCCCGTTCTGCCAAAATGGATGTCTGTCACAAACTACTATCCTATAACAACAAAACCAGTTTTTTCATTAATTTCAAACGATGTATTATAAGTAGGAAGTTTTTGTAGTAAAAAGTTGTTGAAAATATTTATGGTTCTAATCATTTTACATTCTAGTATAGTATTAGCTGTTAATGTACATTGTTTTAATTAAAGATTTGATATTATACGATAGCCATATAGTTAGCTTACTAAACAATTTTCCCTTAGTAATTTTATTTTTGAACTTTTGATGGTATAATTGCTGAAGAAGAGGGAAATAGGGTTTACAAGGTTTTGTTTGATGTATTTATCTCCACAACATATATTAAAGCATTGATAAAAAAAAATATTAATTATTTTTTTAAGTGGATTATCCCATCTTGAGATAGAGATGTATTATTCTGAGACGTGGTTCAGTATATTATTAATCCTCCCACTTATATAATAGATTGTTGAGTATCCACCTTAATCATTATATTTTTAAAAATATCTTAATATTTTATTGATTTAGGTCTGTATTGTGTGCCAAATATAATTATTAATGATCATAATTAAGTATTCAAATATATTATCCAATTGTAGGATAAAATTTTGACAAGATCTTGTAATTCTTAAAATACATAAAGGCACAATAAAGTAAGGATCCTAGGACAACAAAGAGAATACATATTTTTGAATGCTTCAATCTTGAATAATGATTTAATTAGATTTTTGTTTAGTGTATTTTTCATATTGAAATACTAATATATCCTTAATTATTTATTATAGTATAAAAAAATAAACAATAAATAAGAAAGAATTGTCATCGAGTCTATTATCATTATTATATATTGAACACGAGCTATTAAAACTTAAGTATATATTTCTTTCTTCAAGAATAATTAGTATAATATATACTTATTTAGCTCATTAATAATGTCTTTTTGTAGGAGCTAAAATTACTATGTGTTCTTACCGGAAATCTGCTGTAGAGCTGATTCGCCAGGTAAGATCGGTGAGCCTCCTTCGCTGGTACGCTTGATGCTCCAAGATGGGGGTGGTACCTGCAAAAGAGACTCTGATGCTAAAGTTAGTGTTTGTGGGAGTATTAGTCCCGTATAAATAATGCATGTACCTTAATATGAATTAGGGTTTTACTGGGCCTTGGGCCCGAGATCAGTTATGACCTATTTGGGCAACGAGCTGACGTCACATAGCGCGTGTCCGAGGTCGTCTTGCGCTGTGATACCGAGCTGGGAGCTCGGCTTCGTAGTACGGATAGTACACTAGCCCCCCGAGCTCCGAAGACCGTAGGTCAAGGAGTTAAGACCGAGCTCGTGAGGGAACGGTGACCTTTCACGTATGCCTGCCTATCATGATGCCATGTGTCATGGCCGAGCTGAAGAGCTCGGCAACAATGAGTTTACTGCTTGGTTAGACTGGTAAACCTTTGACCGAGTCAGCAGATTGGTGAGGGACAAGTCGGCAACTCGGCTGGCCAGTACACTTGCCCCCCAAGCACCGAGTGATGTAAGAGCAAAGGGGATTTTGAGGAGCTCCCAAATTTGTTGTTTGAAGGTTCAAATTTGACCTTGTGATCTTCAAGGTTCGACCTCGACATCGGTTAAGAAAATGTGATCTCAAGGTTCGGACTCGACCTCGGTATATCAAGATTCGAACTCGACCTCGGTTAAGAAAATGCAGTCTCAAGGTTCGGACTCGACCTTGGCATATCAAGGTTCGAACTCGACCTTGGTTAAGAAAATGTGATCTCAAGGTTCGGACTCGACCTTGGCATATCAAGGTTCGAACTCGACCTTGGTTAAGAAAATGTAGTCTCAAGGTTCGGACTCGACCTTGGCATATCAAGGTTCGAACTCGACCTTGGTTAAGAAAATGTGATCTCAAGGTTCGGACTTGACCTCGGTTAAGAAAATGTAGTCTCAAGGTTCGGACTCGACCTTGGCATATCATGGTTCGAACTCGACTTAAGAAAATATGATCTCAAGGTTCAGACTCAACCTTGGCATATCAAGGTTCGAACTCGACCTTGGTTAAGAAAATATGATCTCAAGGTTCAGACTCGACCTTGGCATATCAAGGTTCGAACTCGACCTTGGTTAAAAAAATGTGTTCTCAAGGTTCGGACTCGACCTTGGCATATCAAGGTTCGAACTCGACCTTGGTTAAGAAAATGTGTTCTCAAGGTTCGGACTCGACCTTGGCATATCAAGGTTCGAACTCGACCTTGGTTAAGAAAATGTGATCTCAAGGTTCGGACTCGACCTTGGCATATCAAGGTTCGAACTCGACCTTGGTTAAGAAAATGTGTTCTCAAGGTTCGGACTCGATCTTGGCATATCAAGGTTCGAACTCGACCTTGGTTAAGAAAATGTGATCTCAAGGTTCGGACTCGACCTTGGCATATCAAGGTTCGAACTCGACCTTGGTTAAGAAAATGTGATCTCAAGGTTCGGACTCGACCTTGGAATAGCAAGGTTCGAACTCGATCTTGGTTAAGAAAATGTGATCTCAAGGTTCGGATTCGACCTTGGCATATCAAGGTTCGAACTCGACCTTGGTTAAGAAAATGCGATCTCAAGGTTCGGACTCGACCTTGGCATATCAAGGTTCGAACTCGACCTTGGTTAAGAAAATGTGATCTCAAGGTTCGGACTCGACCTTGGCATATCAAGGTTCGAACTCGACCTTGGTTAAGAAAATGTAGTCTCAAGGTTCGGACTCGACCTTGGCATATCAAGGTTCGAACTCGACCTTGGTTAAGAAAATGTGATCTCAAGGTTTGGACTCGACCTTGGCATATCAAGGTTCGAACTCGACCTTGGTTAAGAAAATATGATCTCAAGGTTCAGACTCGACCTTGATATATCAAGGTTCGAACTCGACCTTGGTTAAGAAAATATGATCTCAAGGTTCAGACTCGACCTTGGCATATCAAGGTCCAAACTCAACCTTGATTAAGAAAATGTGTTCTCAAGGTTCGGACTCGACCTTGGCATATCAAGGTTCGAACTCGACCTTGGTTAAGAAAATGTGATCTCAAGGTTCGGACTCGACCTTGGCATATCAAGGTTCGAACTCGACCTTGGTTAAGAAAATGTGTTCTCAAGGTTCGGTCTCGACCTTGGCATATCAAGGTTCAAACTCGACCTTGGTTAAGAAAATGTGATCTCAAGGTTCGGACTCGACCTTGGCATATCAAGGTTCAAACTCGACCTTGGTTAAGAAAATGTGATCTCAAGGTTCGGACTCGACCTTGGCATATCAAGGTTGGAACTCGACCTTGGTTAAGAAAATGTAGTCTCAAGGTTCAGACTCGACCTTGGCATATCAAGGTTCGAACTCGACCTTGGTTAAGAAAATGTGATCTCAAGGTTCGGACTCGACCTTGGTTAAGAAAATGTGTTCTCAAGGTTCGGACTCGACCTTGACATATCAAGGTTCGAACTCGACCTTGGTTAAGAAAATGTGATCTCAAGGTTCAGACTCGACCTTGGCATATCAAGGTTCAAACTCGACCTTGGTTAAGAAAATGTGATCTCAAGGTTCGGACTCGACCTTGGCATATCAAGGTTCGAACTCGACCTTGGTTAAGAAATGTAGTCTTAAGGTTCGGACTCGACCTTGGTATATCAAGGTTCGAACTCGACCTTGGTTAAGAAAATGTGATCTCAAGGTTCGGACTCGACCTTGGCATATCAAGGTTCGAACTCGACCTTGGTTAAGAAAATGTGTTCTCAAGGTTCGGACTCGACCTTGACATATCAAGGTTCGAACTCGACCTTGGTTAAGAAAATGTGATCTCAAGGTTCGAACTCGACCTTGGCATATCAAGGTTCGAACTCGACCTTGGCAAGTCGTCATGGTTAATGTGCCAATACCAAAAATGTATGGGAATGGAGTTGCTTTATTGATTTATTTCTGAGGTGTGCCTCATTAAAACCTTCCTTGGCCAAAAACCCTTTTCTTTAGTGGGAAAAAGGGTTGAGGAGGAAAAATAGTACATCACCTGAATTTACAAGTTAAGAGAAATAAAATTTGAGGTAGGTGGAATTCCAGGTTCCAAATTTTCCTTTGGAGGGGTCTGTTCTTGCATCTCTTACCCCACCAAACAAGGTCGCCAACTTTAAATGTTTGTGGCTTGACCTTGGTCTTGCTTTCCTTATGGTTTGTTGTGAACTTGGTCACGAAAAGTAGAGTGCTCTTCCATCTGAATGTACCCTGCAGCTCGAGCACGGAGTTCGTCCATATCAAGAGGAGATCGTAGACACAGGCTGTCTACGGAAGGTCCAGGCTTGAGCGCCATGAGCATGGCGTGTAGGGCAACCTCGGGGTTCAATTTTCGAATCTTGACCGAGATACTGGCAAAGCGTTCCATGAGCGCCCTTAGTGATTCATCGTCGCCCTGTCTGAGACTAGCCAAGGCGGCTGATGTGACATGGTGAGGTCGACTCGTGGCATACTGCGCCGTGAATCGCCTTACCAGAGTGTCGAAGTTGTCTATTGACTCCACCGGCAGTTGAGTGTACCAGTTGAGCGCTGCCCCCTTGAGCGAGGTCGGGAAAACCCTACACAGAATAGCATCTTTATTAGTGTGTAGGTTTACCTGTGTAATGTACAGATCGACGTGCTCGTCTGGGTCTGTCGTGCTGTCGTAACGGTCGATGTGGAGAGGCTTCCATCCGAAAGGGAGAAGCGTTTCCATGATGCCATCCACAAAAGGATGACGGCGGAAGGTGGCTTGATTTCCCATGACGTGGGCAGGAGCATTGCTGACCTCGTGGGCCGACCTGTTCGTCGGTGTGTGAGACCAATGTGTGACAGGTCGGGGAGTGGGTGCCCTAGGCGCGGTTGGGGGTTGAGAGACTGAGTGCCCCTCTTCCTCGCGTTGGTTATTCGATGGAGGGGGTTGATCAGAAAGGCGCCGAGGAAGCTGGGCGCGAATACGTTCATTCTTGGCGCGCAGCGTCGCTAGGTCAGCTTTGTTAGCGGTACGCAGCGCCGCTAGGTCAGTTTTGTGCTTGGCACGCATGTTTCGCAGATCGGCGTCGTGTTGTTGTCGCATCTGCTCGACCTGTTCTATCAGTCTTCTCAATGATGCTGCGTCACCCATGCTTGTCGCGTGATCAGCGTCGTCTGTTGCTCGTCTGGTATGGCTTTTGGTGAAAACCATACGGGTGGCCGATAAGAGCCGTCTTGATCGACCCCACGGTGGGCGCCAAATGTTCTTACCGGAAATCTGCTGTAGAGCTGATCCGCCAGGTAAGATTGGTGAGCCTCCTTCGCTGGTACGCTTGATGCTCCAAGATGGGGGTGGTACCTGCAAAAGAGACTCCAATGCTAAAGTTAGTATTTGTGGGAGTATTAGTCTCGTATAAATAATGCACGTACCTTAGTATGAATTAAAGTTTTACTGGGCCCTGGGCCCGAGATCAGTTATGACCTATTTGGGCGACGAGCTGACGTCACATAGCGCGTGGCCGAGGTCGTCTTGCGCTGTGATACCGAGCTGGGAGCTCGGCTTCGCAGTACAGATAGTACACTATGTTAAAAAAAATGTCTCTTTCATATTTTTAAGAGATGGAAATGTATTGTTAGCAATATATTAAATATAGGGGATCAAATGAATTTTTAATAAGCATGTCCTTAAGTATATCAATGATATCTTTGCATCATTAATTTTCCTAATAGTTCCATTTCCTAAAATTAGAACCCCATCTAAAAATTTCTTTAATTGACAAACTTCTTGATTTGAAGACCCACATTACAGCCTTGTGTTTTCTCAAAGCAAACACTTTACATAACGATTATATATATGAAACATTAATGGTATGCAAGAACAATATCTTCTCTGGTCTCCTTTAGTATTTAAAATCACCACCAAATACAACACTTTTTTCTCTAGATTTGAGTTGTTCTTATTAGAAAATTGAATATCCATAATGTTCTATCAATAGTTTCAAAATAAGGCCCAAGAGTCATTGAAGTTTCATCCAAATGATAAGTCTTATAAGTTGAATCTTCATTGACATTTATAGGAATTTGAAATCTTAAATATGTTGTCCTACCCTTAAAAATTAAGATACAACGCAATTATTTCACCTAATCATAAAAATAATTTATCCTTTAGATCTAATAGTTACAGAAGTAGTAAAAAAAAAGTTTTACTTATTCTTCTATAACTATACATAAAATTATTTTCACGAATTGTGAAAACATAAATATTTCATTACTCAATCGTATTGTAAATAATGCTCTTAAAGATGTCTTATCATAGTTTAATTTATCACAAAACGAGTTAATTTTAAAGCTAAAAAATAATATTTAAATTCGAGCAAAACATTAAAAAAATATTAACCAAAAAATCTATCGTTATTTTATAACAATTTTTTCAATTCAGTAAGATTACATTAACAAGTTGAACAAAATATGTTAGAATAGTGGATTAAGCCTAACTCAACCCTACAAAATCGGCTTGTAAGGTGAGGGTTGCTTTCCACTTATATATTATTCAATTGCCTAATCTCTAGTCGATGTGAGACTTGGATTTTTTCCAATACACCCCCTCACGTCCAGCACTATTGGACTTGGTACGTAGATAAATGGTGGGTGACCCTTTTTAATGATCTAGGATTGGCGGGACTTGGATTTTTCCCAATACACCCCCTCACGCCTATGAGGCATGCATCAATGGTGGGTGACCCATTTTTAAAGTGGATCTAAATGGCTCTGATACCATGTTAGAATAGTAGATTAAGCCTAACTCAACCCTACAAAACCGGCTTTGTAAGGTGGGGGTTGCTTTCCACTTATATACTATTCAATGGTGGGTGGCCAGTTTAAATCCATCTTAGAATAGTAGATTAAGCCTAACTCAACCCTACAAAACCGGCTTGTAAGGTGAGGGTTGCTGGTGAGGGTTGCTTTCCACTTATATACTATTCAATTGCCTAATCTCTAGTCGATGTATTGGGAAAAACCCAAGTCCCACATCGACTAAAGATTAGGCAATTGAATAGTATATAAGTGGAAAGCAACCCCCACCTTACAAGCCGGTTTTGTAGGGTTGAGTTAGGCTTAATCCACTATTCTAACATGGTATAGAGCCATTTAGATCCACTTTAAAAATGGGCCACCCACCATTGATGCATGCCTCATAGGCGTGAGGGGGTGTATTGGGAAAAATCCAAGTCCCGCCAATCCTAGATCATTAAAAAGGGCCACCCACCATTTATCTACGTACCAAGCCCAATAGTGCTGGACGTGAGGGGGTGTATTGGAAAAAATCCAAGTCCCACATCGACTAGAGATTAGACAATTGAATAATATATAAGTGGAAAGCAACCCTCACCTTACAAGCCAGTTTTGTAGGGTTGAGTTAGACTTAATCCACTATTCTAACATGGTATCAGAGCCATTTAGATCCACTTTAAAAATGGGCCACCCACCATTGATGCATGCCTCATAGGCATGAGGGGGTGTATTGGGAAAAACCCAAGTCCCGCCAATCCTAGATCATTAAAAAGGGTCACCCACCATTTATCCACGTACCAAGCCCAATAGTACTGGACGTGAGGGGGTGTATTGGGAAAAACCCAAGTCCTACATCGACTAGAGATTAGGCAATTGAATAGTATATAAGTGGAAAACAACCCCCACCTTACAAGCCGGTTTTGTAGGGTTGAGTTATGTTTAATCCACTATTCTAACAAAATAGTTTCTAATTAAACATTTGCTGTCCTATTTTTTCATTACATTTATTTAGGTTTAAATTTAATGAAAGTCAAATTGCATTTCTATTTTTTTCCGCAACGTAAAAATTTTGCTCAATAATAATATATGTCAGATTTATTTTTTGTGTACTTTAACATTAATATTTTAAGACTTTCTCTTAAACTAATCTAACTTGTTTACAGACAAATAAAATCCGAATGAATATATATATATATATATATATATATATATATATATATATATATATATATATCAGAATTTTAAACCCTAAAGAGGGAAAAAATGTTGATTAGTACAGTCTTCGTAAAGATGCATGAACCCTTGTTTACTGTTAAATAGAGTTTTATTCTTTTAATTTTTTAATTTAAAATTAATTTTTAAAAGAACTATTGGTCCACGCGTACGTTAACACTCCGTGCGTTTCGTACTCAAATTTTTCTTACGAAACAGCACCACTTGTTAAAAAAATTCAAAAATCCTATAATTAAATAAAAAATAATGACTATTTAATTTCCGCATTATATTTGTTTTTTTTTAATTATTTCAAAATCATTTCAACATAATTATATTAGTTTCTAAAATTAGCCATCATCATAGAAAAGTAAAACTATAAAAAAGAACTGCATTTGGACAAGAAAATTTTCACACTTCTATTTTAGTATGTAATACATAGGTTAAATAATATATTTAAATATATAAATTATATTTAAAATTTGTATAAATTATTATTTTTATACATATAAATTATATATTTTTTGATAATAATATATAATTTATATTTTAGATTTATGATAAATAATTTATATTGTAGCATAATATTATTTTTTAAATATTATTTATATACTTTAAAATGACCATTAGAGTCAAAATAGTGACTTTAAATTTTAGAAGATGAAAATTAAAGAAAGATACTTTACATAGAGCAAAATTAATTTTTACTCATTTTATGTAAATAAAAAATATTATTTATAAATTTTAAAAAAATAAAAAATAAGTTTTTTACAAGAATCAAAATTAAAATTTATTCATTTTGTACGAATTAAAAATAAAATTTGAATATATTATAAATTTTTTAAAAATATATATAAAAAATATAATATTAAATAATAATTTACAATATATATAATATTAATTTATATAGTAACATATAAATAATACTATATTATAATATGAATGTAAATTTATATAATATATATTATAAAATTTACATTAAACATTTTATCTTATACATACAGTAATCTGGACATGTAAATTTAAAAGTATATTATTAACTAAAATATTCGAATAAAAGTTATATTGAATAGGTTTAAAAAAAAATCTGAATAATAAATATAATTTTGTGAAAAGTAACTACATAAATAAAAAATACTTTTATGTAATATAGTTAAAATTATATTTTAAATTTAAAAATTTTAAATAATTAAGTTAAAACTTATTTTTAAAAAAATTATATATAATTTTAGTGAAACAAAGTTTTTGTTATTTAAAATTTTTTTATATCTCATCTTACTGATTTATATTAAATATAAAATATATAATATAATAATATTTACTTGATTTGTTATTCAGATGAATCAAATATTAGATAAATTTTAAATTTGTTTTACTTTTATCATATTTTAATTTTATCCTATCATACTCTCACACCATATTTTATCATATCCGGACTATTGAACAAACCTTTAATAAAATCAGAAATGATGAATAAACACATTATATAGCTCTTTTTTCTTTGACATTATTTCTTTCTAAACACTAACTAAAAAATTAATCTTTAAAATATTAAAGATTAACTTTAGAAAAATTATATAAATTATTGATAAATTTAATATTATTAAATAAATTAAATGAATTAATTCTCTTAAAGAATATAATTTAATGTTTATTAATCATAATTGTAATAAATAATATAAATTAAATTACACTATTAATTAGTCACAACAATTATTTATAATGAATTTATTAAGAACCAGTTCAATAGAAAAAAGTTATATCTTTTTAGTAAACAAAAAATAATAATAAATCTATTAAATTTTATATTAATTATCTTAAAAGATATATTTATATGATTTTGTTTATTTACACTAAGAATATGATCATTAAACATTAAACTCATAATTTATTTAGTATTACTTTTGTTACTATTTATAAAATTCAACTTATATTGTTTCATATATTAATTATTTTTAGATTAAAATACTATTAATTAAAAATATTCTCTTAATTTAATGAAATATATTAAATATAAATATTTTATGAAATACACTTTAATTGATTAAGAAAAAAATAAATATCAATTATAATAAAAAAAATAGTCTAAAATATGTACTCTAATTAATTAGAAGATATAAAATGATTAATTAAAAAAAGTGAATAGTATAAATAATTTTAAAAATATATAAATAAAATAAATTATTATTATTAACTAATTTTTTTTTTTAATTTCAGGGAATTAGGCAACTGGATTTTCAATTCATTTTTGGTATAATACTTTCCCGTGCATGCATTAATTTATTTTTCTCAGTTTTTGATTAAATTTGATCTTATCCGTTATCACAGGCAGGGAATTTTGACAATTTAGGTGGCAAATGAGAGGAAAAAAAGGAACCACAAATGAAATAAAATCCAAAATGAAAGTAAAAGATTGTTTCCACTCTCCACTTGCACTTCCATTCGCTTTCTCTTTCTTCTTCATCTGGTGGATCCTTACACAGCATCGCACAGGTGACTCTCTCATCACTACTCAACTGTTACATATTTTTCTCATGCTTCCCTTTTCTTACTCTCTATCCCTTCAATTTAACCACAATATGTTTCACTTACATTCAAATTAAACATTGCACAAACCAGATCCCTCTGCCTAGGGTTTAGATCTGGTTTTGCATCCCAATGTATGAGTACAAATAGCAAAATGTTTCCAACATTTTTTTTCCATGTCAACGGCAAAGTGGCGTTCTGTATCCCTACTTCTCTGGTTTATTAGAAATTACATGAGCCTAATATGATCTGTAAAGTTTCTAAACTTTCTTATGTTAGTTTCGTGAACAGTAAACTGATATATAGCTAATTGCATCATGAAGGAGTAGAAAAATTATGAGTTCCCAAGGTATTGTTGAAGACTGCCTAGGATGGGCAGCAAGAGATGCATCCGGAGTTCTCTCACCTTACAAATTCAGTCGCAGGTGTGTATGCACCTCTCATATTCCACTTAATATAATGGGCTAATGGAGTATCTGTTTTCTGTAAATGACCATATTCCTTTTTCACGGCGATCCAACTTCCAAAACTTACTAGTTATTGCAGTTCCTAGTTTGATTCTACATATTGATATCGATTTATTCATATATTTATTTTTAGAGATAACTTAGATACTGTAACATATGTATCGTTGATGTTGTTGTCTACTAATTTTACCACGGTAATATGGGTTCACAGTTAATAGAATCACTTATTCCGTATATTATTAAAATAAATCTCCAATTCCCGGACAATAATAATATTAACAGTGCATAAGGTACTGGAACTAAGTTTTCTCCTATATATTTTTGTTATCCATTTTGGTCTTTTCTTGGAATAAAAGTCGACCTTTTTCCTGCCCCCTAATTTTCATGACCAATTCGATGATGATGATGATGATTGCTCAGGACTCTTGGGAACGAAGATGTTTATATTAAAATTACGCATTGCGGTGTTTGCTATGCTGATGTAGCTTGGACGCGGAATAAACTCGGTGACTCAAAGTACCCCGTTGTGCCTGGGTATGTGGGCTTATTTTTCTGCATGGATGAGAAATTGAGAATCCTATATACTTGAGCTAATAATCTATCTTTGGTTCAGTCATGAGATTGCTGGCATTGTGACAAAAGTTGGCTCCAATGTCCACCGTTTCAATGTTGGTGACCATGTTGGAGTGGGGACTTATGTCAACTCATGTAGGGATTGTGAATATTGTAATGACAGGCTAGAAGTTCATTGTACCAAAGGATCAATTTACACTTTTAATGGTGTTGATTTTGATGGTACAATTACAAAAGGAGGATACTCAAGTTACATAGTAGTCCATGAGAGGTAAACATATTGTAAACCATGATTTTTATGTGCCCTTTTCTTCCTTCGTTTTATCATAAGCTCTAAAAGTACATTTGATTTCATATTGAGGGCCTGTTTGAATAAATTTCTCTAAAAGTACTATTGTGAGGAAACAATAAGAAGAAAAAATTAAATAAGCTTTTCTATAATTTACGACTACTTTATACATAAACAAATTTGTGATGTTTTAGAAAAGTTAGATGATAGCTTTTACAAATTAATTTATGCATAAATTTATTTTGACTTATGGGGAATCTTATTTCATTATTTCTTCCTATTTTTTCCTCCTATTAGGTTTAGTTTGGATAAATTTCTTCACAAGCACTCAAAAATAAATAGGAAGAAAAAATTGAAATAATCTTCTCCATAAGCTCAAACTAGCTTATGCACAAGTTAAAAATAAGATTTTGAAAGAGTTAATAAGAGAGAACTTCTACAAATTACTTTGGGCATAAGTTAATTCCAGCTTATGGAGAAATTTATTTCATTTTACTTATTATTTTTCTCTTCCAAAAGTGATGTTGAAGAAGTTTACCTGAACAGGTCCTGAGAAAGGGTATAAGTTATAACTCCAGTCCATATCATATTTAATCTTTCATCTGCAGGTATTGCTTCATAATCCCAAAAAGCTATCCATTGGCTTCAGCAGCTCCTTTGCTGTGTGCTGGAATTACTGTTTATTCACCGATGGTGCGCCACAAGATGAATCAACCTGGTAAATCCCTAGGAGTGATTGGTCTTGGTGGCCTCGGTCATATGGCAGTGAAATTTGGAAAGGCATTTGGTTTGAATGTAACAGTTTTTAGCACTAGCATATCCAAGAAAGAGGAGGCACTGAGCCTACTTGGTGCGGACAAATTTGTTGTTTCATCTAATCAAGAGGAAATGAAGGTAAGCATAGCATGAAGCATCTACTATATAACATTTTCTCCTGAACTTGAACAGAACACTGATATTGACAGACTCGAGCTTCTTTTTGTCAAATCTGATGGTGATTTCCGTACAGGCATTGGCTAAGTCGTTGGACTTCATAATTGACACAGCATCTGGTGATCACCCGTTTGATCCTTATATGTCACTATTGAAGACATATGGTGTTTTTGTCGTCGTTGGTTTCCCTAGCGAAATCAAATTCATGCCTGCAAACCTTATTTTAGGTACGTTGTTTTTGAAGCATTGGAATTGTCAGTTTTCATTCGTGTAATTCTATTCATTGAAGCAGTGGAACTGTAAATATGCATTTTCTGTTTGACAGGATCGAAGACTGTTGCCGGAAGCGTTACAGGTGGTACAAAAGATATACAAGAGATGATTGACTTTTGTGCTGCAAAGGGTATTTACCCAAATATAGAGGTGATTCCAATCGAGTATGCCAATGAAGCTCTTGACAGGCTCATAAATAAGGATGTCAAATATCGGTTTGTAATAGATATTGAGAACAGTCTCTAATTAGATTGTAACGAGAGGCTCATAAATGTTCTTCAATTAATTAATTATATAAATGTTTTAGATTATTAGCAACTGAAAAAGTCAGTCTCTGATTACATTTAAATTTTTAATGGCTATTGATACTCATTAGAGTTCCTTCAAGATTGAAGTAGTAAAAAGTCTCTTCTACTTACCAAATATTTTTGTCTCTATTTATTGATTTTCTTGTATTTTTTTTTTTAAATAGTATGTTATTTATATAGGTTCAACTACGATTCATAGATTCTCTCATCAGTGTTTCTTTATATCTTAATTTGCTCCCTTATAATATTAAAAAAAATTAATTTAGTTTCATTTTAGTTTTTTTGTTTCAATTTAGTTCTAATTTATTTTAAAATATTTCAAATTGGGACTTCCGTCCAAATTTTACAAATGGTGTTAAATCTTGACTATGTGGATGTTAACTAGATGCATACGTGGAATGATCATGTTAGATTTTCTTCTTCTTCTTTAATAGTCTGATGTCTATGTTTTTATTCTCCTCCTCCTCCTCCTTTTGGTTGTTGTGTGAACTTTTGATACTGTTCTGTGGTCCCAAAGAATATATGTTGTTGTGCATATATTGACCACGTATATATGCATATGTTAAAACAACATCCTATTATATTAAAGAGACATTCTTCTGAAGATACTTAAGAAACTTGAAAAGGAAAGTAATTTCAGTAAATGGTAGATACTAAGGTATATTTGTCACAATTTTAACTGCTTAAATTAACCAAATTTTTGTTTATAATTAATTCTTGCAAACCCAAATTGGTTCCCTAGTTTGACACCACAAAATCCCACCAACCCAGAACCCCAAAAACCAAACAAAAACGAAAATCAAACCCTAAACCAAAAAGCCAAACACAAAACCAAAAACCCTAAATCGTTCCCCAAGCCCACTCGAAGCCCTAGCCTCAAACTCACCCCTAATAAGACACTTCAATCAAACACGAAATGAACACTTACCTTGATGTCAATACGACAAAAATGTCATTTCTTCTTTTTCAACATGAACGAACAAGCCTTCTTCTTTCGAGGCCTAAAAACGTGCAGGACTAAGGTGAATGGTGCGCCTTCTTCTTCCAACAACTAACTCCCAAGCACTCATGAATGTCCTTCTCGCGAATTTGGAAAGGAATGCTTTGCTCCATGTTGGAAATCCACGTTCGAAAATAATTGGATTGTTACAAATTTATTTATTTTCCATGTGAACACTCTTAAACACGTTTAAAAAATTTAGATGGAAGGTTAACATTGCAACACTTTTTTTAAAATTGGGACTAAATTGAAACAAAAAATTAAAGTGAGATCAAATTAAAACTTTTTAATATTATAAAGGAACAAATTAGGATTTTAGCCAATACTCATTAACACTCATTATTTATTTTTATTTTTCTTTCTTCATGATATATCATATATACGTTTCTCTATCTTTTTTTTATCAATATGAATTTTTTATTTAATACTTTTTCAATTTTAAAATTGATTTATAGTTTAAAAGTAATTTTTAGGTTTTAAAAATATAGTGTCAACCTTTTATAAACTTTTTTTTTATACATAAAATGTTAGATAGAGGTTGAACACTCTCATAATTATCGAACAGAAAATCAATGACATGATAAGAATTTTTAAACTAAACATCATTCTTCACTTAGTGATTAATTGAAGTTCAATAAAATTTAATTTAACCTAAGATTTTACTTGTTGAAAGTCAACAAAGACGCATAAGAGAAGTTTTACCTCTTACATCAAATAATCTCTTTGAATTTTAAAATATACTAGTTTTTGGTTTAAAAATAAATCAATTTTAAAATTGATTTATGGATTAAAATTGATTTTAAAACCAACTCAATTTTAAAACCGATTTGAACAAAAAACCAATTTAAATCTGTTTATAAAAAATTCAAATTGATTTTTGTGAATTTTCAATCCTTTCAAACCATGCGAGAGCTATTATTTATGTTTTTTTTACCATCAGAAATATAATATCGACGACTACAAAATTTGAACTTAAAATTTTGTATATTCTAAAATTTGAATATACATTTAGCATCATTATGTTTAAAATTTAAAATCCTTTTTCTGAATCACTTTTCGTTTGCCAAAGATCATGTTGAATTACTTCCAAAAAGGATAGTTTTTTAATTTTTTTTTTCTATCTCTAGCTATTTCTAAGTATCGTGTTAATAATATGTATTTTTTTTCAAACATTAACATCAAAATAAAAATTTTTGCTTTAAAATTTGTTTAAAATCTCATTTTTAGGCTTAAAATTAATTTCAGACAAAAAAAATTGTTTTAAAACTAGATTAAAAAATCAGTATTATAAGTTTGTACAATGCACAAATTAAATATTTATTATATATGACTAAATTTTAAAATCAATTATATTTATAAATAAATATTGTATTTAAATATAAAAATTGTAATTAAAATTTGAACAAATAGATATTTTTAAATATATAAATTATATTTCATATGTATGATAAATAATTTATATTATAATACAAAATTATTATTATTTATTGATATTTTATTTTAAAAATATTAGAATTTAATTCATAAATTATTTAAATAAATAAAAAATAAATTAAATATAAAATTCAAAGAATTCTTAAAAAAGAAAAACTCTTTACAATACTGTGTCTATTTTATATATTGGGGTTTAGTTTAAAGTTGGATTTCTATTTCAAACTTGTTTTGAATAAGATTTTGACTTAAACTTGTTTTTTTTTTTTTTTTTATAAGCAAAATAAATTAATGGGAGTACAAGGGGTACCCCAACCCATTACAAAATACAAAGTTACCTAAACAAAATTCAACGTAATCCATACAAAAGGTAATCACCTGAATGTAATGTCTACCACCATTACAAAACTAGGACCATAAAATGTCATCTAATAATCAAACAAGTTCAGTAATCAGAAAATCAGATACAAAACTAACACCCTGATGTGTACAGAATTAGAAAGAATCATTATTCCAGAAGTTAAGGCAAACACCAGGGGAAGAAAACCACGCTGAGAATGGGTAAAAAAATGACTTATCTTTGGTCTTAATCCAGTTCCAGTTACGTAGTTTGATTAATTCCACTAAATCCTTAATTGTCACCACCTTGTCTTTAAAAATGACATCATTTCTAGCAAGCCACAGAGACCAAATTGTGGCTAACCAAACCACAGACCACCTCATCCTATCTCTACCACTGCATCTAGGAAATCCAATAAAATGAGCAAAATTTTCATGACAGGAGTTGTGTAAAACAGTTGAAACACCAAATCAAGCAAAAATAGATAACCATACAGAATAGGCATAATAACATCCGAATAATAGGTGAGAGGTATTCTCCAAATCTTCACCACACCAAACACATCCACTAGCAGAAATATTAAGAACCTTCCGCTTAATTAAGTTACATTTACTTGGTATCCTATTCAGCAAGGCTTTCCAAGCAAAACCTGATACTTTAGAAGGTACACAACTAGACCAGAGAAATTTATGAAGCGGAAAATCTGCGTAGATACCATCATTAATCACCGCCTTGTATGCTGATTTCACATTATATATCCCATCATTAGAATCCTTCCAACACCACCTATCACAACAATCATTCTTTAAGACAGTTGATCCTAAATCAACAACTAATTGTGATAATAAATCTAATTTCCATTGAAATAGACTCCTACGCTAAGACCAAATCCACTCAAAACCTCCATCCCTCCAAAGCACCATGTTTGCGACCGATACATCCTTGTCAGAAGCTATAGAGAACAATCTACTATATCGATTACAAAGAGGTCCCTGACCACTCCAACCATCCTTCCAAAAAAAGGTATTTCGACCATCCCCCACCACCTTGGTACACCTAGAAGAGAACCAATCAAATGATGTGTATGGAGCAGAATCAATGGTCCACAGATCAACCCACCACTTTGAACTTTGTACTTTATCACCAACTCCCTGAAAACAACCCTCCCCATAAATAAAAGTGACAACCCTATGCCAAAACCTACCCTTTTCAACTAACAGCCGCCATCTCCACTTTCCAAGGAGAGCAAGGTTAAATGCTCTAAGGTCTAGAATTCCTAACCCACCATGTTCCTTTCCCCTAATTGGATTTTGGTTTGAAACTGGTTTAAGATACAAAATAGTTTTAAAACTGGGTTTGAACAAAAACTAATTTTAAAAATTCACGTTGTTTAATATTTTTTTGGTTTCATCGGTGTTCTAAGGTCCACGTTGTTTAATATAGATTTGAATTTAAAATCCTATCTACTTATTTAGATATTGAGAGAATATGAATTAAACTTTTAAAAATCTAATCAATGCCCTTTCTTCTCATCTAACACTCAACTCCAATATTTTTCTTGCCCGGGTAATTTAAGGGTAATTTAAGGATAGATGATTTTTTAGAAAAAGTATGAATGATTACAAAATACATAAAAAATCTTATGTTAATTTATGAGATTAGTTGTTGATCCTAAAAATGAAAAGAGATCTTATAAAAGGGTTACTCACATAGAGTTTTGATCAGTGAAGGATTATAATCAACGAGATATTATATAAAGTGTTATCATGTAAAACGTTGTAGAGTGAAGTTGCTAAAATATTACAATTTATAGGGAAGTGTTATCTGAAAAGTATTACATTATCAACATTTTATAACCTCTTTTTGATACATAAAATGGTAGATAGAGTTTGACCTATGATTTTACTTGTTAAATTAAAGATGAGTAGAGACGCATTAGAGAAAATTCATCTCTAACATTAAGGGGTCTACTTGAGTTTAAAAATAAACTAGTTTCCAATTTAAAAATCAAACTAATTTCAAAATTAATTTATGGATTAAAATTAATTTTAAAACCAACTCAATTTTAAAATAGATTTGAACCAAATTTTTTTTTATAAATATGTTTATAAAATAATCAAATTGATTTTTGTCAATTTCCAATTCTTTCAAATGGTGTGAGAGTTATTAATTATATATTTTTTACCATTGAAATTATAATAACATCAAAATGTGAATTTAAAACCTTTTGCATTCTAACATTTGAATATGCATTTAGCATATATCTAAAATCTAAAACCCCTTTCTTGGATATTTTTTCTTTGCCAAAAATCATGTTTAATCACTTCCAAAAGAAAAATAGGTTTTTATTTTATTTTATTTTATCCCTAGCTATTTTTACGTTAATCAATTCTTTTTTCAAACATTAACGTCAAAACAACAATTTTTGCTTTAAAATTTGTTTAAAGTCTCATTTTTTAGGCTTAAAATTGGTTTCAAACAAAAAATTGGTTTTAAAACTAGTTTAAAAAAATCAGTATTTTAAGTCTATACAATGTACAAATTAAATATTTATTACACATAACTAAATTTTAAAATAAATTATGTATATAAATAAATATAATATTTAAATATATAAATTATAATTAAAATTTGAACAAATAGATATCTTTAAATATATATATATATATATATTATTTCATATTTATGATAAGTGATTTATATTATAACACAAAATTATTTTTATTTATTTATATTTTATTTTTAAAATTTTAAAATTTAGTTTATAAATAATTATGATAAATAAAAATTAAATTAAATATAAAGTTAAAAGAGTATTTAGAAAAAAAATTCATAAAAACGTTGTTTCTATTTTATAGTTTAAAATTGGATTTCAATTTCAATCTGATTTAGAATTGGATTTTGACTTAAACTGGTTTATAATTGGATTTTGGTTTGAAACCGATTTTAGATCCGAATTGGTTTTAAAATTGGGTTTTTGAACAGAAACTAGTGTTTAAAAATCAACGTTGTTAAATATGAATTTGAATTTAAAATCCAGTCTATTTATTTAGATATTGATGGAATATTAAATTTTTAAAAATCTAATCCATGTCCACCCTTAACCTTAATACGTTCCTTTCTTCTCACTCCAACTCTCAATTCCAATATTTTTCTTGCGCAAACCTACAAAATACGAATGCACTGTAATTTTGTATAACATTAAAAAACTGTCCAACAAAAACAAACATAATATAAATTAATTATGAAACAAATTTTAAAAAATATATTTGAACGTAAGTATTAGTATAATATTTAATATTATTATTTTAATATTTATATTTCTATCATTTTTTGTTTTGAAATATGCGTTTTTAATATTAATGCCCGTATATAGGTATAAAATTTTATAAGAATTATTTTTTATATGATAATAAGTTCCAATGAAAAATATATATTTAATAGTTTTTATTTTAATTATTAAATTTAATAAATACAATAATAATACTATTTAAATAAAAATATTTATTTGTTTGACAAAATTTATTTATTTATTTTAAAAAGCAATAAAAATATAATATAATATCTGATTTTGTCATTAATGTAATACATATATTTTAATATTCTTAAATCAAATTTAATATCCTTAAATCTAATTTGTTTTTTGGTAAAGATAGGAAATATTACAAAGATGGTCGCAATGAGAATTGAACCTAGGTCCTCGTGCTTCTAACTACCCCAACCCCTCCCCACCCAACCACTAGGCTTCCTTAAATCTAATTTAATATCGTTAGGAACATTTAATTATATTAAATGTTCAACAACTATGTATAAATTTATTTTCATATATATATATATATATATATATATATATATGAGGATGGTTCAAACGACATTGGTGTAATTTTTACTAAGTATTACACCGTTCAATAACTTTAAATTAAATGTGAATTTTGTAAATTCAACCGTTAGATTGAAAGTTCTTTACTCTTAGATCATATATACAAAGTTTTATATTAATTCAAGATGATCTGATACTTCATTCTTATAAAACAAAATTGAAGTAATATATTTATATCAAAATATACTAAAATATGAACACTTTGATTACCCTCAAGTTGTTGTTCAATTTTAACAAAATTAGATATACACATATAAAGTGATATGAATTTTCAATCTAACAGTTAGATTTACAAAATTCACATTTAATTTAAAGTTATTAAGCGGTGTAACACTTAGTAAAAGTTACACCAGTGTCGTTTGAACCCTTCTCTCTCTATATATATATACTAAAATATAAAGTGATATGTGTGAGGACCCTATTTTTTTTTTCATCTTCCATTTTCACCCTTACTCATTTTTTTCAGCCTCACTCACTCTTCCTCACACAACTCTTTTCTCTCCAAACTCTCACTTCTCCTTTTCTCTCTTTTGCTTGTGGCGATTCTTGGCAGCTGAAGGTGCATAAGGGGTGTGAACTGATTTCCTCAAGCTGATTTCCTCTCCATTCACTTCCAAGCTTCTCTTCTCCTTCATTCTTTTCTTCCCGAAGCTCGGAACCTTCACCCGAGGTAAGGGAAGCTAGTGATTTTCTTTCTTTTGTTGCTGTTTTGGATGTGGATGAGTTCTAGAAACTCATTAGATGCTTATTGATGGTTGAATTCGTGGCTGTGTTGAATGAGAACTTGTTTTTGGGGGTTTCGGAGTTTTGAGAAAATTTGGGGAAATCCTTGATTTGTTGTTGCATGTTGAAAAAGGTAGTATTTTTGGATTCTTGGATGAAAATGTAGAAATTTGAATCGATTGCATGTGAAGTTTCTGGTTATTTTGCAGATGTTTGAAGAATTTTTCAAAAATGGAGGGTTGCTGCTGAGCTTCGCGCTGAGCGTTGTTCATCGCGCTGGGCGCATGGTCACCAGGAGACCCCATTTGGCCAAGCTCGCCGGGCGCAATGATGAGTGCGCCGGGCGCGCTTGAGAATGTGGGTCTCTGGTTGGCCCGCGCTGGGTGTGACGTGGACCGCGCTGGGCGCGATACTCGTTGTAACTTGTTTTTGGGTTCTTGAGGCTGCGCTGAGCGCGACCTTTATCGCGCTGGGTGTGAGACTCCTTGGGAGTCTCTGCCTTGTGGGCGCTGGGCGCAATCCCGAATTGCGTTGGGCGCGAGACCAAGGGGTGGTCTCTGCCTTACCCGCGCTGAGCGCTGGGTGAGGTACGCCGGGCGCGTGAGACTCCTTTGAGTCTCTGCCTGGCCAACGCTGGGCGCAATAACCATTGCGCCAAGCGCGAGAGAGCCTTGGGTTCTCTGGCTGAGTTTCGCCGGGCGCGGGCACACCTATGCTGGGCGCGCTGACCCCCTGGTGCTCTCTGGTTGAGCTACGCTGGGCGCAACCACGTATGTGCCGGGCGCGGAGATAAGATGGTTGTGTATGATGTTTTATGTTGAGTTGAATTGAAATGGAAGGTTATGAAATGATGTCTAGTAGATAATGTTGTTGCTAATATTGAATTGTATCTGGTGAATGTGTTGAGAAGTGGTGTTGTGTTGTAGATGATATGTTGAGCTGTGAAGCTGATGTGTTGAGTTGTATAGATGTACAGTTGTGTTGAGTTGCAAGTTGATATGTTGAGTTGTATAAGTTGTGTTGTGTTGGAATGTTGATCTGAGTTGATGTAGGCCGCAAGGCTGAGTTACTGTAGGCCGCACGGCTGAGTTGTTGTAGGCCGCAAGGCTGAGTTGTTGTAGGCCGCAAGGCTGAGTTGATGTCGGCCGAAAGGATGAGTTGTTGTAGGAGATCTCCGAGTTGATATGCGTGACGACGCATTGTATGCTTATTGATGATAATGTTGAAAACCAGCGGAATGTATGTTGATGAAGTGTTGATAATTGTAGTTTTTTTTATTTCCTAAACCTTTATATATGTTGTTCCTTTTATGCTAGCTTACCCTTTGTGTTTCCATGTGGTTGGACTGCTATGATCGTACTATGTACGGGAGCAGAGCAGGGATAGGTGGTGGATAGTGATGAGTCGACAGCTGGTAGATGGAGTTGACTTCTATGAGCGCTTTGTTTGTTTTGGTCACTTGGCATAGTGACTTTTGATGAAATTCTTGTATTGCATGCTTTAACTCTAGTCGGACTCGGGACATATGTATATATTTATATTCTAGACTCTATATTTATATACTTGTTCTATTCTGTCTAGTGTTTCCGGTATGTTATGGTGGTGAGTGTAGTGGCCAGCCGGGTCGTTTCACTTTAGTGGTATTAGAGCAGGTCGAGTCTAGTGGACACTCTTTGGGGGTGGTTCCTTTAGGCTTTTGTTGTGTTAACTCTGTGTTGTGTTGCCTTGTTGTGTTGCTTGCTGTGCTAATTGATGTGATGAACTACTGTGTTGATAGTTGTTGTTTGGGTGAGTGGTAGTGTACTAAAAATGCTGTTATTTTGTAGACGATGACTAGAACCAACGAACAGATAGCCTGTGCCATAGAGATGATGGCTATGGCTATGCAGCAACAAAATGCATATTTTGCTAGGATGGAAGCCGAGAGAGCTGCAGCTGGTGGAGCAAGACCCACGGGGTCACTGGAAAGCCGGGACCTGGCTGAGTTCCGGAAGTGTCATCCCCCACAGTTTACAGGTGAAGCGGATCCAGAGGTAGCTGACCGCTGGATACGTGAGCTAGAGAAGATCTTTAATGTTCTAGGGTGTTCTCCAGAGAAGAGGTTGGCATATGCTATGTATATGCTGGTAGGAGAGGCCGAACATTGGTGGAGAAACACTTGCCAGATGCTTGCTGCTCGGGGAGTTACAGTTGATTGGGAGTGTTTCAGGACCGTATTCATGGAGAAGTATTATCTGGAGAGCGTGAGGCACGCCAAGGAGGCCGAGTTTTTGCAATTGCATCAGGGTGGGTTATCTGTATCAGAGTATGCATTGAGGTTCGAGCACTTGGCTCGTTTTTATTCACAGGCTATTTCTGAAGCCTGGAAGTGCAGAAAATTTGCGGAAGGGCTAAAGTATGAGTTGAAGAAGGTGGTGGTGCCTATGGCCATCACCGAGTTTCCTGCCTTAGTAGAGAAGGCGAAGATTGTAGAGAGGTTAGAAGGGAGTAACCGGGTGATCAGAGCTGTTGAGGGACCATCTGGGTCCAAGAGAGGAAGTGGAAGTCAGGGGAAGCCGTATGATAGGCCCCAGCCACAGCAAAGGGGTCCTGTTATTAGGCAACCTGCTGAGACTGCCAGAGGAGGAGGACAGGGTGGAGGTGCTGCCCTTAGGTGTTACAGGTGTGGCGGATCCCATTTGATCAGGGATTGTCCACACACTGAGAGCAGATGTTTCAGATGTCAGCAGATGGGCCATGTGTCTTTCAACTGTCCCACCAGGAGTAGACTGGAGAGGAGCACTCAGAGGAGCGATGCACAGAGAGCTGATACTCAGAGGAGTAATGTGTAGAGGACTGAGACTCAGAGGGGTGACAGACCCACTACAGCTGGTAGGGTGTTCGCTTTGACTGGTGCTGAAGCTTCGACTTCTTCTGACCCAAAACTCCACATCCAGCAGCAGTCACCACAGCTTCAACCTAACCTTGACTTACTCCTATACACAATATGATCATCACAGTCCTTTCACATAGAAACAAAAGGGTAAACTAGAGTTCAATAAATCACCATATAATCATAAGAATAAACATCTATGCTACACCATTATCCAATCACCAGTCAATCTCATAGAGTCACACCATACACTTTATCATACAACAATCATGCAGTAAATATAACTCATGACAAATATTAAGGCATATCAATCATCTAATGCATCATCACGTATTCATCCTACTGAAATCACCTCGACTGCTTTTACGCCCAAAGCGCCCTGCTGGGTCAACAACAAACCAGGATATAAAATCCCCCAAGTGTTTACTCGGATAACGTTATTTACACATTTGAAAGTCCGATTCCATTGTTTGGAATAGTATAGTTGGCTACAAGTTTACCATGATCTTGACATGTATTACTAAGTCACTTATGGAATTCGTCCACCGCCTATCCGCTAGGAACCACGCAACCTTCCCCAATACTTGGTTAAGGAAATAACTCTCGATCTCATACCCCGCTCTAACACTAGCTAAGGACTTAGAGGAGACTCACCCAAACTTGTGGCCTATCCAAGCACCACTCTCACTCAAAACTAGTGGCCTATCCAAGAACCACTCTCATCCATACCAGTGGCTTATCCAAGCACCACTCTCAAGAAACTCTATGTGAGCTCTTCTAGTTTAAAAACATTTTTCCTTCTCCTCAAGTCCTAGGCTAGACATATGCCATAAGGCACCACATGCAAACAATGCATCACACATCATACATGGTCAATTCATCATCATGATCAATTCATCCTCATATGAATATACATACATATCAATTTATGTTTACACAATCATATATATCATTTCCAAGCATACATATGAACCAAGCACCAATTTACATCATATATCAAACATATATGAACCAACATTAAACACTAACACATGCAAAGCATCACAACTCAAATCAAACACCAAAATACAAACTACATCTAGTGCAGCTCAGCTCGCGCCCGACCCAATCTCAACCTGAGAGCTCTAAGGCTCTCCCATGCTCGGCGTAACCCACTTGGCACCCAACCCGAAAGAGTCAGAGAACTCCTTGGTACACTCACACTCGGCGCAACCCACTTGGCTCTTGGCCCCAATACATTCACACCCAACGCAACCCACCTGATGCTCGACCCCATCTCAACAGAGACTCATATATTCCAATTTCTAATATCAGGCCCAATCCCACCCCTTTACGCCTGGTGCCATTCATCCAAAAATCCCCAATTTCATTTCACGCCTGATGCAACTATCCTTGCGCTCAGCACAAATATGAAATTTGGGTATCTAATGAATGCCTGCCCAACACCATGAAGGTGCGCTTAACACGAATATCAAAAGTTGGCACTCCAAGCTCAAAAATTCGAACAGAAACCTGCAAATCAAGAAATCTCAACCATATGCAATCCATACAAACACAACAAATAGACTCCGTACAATCCAAAATATGATATCGGATTCAACATGCATCCATGCAATGCATCAGAACCAACCAAAACCTTACAATTGGCCCAAAAACTCTGAAAATGCTAAACCCCCTTGATTAAGCAAATTCACCCACCAATCATGCATCAACTAAGTTTCTAAACTCACATGCAACCAATCTAACAATAGTCTAGCTTCTCTCACATGAAGATTGGGTTAGAAAAACTAAAAGAAAGAGGAAGAAGGAAGAGAATTTCGAACAATCGACCCATAGACTTCTGTGGAAGAAAATATGCACAAAGTTTTGATGATGTCAAAGCATTAAAGAAAATAAAGGTCAAGTTAAAGCAAGTTGATCAAGAAGCAAGATCTCAAGTAATAACTAGATAAGTCTTGACTTCTTAGCTTAGTATGTAAAATGAACTTTTAGAATTTGCAAATTTCACTTGGCCATTAAAATAAGAATTTCAAGAAAACCTAAACTTAATATTTTGAATATAAGAATAAGTTGTTTGAAAAGAAAGCAAAAAGAGTATTCAAAAGATTAAATAAAAATATTCTTAACTGGAAAATAGAAGCTCTCTATATCTTAAGTTTTCATAAGCCAAAACAAGTGATATGTGTCTGGTAATCGATTACCACTTGCTGTAATCGATTACCAGAGAAAGAAAACCTCTTATCAAAAGTTTAAATGTTAAAATGCTCTCTGGTAATCGATTACCAGTGACTGTAATCGATTAGCAGAAGAGAAAATTTCAAAATTTGAATTTGAATTATACAACGTTTCAATCATTTTGAACTTTAACCGTTGTAATCGATGACAAAGTCTTGTAATCGATTACCAGAACCTATTTTCTGAAAAATTATAGAGAGTTATAACTCTTCATGAGACATAACCCAAGAAACAATTTTCTATAAATACCTATAATTTTTCAGAGAAAAGTGACGAACTTTATTGTGAAAATCATTTACAAAAACTACTTGGCCAATATCATTTGCATAAATCTCTAAAGAGTTCATCAAGTTCTTAGAAAGTGTAATATCTACTCTTCAAAGAGAGTCATCCTGTAATACCCTATTGATATGTTGATCTTTAATGGAGAAAGGGTTTTTCTCCTTGTTGGTTTTTGAATCACAACACAAGGAAAGGGAGTTCCGAGGTGTTGGTGGATTCAAGTCTTTTAAGGTTTACAAGAGTAGTGGAAATTTCAAGTGGGAGACTTGAGGACTGGATGTAGGCAGGATTGGCCGAACCAGTATAAAATCAAGTTTGCAATTCTTCTTCCCTACACTTTTATTTATTTGTTATTTAATTGTGTTTGTGTTGTTCTACATCATCATTTTTTACATACAAATTTGTCTAAGGAAATAAATTGATAAGAAAGTAATTGGAAAAGTTTTTATAAGAGGAAAATTTAGAAAACTTAATTCACCCCCCTCTTAAGTTAATTGAGGCTAAGTGACTAACAACTTCAATCTGCCAAAACTAAGCTTCCTAACCTGAGTTCCAAGAAAAGATAGAAGAGATTAGTGATTTAGAAGAGAAGAGGAATCAAGTAGAGAAGTTTGGGTGAGAAAGGAGTTCACAGACCTAGAGCCCTTCTCTCTAGAATTCTTTGAAAATGAGCTTAAGAGAGTCTGTTCTCAGAGAAAACCTTATATACTCTTCTCTCTAAAAAAATTAAACTCTAAACAATTAACTTACCATGTTACAACAAACATTAATATCTATGTTAAATGTAACCATAAATATCATTGATGCAAGCAATTTAATTTTTCATTAAATTATTACCTATAGTCATATTTAACATATATATTAATAATTTATTTTTAGACAAACATTAATATCTATATTAAATGTAACCATAAATATCATTAATATAAGAAATTTAATTATTTGTTAAATACTCCTTTCATTCTCCAAATAATTTAAGGTTTTTAAGACATGGATTAAAATAAAATTTACAATTTTGATATCAAATTTAGTATCATGTAAATTTTGTCTATAATTTTATTTTATAATTAATTTAAAAATAAAATCTTATTTCTAATATATATATATATATATATATAGATATATATATATATATATATATAGAATTCTTTTATTAAGTAAAAAATAGTTGTCTAAATTATCTCTTAATTTGGATGGACTTTTTTGGGGAAAAGTTGTTTCAACGTTAACAATTTATGTATAATAAGATATAAATTTTCTCTATAATTCATTCCATAATTAATTGTAAATAATTTATAAAAAATCTTATTATTAGTGTATTTATAATCTTTTTATTGAGTTAAAAAATAGTTCATTGAATTTTCTTCCAATTTAGGCCAACTTTTTTTTTTTTTAAGGGAAGGGGATAAATAGAGCTGTCAAAACGGGTAACCCGGCCCGGCCCACCACGGGTTGGTGGGTTAAACGAGTTGGCTCACCTAATTAAAAAAAATGTAATTTTTTTAATATACAACTAAATCCCAAAATCATAATTAAATGATAATTCTAAATACAATCAAATAAAATCTAAATAATCTCATATAGACAAATATAATTCAAAATCATCTCAAATACTTTTTTGGGCCCAATAATTCAAATATAATTCAAACCCTAATGCTCATTTGGGCAATTGGGCCCAATAAACTAAAAGTTGAAGCATAAGTTTTTTTTTAACGGGTTAGTGGGTCAGCCCGGCTAACTACTGGTTCAACCCGGGTGAGCCGGGTTGTTAGTGAGCTAGGTTCAAAATTAGCCCGTATTAAAATTTTCAATTTTTTTTTGGCCCAACCCGACTCAAACCCATGGTGGGCCGGGTTGGCTCACCGGACTGAGCCCATTGTAACACCCCAGTTTTCAATAAAGTTATTATTATTATTATAATAATAATTATTATTATTATATGATATTTGGTCATAATTATTTTAATAATTATAGAAGAATATTATTTTGTACGTTTTAAATAATTATTGTTTTGGACAATTATTTTGTACGTATTAAATAAGTATTTTTTATTAGCATATTTAAATAAATATTTATATGTTTTAAGAGAAGATGATATTTTGTTATTGAAATTATATTATTATATTTTGGGTCAGAAATATATTATTATTATAGAGGAAAAATATTTTATAATATACATGTATTTATTTTATTTAATTATTTTGAGGAAAAAAAGAAGTGGGTTACAAGAGAAGGAAAATGGGTTGGGTTGACCCGACCTAATGGATTAATTTTAAGGAGTCGGGTAGCGTTAACCCTATCTACCTCATTTGCGTTCTGAAGGGTTAGGAAAAAAAAAAGGAGAAACAAAGAGCTCTAAGGAAGAGTACTCAGGAACGACCTTAGATCACACCTTTGTCTTCTGCTCATCCACATAAGGGGAGAGTGAGAAACCTCGCTCTGGGTGTGAGATTGTATGCTGGGTAGTGGGATTGACCCCCAATCCTGTGTTTGCTATATTTTTATGTATGCTCATGTATGAGGGGTTTCTCCCAATTGTATCTGTTTTGCTTATTATTTTTCTTATATTCAATTAATTGTATGACTTGAGATCTCTATGGGTTCCTATGGGAAACCCTATGAGAAAACGGGCAAAATATGAATGTTTTCTATTTTGCCTTATGATTACTTTGTTGTGTTCCTTGTTGGATGTGATGCATGAGTATGTGGTTAATTTTGAAAATAAATATGTTTTAATATGATCTAGAGTGCTCTATGGGTTCCTCCGGGAAACCCTATGAGAAATAGGCAAAATATGAAATATTTTCTGTTTTGATTTCTGATTTTTCTGTTATATTCCTTGTTTGATGAGATGTAAAAATATGTATTTAATTTTATAAATAAACGAGTTTTGATATAAATTAAAGTGCTCTGTGGAGGCTTTGTGAATATGATGATGTAAAGTGAAATGTGATTGAGACATGGGATATGAAATGTGATAATGAAATATGATGACGAAATGCGATGATGTGATATGACCATGGGAAATGATAATGTAATATGAGAATGCATAGAGTCTTGATTGACATGCATCATTTGCATAAGTGTTTTAAGGGTACGATATGGAATACACCGCCAGAGAAGGCCCCCTAGTGTAAAAGCTTTGGGGATTAGTCCTTGGGGATAGCTCGGTTTGGAAGTTCCAGTCTCGCCCATTGTGTGCATGGGATGTATCTTGCGCAGCTTAGCTATCCCGACGAGACTCTGGTAGTATATCCTTCTAGTGAGAGTGCGTAGAGGGTGTGACCCGGCATGTACTCCTAGACTACTCTTCGTGTATTGCTAGCGGCAATATGCCATGTGATGTTTTACTGGCGCCACATGCATGATAATATGTAGTTCGTGTCCATGCATGTGCATTCTTATTATTAAATGATGATAAATTACTATTTGTATGACTTGGATGATTGGATAAGCTATTGTTGTTGATTGATCTATGAGGTAACTGTATTGTTTGTGTTTGACTATCCGGTGTGCGTTCCTACACCGTGAGCCAGAGTGAGATGTTTCTCACTCCTTTCTTTTGTGTTGTTTCCCTTGTTTGATATACAGGAGACCATCAACAACATGAGGTTGAGGATGTGGACGATGGAGCTGAGGCTTCTATGTGGGATTTTGCTCTGATAGGACATGTGACATCGGGACATAGATAGAATTAGAATATGACATTGTTTATGATTTATTAAAGTATATATTTTGGAAAATTCAATTTTTATTTTTTGTAATTTTATTTGCTATTTGGATTAAGGACATGAATGTGAATTCTCTACTCACATGATTATTGGAATTGTTGTTTCAATTTTAAATATTTTTTTTATCCAATGAGATATTTCTTTTTATTATTATTATTATATATATATATATATATATATATGTTGGGGTAGAGGGTGTCACACCCATTTTGACAGCTTTAGGGATAAAGAGTTCTCCCAAGGTTAATAGCTTCATATAATAATATTTACAATTTTTTTTATCAAGTTTAATATCACGTAAATCTTGTCTATAATTTCGTTTCATAATTAATTATAATTAAGTTATAATAAAATATTATTATGAATGTGGTTATAATCTTTTATTGATTAAAAAATAGTTGATTGAATTGTCTTCTTATTTGGATTGACATTTTTAGAGAAAAAAATTATTCCAGCGTTAACAACTTTATATAATAAAATATCAGAAAAAATATATATTATGTTAGTTAATTTTGATATTTATGAATGATGTGTCAAATAATTTTGAATAAATATAATTATTATATATATATATATATATATATATATATATATATATATATAATGTACGTAAAATAAAATTTAAATTTAATGGTCAATTTTAAAAAACTATTATTATTAAATGATATAGTAACTTGGATTGTTTGTTCACTCTCCTAAAAGTCTATTGAGATGGTAAAAGATGTTTACGAAAATCAAGAAAATAATCTCCTATTATATGGTAGTGAAATAGATTTTTTTTTGGGTGATCGACGGTCAAAACCTCAAATGATATTAATATTTGCTTACCTAAAATGTAACTGTGAAAGGTTGTTGGCTGCAACGGGTGTCATTTGGCGCATGAGATTAGGAATGATAAATAAATTCGTACCCGTGGATAATACCTAAATCCGTCTTGATTTTGACGGAGAATACTCGAGATTTGATCGAGTACAGGTACGGGTACTGGTGAAATCCAAAATATTAAATCGGGGACGGGGACGTGTATACAGTGACGAATCTAGAAATTTTAGATAGTGGGGACAATAATTATTTATATATTATAGTATTAAAAATTTTATATATAATTTTTATAGACATAAATATATATCATAATTATTTTTTACAAGTTTTTATATCTAGGATTACAATTAAAGATGAAAATAAATTAGGTCAGACTAGATTTTATTATAATTCAGTAGGTTTGAACCTAACTTTCTTTAAAAAAATATATATCTTAAGTATGACTTATTTATCTATCAGACATTTTTTAAATGTTTGGGTACAATCCTAAAGACCTATTTTATAATAATTTAATACTATTCAAAATATAAAAATAAATATGTTAAATTTTATAAAAATCAAGTTTAATTTATTTACGATATAAACATGTTTTTAATATCTAATATATATTTTAGATGATAATTTATTTTAAAATATATTTTATAATAATAATTCTAAATAAAACATAAATCTTCCGATATTTCTTATTTTGATTTTTTTAATCAACATATACAATTTTACTATTTTTACTTTTTTAATCAACATATACAATAAATAGATTTTTTTTTAATCAACATATACAATTTTACTATTTTTACATTTTTAATCAACATATACAATAAATAAAAAACACAAAAGGTATGCATACTACAACTTTTATTTTATCAAAAATTGTTTTTTTTAATATATCACATTATATATGTGAGTATTAATATATATATATATATATTAAACTTTTTTAAAAATATTATTCATTATTAAAGAGTATTCTTTATCACATAAAAGAATTATTTTTCTTTAAAAGTTTGGTAGACATCAAATAAATAAACATTTTTCCTGAATCTATATTTTATACATATGATAATTTAAACATATAATTTTTATTTTTCTAAATATATTATTTTTTAAATAAAAAATTATGTATGTGTCAAATAGTAGTGGGGGCAAGTGCCCCCACTCTCTCACAAGTGGATCCGTCCCGGCGTGTATATACGTACTTGCCTCATCCCTGTCCTCGTCCACATCCCCGATTTAATACACGTCCCCAATTTGATTATTTTAAAGAATTTTAATATTTAACTATGTGTGTTTGTTTATTATGATGTGAAATATTTGTGGTTGTTTAATTATTAAAAAATCTCTTGATTAAAATATGAGATAGACAAATAATCCAATTATAATTGTAATATAATGGAAAGATAAGCTAAAAATATTGTGTGTATTATTTTTGCAAAAAAATTAATTTTTTATGGGTATGGGTATACCCGATACTTGACGGGGATGAGAATGAGACGAAAATTACATACTTGACAGGTACGGGGACGGGGATGGGGATGAGTTTGAATAGTGGAGATGGAGACGAGTATCATGAAACCCATACTCGACCTACCCCGTTGCCATGCCTACCTGAGATGAACTCAAGTTAGATGACATTAATGTGGTAAAATAGTAACGTTTGACCGTGTTCCTTGGTTGACTAATGTGAGGCCAAGAGTTGTTGGGTGTTCAGGACTATACATAAGTCCCTAAGTCTTCGACTTATCGGAAGAAGAGTTTACTTGTTGAAAACTTTCCAAAAAAATTTATTCTCAAGCCTAAAAAATTGCACATTTGCTATTTTTCAGGTATGCCTCCATTTTGATGGTCACATTAAATGCAATGATGACATGTTAGAAATTCTAGGAAAATTTTAGAAGCTAAGTAAGCATGAAATGTACCCCAAAATGTGAAAGGTTTCATGCGTCTCTCCCTATTGTCGATCTTGAAGAAATCCAATGATTTATAAGGATGTGCCACTTCTTAACAAGTTCTTCCATTTGCATATACTATATGGCCCTCCTGCGAAACTCTTCCATAGATGAAGCCAATTTCTTTTACAAGATATCCAAAAAAGGACTTGACTTTAGGTCTGTTAGCATATGATACAAAGTAACCTGCCTTGCTAGATTGGAAATTTCATAAGTGACCTTCCCAAACCTATTCATGAAGACCCTAAGAGATTCATCCTTAATTTGCTTGACACTAATGAGGGCAGTTGAGTCATAGCACGAGGTCAGCTAATAATGAACTGTGTGGTAAACTTGGAGACAAGCACTCAGAAGGAATTGACCGAACGAGGAGGTACAAGAGTAAACCACCTTAGAGCTACTCATTTTAATAAGGTGGAAAATAGGTGGTAGATGTCAACATTTGTGTTGGTGAGTATGCTAACTTGAGAAACATACAAGTTAACATGATCATTGGAATCAAAAGTTCCATCATATTTGTCAAGTCCTAAATTCTTCCATCCCCTAGGGAAGGGAACCTCCATTATTTCATTAATAAATGGGTGCTTCCTAAATTCTTCCAACACAACGACAACATGAGTTACCAATGTCTTGATTTGTCGAGAGATTAGCGTTGAAGCCCTGGTTGGCCTAAATGTATAAGAAGGCTGAATTCCCCTAGATCGTGGACCTTGGGTTGATGGCATTATAGAAGGAAAAATTGAATCCTCTAAAGAGTCAGAGGAATTTGGCTTCCATGTCAAATTTGTATCCAGTAGCTTGGTATTTGACTGTGACTGCTCAATAAATGATCACAAATTGACATTTTGTCATTTAAGGAGAGCCATTTCTTCTTCATGCCGCTTTTGTTGTTGTTAGCTTTGCCTCTTCCATTACTGCAATTCTCGTTGCAACTCTGTTAACATTTGACTGTTATTAGACATTCCATAATTCCTGCTTGTTGAAACTCTTGTTCCAACTTCAAACCATTGCCAAGTCTGTAGGAAAAGTTTTCTAACTACTAAAAAAATTAAAATTTGTGACGAAAATTTGTGACGGATAAAATGTCGTCACTAATAGTCACGACTTTTGTGACGAAAATTTTATTTTTGTGACAAACTACTTATTTTTAGAGTTTGTGACGGAAAAATTTTCGTCTCTAACAATTCCGTCACAAACGGGGTCACTTAAATGGAATAATTTAATATATATTATATAATTAATAAAAGGTGAATATATATATATATATATAATTATAAAGTGTATTATATATATTATATAATACACTTTATAATTAATACTTGTATATTAGAAAAAAAGGTGAAATAATATATATTCTATAATTTATAAATCTGGAATAATTTAATTATTTTTTATTTAAAAATTCGTAAAAATAAAAAATTAGGATTTTGTGACGGATTTTGAATCCCTCACAATTTGTGACGGAAACTTTTTAAAAATTGTATTCCGTCACAAATTTCGTCACAATTTGTGAGGGATTACGTATCCCTCTCAAAATAGAAAATTTTATTGCACAATTATTATATTTAATAATTATGTATAAATAAAAAATATTTTGCTAAAAAAATAATTAAAAAATTATGAAACTAAAATATTTTTTTCATCAAAAGATTAAAAATTAAAACATAAGAAATGAATTAATTTAAATAATAAGTTGTCATTTTGAAGTATAAGAAATTAAAATATGAATTAGGAAAAAACTTTTAATTTAAAAATAATTATGAAATTATAAAAAGACAATATTAATTTGCATTTTAACTAAAAAGCTAAAAATAAATATATAAAAGTATATTTATAAATTATATATAATTATATATAACTATATATATATATTTATAATACACTTTATAATTAACACTTGTATATTAGAAAAAAAGGTGAAAATAATATATATTATGTAATTAATAAATCTGGAATAATTTAATTATTTTTTATTTAGAAATTTGTAAAAAAAAAAATTAGGATTTTGTGATGGATTTTGAATCCCTCACAATTGGTGACGGATTTTGTGACGGATAATTTGTAAAAATTGTATTCTGTCACAAATTTCGTCACAATCTGTGAAGGATTATGTATCCCTTTCAAAATAGAAAATTTTATTGTACAATTATGTTAAAAGATAGATGAAAAAGAGAAGGATAATATATTTTTAATACAAAGATGAAACTATTACTTTGTAATACATTGTCATTTGCATTTATTTAAACTTCTTTTAAATTTTATAATTAGTTTAAAAAGTATTTATGAGAATTTATAATATATAATTTATAAAATAATATATGAAAGTAAAAATATTCCTTAATAAATTAAGGTTAAAACCCTATTTTGGTCCCTTATAATCTTTTTTTGTTTCAATTTTGTCCCTCATTAATTTTTGGTCTCAATTTGGTCCCAAACTAATTAATTGGTTTCAATTTAGTCCTAAATTAATTAATTAGTTTCAATGTGGGACTTTCCGTCCAAATTGCTTTAACGGTGTTAACTTTTGGCCACGTGGACGCCACGTAGATGCATACGTGGCACCACGTGGATGAGAATTTTTTTGAAAACACCTGGACTCAGAACGGTCCGTTCTGGATGCACTTTTGGTGTGTTAATTTTGCATCCGGAACGGCCCGTTCCAAGTGCAAAATTAACACACCCAAAATGCACCAGAACGTCCCGTTCCAGTTTCAGAACGGGCCGTTCCGGTTTTATTTTATTTTTTTATATATAAAATATTAATAATTTTATAAAATATATATTATTAATTATATTTTAATTATGTTATTATATCCAATAAAATAAATATATTAATATATTTTTTTTATATTTTATTTTATTATGTTTATCTTATTAATTTTTATCATTTTATTCCTTTAATGTTAAATAAGTTGCAAAAAATTATAAAGTGATATTCCTTTTATCTTATTAATTATAATATTTTTTAATAAAATTTATTAAGAATATTGGTTTAATTGCATTTTTTATCCCTCAAGTATTACAATTGTGCAGTTTTGTGATCTCCAAGATTTTAATTGCATAATTTTAGTCCTTAGAGAATTGCAATTGCGCGATTTTGGTCCTTCAATTTTTAATTGAACAATTTTAGTCCCTCAAATATCATAATAATATGATTTTTGTTTCTCCCATTAAAAATTAATAATTTTAATATATATATATATATATATAATGTTTTAAAATTAAATAATTATTTATCTATTCAAATTAACGTATATTATAATTTTCGATATTATATCAATAATATTATTAATATATTTATAGATAAACTAATAATTTGATAAATATAACTTGTTATATATTAATATACTTTTACAAAAATATAAGTATATTAATTAGAAATATATATCTGATCTTATATATTTATATTTTTGTAAAAGTATATTAATATATATTAATTTATATTTATGAAATTATTAGTTTATTTATAAAAAGGGTAAAAATATTATTGATATTAATTTATCAGTAATATTAAAATACTAATAATATATAAATTTTATTTATTTAGTAATAGTAAATATATATCATTTGATACATTAAAAAAATATACGTTAATTTAAATAAACAAACAATTATATAGTTTTAAAACATTATGTATATATATTAAAATTTTAAAATTATTAAATTTTTAATGAGAAAGACTAAAATTCCACAATTATCATATTTGAGAGATTAAAATTGTTCAATTAAAAATTGTGAGACTAAAATTACACAATTATAATCTTTTAAGGACTGAAATTACTCAATTAAAACCTTAGAGATCAAAATTGCATAATTATAATATCAAAAACACAATTAAGTAAAGAATATTTTATTCACAGTTCTGGAACAGGCCGTTCTGAAACCAAAACGGCCAGTTCTGATTTCAGAACGGCCCGTTCTACTTCACTGGTGGTGTTTTAATTTTGCAACCAGAACGACCCGTTCCAGTTTCAGAATGGGCCGTTCCGGGTCCAGGTGTCTTAAAAAGAATTTTCTCATCCACGTGGATGCCACGTATGCATCTACGTGGCCAAAAGTTAACTCCGTTTAAATAATTTGGACGGAAGTCCCACATTGAAACTAATTAATTAATTTGGGACTAAATTGAAACCAATTAATTAATTTGGGACCAATTTGAGACCAAAAATTAATGAGGGACTAAATTGAAACAAAAAAAGATTATAAGAGACCAAAATAGGGTTTTAACCATAAATTAATAAAGATGTGACTTTAATATAGCAGATCAATATCTGTGAATGCAAGTAATGTAAAAATAATATATATATATATATATATATATATATATATATATATATATATATATATATATATATATATATATATATGGTTGATGTTGGAGAATTTATGGCACTTGATCATTATTTTCGATTTAAGTGTTACATGTATAATTTTAATAAATATTATAAAAAAAATCATTATTTATAATATTTTTTATTAATTAAAAAATTAGTTAAAGGATTATAAGTATTAGAATTAAAGTTAAATTTATAAAATCATCTAGTAATCGAATATAAGGTTTTAGTAATTGATTACAAGTTTCACAATCTAAACAACTATTTATTCTTTTCGTTTTTCCTCGTGTAACCGTTTCGAATAAATTGTTTTAATTTTCAAATTCTATTTATGCATTACAGTTTCGGAGTCTATTGTCCTTTTCTTTTTGGTGGAGAATATCACACTGAAATCAGTCCGTACGTATTGGGTAGTTTGGTCCAATCAACATTATTTTTTGGTCTTAATTTTTGGATGACTTAATTATCAAAAGGTTTGATCTTTTCTTTTTATTTTATTTTTTTTTTGGAAAAATAACGCAAACAAATATAAGTTTAGTTTTTTTTGAAAATTTTACTTAAGTGGTGTTATGAGAGAAATAAAAAGGTAGCTCAGATGACTGGAGAAGGAATGTTAAGGTTAGAATGAGTAGAAGGTAACGGGTTCGAATCTTACCACTGCCAATTATCTGAAAATTAATAATTAATACTTGTAGATTAGAAGAAAAAAAAGGTGAAAGTAATATATATTGTATAATTAATAAATCTAGAATAATTTAATTATTTTTTATTTAACAATTGGTAAAAATAAAAAATTAGGATTTTATGACGGATGTTGAATCCCTCACAGTTTGTGACGAATGCGTTCCCTCACAAATTGTGACGGAAAATTTATTAGTTAGTGACGGCATATTTCCGTCACTAATTGTGACATACTGAATTTTTCCGTCACTAAATAATTTGTGACGCCATTTTTTGTGACGACCCAAAATCCGTCACAAATTCCGTCACTAATAATTTTGTGACGGATTCTTTCCGTCTCTAATTTCCATTTTTCTAGTATGGCCTCATAGTGGGTGTCAAATGTTCTTCTTGTTGGAAAATGAATGCAAGATGTCTTTGACTGGAAGTCTTTTATCCTTGACTTCTCGATCCTCAACTTTTGGGTTTTAGATAGTTTGTACCTACAAAAGGGATTCCGATGCCAAAGTCAACAAGTAATTGGAGTTATTGAGTGTTATGTAGGCATGGCAACGGAGCGGGGCGGTGGCGAGTTTTATGTTCCCCGACCCCGTCCTTGCAAATTTAAACCGCCCCCGCCCCCGCCCCCAGCGGGGTTCGGGTTTCCCCGCCCCGCCCCCGTCCTCGCTCCTATATTTTTTTTTCTTTTAAATAAATATGAACAATTTTTTTTTAAAAAAAAATAATATAAATTTTTACATATAAATATTTCTAATTTTGGTTTATATATATATAAAAATAATTTTTTAATTATATTATTAAGCGGGGCAGGGGCGGGGGCGGGTATGGGGGCAGGGGCAGGGTGGGTATTAACATTCCCGTCCCCGTCCCGCCCCCGATTTTATCAATCGGGAAAAACCTAAACCCGAACCCGAACCCGATAAACACGGGTTTTTCCCGTCCAAATCGGGGCGATTTCGGGCGGGTACTCACGGGGGCGGGTTAAATTGTCATACCTAGTGTTATGTATATGTTACGTACCTCCTAATAAATATAAAGTCCATATATAAATAGATAAGATAAAATTACCATTATGGATTCAGATAATTAAGTAAATTCAAGACCTTTTACTATTATGGAATGGTCGGAGGTTATTATTTTACCACATTAATATTAGGTTAAATCAAGTCAATTATCTTATTTGAGTATTCCTTGACTATGTCCCTTGATTGACTAATGTGAGACTAAGAAATGTCAAGTGTTCAAAATCTATCTAGTACTATATATCCTTTTTCTCTATTACAGACAAAATATGATAAGGTCATCCAACAAGTGAATATTAATTTAGATCAACTTTATCTTAATATTTTGGACAACAACCTTATTAGTCCAATATAATAAAATGATTTATTCAAATACAAAAAGGTGAGCTAACGAAAAAAGATTGGTAAAGATCTACTTGATGTCTCACCTACCTCTCTAGCTGTATTATATAAGACCAATCACTATGCTTCAGTTTCTCACACAATCTCAAAGCAAACGCATACCATTTTCATACTTTGGGATTTCTCTTCATTCTATTTCAATCAATACATTTAGCGTTATGGCCTCAAGCAAATCATTCATCACAACTTTCCTTCTTGCTCTTACCTTGTCAAGCATGAGCATGAGCCTTGCAACTCGCCATCTTATGGGAATAACCGTACCGAGTGCTCCCAGTTTTCCTAAACTAACAGTGCCACCTTTGCCATCAGTCCCAATACTTCCTGAAGTAACATTGCCACCTTTGTCAGTCCCAACTCTTCCTAAGGTAACATTGCCACCTTTGCCATCAGTCCCAACTCTTCCTAAAAAAACATTGCCACCTCTGTCACTCCCCAAAGTCCCGTCCGTCCATTTCCTCTGAATCAATTGCTATTCTTCCTAAATCAATAATGTTGGATAAGCAACTATATATCCTTGGAGTTTGCCTTTCCCTTTCAAGCTACATTTCGTGTTGTTTGATCCATATATTATGCACTCGTTGTGGAGTAGTATTTATTTTAATCTCTCATTTTCCTTTGTTGTATGCATTGGATTATTGTTTTTCTTCCCCCTTGTTACTTCATGTACTTGGACACCTGTTGCTACAAGATACAAGCTATTGTAAACCATTATGCTACCTTGAATAAATATATAAGTTGCTTTCCTAATTAAGTTGTTAATTAAACTTCATTAGTTAAATTGATATGGTATGCTTAGAAAACTTTTGATAATTTTCTTAACCAGAGTATTTAATATAGTATTTATGTTATCTTCTTTCTATTTAAAGCCTTAACTTCTTTTGAGGAGAGGTTAATGTTAATTCGTTAAATGAAATTTAATATTTCAAGAGATTAATTCTTATTTTTTGGATATGGATATTCTAATTTATAAAAAAGAATTAAGTTTTTATACTATTCTACTTAACACAAATTATCTTATGTGATGTGTGGTGTTTGTGAGTTGAGATAATAGATTACAAAATTCTAATTTAATTTTTTTAAATTATGTGTCACCACATTAATATTTTTAAGATTTTAGTCATTGATGAGACAACAGTCACGTGATATTGAAATAATTACTTTATGTTATTGCATTTCGATGACATAAATATTAAACAAACTTAATTATAGTTTTGTCTCCGTTATAATTTAAAAATTTTGATTTTTTGATTTATCATTTTATGTAAATCTATTCTCTCAAATTTTAAATTATTAGAATTAAGTGTTTCCATAAATTTCTTTTTTATACAAAAATCTTTAATCTTTATTTTTTTTACCCAAACAAATTAGAAATTTAGGACAGCTTTGAGATACTAAATGATTTAAAAAATTGAGAAGCTAAAATTTTGATCAAAACTAAAAGATGGAGGTTAAGATTTTGAGGGAGAAAATTTGAAAATTTAAACTTTGTATGAAATATAATATATTTGATCCGTGAATTTGAGAAAAAAAAAGAGTTTAATCTAATTTAATAATTCGATGATGTCTTGATTGAAAATGAGTCTTTGATAAAAGGAATTAATGGAGAAACTTGATCATAGTAATTAAAAAAGTTGAAGGAATAAATTATAATAATTAACAATTGAAGGATTAAATTAAATGGTATAAGACAACTAACATACTGAATTTTCAACCGATCTAGTTATAGTGTGGTCCTCCACGTAAATCCCATATTGAATAGTGGCTTTTATTGCGTTCAGTTTTAACGTTATTAATTGTCGGCTTAGTGCGTGTTTGCTTTAACTTTTAGACGTAAAAATTCACGTTTATGGGAAGCGAAAAATTGTAACTTCCACGTAAATTGCCTTGTAAACGTGGAGAGAAAATGAAAAATTAGTTTCTAAATCTAAACCGAACACCCACTTATTTGTTAGGAATATGGGTAAACGGACCAGCCTCACTTGTTTAAGTTCTGATTTATAAAATTTGTACGTTTAATAAAGTAGATAAATTTGTTCTATAAAATAAACGGTTCAAAATTTTTTTTTTGGCTCGCGCCTATTCAAAATTACTCATCTCCTCTACCTGCTGTGCAAATTGTGCATCATTGTTATATCATGACCCCAATTATTTCTAGGCGTCCATATCTAATCTTCAAATCGTAGAATCCTTCATGTGCAACATATCCACCAATTCTTAGGTCTTTTAATTTGCATTAGGATGCAACTCTTATCAAAAGGATTCAAATATAACACACATACTATGACTATTATAATTCAATTTGTATTCACTTTATTATTGGATTTGCTAATTTATTTAAGTCTTGATTCTTTACGAAGTGAAGTTTTATTTGTAAGAATCTGACATGTTATTATACTTAGTATAACATAACTATACGAAAATAATGAATTTTTATTGATTCTAAAGGTGAAATTTGTAGAGTTTTTTACTTAAATAATACTATTTTTTAAAAAAATTTATCCAAATATCAACCTTGCAAATTTATTTTTCCAATTAGCATCATTTATTGTTCACATTCAGAACGGGTCGTTCTAATTTCAGAACGAGTCGTTCCAGATGAAAAAATAACACATGACAAATGGATCAGAACGGGCCGTTCCGGATTCAAAATTAAAACATAAAAAGTGAAACCAGAATGTGCCGTTTTGGATCTGGAACGAGCTGTTCTGGCCTATAAATAATTTTTTTCCCCAATTTTCACTTATCAAATACCAAAACTCATAAACTAATATCAAATAATTAAATTTATTAAATATTAACATTATAAATATAACTAAATAAATTTATTAAAATTTGTTGGATCGAGCGCTTACCACTAGGCCAAAAGCTATAGCTAATAGTCAGGGCGCAACTCTTTTTACTTAAGAGCGCAGCAGCCCAAGCGCCATGATTCGAGAGTGACTTGGCCCACCTAGCCTCCGCCACGGGACAATTGATGCAACCCGCAACAATCTCCCCCTCAGCAATTGCCCCGCTGGGTATCGAACTCATGACCTTGGCTTTGATACCAATTGTTGGATCGAACGCTTACCACTAGACCAAAAGCTATAACTAATAGTCAGGGCGCAACTCTTTTTACTTAAGAGCCTAGCAGCCCAAGCGTCATGATTCGACAGTGACTTGGCCCACCTAGCCTCCGCCACGGGACAATTGATGCAACCTGCAACAATCTCCCCCTCAGCAATTGCCTCGCTGGGTATCGAACTCATGACCTTGGCTCTGATACCAATTGTTGGATCGAGCGCTTACCACTAGGCCAAAAGCTATAGCTAATAGTCAGGGCGCAACTCTTTTTACTTAAGAGCGCAGCAGCCCAATTTGATTATTTTAAAGAATTTTAATATTTAACTATGTGTGTTTGTTTACTATGATGTAAAATATTTGTGGTTGTTTAATTATTAAAAAATATCTTGATTAAAATATGAGATAGACAAATAATCCAATTATAATTGTAATATAATGGAAAGATAAGCTAAAAATATTGTGTGTATTATTTTTGCAAAAAAATTAATTTTTTATGGGTATGAGTATACCCGATACTTGACGGGGATGAGAATGAGACGAAAATTACATACTCGACAGGTACGGGGACGGGGATGGGGATGAGTTTGAATAGTGGAGATGGAGACGAGTATCATGAAACCCATACTCGACCTACCCCGTTGCCATGCCTACCTGAGATGAACTCAAGTTAGATGACATTAATGTGGTAAAATAGTAACGTTTGACCGTGTTCCTTGGTTGACTAATGTGAGGCCAAGAGTTGTTGGGTGTTCAGGACTATACATAAGTCCCTAAGTCTTCGACTTATCGGAAGAAGAGTTTACTTGTTGAAAACTTTCCAAAAAAATTTATTCTCAAGCCTAAAAAATTGCACATTTGCTATTTTTCAGGTATGCCTCCATTTTGATGGTCACATTAAATGCAATGATGACATGTTAGAAATTCTAGGAAAATTTTAGAAGCTAAGTAAGCATGAAATGTACCCCAAAATGTGAAAGGTTTCATGTGTCTCTCCCTATTGTCGATCTTGAAGAAATCCAATGATTTATAAGGATGTGCCACTTCTTAACAAGTTCTTCCATTTGCATATACTATGTGGCCCTCCTGCGAAACTCTTCCATAGATGAAGCCAACTTCTTTTACAAGATATCCAAAAAAGGACTTGACTTTAGGTCTGTTAGCATATGATACAAAGTAACCTGCTCTGCTAGATTGGAAATTTCATAAGTGACCTTCCCAAACCTATTCATGAAGACCCTAAGAGATTCATCCTTAATTTGCTTGACACTAATGAGGGCAGTTGAGTCATAGCACGAGGTCAGCTAATAATGAACTGTGTGGTAAACTTGGAGACAAGCACTCGGAAGGAATTGACCGAACGAGGAGGTACAAGAGTAAACCACCTTAGAGCTACTCATTTTAATAAGGTGGAAAATAGGTGGTAGATGTCAACATTTGTGTTGGTGAGTATGCTAACTTGAGAAACATACAAGTTAACATGATCATTGGAATCAAAAGTTCCATCATATTTGTCAAGTCCTAAATTCTTCCATCCCCTAGGGAAGGGAACCTCCATTATTTCATTAATAAATGGGTGCTTCCTAAATTCTTCCAACACAACGACAACATGAGTTACCAATGTCTTGACTTGTCGAGAGATTAGCGTTGAAGCCCTGGTTGGCCTAAATGTATAAGAAGGCTGAATTCCCCTAGATCGTGGACCTTGGGTTGATGGCATTATAGAAGGAAAAATTGAATCCTCTAAAGAGTCAGAGGAATTTGGCTTCCATGTCAAATTTGTATCCAGTAGCTTGGTATTTGACTGTGACTGCTCAATTAATTATCACAAATTGACATTTTGTCATTTAAGGAGAGCCATTTCTTCTTCATGCCGCTTTTGTTGTTGTTAGCTTTGCCTCTTCCATTACTGCAATTCTCGTTGCAACTCTGTTAACATTTGACTGTTATTAGACATTCCATAATTCCTGCTTGTTGAAACTCTTGTTCCAACTTCAAACCATTGTCTCAATTTGGCCAAGTCTGTAGGAAAAGTTTTCTAACTACTAGAAAAATTAAAATTTGTGATGAAAATTTGTAACGGATAAAATGTCGTCACTAATAGTGACAACTTTTGTGACAAAAATTTTATTTTTGTGATGGACTACTTATTTTTAGAGTTTGTGACGGAAAAATTTTCATCTCTAACAATTTCGTCACAAACGGGTCACTAATAAAAAAAAATTGCGACGGATTTAGTGACGGATTTTGATTCCTCTCTAAATATTTCGTCACAAAAATCTGTCACAAAATTTAATGAATAATTTTGTGATGGAAAATTTTTAAAAATTGTATTCCCTCTCAAATTCCGTCACAAATTTTTAAAAATTGTATTCCCTCTCAAAATAGAAAATTTTATTGTACAATTATTATATTTAAGAATTATGTATAAATAAAAAATATTTTGCTAAAAAAATAACTAAAAAATTATGAAACTAAAATATTTTTTTCATCAAAAGATTAAAAATTAAAACATAAGAAATGAATTAATTTAAAAAATAAGTTGTCATTTTGAAGTATAAGAAATTAAAATATGAATTAGGAAAAAAAATTTAATTTAAAAATACTTATGAAATTATAAAATGACAATATTAATTTGCATTTTAACTAAAAAGCTAAAAATAAATATATAAAAGTATATTTATAAATTATATATAATTATATATAACTATATATATATATATATATATATATATATATATATATATATAATGGTTGATGCTAGAAAATTCATTGTGCTTGATCATTTAATAAAAAGTACAATTAAGTCTATCAATAAATATATAAAAATATTATCATCATACTTTATAATACACTTAAATGGAATAATTTAATATATATTATATAATTAATAAAAGGTAAAAATATATATATATATATATATATATATAATTAATTATAAAGTGTATTATATATATTATATAATACACTTTATAATTAACACTTGTATATTAGAAAAAAAAGGTGAAAATAATATATATTATATAATTAATAAATTTGGAATAATTGAATTATTTTTTATTTAGAAATTCGTAAAAATAAAATATTAGGATTTTGTGACGGATTCTATGACGGATAATTTGTAAAAATTGTATTCCGTCACAAATTCCGTCACAATCTGTGAAGGATTATATATTCCTCTCAAAATAGAAAATTTTATTGTACAATTATGTTAAAAGATAGATAAAAAGAGAAGGATAATATATTTTTAATACAAAGATGAAACTATTACTTTGTAATACATTGTCATTTGCATTTATTTAAACTTCTTTTAAATTTTATAATTAGTTTAAAAAATATTTATGAGAATTTATAATATATAATTTATAAAATAATATATTAAAGTAAAAATATTCCTTAATAAATTAATAAAGATGTCTCTAATATAGCAGATCAATATCTGTGAATGCAAGTAATGTAAAAATAATATATATATATATGGTTGATGCTGGAGAATTTATGGCACTTGATCATTATTTTGGATTTAAGTGTTACATGTATAATTTTAATAAATATTATAAAAAAATCATTATTTATAATATTTTCTATTAATTAAAAAATTAGTTAAAGGATTATAAGTATTAGAATTAAAGTTATATAAAATCATCTAGTAATCGAATATAAGGTTTTAGTAATTGATTACAAGTTTCACAATCTAAACAACTATTTATTCTTTTCGTTTTTTCTCGTGTAACTGTTTCGAATAAATTGTTTTAATTTTCAAATTCTATTTATGCATTACAGTTTCGGAGTCTATTGTCCTTTTCTTTTTGGTGGAGAATATCACACTGAAATCAGTCCGTACGTATTGGGTAGTTTGGTCCAATCAACATTATTTTTTGGTCTTAATTTTTGGATGACTTAATTATCAAAAAGTTTGATCTTTTCTTTTTATTTTATTTTTTTTGGAAAAATAACGCAAACAAATATAAGTTTAGTTTTTTTTGAAAATTTTACTTAAGTGGTGTTATGAGAGAAATAAATTTTAAAATATATTTTTCATTTAATTATTTATAAAAAATACTTTTATATTCAAATATTTACTAAAAATATACTTTCACTTGATTAAAAAGTGATAAAATATAATTAATTTTCAATTAATTTAATAAAATAAAATTTCTAAAATAAATTATATTATGATTTTAATTATGAATATATTTTAAATTTATTAGTTTGATGTTTAATGATGTTTGATATTATTGTGATAAAAATTGATATTCTTTTATATTTATATATATATTGTTAAATAAGTACTGAATTGATAAAGTAGCTCAGATGGCTGGAGAAGGAGTGTTAAGGTTAGAATGAGTAGAAGGTAAGGGGTTCGAATCTTACCACTGCCAATTATCTAAAAATTAATAATTAATACTTGTATATTAGAAAAAAAATTTGAAAGTAATATATATTGTATAATTAATAAATTTAGAATAATTTAATTATTTTTTATTTAACAATTGGTAAAAATAAAAAATTAGGATTTTGTGACGGATTTTGAATCCCTCACAGTTTGTGACGAATGCGTTCTCTCACAAATTGTGACGGAAAATTTATTAGTTAGTGACGGCATATTTTCGTCACTAATTGTGACAGACTGAATTTTTCCGTCACTAAATATTTTGTGACGCCATTTTTTGTGACGACCCAAAATCCGTCACAAATTCCGTCACTAATAATTTTGTGACGGATTTTCTTTAATTTTGTGACGGATTCTTTCCGTCTCTAATTTCCATTTTTCTAGTATGGCCTCATAGTGGGTGTCAAATGTTCTTCTTGTTGGAAAATGAATGCAAGATGTCTTTGACTGGAAGTCTTTTATCCTTGACTTCTCGATCCTCAACTTTTGGGTTTTAGATAGTTTGTACCTACAAAAGGGATTCCGATGCCAAAGTCAACAAGTAATTGGAGTTATTGAGTGTTATGTAGGCATGGCAACGGGGCGAGGCGGTGGCGAGTTTTATGTTCCCCGCCCCCGTCCCTGCAAATTTAAACCGCCCCCGGTTCGGGTTTCCCCGCCCCGCCCCCGTCCTCGCTCCTATATTTTTTTTTCTTTTAAATAAATATGAACAATTTAAAAAAAAAAATAATATAAATTTTTACATATAAATATTTCTAATTTTGGTTTATATATATATAAAAATAATTTTTTAATTATATTATTAAGCGGGGCAGGGGCGGGGGCGGGTATGGGGGCAGGGGCAGGGTGGGTATTAACATTCCCGTCCCCGTCCCGCCCCCGATTTTATCAATCGGGAAAAACCTAAACCCGAACCCGAACCCGATAAACACGGGTTTTTCCCGTCCAAATCGGGGCGATTTCGGGCGGGTACCCACGGGGGCGGGTTAAATTGTCATACCTAGTGTTATGTATATGTTACGTACCTCCTAATAAATATAAAGTCCATATATAAATAGATAAGATAAAATTACCATTATGGATTCAGATAATTAAGTAAATTCAAGACCTTTTACTATTATGGAATGGTCGGAGGTTATTATTTTACCACATTAATATTAGGTTAAATCAAGTCAATTATCTTATTTGAGTATTCCTTGACTATGTCCCTTGATTGACTAATGTGAGACTAAGAAATGTCAAGTGTTCAAAATCTATCTAGTACTATATATCCTTTTTCTCTATTACAGACAAAATATGATAAGGTCATCCAACAAGTGAATATTAATTTAGATCAACTTTATCTTAATATTTTGGACAACAACCTTATTAGTCCAATATAATAAAATGATTTATTCAAATACAAAAAGGTGAGCTAACGAAAAAAGATTGGTAAAGATCTACTTGATGTCTCACCTACCTCTCTAGCTGTATTATATAAGACCAATCACTATGCTTCAGTTTCTCACACAATCTCAAAGCAAACGCATACCATTTTCATACTTTGGGATTTCTCTTCATTCTATTTCAATCAATACATTTAGCGTTATGGCCTCAAGCAAATCATTCATCACAACTTTCCTTCTTGCTCTTACCTTGTCAAGCATGAGCATGAGCCTTGCAACTCGCCATCTTATGGGAATAACCGTACCGAGTGCTCCCAGTTTTCCTAAACTAACAGTGCCACCTTTGCCATCAGTCCCAATACTTCCTGAAGTAACATTGCCACCTTTGTCAGTCCCAACTCTTCCTAAGGTAACATTGCCACCTTTGCCATCAGTCCCAACTCTTCCTAAAAAAACATTGCCACCTCTGTCACTCCCCAAAGTCCCGTCCGTCCATTTCCTCTGAATCAATTGCTATTCTTCCTAAATCAATAATGTTGGATAAGCAACTATATATCCTTGGAGTTTGCCTTTCCCTTTCAAGCTACATTTCGTGTTGTTTGATCCATATATTATGCACTCGTTGTGGAGTAGTATTTATTTTAATCTCTCATTTTCCTTTGTTGTATGCATTGGATTATTGTTTTTCTTCCCCCTTGTTACTTCATGTACTTGGACACCTGTTGCTACAAGATACAAGCTATTGTAAACCATTATGCTACCTTGAATAAATATATAAGTTGCTTTCCTAATTAAGTTGTTAATTAAACTTCATTAGTTAAATTGATATGGTATGCTTAGAAAACTTTTGATAATTTTCTTAACCAGAGTATTTAATATAGTATTTAATTATGTTATCTTCTTTCTATTTAAAGCCTTAACTTCTTTTGAGGAGAGGTTAATGTTAATTCGTTAAATGAAATTTAATATTTCAAGAGATTAATTCTTATTTTTTGGATATGGATATTCTAATTTATAAAAAAGAATTAAGTTTTTATACTATTCTACTTAACACAAATTATCTTATGTGATGTGTGGTGTTTGTGAGTTGAGATAATAGATTACAAAATTTTAATTAAATTTTTTTAAATTATGTGTCACCACATTAATATTTTTAAGATTTTAGTCATTGATGAGACAACAGTCACGTGATATTGAAATAATTACTTTATGTTATTGCATTTCGATGACATAAATATTAAACAAACTTAATTATAGTTTTGTCTCCATTATAATTTATGTAAACATTTTGATTTTTTGATTTATCATTTTATATAAATCTATTCACTCAAATTTTAAATTATTAGAATTAAGTGTTTCCATAAATTTCTTTTTTATACAAAACTCTTTAATCTTTATTTTTTTTACCCAAACAAATTAGAAATTTAGGACAGCTTTGAGATACTAAATGATTTAAAAAATTGAGAAGCTAAAATTTTGATCAAAACTAAAAGATGGAGGTTAAGATTTTGAGGGAGAAAATTTGAAAATTTAAACTTTGTATGAAATATAATATATTTGATCCGTGAATTTGAGAAAAAAAAAAAGAGTTTAATCTAATTTAATAATTCGATGATGTCTTGATTGAAAATGAGAGTCTTTGATAAAAGGAATTAATGGAGAAACTTGATCATAGTAATTAAAAAAGTTGAAGGAATAAATTATAATAATTAACAATTGAAGGATTAAATTAAATGGTATAAGACAACTAACATACTGAATTTTCAACCGATCTAGTTATAGTGTGGTCCTCCACGTAAATCCCATATTGAATAGTGGCTTTTATTGCGTTCAGTTTTAACGTTATTGATTGTGGGCTTAGGGCGTATTTGTTTTAGCTTTTAGACGTAAAAATTCACGTTTATGGGAAGCGAAAAATTATAGCTTCCACGTAAATTACTTTGTAAACATGGGAGAGAATGAAAAATTAGTTTCTAGATCTAAACCAACCACGCACTTATTTGTTAGGAGGGGTAAACGGACCAGCCTCACTTGTTTAAGTTCTGATTTATAAAATTTGTACGTTTAATAAAGTAGATAAATTTGTTCTATAAAATAAACGGTTCAAATTTTTTTTTGGCTCGCGCCTATTCAAAATTACTCATCTCCTCTACCTGCTGTGCAAATTGTGCATCATTGTTATATCATGACCCCAATTATTTCTAGGCGTCCATATCTAATCTTCAAATCGTAGAATCCTTCATGTGCAACATATCCACCAATTCTTAGGTCTTTTAATTAGCATTAGGATGCAACTCTTATCAAAAGGATTCAAATATAACACACATACTATGACTATTATAATTCAATTTGTATTCACTTTATTATTGGATTTACTAATTTATTTAAGTCTTGATTCTTTACGAAGTGAAGTTTTATTTGTAAGAATCTGACATGTTATTATACTTAGTATAACATAACTATACGAAAATAATGAATTTTTATTGATTCTAAAGGTGAAATTTGTAGAGTTTTTTACTTAAATAATACTATTTTTTTAAAATAATTTATCCAAATATCAACCTTGCAAATTTATTTTTCCAATTAGCATCATTTATTGTTCACATTCAGAACGGGTCGTTCTAATTTCAGAACGAGTCGTTCCAGATTAAAAAATAACACATGACAAATGGATCAGAACGGGCCGTTCCGGATTCAAAATTAAAACATAAAAAGTGAAACCAGAATGTGTCGTTTTGGATCTGGAACGAGCTGTTCTGGCCTATATATAATTTTTTTCCCCAATTTTCACTTATCAAATACCAAAACTCATAAACTAATATCAAATAATTAAATTTATTAAATATTAACATTATAAATATAACTAAATAAATTTATTAAAATTTGTTGGATCGAGCGCTTACCACTAGGCCAAAAGCTATGGCTAATAGTCAGGGCGCAACTCTTTTTACTTAAGAGCGCAGCAGCCCAAGCGCCATGATTCGAGAGTGACTTGGCCCACCTAGCCTCCGCCACGGGACAATTGATGCAACCCGCAACAATCTCCCCCTCAGCAATTGCCCCGCTGGGTATCGAACTCATGACCTTGGCTTTGATACCAATTGTTGGATCGAACGCTTACCACTAGACCAAAAGCTATAACTAATAGTCAGGGCGCAACTCTTTTTACTTAAGAGCCCAGCAGCCCAAGCGTCATGATTCGACAGTGACTTGGCCCACCTAGCCTCCGGCACGGGACAATTGATGCAACCTGCAACAATCTCCCCCTCAGCAATTGCCTCGCTGGGTATCGAACTCATGACCTTGGCTCTGATACCAATTGTTGGATCGAGCGCTTACCACTAGGCCAAAAGCTATAGCTAATAGTCAGGGCGCAACTCTTTTTACTTAAGAGCGCAGCAGCCCAATTTGATTATTTTAAAGAATTTTAATATTTAACTATGTGTGTTTGTTTACTATGATGTAAAATATTTGTGGTTGTTTAATTATTAAAAAATATCTTGATTAAAATATGAGATAGACAAATAATCCAATTATAATTGTAATATAATGGAAAGATAAGCTAAAAATATTGTGTGTATTATTTTTGCAAAAAAATTAATTTTTTATGGGTATGAGTATACCCGATACTTGACGGGGATGAGAATGAGACGAAAATTACATACTCGACAGGTACGGGGACGGGGATGGGGATGAGTTTGAATAGTGGAGATGGAGACGAGTATCATGAAACCCATACTTGACCTACCCCGTTGCCATGCCTACCTGAGATGAACTCAAGTTAGATGACATTAATGTGGTAAAATAGTAACGTTTGACCGTGTTCCTTGGTTGACTAATGTGAGGCCAAGAGTTGTTGGGTGTTCAGGACTATACATAAGTCCCTAAGTCTTCGACTTATCGGAAGAAGAGTTTACTTGTTGAAAACTTTCCAAAAAAATTTATTCTCAAGCCTAAAAAATTGCACATTTGCTATTTTTCAGGTATGCCTCCATTTTGATGGTCACATTAAATGCAATGATGACATGTTAGAAATTCTAGGAAAATTTTAGAAGCTAAGTAAGCATGAAATGTACCCCAAAATGTGAAAGGTTTCATGTGTCTCTCCCTATTGTCGATCTTGAAGAAATCCAATGATTTATAAGGATGTGCCACTTCTTAACAAGTTCTTCCATTTGCATATACTATGTGGCCCTCCTGCAAAACTCTTCCATAGATGAAGCCAACTTCTTTTACAAGATATCCAAAAAAGGACTTGACTTTAGGTCTGTTAGCATATGATACAAAGTAACCTGCTCTGCTAGATTGGAAATTTCATAAGTGACCTTCCCAAACCTATTCATGAAGACCCTAAGAGATTCATCCTTAATTTGCTTGACACTAATGAGGGCAGTTGAGTCATAGCACGAGGTCAGCTAATAATGAACTGTGTGGTAAACTTGGAGACAAGCACTCGGAAGGAATTGACCGAACGAGGAGGTACAAGAGTAAACCACCTTAGAGCTACTCATTTTAATAAGGTGGAAAATAGGTGGTAGATGTCAACATTTGTGTTGGTGAGTATGCTAACTTGAGAAACATACAAGTTAACATGATCATTGGAATCAAAAGTTCCATCATATTTGTCAAGTCCTAAATTCTTCCATCCCCTAGGGAAGGGAACCTCCATTATTTCATTAATAAATGGGTGCTTCCTAAATTCTTCCAACACAACGACAACATGAGTTACCAATGTCTTGACTTGTCGAGAGATTAGCGTTGAAGCCCTGGTTGGCCTAAATGTATAAGAAGGCTGAATTCCCCTAGATCGTGGACCTTGGGTTGATGGCATTATAGAAGGAAAAATTGAATCCTCTAAAGAGTCAGAGGAATTTGGCTTCCATGTCAAATTTGTATCCAGTAGCTTGGTATTTGACTGTGACTGCTCAATTAATTATCACAAATTGACATTTTGTCATTTAAGGAGAGCCATTTCTTCTTCATGCCGCTTTTGTTGTTGTTAGCTTTGCCTCTTCCATTACTGCAATTCTCGTTGCAACTCTGTTAACATTTGACTGTTATTAGACATTCCATAATTCCTACTTGTTGAAACTCTTGTTCCAACTTCAAACCATTGTCTCAATTTGGCCAAGTCTGTAGGAAAAGTTTTCTAACTACTAGAAAAATTAAAATTTGTGATGAAAATTTGTAACGGATAAAATGTCGTCACTAATAGTGACAACTTTTGTGACAAAAATTTTATTTTTGTGATAGACTACTTATTTTTAGAGTTTGTGACGGAAAAATTTTCATCTCTAACAATTTCGTCACAAACGGGTCACTAATAAAAAAAAATTGCGACGGATTTAGTGACGGATTTTGATTCCTCTCTAAATATTTCGTCACAAAAATCTGTCACAAAATTTAATGAATAATTTTGTGATGGAAAATTTTTAAAAATTGTATTCCCTCTCAAATTCCGTCACAAATTTTTAAAAATTGTATTCCCTCTCAAAATAGAAAATTTTATTGTACAATTATTATATTTAAGAATTATGTATAAATAAAAAATATTTTGCTAAAAAAATAACTAAAAAATTATGAAACTAAAATATTTTTTTCATCAAAAGATTAAAAATTAAAACATAAGAAATGAATTAATTTAAAAAATAAGTTGTCATTTTGAAGTATAAGAAATTAAAATATGAATTAGGAAAAAAAATTTAATTTAAAAATACTTATGAAATTATAAAATGACAATATTAATTTGCATTTTAACTAAAAAGCTAAAAATAAATATATAAAAGTATATTTATAAATTATATATAATTATATATAACTATATATATATATATATATATATATATATATAATGGTTGATGCTAGAAAATTCATTGTGCTTGATCATTTAATAAAAAGTACAATTAAGTCTATCAATAAATATATAAAAATATTATCATCATACTTTATAATACACTTAAATGGAATAATTTAATATATATTATATAATTAATAAAAGGTAAAAATATATATATATATATATATATAATTAATTATAAAGTGTATTATATATATTATATAATACACTTTATAATTAACACTTGTATATTAGAAAAAAAAGGTGAAAATAATATATATTATATAATTAATAAATTTGGAATAATTGAATTATTTTTTATTTAGAAATTCGTAAAAATAAAATATTAGGATTTTGTGACGGATTCTATGACGGATAATTTGTAAAAATTGTATTCCGTCACAAATTCCGTCACAATCTGTGAAGGATTATATATTCCTCTCAAAATAGAAAATTTTATTGTACAATTATGTTAAAAGATAGATAAAAAGAGAAGGATAATATATTTTTAATACAAAGATGAAACTATTACTTTGTAATACATTGTCATTTGCATTTATTTAAACTTCTTTTAAATTTTATAATTAGTTTAAAAAATATTTATGAGAATTTATAATATATAATTTATAAAATAATATATTAAAGTAAAAATATTCCTTAATAAATTAATAAAGATGTCTCTAATATAGCAGATCAATATCTGTGAATGCAAGTAATGTAAAAATAATATATATATATATGGTTGATGCTGGAGAATTTATGGCACTTGATCATTATTTTGGATTTAAGTGTTACATGTATAATTTTAATAAATATTATAAAAAAATCATTATTTATAATATTTTCTATTAATTAAAAAATTAGTTAAAGGATTATAAGTATTAGAATTAAAGTTATATAAAATCATCTAGTAATCGAATATAAGGTTTTAGTAATTGATTACAAGTTTCACAATCTAAACAACTATTTATTCTTTTCGTTTTTTCTCGTGTAACTGTTTCGAATAAATTGTTTTAATTTTCAAATTCTATTTATGCATTACAGTTTCGGAGTCTATTGTCCTTTTCTTTTTGGTGGAGAATATCACACTGAAATCAGTCCGTACGTATTGGGTAGTTTGGTCCAATCAACATTATTTTTTGGTCTTAATTTTTGGATGACTTAATTATCAAAAAGTTTGATCTTTTCTTTTTATTTTATTTTTTTTGGAAAAATAACGCAAACAAATATAAGTTTAGTTTTTTTTGAAAATTTTACTTAAGTGGTGTTATGAGAGAAATAAATTTTAAAATATATTTTTCATTTAATTATTTATAAAAAATACTTTTATATTCAAATATTTACTAAAAATATACTTTCACTTGATTAAAAAGTGATAAAATATAATTAATTTTCAATTAATTTAATAAAATAAAATTTCTAAAATAAATTATATTATGATTTTAATTATGAATATATTTTAAATTTATTAGTTTGATGTTTAATGATGTTTGATATTATTGTGATAAAAATTGATATTCTTTTATATTTATATATATATTGTTAAATAAGTACTGAATTGATAAAGTAGCTCAGATGGCTGGAGAAGGAGTGTTAAGGTTAGAATGAGTAGAAGGTAAGGGGTTCGAATCTTACCACTGCCAATTATCTAAAAATTAATAATTAATACTTGTATATTAGAAAAAAAATTTGAAAGTAATATATATTGTATAATTAATAAATTTAGAATAATTTAATTATTTTTTATTTAACAATTGGTAAAAATAAAAAATTAGGATTTTGTGACGGATTTTGAATCCCTCACAGTTTGTGACGAATGCGTTCTCTCACAAATTGTGACGGAAAATTTATTAGTTAGTGACGGCATATTTTCGTCACTAATTGTGACAGACTGAATTTTTCCGTCACTAAATATTTTGTGACGCCATTTTTTGTGACGACCCAAAATCCGTCACAAATTCCGTCACTAATAATTTTGTGACGGATTTTCTTTAATTTTGTGACGGATTCTTTCCGTCTCTAATTTCCATTTTTCTAGTATGGCCTCATAGTGGGTGTCAAATGTTCTTCTTGTTGGAAAATGAATGCAAGATGTCTTTGACTGGAAGTCTTTTATCCTTGACTTCTCGATCCTCAACTTTTGGGTTTTAGATAGTTTGTACCTACAAAAGGGATTCCGATGCCAAAGTCAACAAGTAATTGGAGTTATTGAGTGTTATGTAGGCATGGCAACGGGGCGAGGCGGTGGCGAGTTTTATGTTCCCCGCCCCCGTCCCTGCAAATTTAAACCGCCCCCGGTTCGGGTTTCCCCGCCCCGCCCCCGTCCTCGCTCCTATATTTTTTTTTCTTTTAAATAAATATGAACAATTTAAAAAAAAAAATAATATAAATTTTTACATATAAATATTTCTAATTTTGGTTTATATATATATAAAAATAATTTTTTAATTATATTATTAAGCGGGGCAGGGGCGGGGGCGGGTATGGGGGCAGGGGCAGGGTGGGTATTAACATTCCCGTCCCCGTCCCGCCCCCGATTTTATCAATCGGGAAAAACCTAAACCCGAACCCGAACCCGATAAACACGGGTTTTTCCCGTCCAAATCGGGGCGATTTCGGGCGGGTACCCACGGGGGCGGGTTAAATTGTCATACCTAGTGTTATGTATATGTTACGTACCTCCTAATAAATATAAAGTCCATATATAAATAGATAAGATAAAATTACCATTATGGATTCAGATAATTAAGTAAATTCAAGACCTTTTACTATTATGGAATGGTCGGAGGTTATTATTTTACCACATTAATATTAGGTTAAATCAAGTCAATTATCTTATTTGAGTATTCCTTGACTATGTCCCTTGATTGACTAATGTGAGACTAAGAAATGTCAAGTGTTCAAAATCTATCTAGTACTATATATCCTTTTTCTCTATTACAGACAAAATATGATAAGGTCATCCAACAAGTGAATATTAATTTAGATCAACTTTATCTTAATATTTTGGACAACAACCTTATTAGTCCAATATAATAAAATGATTTATTCAAATACAAAAAGGTGAGCTAACGAAAAAAGATTGGTAAAGATCTACTTGATGTCTCACCTACCTCTCTAGCTGTATTATATAAGACCAATCACTATGCTTCAGTTTCTCACACAATCTCAAAGCAAACGCATACCATTTTCATACTTTGGGATTTCTCTTCATTCTATTTCAATCAATACATTTAGCGTTATGGCCTCAAGCAAATCATTCATCACAACTTTCCTTCTTGCTCTTACCTTGTCAAGCATGAGCATGAGCCTTGCAACTCGCCATCTTATGGGAATAACCGTACCGAGTGCTCCCAGTTTTCCTAAACTAACAGTGCCACCTTTGCCATCAGTCCCAATACTTCCTGAAGTAACATTGCCACCTTTGTCAGTCCCAACTCTTCCTAAGGTAACATTGCCACCTTTGCCATCAGTCCCAACTCTTCCTAAAAAAACATTGCCACCTCTGTCACTCCCCAAAGTCCCGTCCGTCCATTTCCTCTGAATCAATTGCTATTCTTCCTAAATCAATAATGTTGGATAAGCAACTATATATCCTTGGAGTTTGCCTTTCCCTTTCAAGCTACATTTCGTGTTGTTTGATCCATATATTATGCACTCGTTGTGGAGTAGTATTTATTTTAATCTCTCATTTTCCTTTGTTGTATGCATTGGATTATTGTTTTTCTTCCCCCTTGTTACTTCATGTACTTGGACACCTGTTGCTACAAGATACAAGCTATTGTAAACCATTATGCTACCTTGAATAAATATATAAGTTGCTTTCCTAATTAAGTTGTTAATTAAACTTCATTAGTTAAATTGATATGGTATGCTTAGAAAACTTTTGATAATTTTCTTAACCAGAGTATTTAATATAGTATTTAATTATGTTATCTTCTTTCTATTTAAAGCCTTAACTTCTTTTGAGGAGAGGTTAATGTTAATTCGTTAAATGAAATTTAATATTTCAAGAGATTAATTCTTATTTTTTGGATATGGATATTCTAATTTATAAAAAAGAATTAAGTTTTTATACTATTCTACTTAACACAAATTATCTTATGTGATGTGTGGTGTTTGTGAGTTGAGATAATAGATTACAAAATTTTAATTAAATTTTTTTAAATTATGTGTCACCACATTAATATTTTTAAGATTTTAGTCATTGATGAGACAACAGTCACGTGATATTGAAATAATTACTTTATGTTATTGCATTTCGATGACATAAATATTAAACAAACTTAATTATAGTTTTGTCTCCATTATAATTTATGTAAACATTTTGATTTTTTGATTTATCATTTTATATAAATCTATTCACTCAAATTTTAAATTATTAGAATTAAGTGTTTCCATAAATTTCTTTTTTATACAAAACTCTTTAATCTTTATTTTTTTTACCCAAACAAATTAGAAATTTAGGACAGCTTTGAGATACTAAATGATTTAAAAAATTGAGAAGCTAAAATTTTGATCAAAACTAAAAGATGGAGGTTAAGATTTTGAGGGAGAAAATTTGAAAATTTAAACTTTGTATGAAATATAATATATTTGATCCGTGAATTTGAGAAAAAAAAAAAAGAGTTTAATCTAATTTAATAATTCGATGATGTCTTGATTGAAAATGAGAGTCTTTGATAAAAGGAATTAATGGAGAAACTTGATCATAGTAATTAAAAAAGTTGAAGGAATAAATTATAATAATTAACAATTGAAGGATTAAATTAAATGGTATAAGACAACTAACATACTGAATTTTCAACCGATCTAGTTATAGTGTGGTCCTCCACGTAAATCCCATATTGAATAGTGGCTTTTATTGCGTTCAGTTTTAACGTTATTGATTGTGGGCTTAGGGCGTATTTGTTTTAGCTTTTAGACGTAAAAATTCACGTTTATGGGAAGCGAAAAATTATAGCTTCCACGTAAATTACTTTGTAAACATGGGAGAGAATGAAAAATTAGTTTCTAGATCTAAACCAACCACGCACTTATTTGTTAGGACGGGTAAACGGACCAGCCTCACTTGTTTAAGTTCTGATTTATAAAATTTGTACGTTTAATAAAGTAGATAAATTTGTTCTATAAAATAAACGGTTCAAAAATTTTTTTGGCTCGCGCCTATTCAAAATTACTCATCTCCTCTACCTGCTGTGCAAATTGTGCATCATTGTTATATCATGACCCCAATTATTTCTAGGCGTCCATATCTAATCTTCATATCGTAGAATCCTTCATCTGCAACATATCCACCAATTCTTAGGTCTTTTAATTTGCATTAGGATGCAACTCTTATCAAAAGGATTAAAATATAACACACATACTATGACTATTATAATTCAATTTGTATTCACTTTATTATTGGATTTGCTAATTTATTTAAGTCTTGATTCTTTACGAAGTTAAGTTTTTTTTGTAAGAATCTGACATGTTATTATACTTAGTATAACATAACTATACAAAAATAATGAATTTTTATTGATTCTAAAGGTGAAATTTGTAGAGTTTTTTACTCAAATAATACTATTTTTAAAAAAAATTTACCCAAATAACAACCGTACAAATTTATTTTTCCAACTAGCATCATTTATTGTTCACGTTCAGAACGGACCATTCTAATTTCAGAACGAGTCGTTCTAGATTAAAAAATAACACATGACGAATGGATCAGAACGGGCCGTTCCGGATTCAAAATTAAAACATAAAAAGTGAAACCAGAATGTGCCGTTCTGGATCCGGAACGAGCCGTTCTGGCCTATAAATAATTTTTTTTCCCAATTTTCATTTATCAAATACTAAAACTCAGAAACTAATATCAAATAATTAAATTTATTAAATATTAACATTATAAATATAACTAAATAAATTTATTAAAATTCAATACAACAATAAAGATCAATGGTGGCGGAAACTGATTATGTTGTTCTCTAATGTCCATCTCAGTTTTAATCCTATTGGACTTTGGCCGACCCTTGAAAGTTCTCTTGAGTTCTGGATTTGGCCACAAAGTTGGACCAGTATAAGTAGGCTAATAATCTTCATGTCGGAGCTCTCCAAATTTCATTTAACCTTATTGTAAATCTCCCAGTGGGTCATGCGAGCAAGGGATATGAACTTTCTGGAACTTGTCGCAATCATACCACATTTCATTTAGTCTTACTGTAAATCTCCCAGCAGTTCAAACTTATCTCGGATGTTGTGTTTCTTCCAACTTTGTGGCCAAATCCAGAACTCAAGAGAACTTTCAGGAGTCGGCCAAAGTCCAGCAGGATTAGAACAGATGGACATTAGAGAACAACATAATCGTTTAAAAAATTGTTCTTATATACACACCCCTGGTCACACTAAGAAGACATATCCAAATATTGGTCATGAATTCAGTTTCCGCCACCATTGATCTTTATTGTTGTAATGAATTTTAATAAATTTATTTAGTTATATTTATAATGTTAATATTCAATAAATTTAATCACTTGATGGTAGTCTCTGAGTTTTGGTATTTGATAAGTGAAAATCGGGAAAAAAAATTATTTATATGCTAGAATGACCCATTCCGGATTCAGAATGGCCCGTTCTAGTTCCACTTTTTATGTGCTAATTTTGAATCCGGAACGGCCCGTTCTGATCCATTTGTCACATGTTATTTTTTAATTTGGAACGGCCCGTTCTGAAATCAGAACGGCCCGTTCTGAAATCAGAACGGCCCGTTCTGAACGTGAATAGTAAATGGTGCTAGTTGGGAAATAAATTTGCACAGTTACTATTTAGGTAATTTTTTTTGAAATAGTATTATTTGAGTAAAAAATTCAAAATTTGTAACACTAATTCATTTATATGAAAATAATAAAATTCACCAGATTATCTAATTCAAAAGAGAAATAAATGTAATGAAAATTAAATAAATTATATCACACTAACAACTAGAAAATAATATGAAATTATATTTTTTAATTTTTTGATTTTTTTATACTTATTTTTGTATGAATTTTATTATGTTTATGACGCTTTTTCATTTGAATTTTAGTTGTTTTCAATCATTTTTTTTATATAAGTGGATCTAGTGAAATAAGTTTCATGTCTGGTGTAAAAAAATTTTCCAAGTCTTGAATCAATATATTTTTTTTTAAATCATGTCTCAAAATTAAAAATTATCATTGTTTGTGTTGGGATACAAATAATATTTCACATTGATAGAATAACAAAAGAAATAACAGTTTATAAAATACAAACATACTCTAGTGATTGGGAGGTCTTTTAGATGATAACCAAAAATAAATACTAACAAATAAAAATTTTATAACCCTTATAAAATATTCCTTAAGATAAATACCAACAAATAACCCCAATAATTTCATAGGATTAAATTAACATAAATTTATGAAATAAAAGATCAAAATAAATATTTTAAAAGATAAAAACCAAAGTGAATATTAAAAGTAAGATAAAAGACCAAAAATATAATTTCTTATTTTTTTATAAGTATTCTAATAATTTTTTTTATAATAGTACCAAACTATTTTAATAATATATATTTTTATGTTGGTTTTTCGAATAACATTATATCATTCTAAATTATTTTAATGATAAACTATATATCTTAATATTTTAAATGTTTAAAATAATAATAAATATTAATATCACTATACTAAATCATAAATGATAAAATCATTAAAATTAACCTACTAGTGAGAGATTGGAGTATATAATAATATGCATAAAGTCCTAATTTTATCGTTGTTGGTATTGTAATTTTTATTCATAAAAAATTATAAATAATAATTTTATTGTTAATTATTGTTAATATTCATTTATAATAAATATTTATAATTTTGTATAAATACGAATATTTACATTAAAAGATAAGGATGACAAGATGTATTTCATTGATGGATCAACTTGTTTAGCCCTTTTTTTTTTTGCGATGCTTGGGGTTTTTGACTACTAACTTGTTTTATGCATTAGAATTATTATTTTTTCTTCTAAAATTACCTTTTTGTTGGAAAATTATAGTCTGGAACATATTTTCAATTGTTGATTGTAATGACTTACCATAGTCATTACACTATGAAATCATTACTAGCAATAAAAATTAATCTATTAGAATTATAAAAGTTTAACTAACAGATATATGGACGTATATATAATATGAACATAAAAGTGCAATTGTTGTACTGATATAAATCATATGCATGTATATATAATAATTCCAAAGGTAAACTATATAACTTAGTACCAAATAAGCACATTTAGACACGTTACATAAAGTAGTATTGACATCAACAAAAGGATCCCTCCACCAGACAACAACCACTCCTCTAGCCTAGCCCTAATTTGTTCTCATACAACTTATGACTATCACAATCCAAATCACATTGAAACAAAAGGGTAAGCTTGAGTTCTAAAACATGTAAACATAGAAAAAAATTTTCTATATCATCCAACATCATACCAAAAACGTTTATGAAAGCTAAACACCCTAAAGCTAACATATATCTCATCCAAACCATGTCCAACAAGACATCTAACAATGCATATGAACACACCAAACATACGTCATATGCATACACCTCAAATGCATTGTTATGCATTCATCTATAGATATCTCCTAACAACATGAACAGTCTAAGTGATTCTACCCTACTAAACGAACCCAATCATTTTCGCACCCAAAGCATTGACTCGATCAAAGTAAATTGGGATAATAATCCCTCCTCTGGTTTCTCAAGTTTTGTCACTTATACTAGGAAAGTCCAATTTCACCATTAGGAATAGTACAATTGGGTATAGGTTTATCATGATCTTGACATGAATTATCAAGTCTCATAAAATTTATCCATTAATTATCCTTAATGGGCCACACAACCTTTTCAAGTACTTGGTTAATGGTTATAACCCTCGATCTCCTACCTTACTCAATCACTAACTAAAGATATAGAGACTCAACACACCTTAAAGCCCACTCCAAGAGACACGTCTATTCAAGGAGGGTTTTCCAACAATGGTCTACTTGAGCAACACTCTAAGATTTCCTTATATGGGATCTTTAGATTTCATAAACTGTTTCCTCTCCTCAAGTCCTAAGTTAGTCAACAGGTTTTAATGTCATACCGCATTCTTAGCATCCACACCTCATGCATACATCAACTATATACATTACATCCAGTTAATGCATATAAAGATCAACAATACCACACACACACACACACACATACATATACACATGCGCCCGTGCACACACAAAACATACATATTCTCATCATCTGACGTCATACAACCATCTACAAATGTCATATCTAATCAACATATATAGAACAACTATCATACACCATTCAACATGTAATAAAACTTAAAAATCTACTTGTTCATTAGATTGTACTACAAAACACCAGTCTTCCATTGAGCATCTCACGCTCGACACAACATACCTCACACTTGGTGCCATCAAGGTAGGGAACTCTCTACCTCGTCCATGCTTAGCATCACTCGACCCTCACTCGACATGAATGAGATAGGGAACCCTTGGGACCTCTCACTTAACATGGAAAAACCTATGTTTGACCTTGTATCAGGCAAAAAGCCTCTACCTTACTCACATCCGACATCAATTCAGTGGTGCTTAGCATATCTAAGGAAAGAGTCTCTGCCTTGGTCACGCTTGGTGCCACCCAACTAGGGTCCTATGCCACAAAGTAATAGACCTTCTAGTGTTCTCATGCCCAATGTCATTCAAATCACACTCGATGTCGTTCCAACCTGAGACAAGTCTCTCTTCTCACGCTCAGTGCCACCAATCCTGCATTTGATGTGATTAAGACAGAGACCCTTGGTTAGAATCATGCCCAGCACCACGAAGGCTTACATGACATAAAAAATCTACAAATGAAGACATAGGAAATACCAACATGAATATGTAAATATCATCAATCCACTTGAAACACAGGAAATACTAACATGTAAGGCACTAAATAACATATATGCATCATCCATAACCCATTTTGCACCATACATCCAACATGCAATCACCAAGTCGATCAATTCAACAATTTCATCTTAAACATGCTTTATAAGAAATAAATCTCCACCCCAATCATTCAATCCAAATCACACAAGCTCAACAACATTTTCATGTGACATCAATCAACATTCAAATCATCAATTCAATAAGAACCAAAGTTCTTAGCTTCCCTTACCTTTACTTTGAGCAACTAGAATCGAAGGAGAGAAAGGAAAAGAAAGAACCTCTTCGAGCCTGGAGAAGATGAGCCCCACACCAAAGATTCTCAACTTCAACTTCAAATCACACCCACCATGGACACACCTGCCTTTAAGAAGGATCTAACAGAAGAAAAAGGAAAAAGTTTTAGGGGGTCAGACTCTATCCCTCTAAAACCTCTCTCAAGGTTTGGAGAACAATAAATTATGAAGTTCTGCTCAAAATAGAAATCTTACATATCTTTTTCCCTCAAGATTAGTTGAACCTCTAGTTAAAGATCCTCACAATTCGCATGATTCAACTTAGGTACAATGTTACATTGATGAAAATTCTAAATTATGAATTTAATTTCTGAAATATATTCCAAAATTTGATTTATCAAAACTTGCTATCCAAATGTTGGAATGAGTAGGTTACTGGCAAAACATTTTAACAGCTTTACAAGTCTCAACAATTGTGGCAAATTTCATAAAATGTTTTAAAAAAAGAGCGCATACTCATCGTTTGGCTCTTCAATTGCTTGACCCCTCAAGTGAGCTAAAGACTTTGTTGTGTTCAAGGACCTCGTAATCTCCTTGGTTGAGATCACAAAAAGGACGATTGGCACATGTATTGTGATATATGTTACTGACATTATTATTATATATATATATATATATATATATATATATATATATATATATATATATATATATATATATATATAAAGAGTTAATCACTTATATACTGTCGGTGTAAAGTTTTTTTACACTGGCAGTGTATAGGTGATTAACTCATATATATATATATATATAGATATATATATATATATATATATATATATGAGTTAATCACCTATACACTATCAGTATAAATTTTTTTTACACCGGTAACCAATTATATCTCTTAATTGTGTTATGTCACTGTAAACATATTTACTTTTATCAGTGACATGACACAATTAAGAGATATAATTGGTTTTCAGTGTAAAAACACTTTACATTGACAATGTATAGGTAATTAACTCTCTCTATATATATATATATATATATATATATTTCAACCATAACAGTTATCGCACCCGTTTACCTTATTTCTTAAAAAAAATATAGAAAAAACCTGTCATGGCGGTATTTAACATCTAATTAAAAATAGTAATAGTTAGTGACATCATGGATGAGCACTTAGAAATTAATTTTGTTTGACAAAGGAAATGGAAGAGTTGACAAGGAACGTCTTATCTTGACTATTAAAATTTTGTTTTCACTTGTGTGGCTGCTAATTAAATCACAATATAGGTTTCGTGGATTCATACACATCACATCATAGGTTTGCCTTTGCTAAACTTTCTTTCGTTTCCTTGGGTTAGTTTCATTAAAAGTAAACTGATATGTAGCTATTTGCATTGTAGAAAAACTATGAGTTCCCAAGGTGTCGCTGAAGATTGCGTAGGATGGGCTGCAAGAGATGAATCCGGAGTTCTATCACCTCACAAATTCAGCCGCAGGTTCAGTGATTGTTTTCTATAAATGATCATTTAATTATTTCATGGCTTCTACATGAAAACGAAACAACCCCTTTTTGGGATAAAATTGAGTTACTGGTGTTAGGCAACTGGCATTAAAAGAGAGAATAAAAGGATAGAAGAGAGAAATAAACAATACTAAGAGTATTTGTTTTTGGTGTGTCTTAAACCTTACAAGGTGCCTCTATATATATAGCATAAGGAAGAGGCAAGCATTACAAACTAAGTGATGTGGGACTTAATAAGTAAGTTAAACTAAACAATGTGGGACTACTTCAATTTTAGAACTTAGACTACACACTTAACAATTCTCCCACTTGGAGTCTGAGTTCTAGTTAGCTTCCTTGTAAGCATCGAGTTCATATGCTCCTTCGCCTAGTGCAGCTTTCTTTATCTTCAATTATCCCTGAAGACCAGCTGAGGTAATGCAGAGCCTCAGTTTGTCAGTTGTAACAGTCTTAGTTAGCATATCTGCTGGATTTTCTGATCCTGAAATCTTCAGCAGAGATAATTCTTCATCATTTATCAATTCTCTAATGAAATGATATCTTAATTGAATGTGCTTGCATCTAGAATGGAAGACAGGATTCTTCGCAAGACATATAGCACTCTGACTGTCACTGAACAATGGAGCGTTCTTTTGTTCTCTCCCTAATTCACTGAGAAAGTTCTTTAGCCAGATCATCTCCTTGGCTGCTTCTGAGATAGCTATGTACTCAGCTTCGGTAGTTGAGAGAGCAACTCTATTCTGAAGCTTAGACTTCCAACTCACTGCAGTTCTCCCCAAGGTGAAAATGTAACCAGTGGTGCTTTTTCTAGTGTCCAAATCTCCTCCCAAATCTGCATCAGAGAACCCTTGTAAAGTGAAATTACCTCTTTTGAAGAGCAAATTTATTCCTGAAGTACCCTTCAGATATCTTAATATCCACTTTACACCTTCCCAATGCTTCTTCCCGGGATTCGATAGGAATCGACTGACAACTCCAACAGCATGTGCTATGTCAGGTCTGGTGCACACCATGGCATACATTAAGCTCCCAACTGCTGATGCATATGGTACTCTTGACATGTGGTCCTTTTCTTCAACTGTCTCTGGAGATTGCTTCTTTGAGAGCTTCATGTGAGTTCCCAAAGGGGTGTTCCTGATTTTGGCATCTCCAACATTAAATCTGTCAAGAAGCTTTTCTATGTATTTCTCTTGAGACAACTTCAAGACTCCTTCTAGTCTGTTTCTAGAAATCTTCATGCCAAGAATTTGTTTAGCTGGACCAAGATCCTTCATCTCGAAGTGGTCTGTCAATTGCTGCTTTAGCCTGTTAATTTCTGTCATATTTGGCCCTGCAATTAGCATGTCATCAACATATAGAGCAAGGATAATATAACTGTTAACATATTTCTTAACATAACAGCAATGATCCATGTCACATCTGCTAAATCCTGAGTTTTGCATAAACTCATTAAATTTTTTGTACCACTGCCTTGGTGCTTGTTTCAAGCCATACAAGCTTTTATGAAGCTTGCATACAAGATTTTCCTTGCCTGAAACTTTAAAACCTTCTGGCTGAGTCATATAAATATCTTCATCTAAATCTCCATGCAAGAATGCAGTTTTAACATCTAACTGCTCCAAATGAAGATTCTCTGCAGCAACAATGCTCAGTATGACTCTGATGGTAGTCATTTTTACAACTGGAGAGAAAATTTCTGTGAAGTCAATTCCTGGTTTCTGCTGAAATCCTTTGACCACAAGTCTCGCCTTGTATCTTTTTCTGCCATCAGATTCTTCCTTCAGCCTGTAAACCCACTTGTTTTGTAGAGCCATCTTTCCTTCTGGCAATTCAGTTAACGACCAAGTACCATTCTTTTGAAGAGATGTCATCTCATCCTTCATTGCTAACTCCCACTTGACAGAATCATTCCCCTGTATAGCCTCATCGAAGTATTCTGGCTCACCAGCATCAGTCAACAATAAATAGTGCAATGAAGGAGAATACCTTTCTGGTGCAACTGAAACTCTGCAGGATCTTCTCAAAGGAGGAGATGCTGGTTCTGATTCAACCTCTATATTTGTACTCTGGCTTCTGTTGGTTATGTCGCTTTCTGAAATTTCTTCAAGTTCTACTTTCTCAGAAGGCTCTGGCAACTTGTTTGTATCAATAGATTCTGCAGAAAATCTATCCTTATAAAATAGATTCTCATTAAAAGTGACATTCCTGCTTCTGATGATTTTCTTGTTTTGGTCATCCCAAAATCTGTAGCCATACATGTCAGAACCATAACCAATAAAATAACACTTTTTGGCCTTGGGATCCAATTTGTCTCTACTATCAGAGTCTATCAAAACATATGACACGCAGCCAAATACTCTTAAATGTGAAAGATTTACCTCCTTCCCAGACCATACCTCTTCAGGCAATTGATAACCCAAAGGAACTGATGGTCCTCTATTTATGAGATATGCTGCTGTGTTGATTGCATCTGCCCAAAACACCTTAGGCAAGCCCGATTGGATCCGCATGCACCTAGCCCTCTCGTTCAATGTTCTATTCATTCTTTCTGCAACACCGTTTTGTTCTGGTGTTCCTGGTATTGTCTTGATCATTCTGATCCCATGTTCTGAACAGAAGTTCTTGAATTCGTGGCTATTATACTCTCCACCATTGTCAGATTTCAGACTTTTCAACTTTAAACCTGTCTGATTTTCAACTTCTGTTTTCCATCTTTTAAACACAGAAAACACGTCAGATTTATTTTTGAGAAAATAAACCCATACCTTTCTCGTAGCATCATCGATAAAGGTGACATAATAGCATGAGCCTCCAAGAGATTTCACTGGAGCTGGCCCCCAAACATCTGTATGCACCAATTCAAGCCTTTCTGTTTTCAGTGTCTTTCCTTGCCTTGAGAAACTAATTTTTCTCTGTTTTCCCAAGATACAGTGTTCACAAGTGCCGACATCTACGTGCTTTAGTTTTGATAACTTACCCTTTGTCGCCATTAGCTTCATTCCTTTCTCACTCATGTGCCCAAGTCTTTGGTGCCACAAGAATGAATTATTGGCAGCCTCAGTAACTGCTATCATGTTCTCATCTGCAACCATGTAAAGTGACCCTCGCTTCTTTCCACGAGCGACAATGAGATTGCCTTTCTTGACTTTCCATGCTCCATCTCCAAAAGTGGTTTCGTGCCCTTCATCATCCAGCTGCCCTACAGATATTAAATTTCCTTTTAAGGCAGGGATATGTCTGACATTTTTCAGTGTCCAATGGCTCCCACTTGAGGTCCTGATGGCAATATCTCCTTTTCCAACAATATTCAGAGGTTTGCCATCTGCAAGGTAAACCTTTCCAAACCTTCCAGAAACATAGTTAGTCAACAATTCATTAGAAGGAGTGGTGTGGAATGACGCACCTGAGTCCATAATCCATGACTCAATAGGACTATCTAGGCTGCAGATTAATGCATCGTCTATCTCGTCAGTTGCTGCATTTGCTGATTCATCATCGTCACGTTTCTTGTGATTCTTGTTTTTCTTCGGAGCTTTGCATTGATTGGTAAAGTGACCTCTCTTGTCACAATTCCAACAAACAATGTCATTCCGGAATTTTGGTTGACCTTTAGCTCTTGACTTTGATCTTCCTCGGCTGTTGTAACCTTTTTGAGTGGTTCTTCCTCTACTTTCAGTATTTAATGCTGAACTGGAAGTAGAACTGGAAGGTTCCTCGGAATCTCTCCTGCGAACATCTTCGCTCAAGATCAGGTCGCGAATGTCGTTGAGCTTCAACTTGTTATCCCTTGCAGAACTGCTGACTGCAGTAACAGTTGCAGCCCAACTTTCCGGTAATGATGACAATAGTATCAATGCCTTCACCTCATCTTCAAATTTGATTTGTACTGACTCTAACATAGCAAGAATAGTGTTAAAATCATTAATATGATTAATCACAAGGTTACCTTCTCCCATCTTAAGGTTGAACAACCGACGCATTATGTGTACTTTGTTGGCTGCAGATGGTTTCTCATACATGTCTGATAGTGTCTTCATCAGACTTGCAGTTGTCTTTTCATTGACGATGTTGAACGCGACATTCTTGGCCAATGTCAGCCTGATCACGCCAAGAGCCTGTCGATCTAGCAAGTTCCACTCTTCCTGTTTCATATCGTCTGGCTTCTCCCCTATTAAGGGTTGATATAACTTCTTTTGATACAGATAATCCTCTATCTGCATCTTCCAGAAGCCGAAGTCTTTACCATCAAACTTCTCTATCTTCACCTTCCCTTCTTCTAATGACATTGCTCTGCTGCTGAGAAAAGCTCTTGCTCTCTAAACTGAGACTCTCTCCTCTTAAACTGAGGAATTCTGAGAAAAGCTCTCACTCTCTAAACTGAAGATTATTCTTTTCTGTTGTGGAAGATCAGATAAAACTGCAACCACAGAGCATACTAAGAATACTCTCCCGAACCTAGAGCTTTGATACCAGTTGTTAGGCAACTGGCATTAAAAGAGAGAATAAAAGGATAGAAGAGAGAAATAAACAATACTAAGAGTATTTGTTTTTGGTGTGTCTTAAACCTTACAAGGTGCCTCTATATATATAGCATAAGGAAGAGGCAAGCATTACAAACTAAGTGATGTGGGACTTAATAAGTAAGTTAAACTAAACAATGTGGGACTACTTCAATTTTAGAACTTAGACTACACACTTAACAACTGGCCTCTTTTTTAAATAAATTTCTTGACAATATGATAGTGATGATTGCTCAGGGCTCTTGGAAATGAAGATCTTCATATTAAAATTACACACTGTGGTGTTTGTTATGCTGATGTAGTTTGGACAAGGAATTTACATCGCGACTCAATGTACCCCGTTGTGCCTGGGTATGTGGCCTTATTTTTCTGTTTGGATGAGAAATTGAGAACCCTATATACTTGAGCTAATAATCTATCTTTGGTTCAGTCATGAGATTGCTGGGATTGTCACAAAGGTTGGCTCCAATGTCCACAGTTTCAATGTTGGTGACCATGTTGGAGTGGGGACTTATGTTAGCTCATGTAGGGATTGTGAGTATTGTAATGACAGGCTAGAAGTTCATTGTACCAAAGGATCAGTTTACACTTTTAACGGTGTTGATTTTGATGGTACAATTACAAAAGGAGGATACTCGAGTTACATAGTAGTCCATGAGAGGTAAACTTAATACATGGCCATACTATTATGAGTTTTATGAGGTCTTCTCTTCCTTCATTTTATCATAAGCTCTAAAAGTACTTTTGAGTTCATATCAAGAATCTGGTTGGATAAACTTTTCCCTAAGCACTTCTAAGAGAAAAAAATAGGAAGAAAAATTGAAATAATTTTTCCTGTATACTAAAACTAGCTTATAAACAAGTTAAAAATAAGATTTTATAAAGCTTTTCAAACTAGCTTAATTATAAGCTAATTTCAGTTTATGGAAAAATTTATTTTTATTTTTTCTTTCTTATCTTTTCTTTACTAGAAGTGATTATGAAGAAATTTATCTAAATATGTCCTAAAAAAAGTTACTAGTTATAACTCCGGTTCATAGCATATTTAATCATGCATCTGCAGGTATTGCTTCATGATCCCAAAAAGCTATCCATTGGCTTCAGCAGCTCCTTTGCTTTGTGCCGGAATTACTGTTTATTCACCGATGGTGCGCCACAAGATGAATCAACCTGGTAAATCTCTAGGAGTGATTGGTCTTGGTGGCCTCGGTCATATGGCAGTGAAATTTGGAAAGGCATTTGGTTTGAGTGTAACAGTTTTCAGCACTAGCATATCCAAGGAAGAGGAGGCACTGAGCCTGCTTGGTGCAGACAAATTTGTTGTTTCATCTAACCAAGAAGAAATGACGGTAAGTATAACATGAAGCATCTAATCTAATGCTACTACGTAAGATTTTCTTCAGACCATGAACAGAACACTGATATTCAGAGAATCATCATGCTTCCTTGTTGTCAAAATTAATGGTGATTCCCGTACAGGCGTTGGCTAAATCATTGGACTTTATAATTGACACAGCATCTGGTGATCACCCGTTTGATCCTTATTTGTCACTTTTGAAGACATATGGTGTTTTTGTCCTAGTTGGTGTCCCTAGTGAAGTCAAATTCAGCCCTGTAAGTCTTGTTATAGGTATGTTGCTTTTGAAGCATAGAAGGTTTGTTAAAATTATCAGTTTTAATTCGTGTAATTCTATTCATTGAAGCAGTGGAACTGTAAATATGAATTTTCTGTTTGACAGGATCGAAGACTGTTGCGGGAAGCATTACAGGTGGTACAAAAGATATACAAGAGATGATTGACTTCTGTGCTGCCAATGGAATTTACCCAAATATAGAGCTCATTCCAATAGAGTACGCCAATGAAGCTCTCGAGAGGCTCATAAATAAGGATGTCAAATATCGGTTTGTAATAGACATTGAGAACTCCCTAAAATAATACTAGAGAAAAATGGACATGATTGGACTACACCTTGTTCGATAAATAATGATGCTCTCCTTGGTATGCGAGTATCAGTTAGTTCCACACATTTAAGCCTATATGTTGCTGATAGTTAAGTAGTTTTGGTTTTTGTCAACAGTTATCTCATACTAGTATCTCTAAGTGTTGTATAAATACCAACCTTTTGTATCAGAATCATTTTAATCAATGTCTCAATTCTCTGTTCTCTGACGTCAGTATATATGCCTCTATTTCACAGTTTCTTACACTTCTTTCTCTTGCCTTTGTTAATAATATTTTTGTTTCAATTCTGTTGCTTCACATTATGAGATTCAATCTCCTTCTGCACTTGGCATAATCGTTTAGGCAATGCACATACACATTCCAGTGATGTCATTACAGTGTTGGCTGTGTAACATTTTATATCCTAATAAATTATTATTGGATTTTTTTCGTGATTGTTGCATGGGAAAAGCACATTGAATGCATGCATCTGTTTGATCCATCATTGAATGCAAGCATCTGCTTCCACTAATTTGGAACGTAAAGAAAATACATGTTCAACTTCAACGGCATGTTTCTAAACGAGCTAAGAAACTGAAAGTGAAGGTATGACTGGTGTTCTTGTTTTGACTTATTGTTGAAACTACACATAAAGACTTTTGGAGCTGTTTTGCCACGGACTTTGCTGGGGTTGGTTAGTTAGGGGTAGTTCTGGTTGCGTAGCTGGTGGGTTGAGTAGTATGTTTTGATTTCCTTTGTTTTCTGTTGAGTTTTGAGTTTTTTATTTTAAACACTTCACTCTAGTAAAAATATTTTTAAGCTAGAACCAGCTCATGGTGCTTCAACCTGCAGATTCTATGTCTTTTTTCAACAAACTTGTCAGAGAAGAGTAAAATTGGATCTTTCAATGGTTCAGACTTAGATTCAAATGCTCGTGATTTGTTGACATCTTGTATTTGTTGAGTGCAGTACATCATGGTTCTTTTATGCCATGTTCAAACTTGAATGTCAATAAAAGGGAGATTGTAATTATTTTAATTCTATAAAACCTGGTTATTAGATTGTTGATAGCTTTTATCCCAATCAACCTTGTAAATGTATTCAGGTGATAATGCCTCAATTGGGCTTAAGCTATATGTCAACATGGGTAACGAGTGGAATAAGAAGTGTGTGGTACTCTGATTCTTTTCTTTTTGTTTTTGAACAATCCATATTTTATTGAAAATATCTGGTAGTTGGTAACCTTACTTTATTGCAATTTAATGATTATGGTGCATTTAGTTATATTTGCGTTGCTATTACAAAATAACTGCTGCTTGTGTGAACTCTAAGTTTGCAACTTGTGTTTTACGTACTTGAATTCAAATTATCTATTTACCCTCTTATGATTTGTATGTATGTGTGTTGCACAGGTGGAAGAAATAAAATTAAAGCCTGTGATTGCATTTGATTGTGGTAAGTTCTGTTTTGGCATTTTTTTCATTCAGGTGGAATTGTGCTAAAGACCAAATTTATAAATGGAACTTCAGCTAATGACTTGATGTTTATATGAATTGCTTCTTTTGATTTGTTAAAAGCATAAATGAAGTTGAACTGATAAATGATTGATGGTTATATAACCATAGGTTTACACATAGGTCAATGGTGAATGACAATATTTGTGTTATCATTACAATTGCTTTACACATAGGCGCGATCCTCTACATCTATTATAATTGTTTTATAAGTGAAAGGGCCTTTAAAAGTAGTTGTTATCATTACAATTGCTTAAACAATAATAAAACTAGTTGTAGATTTTATTTTTTTGAAGATTTCTGTGAACAATTAAACTTTTATCTATCAAAGAATATGTATTTCAGAGTTCACTTTATTTACGATCAAAAAAAGAAGATTTCTGTGAATAATTGTATGACAGATGCAAGGACATTAATAATGCTAGATTAGTGTTTAAATTCTACTTTATTTACGATTTAAAATAAATAAGAATTAAGTGTTAAAATTGACTAAATTAATTAGTTGGTATATATATAAAGAAAAATTTTAAGATAATAAAAAAAGAAAAAAAATGTGATCACTGATGTAATGAGAAAGAAATATATGAGAAAAAAATGTGGTAAAATGAGAAATGGAAGATAACTAGATAGATATCTTTATGTCTTGTGTTTTCCATGGACTCCCTATTAAAAGTACCTTATACATTAGCAATTCCCTTAATATGTTTCAATCACATAGATAAAAAGTATAACCCCTAGCTAATGTTATTTTCTTACATTATAGTTAATGTATCAATCTTTTATAGCAATCACATAGATATAAGAAAAATAAAAAAAAAATTATAATCCCTTATGTAGGAAAACTTTAACTGTAAAGTAAAGTACTTGAACTAATGTTTTTTGTCAAATTATTGTTAGTCATTTTCCAACATGTGTTTTTGTTAAAATTTCCATTTTATCTAGAAGATTATGGTAAAACTTGAGACGCATGCCAAGTTAAATTGATTAGTATGAAACTATTAGTTTTGACAATTTTCACCATAAATATATACATACTTATATTTTTCCGAAGCCTTCAAAAATGAGTTAGAGTTCAAGAAGCACGAAGTAATTAAAAGAGTGTTAGAGGTTCTCTTCCGAATTAATTTTATAACTCTAAGAAAGATTAAAGTTGTGGATTTTGTTGTCTTGGAATTATTTGCTGAATTATTTGCTGTAAAGTAACAATTATTTGCTGAATTAAAATCAAAGAATTAATATGTTGTCTTCAAATTTTTGTTGAAATAATATTTTTTATTTTTTTTAGGAGAAATATAAGGAGCGTCTAATTGAAGTCAAGCAACAAGCTACACAGGATGACATAGAGGGCTCTACTTCTACTTGTATTAGTGATAATGAAGTTTATTTGCAGGTGGTTAAAAAGAATACGAAGGGAAACTTGTATGGGCTTGCTGGATTGACCGATGATTTCATTCGCTCAACACTTCCACAATCTTCTATGTCACAGTCATCACCAGTCACTGCAGGGGTGATAGAAGAAATGCAAAATAGGATAACTAAATTAAATGCTGAGCTTGCTGCAAAGGAAGCAAAGGAAAAAACATTGGAAGAACATATACGAAAACATGATGAGCAGATGCAGTATATACTACGCAATCTCAACATTGACCCTTTAAGGCCAACCCCTCCTCCACCGAGTACTACCCCAGATGATCCTGACCATGGTGTTGATGATGCTCTTGATGAGATAGCAGAAGACCCGTAATTAAGCTTCTTTATTTTACTTGTTTCAGGATATTTTATTGTATTTTCACTATTACTTTGTTGAAGTTTAAACGTTTTATGTTATTATTGTGTTTTTAGCATACCATATTGACATACTTATATTTTATTTAGTTTTCACTATAATATAAATTTACATCGATGAGATTATGTCTTTTAGTATGTTCTAGTTTATTATTATAAATTATGTAATAAATATATTGTTAATTTGATATTCGTTAACAGGTATAAATTTATAATTTAAAAAGAATTTAAAAATACTGGTTAGCATTAGCGATTGAAATAGCTACCAAGATGAACTGTGGCTATTTCAAGTGTTTAGCGACCGAAATAGCGACAAAAAAAAAATTTGTAGCTAATTCAAGGTTTTAGCGACCGAAATAGTGACTGAAATAATTCGTAGCTATTTCAAGATTTAGCGACCGAAATAGCGACCAAAAGAATGCGTAGCTAATTCAAGGTTTTAGCGACCGAAATAATCCGTAGCTATTTCACGATTTAGCGACCGAAATAGCGACCAAATTTAGTCGTAGCTATTTCAGGTTTTAGCGACTGATTTAGCGACCGATTTTAAAAATCTTTTTTTAAATAAATAAAAAAATTTAGCGACGGAATTTGCAACCAAAAAATTCGGTCGCAAAATTGGTCTCGAGAAGTTAGGAGACCAAAATTTTAGCGACGGATTTTTAATGTATAGCGACTAATTTTTCGGTTGCTAGCTTGCGACGGAAAAATTTTGGTTGCTATTTAAAATAGCAACCAGGGTTTTAGCGAAGGATTTTTTCGGTCTCTATTTCGGTCGTTGAATGTAATAGCGATTGAATTTACCTAAATAGCGACCAACGATTTTGGTGATCGCTAAAACTTGATTTTTTTGTAGTGATATTTAACATAGATATTTATGTTTTCTTTTTTGAAAACATTAATATCTATGTTAAATGTGACCATCAATATCATTAATGTAAGTTATTTAATTGTTTGTTAAATTATTACCTATAGAATTTAAGAATAATAATAAATGTATTACTTTTGGATATAATTTTACTAAAATAATTCACTATTTTAATAAATGCATTACTTTTAATTGTGGTAGTTGAATAATATATGAAGGTGCAAATTAAGGGGGAAAAAATGAGCAAAGAATATCATTTATTTTAAAACTTGTTTTAAATGTTAAAAATACTGCTATATTGGGACCAATGAGAAGTATAACTAAGTATATTAAATTTGGTTACATTTAACATCTAGTAAGTTTAAATTTAACTTTTAATTATCAGTTTTGAAACACTTTATAAATTATATCTTCCAATTTATTTTAGACTAACGTTTTTTAGGGCTAACTCTTTTTAGGGGAGGGAACAACGATAATAACTTCATATAATAGATTTACAATTTTGATATCAAATTTAATATCATGAAAATATTTCTTATAATTTTATTTCATAATTAATTTATAATAAAATCTTATTATGAATGTGTTTATAATCTCTTTATTGACTAGAAAATAGTTTATTGAATTTTCTCCCTGTTTGGACTAATATTTTTTAAGGAAAAAATTGTTTTAATGTTAATAACTTTATATAATAAGATACAAGAGAATATATATATATATATATATATATATATATATATATAATAATAATTATATATATATATATATATATGATGTATGTAAAATAAATTTTTAACTTAACGGTTAAATTTTTTTTTAAAATATTATTCTTGAATGATATAATAACTTGGATTATTTGTTCCCTCTCCTAAACGCTATTGAGATGGTAAAAGATGTTTACAAAAATTACGAAAATAATCTATTATATGGTGGTGAAATGGACATTATTGGATGATTGACGGTCAAAACCTCAAATGGTAATAATACTTGCTTGTCTAAAATGTGACTGTGAAAGGTTATTGACCGTAAAGGGTGTCCTTTGACACATGAGATGAACTCAAATTAGATGAAGCAACTCAACTCTTGGGTTTTTCTCCTTTTTCACAATTCTTCCAAGATAAAAATAAAACTAGTAAAATTATTATAAACGATCAATATATACTTATATCCTTTTTCTCACCTACCACTCTAGCTGTATTATATAAGACCAATCACTGTGCTTCAGTTTCTCACAATCTCAAAGCAAACACATACCATTTTCATATACTTTGGGATTTGTCTGCATTCTATTGCAATCAATACATTTAGCGTTATGGCCTCAAGCAAATCATTCATCACAACTTTCCTTCTTGCTCTTACCTTGTCAAGCATGAGCATGAGCCTTGCAACTCGCCCTCTTATGAAAACAATAACCACACCGAGTTTTGGAAGCATTCCCAGTTTGTCTAAACCAACATTCCCACCTTTGCCATCAGTCACAATATTTCCTAAAAAAACATTGCCACCTCTGTCACTCCCCAAAGTCCCGTCCTACCATTTCCCGTCCCCACCACCTCCAGCTGTCACTGTCTGAATCAATTGCTAATTTGCTACTCTTCCTAAATCAATAATGTTGGATAATTAAGCAACTATCCTTGGAGTTTGCCTTTCCCTTTCAAGCTACATTTCGTGTTGTTTGATCCATATATTAGACATGGGAAGATTATATTATGCACTAGTTGTGGAGTAGTATTTATTTTAATCTTTCATTTTCCTTTGTTGTATGCATTCGATTATTGTTTTTCTTCCCTCTTCTTACTTCATGTACTTGGACACCTGTTGCTACAAGATACAAGCCATTATAAATCATTATGCTACCTTGAATAAATATATACGTTGCTTTCCTAATTAAGTTGTTAATTAAACTCCATTAGTTAAATTCATATGGTATGCTTAGAATACTTTTGATAAATTCCTTAACCTGAGTATTTAGTATAGTTGTTGGGATACAAACAAGTCCCACATCAATAAAATAAAAGAAAAAATAACAACTTATAAAGCACACACATACTTTAATGTTAGAGTGACCTTTTAGATGATGACCAGAAACAAAATCAATAATCCTCATAAAATATCTCTTTAGACAAATACTATAAAATAACTACATCAATGATATTCATGTTATTTTCTTTTTCTATTTAAAGCCTTAATTTCTTTGGAGAAGAGATTAACGTTAATTCGTTAAATGAAATTTAATATTTGGAGAGATTAATTCTTACTTTTTGGATATGGATATTCTGATTTATAAAAAAATAAAAATTAAGTTTTTATACTATTCTACTTAACACAATTAAATTATCATATGTGATGTGTGGTGTTTGTGATTTGAGATAATAGATACCAAAATTTTAATTTAATTTTTTTAAATTATGTGTCACCACATTAATATTTTTAAGATTTTACGTCATTGATGAGACAACAGTTACGTGATATTGAAATAATTACTTTATGTTATTGCATTTGGATGACATAAATATTAAACAAACTTAATTATAGTTTTGTCTCCATGTAAAATTTTGATTTTTTGATTTATCATTTTATATAAATCTATTCTCTCAATTTTTAAATTATTAGAATTAAGTGTTTCCATAAATTTCTTTTTATAAAAAACTCTTTAATCTTTATTTTTTTTGCCCAAACAAATTAGAAATTTAGGACAACTTTGAGATACTAAATGATTTAAAAAATTGAGAAGCTAAAATTTTGATCAAAGCTAAAAGATGGAGGTTAAGATTTTGAAGGAGAAAATTTGAAAATTTAAACTTTGTATGAAATATAATATTTTGATTCGTGAATTTGAGAAAAAAAAAGTTTAATCTAAGTTAATAATGTCTTGATTGAAAATGAGAGTCTTTGATAAAAGGAATTAATGAACAAACTTGATCATAGTAATTAAAAAAATTGAAGGAATAAGGGCATTTCCAATGGAAGCAACTCATTTAAGTTGCTTCATACATTGAAAAATGAAAAAAAAAATGGTTCTTAGTATGTCATGTCAGTATTAAGTAACTCAAACACAAATTAATTCCAATGATAAGAAACTTTAAGAAATTCAACTTTTAAATTTTTTTTTCTAATCATTTATGAACCAATTTTAATTTTTTATTAAAAAAGATAATTGCACTACAATAAAAGAAAATAAATTACGAGAAAAAAATACACAATAAGTAGATATTAAAAATAAAATAAAATAATAATAAATACATAGACATTATACGAAATTAATTTTCATCATTATTATTTTCGAAATATTTCCAAATATGTTCAATAAAATTTGCTTGAAATTTGGTAAGGAACGATTGTTTAAGGAAGCAACTCTCTCACTTCTTTGAACAATTCATGTTGCCATGTTAAAGTCCTCTAATGACAAGAAATCGGGACTTGAGTTGCTTCATTGGACAAGCAACTCTCGTTGGAGTTGCTCTAAAATAAATGGTATAAGACAATTAATATAGTGAATTTTCAACCGATCTAGTTAGAGTGTGGTCCTCCACGTAAGTCAGTAGTGGCTTTTATTGCGCTCACTTTTAACGTAATTGATTGTCGGCTTATTTGTTAGGGTGGGTATACCGATTAGCCTCACTTGTTTAAGGTGTGATTTATAAAATTTGTATTTTTATTAAAGTAGATTAATTATTTGTTCTTAAAATAAACGATTCAAAATTTTTTTGGCTCGCGTCTATTCAAAATGAACGAATTGATCTGCAAGCTCAAATTCAGCCCTGCAAGTCTTGTTATAGGTATGTTGCTTTTGAAGCATAGAAGGTTTGTTGAAATGATCAGTTTTGATTCGTGTAATTCTATTCAGTGAAGCAGTGGAACTGTAAATATGAATTTTCTGTTTGACAGGATTGAAGACTGTTGCGGGAAGCGTTACAGGTGGTACAAAAGATATACAAGAGATGATTGACTTCTGTGGTGCCAATGGGATTTACCCATAGAGCTCATTCCAATGGAGTATGCCAATGAAGCTCTCGAGAGGCTCATAAAGAGGGATGTCCAATATCGGTTTGTAATAGACATTGAGAACTCCCTAGTAATACTAGAGAAAATTGGACATGATTGGACTACACCTTGTTCAATAAATAATGATGCTCACCTTGGTATGCGAGTATTAGTTAGTTCCACACATTTAAGCCTATGTCGCTGTTAGTTAAGTAGTTATGGTTTTTGTCAACAGTTATCTCATACTAGTATCTCTAAGTGCTGTACATAAATACCAACCTTTTGTATCAGAATCATTTTAATCAATGTCTCAATTTTCTGTTCTCTGACGTCAGTATATATGCCTCTATTTAACAGTTTCTTACACTTCTTTCTCTTGCCTTTGTTAATAATATTTTTGTTTCAATTCTGTTGCTTCACATTATGTGATTCAATCTCCTTCTGCACTGGGCATAATCGTTTACGCAATGCACATACACATTCCAGTGATGTCATTATACAGTGTTGGCTGTGTAACATTTTATATCCTAATAAATTATTATTGGATTTTTCTCGTGATTGTTGCATGGGAAAAGCACATTGAATGCATGCATCTGTTTGATCCGTCATTGGATGCAAGCATCTGCTTCCACTAATTTGGAACGTAAAGAAAATACATGTTCAACTTACAACTAGAACATATGCATGTCTCTCGAGGGCACCATCACCATGTTCGGTAAGATTGGATGTGCCATCCCCTTCCTACCACTGGGAAACTTATGTATATATAAGTCCACTCCTTCTGGAGCAGAAATTACACCAAATTGTGCATAACTGTGTGTCACAGTTAACCACCATATTGTTCGATGAATGATACCCGTGCTAAATGTACAAATTACGAGGAAACGTCCATGGAAAAAGCAAAATAAAAATGTGTGATCTTAATGGACAGGTAAGATGGATCGTTGCTTGGCAGTGCTTAGTTCTAGGTAAGGAAGTGAGTGGTGTTTGGAAACAAGATTAAGAAAAATTTCTGATCAGAGGCTCTCAATGAGCAAATCCAACATGATGTCAACAATACTATACATCGACTATCCATGATAATCTAAATCGCCATTTCATTCACAAAAATAGAAATTTCACCCAAATGCAGCACCAGAAAATCAAGAATCTATGTACACAAATTCAACTTAATTTGTAAATCATATTCCATAGCACCAAATTCTTGTTAGGGTTATTTTATGGTATTTGTTTGAGGAGATATTTTATGGTGTTTGTTTTTTTTTTTTATAAAGGTTATTAGTTGTCACCAAATCTGATACTACTATTGGAGTTATTTTATGGTATTTGTCTGAAGGGATATTTTATGAGTTTTTTTTATAAGGTTATTATACAAACATACTCCACAATAATGAGATATTGTCTACCCAAAAAGTCTCTTTATTATTGAAGTATATTTATACTATATAAGTTGTCATTTCTTATTTATCGATGTGGGACTTATTTGTATCCTAACAATTCTACATCAATAAAAGTCATTCTGATATGAACATCAAACAACGACAAGTGAAACCCAAGTTCAAAATCTAGAAGTCTTAAAGGTTATATTGCTTGTGACTGGATAGTGGTGTAATTGTTAGAGTTGGACTAACGGATCTAGCTTCCGGTGCTTATTAAAGGATTTCAAGAGCTCACACTCAAACAACCAAATCTTCCACGGAAACAACTGGTTTAAACACTACAACAAAATTTAGGATTACTGATAATTATTTAATGGCAATAAATTAATTATCTCTATTTTATTATTTAATAAAAATATTAATGATTATTATATAATTGTCACTAAAAATATATTTACATCACATCAAAATTTATTATTAGTAACAATTATTTGTTAGAAAAAACTTAAGTTCCACATCGACCAGAAATAAAATAATTAAAGAGTATATAAGTGAATGATAACTCTTTATAACGTTAAGTTAGGCCTATAACTTATTATTCTAAATTGGTATTTAGGAGATAAGATAATTAAAAAAATTAAAAAATATATACTTAGAAGATAACCTTCATCTTCTAAGTCTCACATCAATTAGAAATAAAGTAACTAAAGAGTATTGTACTCATCTTACAAGTCCTACATCGACTAGAAATACGATAATTTAACAAATGACAAAAAAAGTTAATTATACACTTTTTCCGATCATTATGTCGCTAAATATTTTAGCGACACTATATACAATAGCTAATGTGTGAAATGCTAGTAAAAGATTTTGTAGCAATTTTTATTGTCACTAAAAGTCTATTTTATTGGAATGAAACTTAGTTCCAATCAATCCAAAATTTCCTTATTTTGCTGCTAAATCTAACAATTCCTTCATATTCAACAATTTTTCATTTCTGAAGAAACTAACAAGAAAATGATGACGAATGAAACAGGAAAAACAATGCACGGAAACAAAAACTGAAAATTCAGTAACACTACAATCTCAGGTGCAATTCAAAACTTTGTGATAATGTATCACGAAGTGGAGACGCACATTCACATAAACTGAATCCACAGCTACAATTACAGTAAACCATTTGAATGCACACTAAACAATTGAACATATCAAATCACATATCAACCATGCCACTTAATACAAATCAAGTCTCAAAACTCCCCAACAAAAAATAATACAAACAAAACTCTAAAAACTGCCCTATTTCAAATTTACCCTAGGCATGCTGATAAATTAATAATGGTGCAACTTGTATAATAACACTTTGCCTAAAGCGTTTCCCACAGCCATGAAAATTACGAAAATAATCTCATTTATATGGTGGTAAAATGGACTTTGGGTGATTGATGATCAAAGCCTCATATGGTAGTAATACTTGTTTGAATATTAATTGGGGGCTTTAATTTAATATTAGGCAACAACCTTATTAGTCCAATATAATAAAATGATTTATTCATGAAGGCGAACAAACGAAAAAGATTGGTATCTACTTTGAGCTCCCAACAAAGTTGAACTGAAACCATACAAGTTTGCTGAGTGTCTCATCACCTACCTCTCTAGACCTATATGGCTATTTAAGATCATGCACTATCCTTGAGCTTCTTACACAATCTCAAAGCAAAACATTGCAATTCCACTTGTTAATCCATTCAGATATGGCCTCAAGCAAATCATTCTTTACAGTTTTCCTTCTTGCTCTGACCTTCTCGAGCATAATCAACATGAGCCTAGCAACTCGCCTTCCCAGACCAAATTTTCCAAACATTCCCAGTGTGCCTAAATTAGCTTTGCCACCTTTGCCAATACAGCCTTATAAACCAACATTGCCACCTTTATCTGTCCCACCTCTTCCCACTCTTCCGCCAACTCCACAGATCACTCTTCCACCTTTATCAGTCCCACCTCTTCCCACTCTTCCACCAACTCCACAGATCACTCTTCCACCTTTATCTGTCCCACCTCTTCCCACTCTTCCGCCAACTCCACAGATCACTCTTCCACCTTTATCTGTTCCACCTCTTCCCACTCTTCCACCTTTATCTGTTCCACCACTTCCCACTCTTCCACCAACTCCACAGATCACTCTTCCACCTTTATCTGTCCCACCTCTTCCTACCATTTCACCTCTTCCACCTTTATCTGTGCCACCTCTTCCTACCATTTCACCTCTTCCACCTTTATCTGTGCCACCTCTTCCTACCATTTCACCTCTTCCACCTTTATCTGTGCCACCTCTTCCTACCATTTCACCTCTTCCACCTTTATCTGTGCCACCTCTTCCTACCATTTCACCTCTTCCACCTTTATCTGTGCCACCTCTTCCTACCATTTCACCTCTTCCACGTATTACTTTTCCACCAACGCCACGCACCACTCCCTGAATGATTTTCTACTCTTCCTGATTCCTGAATCAATAATGTTGAATAAGCACTTATCATTGGAGTTTGGTTCTAGCTTCCAGTGATCATTAGCAGCATTTCGTGTTATTAGCCATGTAATGATGGTATATTATACATTTGTTGTGGAGTTTTTATTTTAATCTTTCATATATTTTTGTTTGTTCTTCCATCTATTGTATGCATTGGAATTGGATTATTGTTTTTCTCCCCTTTTGTTACTTCATGTACTTGGATATCTGTTGTTACAAATACACGCCATAATAAATCATTATGTTACGTTGTTACCTTGAATAAATATATAAGTTGATTTCTTAATTAAGTTGTTAAATTCCACTAGTTGAGTTATTTGTAATTGAAGAGTAACATGTTGAAATAAAAATCAAAGTCTCTTATCATTATTAAAATAAGAGAAAAAATAAAAATTTATAAATATATATATTTCATTAAAAAAAAGTTTTTCAGGTGATAAACAAAAGTAAAGTTATAAAAATTTAAATTTAAAGTAAACAATATCTTGATAATATAGAGTTGTGTGGTCAAATACTTCAAAAAATACTCAATAAATAACAATATATATAATATTCTCTCCTCTTCATTATATCTCTCAAAAAAATATAGACAAATCCAATAATGCTCTCTTCTCTTGATAATTATATCTCCCAAAAAAAAAATAGACAAATCCAATAATCCTTATTGAACATAACTTGATAAAATATAATTACAAGATTGAATTGATATGAGATACTAAGAGTACTTTTTGTATAAATTCCTTAACCAAAATATTTAATGGTATTCATGTTACATTCTATTTAAAGTCTTAATGCATGTCATTGCATTTGGGTGACATAAATAATAAATAAACTTAATTATATTTTGGTCTCCACAATGATTTATGCAAAATTAGATTTTTTTTTATCATTTTATATAAATTTAATCTCTCAATTTTTTAATTAATAGAATTAAGTCTTTCCATAAACTTCTTTTTATATAAGCCTCTTCATTTTTTTTACCCAAACAAATTAGAAATTTAGGACATTTTTGAGATTCAAAATGATTTAAAAGATTGAGAAGTTAAAATTTTGATCAAATATAAAAGAAGGAGGTTAAGATTTTGAAGTAGAAAATTCCATATTTTATGAAATATAATATTTTAATCGGTGAATTTGAGAGAGAAAATAGTAGTTTAAACTGATTTAATTGATTCGATGAAGTCTTGAGACTGAAAATAAGAAATTGAGAATTTTTTATAAAAGGAATTAAAAGAATTATCAACAAAAGTTTTGCCAACTTTAAATAAGTTTAAACTTTTAGCATAATACATAATTTTATACAAAAAGTCAGGTAAACATATGCAATTATTCTTGTGTTTTATATTCTTTCATACATATTCATTAGTCAATTTGTCTTCTAGAAATCTTTTAAAAAAAAAATATTGGTGGTTAACTCTATATAGAATCATCTTGTTCTAACATAAGTTTTTAATTAAAAAAAAACATATACATTGAACAAGTACGTGTCTAGTAGGTAACCGTGACACATAATGGCTAAGTTGCCAATGGAAAATCTAGATGTTGGCTGGAAGGCACGTTTTTCATGTCCAACTCTAAGGGGGACGTGCTACAAAACCAACGATAAGCACTTCTCACAGTGTACTCCAGGCATGTTTGGGCTTCTATCGTTGTATCTATGCAAGGGGTCATAAATCATATTCATAATCATAATAGCTTGCCTTCTATATATTCTCTGTAATCATCGAGATCCCAGATTCATTTTGTCTTCAATCTCTAATGCCAAAATGCGAGTGGCTTATGACTTATGAGCAAATCCAACAGGATGTCACCCATAGATCAACTATACATAATATTGAAGAAAAAAAATATAAGTCTCACATCAATTAAATATAACATAAACAAAAAGTCTGACGACTCTTATTTTATAAATCTCCAGATTATTTTATTAAGACATTATAGTCTGATTCGTCATTTTCATTCATAAAAATATATATTTCACCCCAATGCCGCACCAGAAAGGCTTCTTCGGAAGCAACTGCATTAATCATGGTTCCAATCAATCCAAAATTCCTTTATTTTGCTGCTTGCATATTCAACAAATTTTCATTTCTGAAGAAATTGACAAGAAAATGATGGCAAAAAAAAACACGAAAAACAATGCATGGAAATAAAAGCTGAAAACTCAGTAGCAATTTACGATCAAAGTCTCAAATGGTAGTAATATTTGTTTGCATAAAATGCATCTTTGAAAGGTTATTGGCAGTAAAGGGTGAACCAACTCAACTCATGGTACATTTCTCTCTTATACTATAAAATATGAGTTGGTCATCAACGTTTCAATATTAATTGTGGGATTTAATTTAGTATTAGGTAAAAACCTTATTAGTCCAATATAAGAAAATGAATTATTCATGAAGGAGAGCAAACGAAAAAGATTGGTATCTACTTTGTGCTCCCAACAAAGTTGAACTGAAACCATACAAGTTTGCTGAGTGTCTCATCACCTACCTCTCTAGTCCTATATGGCTATTTAAGATCATGCACTATCCTTGAGCTTCTCACACAATCTCAAAGCAAAACATTGCAAATTCTCTTGTTAATCCATTCAGATATGGCCTCAAGCAAATCATTCTTTACAGTTTTCCTTCTTTCTTACCTTCTCGAGCATGATAAACATGAGTCTAGCAACTCGCCTTCCCAAACCAAATTTTCCAAACATTCCCCACTGTGCCTAAACCAACATTGCCACCTTTGCCAACACAGCCTTACAAACCAACATTGCCACCTTTATCTATCCCACCTCTTCCTACCATTCCACCTCTTCCACAGATCACTCTTGCACCACCTCCACCCACCACTACCTGAATGATTTTTTTTTTTTTTTTACTTCCTGAATTAATAGTGTTTAATAAGTAGTGACGGATCCAGAAAATTTGTTAAGTGGGGTAATAAAATAATTTATAATATTTTATTATTAAAAATATAATAATTTTTTTATAAAAAGTATATTTTTGTGATAAAAAATTTAATATACTTATTTTTTATAAATTAAAATATTCTCATCAATAGAGTGACAAATTCTTATTTTTCATTTTTGTTTGATATTATATTTAAGTGTGATGTTGTAATTTTTAATGACTTGTTTAATTTTAGAGAAAAAATGGTATAAGTTATTAAGATAAAGATAATATAGTTATTATTTATTTTCTCTTGTATCTCTTCTAAATTTCTATGTTCAATCAAAACAATAATATTTTACGAGAACAATGCCTATTTTTTTATAAGAGTAATTTTTTTTAGTAAATGTGTTTAAGTATAAATAAATAAAAACTTTGTGTGGCAATTACTATCATTTATCTTAATTTATATCCTCTCTTATCAATACATAATGTACATATACAAGATTAAAAGGGTTAAAAATTAAAATAAAAATTAAAAAATAACATATTTGTAAACTAAATTATGACATCTTTTAATAAATAAAAAAGTAATAAATTTTTCAGTCAAAAACTAAAATATATTATAATAATAAAAAAATAAGACAATTTTGTCATAAAATAAAAGAAATTACACAATAGAATAAAATATAAGTGAAATATTAATATATTTTAACATATTAGATATAATAAATAATAATCATTAAAAAAATATTACATATAGCCACTTTCAAAAAATATTATTATAGTCTATATTTACATATAATATATATATATATAAATAGTTTTTAGTGACAAGTATCATGTTTCTATAAAATGTATGTCATTACTTAATAATTTTTTTTAATAAATTAAAATATAATCTATATATGTAATTATAAAAAAATAAATAATATATATATAAATAAATAAAAAAGTAAAATTTTAGTGAGCAAGTGCCCCACTCTCATAAGCATGCATCCGTCCGTCCTGTCAATAAGCACCTAACGTTGGAGTTTGATTCTAGCTTCCAGTGATCATTAGCTGCATTTTGTGTTGTTAGACATGTGATGATGTTATATTATACATTTGTGTTGTGGAGTATTTATTTTAACCTTTCATTTTCGTTTTTTCTTCCATCTTTTGTATGCACTGGATAATTGTTCTTCTTCTCTCTTGTTACGTCATGTTCTTGGGCATATGTTGTTACAAGATGCAGGTTATAATAAATCATTATGTTTACTTTGAATAAATATATATGTTGCTTTCCTAATTAAGTCGTTAAACTCCACTAATTGAGTTATTTGTAATTATAAATCAAATTCTTGAATTAAAGAATAAATACGAGTTTATAAAATATACATATACTACATTTAAAGAAAAAAAAATTACCATCCCTACCGATTACATTCGAGTTCAAAAAAAGAAAAAGACAAAAAGAGAAGTGTGTATGAAACAAAAAGAAGTACATAGATCATAAGGAACTTATGTCCCTTTTGGTCATGATGTAAGCACCCTGATAGTTGAATTGGAGCACATTGAATTTGTCGAAGATGACGTGTTGAGTGCTTCTATTATATATCTACATGGAGGTTTGAGGGGAGACTTTATAATGGCAACGGAACGGGGCGGAGAGGGGGGAATAGTCGCTGGGATAAAATTTGGATCCTTATTCCTGCCCCCGGTAGAGTTCAGGTTTTCTCGCCCCGCTCTCGCTCTCGTTCCTATTTTTTTTTTCTTCTTTTTTTTCTTTTCTTTTTTTTTTAAATAAATGTGAACAATTTTTTTAAAAAAATAAAAGTAAAATAATATAAATTTTTACATATAAATATTTCGAATTTTAGTTTATATATATATAAAAATAATTTTTTAATTATATTATTAAACAGGACAGAGGCGGGGGCGAGTATGGGAGTGGGAGCGGGGTAGGTATTAACATTCCCGTCCCTGTCCTCGCTCCCGATTTTATCAATCAAGAAAAACCTAAACCCGATAAACATGGGTTTTCCCTGTCTAAATCAAGGCGGGTTCGGGCGAGTATCCACGAGGACGGGTTAGATTGTCATGCCTACCCCAGATATGTGTATATGGCTGCATGGGATGGGATAGAGTCCCTAGCACCTTGGTAGCTAGGCCCATGCTCCCAAACATGCGGTTTGCGTGATTATGTTGTATTGAGTTTTAGTAGTTAATTTATTTTACTGTAAATGAGAATATAACCATTATATTTTTTCTTTAAAATTTGTCCTTTATAACATATTCTATAATATATTTATACTTATCTCATTTTAATCCATCCCATTATAATCATATTATTTTGGTTAAAATTCTTATTTGGTTCTTTATAATATTTTTTTGTTTCAATTTAGTACCACTTTAATTTTTTATTTCAATTTGGTCTCTAATAATTTAAATTATTGCAATTTGGGACTTCCGTCTAAATGATTTAAACAGAGTTAACTAGTAGTCACGATGCCACGTAGATGCCATGTAGGTGGATCCCAAAATACTTGAATACACCTGGAACTAGAACGATCCGTTTCAAGTACAAAATTTACACACCAATAGTGTAACCAGAACGGGCCGTTCTGGTTTCAGAACGGGCCGTTTTGGTTCCAGAATTTCTTGCCCAAAAACACCCAAGGTATAAAGCATTTCAAACACTAGATTTGGTAATATTGTCAATGGGGATTGATAACTTCAATTGCTAAACATTTGGGCTATACAGTGTATCATTAAGGACAATGCAGTGTATCATTAAGGATAATGGTAGCAGGTTTTATTTCATTGTTAGTCAAACTAGAGTGAACCACTTACTACCAAATTGACGCTATACAGTCAAGGATGAAACGAAACGGTGTTTCCCCTTGAAGTCATTGACGATGTACCCCAACAATAACAACTTGTTCTTGAGGAGGTACAACCTGAATTTTTGTGGTTTAGGGTTTCTCTTCAGCGTTACTCAGATGATTTCCTTTCTCAGTAATTTCTTTGAATTTTTTTAGTATATGTTATGTTCTGAATTTTTATTTTCAGTTTCTGAACCATGTTTCTGTCTTTGAATTTATGATATATTATCAATTTTTATTATCAATTTTTGAATCATATTACGGCATTTTAGTCAAGATTTTGAACTGGATAAGTTCAAATCAAAGAAGGATTTTGGAAGGTCTTATCTTTCTTTGATTCTTTTTTTTTTTAGTTTTATTCATAAATGAATATTAATTTATTGTATTTTTTATTTATTATATTTTTATTAATATAGATATAATAAAAAAAATATAATAAAAGCATGAAGTTGGCGTTTTGGAACGGACTGTTCTAAATTCAGAACGCCCCGTTCTAACAGCAGAACGGCCTGTTCTGGTTTCAGAACGGCTCGTTCTGCTGCACTCATATTGTGTTAAATTTGCATTTGGAACGGCCCGTTCCAATTGCAAAATTAACACATAACATGTGCATGTAGAACGGGTCGTTCTGGTTTCAGAATGGGTCGTTCTGGTTCCAGGTGTATTCATGGAATTTGGCATCCACGTATGCATCTACGTGGCATCCACCTAGCATCCATCTGGCCAATAGTTAACTCCGTTTAAATCATTTGGATGAAAGTCCTAAATTGTAATAATTTAAATTATTGGGGACCAAATTGAGACAAAAAATTAAAGTGGAACTAAATTGAAACAAAAAAATATTATCAAGGACCAAATAAGGGTTTTAACCTATTATTTTTTATTGCTTACTATTCCTGAGTGCAGGTTCGGTGATTCATTGTGGGACAAATAGAGAAAAAATGAATGAAGAGAATTGGTGACTTAAGCAAATTTAAAAGAAAGGAAATAAAAATAAAACAATAAAAAATTAGTTGAAGCCTTGGATCCAAAGCTTAAGCAAATTTACAAAAATGAAAATGAAGTCTTTGTCTCAAATTCGCTGAAGCCTTGTACCAAAATTCGAGTGAATTTGAGGCAAAATCTCAATTGCTTTTCGTCAAATTTTAGTTCAAGCAATTTCGTTGAGGCTTGAGCGAATTTAATTTCTTCACCCTAAAGGACTCTTTTTGCCTCAAGCAAATTCATTAAGGCTTTAACAAATCTATGATGGTATGTTCTATTTTTGAAAATAATAATTATATATTTAAATGTTTAAAATTCATAGATTTTTTAGATTTTTTTTTATCATTCTTGTCACTTTTTCTCTATCAGTAAATTTCATTCAAGTTGAAGACTCTAGAGACAATTCTGACAAGTCGAGGACAAAATGATGACATTTCTCGTAGATTTTTCATCTTTTTTTTCTCTTTTGAGAGTTTGTTCTCGTTAAAATGAGGGACTAATCTTCTTTTGAAATTTAAAATAACATATTATATTTATGTAATTCTTGTTCTTTATATATGTTACGATCTCTTTACTATGTTGTGGTTTTATTTATATTTTTAAAGCATTTATGTTTTGATCATTTATAAATTAATTTTAGATTTAAAATTTGATAAAAAAAAATGTTTTTTTTTAAATCTAGATTTGAAATGCAAGTTTTAAAAAAATCTTTCTTAATGTAAGTTTCTCTTTTGAATATGCAAGAAATTAGTATTTAATAAAGAAATCCTAGAATCTCATTATCAAGAAATTAGTATTACGTGAATTTAATCTAATTAAAATAATAGAGTAATTAACATATATATAATTTCAAGTTCACTAAATATAAAAAGTAAATTCAATATCAAACATATGTGATATATAAATTACTCTAATACTTATTTGCATGTTTGTCACTTTATGTTTTTATCAATTTTAAACTTTGTTTAATAAATCAAACAATAAACACCTATAAATATATCGTAGATATATATTTCTTACTTTTCTAAATTAATAATCAATTAATCAACTTAGTCTTTAAGGACACAAAGTCAAGTGGTATACTCCATACATGTTTGGGCTTCTTTTGTTGTGTCTATGTAAGGGGTCATATTCATAATAGGTTGCCTTGTATTCTCTGTGATCAAGGTAGAAATTTTCATTGAGATAATTCCAGTTCCCATTTTGTCTTAAATCTCTAATGCCAAGATGGCAGATGCGAGTCGCTTATGTGGACAAGTAAGATGAACCATTGCTTCTAGGCAAAGAAGTGAGTGGTTTCAGGAAACAAAATTAAGAAAAATTTCTGATGAGAGGCTACAATATAATGAGCAAAGATGTCACCAATAGATCGACTGTCCATAATATTAGGAAATAATTTAAATTCCACGTGCCTAAAGATAAAACAAATAATTTATATGTGAGAGACAGTCTTAACCTTACAAGTAAATTTTATAAAATTAAATTAAGTTCCAAATCAATTTCTTAAGATATTTCATTCCTAATAGATATTTCACCCAAATACCGCACCACAAAAAAGCTTCTTCAGTAACAACGGGTTTAACCATGGTTCTAATTAATCTAAAATTCCTTTATTTTGCAACTGCTTTTCTTGAGATTTTCCATATTCAACAAATTTTTATTTCTGGAGAGTTTGACAAGGAAATGATGACAAAAGAAACAGGAAAAATGATGCATGGAAATAAAAGCTGAAAATTCAGTAACACAGTAATCTCGGGTGCATGCAAATCAAAATCATGTATCACAAAATCAAGACGCACATTCAGATAAACTGGCCCCCAGCTATAATTACAGTAAACGATTTGAATGCACAATTAAACATATCAAATCACATATCAACCATGCCACTTAAAATACAAATCAAGTCTCAACTTTCCAACAAAACCAAATACAAACAAGACTCTAAAAACTGCCAGCAACTTATACAATAAAATTACGCCAGAAGCGTTTCCACAACCATGAAAATTACAAAAATAATCTCATGACGATCAAAGCCTTAAGAGATAGTGATATTTGTTTGCATAAAATGTGACTGTGAAAGGTAATTGGCCATAAAGGATACATTTCTCTTTGTTACATCTAAAATATGAGCTAGTCATCCAACGTTTTAATATTTATTGGGGGATTTAATTTAATATTAGGCAAAAACCTTATTAGTCCAATATAATAAAATGAATTATTCATGAAGGCAAACAAACGAAAAAGATTGGTATCTACTTTGTGCTCCCCAACAAAGTTGAACTGAAACCATACAAGTTTGCTGAGTGTCTCATCACCTACCTCTCTAGTCCTATATGGCTATTTAAGATCATGCACTATCCTTGAGCTTCTCACACAATCTCAAAGCAAAACATTGCAAATTCTCTTGTTAATCCATTCAGATATGGCCTCAAGCAAATCATTCTTCACAGTTTTCCTTCTTGCTCTGACCTTCTCGAGCATGACAAACATGAGCCTAGCAACTCGCCTTCCCAGACCAAATTTTTCAAACATTCCCACTGTGCCTAAACCAGCTTTGCCACCTTTGCCAATACAGCCTTATAAACCAACATTGCCACCTTTATCTGTCCCACCTCTTCCCACTCTTCCGCCAATTCCACATATCACTCTTCCACCTTTATCAGTCCCACCTCTTCCCACTCTTCCACCAACTCCACAGATCACTCTTCCACCCTTATCTGTCCCACCTCTTCCCACTCTTCCACCAACTCCACAGATCACTCTTCCACCTTTATCTGTGCCACCTCTTCCTACCATTTCACCTCTTCCACAGATTACTCTCCCACCAACGCCACCCACCACTCCCTGAATGATTTTCTACTCTTCCTGTATCAATAATGTTGAATAAGCACTTAGCATTGGAGTTTGGTTCCAGCTTCCAGTGATCATTAGCTGTATTTCGTGTTATTAGACATGTGATGGTGTTATATTATTCACTTGTTGTGTAGTATTTATTTCAACCTTTCATTTTCGTTTGTTCTTCCATCTATTGTATTTGTATGCGTTGAATTTTTTTTTCTTCCCCGTTGTTACTTCATGTTCTTGGACACCTGTTGTTACAAGATACGCGCCAATGGCGCCATAATAAATTGAATAAATAATATATGTTTTTCTAAGTTGTTTTTAAACTCCACCAATTATTGAGTATTTGTAATTGAAGAGCTAGCAAACAAAATATACAAGGTTGAATTGATATGAGATAATGAGACACTTATAATACTTTTGGATAAGTTCTTTAACTAAAGTATTTAATGGTATTTACGCTAACTACTATATTTAAAGTCTTTTTTTTTAATTCTTCTTCTAATAGACTTTTACGTCAAACTTTTAAATGAAATTTAGTACCTTCATAGTTCTTAATTTTCAGTTAGAAATATCCTGATTTAATAATAATAAAAAAAATATAAAAAAAACTCTTCTGCTTCACATAATTATCTTATGTAAAGTGTGGTGTTTGTGGATTGTGTTAATGTTTTCCAAAAATTTAATTTAATTTAATTTAATGAAATTATTTGTCACCACAATAATATTTAAAACCTTTAGTCACCAATGAGACAAGCACACGATATTCAAATAAGTACTTTATGTCATTACATTTGTACAATTTATGTAAAATTTATATTTTTTATCATTTTATATAAATTTAATATCTCAATTTTTAAATTAATAGAATTAAAATTTCCATAAATTTTCTTTTTATATAAACCTCTTGAGTCTTTTTTTAACCAAAAAAAAATAGAAATTTAGGACAAATTTGATACACAAAATGATTTAAAAGATTGAGAAGTTAAAAATTTGATCAAATATAGAAGATGGAGGTTAAAATTTTGAAGGAGAAAATTCGAAATTTTAAACTTCGGATGGAATATAATATTTTGATCGGTGAATTTGAGAGGAAAAAAAATAAAGTAGTTTAAACTGATTTAATTGATTCAATAAAGTCTTGAGATTGAGAAGTTGAGAGTTTTTTTTATAAAAGGAATTAATGGAGGAACGATAATGGACTAAATTATAATAATTAAAATTTTAAGGATTAAATTTGTGCAAGAAAAATTGTTAAGAAATTCAAATATTCACATACATCAATGCTAAGTGAGGGACTTAAAAAAATGGTTAAAACTTCCAAATATTAGGCCAAGTAGGAAATTAGGCATGTAGAGGAAGGCTTCTCTTATCTATACTAATATTCTAAATTAATAATAAAGAAAATACAACTATTTTGTGCTCATATTTTCAATATATTTTTTTCTTAGCTTATTTTATTAGGGAGCATGAATACACAAGTTAAATATTTTTTAACGTAGTTTATTTTATATTTAAGATTAATATTTAAATCTTAAACGATTTTTTTTTTAGAGACACGAGTATAATCACTTGTGTTAATTAATAGTGATATATTTTTAAGTATGTATTTAGAATAATTATTATAAATTTAATAATTTCAATAATATAAATGTCCATAATTAGTTAAAGTATAAAAATATTTTATATTATTAATATATTAATTCTAAATTCTTATATATTAAATGTGAATGATTATTTCACATAAGAATAATTTTAAGAACTTTTCTTTAATGAGAGTGTTTCTAAAAATTCCTATAACTTTTTATTTATTATATTTATTTATAAATTAAATCTTAAGATTTTTATAATATATCAACTCTTATATATTAAACATGAACATTTATCTTGCATGACAATGTTTTTAGGGGTTTTTCTTCAACGAGAGGGTTTGTATAAAAATTTTTAATTTTTTATCTAATTTAATTTTTATTTATCATAATTATATTATGAATTAAATATTAATATTTTAAAATAATTATCAAAAACTAATAATAAATTTTTTGTTATAATACAAATTATTTATTAAAAATCTAAAATATAATGTATATGTTTAAAAATATTTGTGTATACTAATTTTAAATAATATATATATATATATATATATATATACTTAAATATAGTGTTTTAAGATTTTACCTTAGACTAATTTGATTCAACTAAGAGATAAGTAAAGTCTAACTAAGGATTGTTTTTACCAAAGATCAAACTTGCACTATCTAAATAATTCGACATTGAGGTTCAGCATATTAATCACTTGTGTCCAACTCTTTAATTATTATAGACTATTTTAATTGAATGGTTGAGATTTTTTTTAATTCTTTTTACATTCACCGTTCCCAATTTATCCTTTTTTTTCTTTCTTCTCCTTCATTGGTTTACATATTTGCAACATTTTAATTTTTTTAGCTTTTCTGTTAATTTTTTTAGCATTGTCTTTTTTATATTAACGTGTCACATATATTAATTTAACTTTGGTATCCAAAATTATTTTGTTAAAGTTACCTAAATTAAGTTTTTCTAAGCTTTATATCATATTTTTTTACCTCTACCTATAATATCTATTGTTAAAACACCTTTTTTTTTATATTCATAAAATTAAATCTCTATTAAAACAAAAGAGATAATGTTATAAAAAAAATTAACGATAAAAAGAAAAATAATTAAAAATGTTAAATAAATATATATACTAAAAAGATATATATCTATCTATTTATATATAAAAGTTGAATTACACTCTATTATGTTAGCATATTATTATAAAACTAATTTTACATTGTCATGTCAGCATATTTGTCTATGTAGCAAATTCTTTAAACTTCTATTTTCTATCATATATTCCCTTTACTTTATATATATTACATCTCTCCACATTCTATTTAATATAACTCTCATTTCTCTATTGTCTAATTTTTATTTCATCATCATCGTCATCAAATTCTCTAAACTTCTATTTTTTGTCATATTTTTTCCTTTACTTTCTATATATTACATCTCTTCACATTCTATTTAATATAACTCTTATTCCTCTATTATGTAATTTTTATTTCATCATCATCGTCATCAAAAAGGTACTATTATTTTCTATCTTCCTTTTTTGTCTTCTCTCATTTCTCTATTGTCTAATTTTTATTTCACCATGGTATGTACTACCTTTTTCTCTCTTCCTTTTCTTTTTCTCTTATATCTTTTATTTATATATTTATGTTCTATTTAATTTATATTGTCTAATTTTTATTTCACCATCATTGTCATCAAAAAGGTACTACTATTTTCTATCTTCCTTTTTTTCTCCTCTCATTTCTCTACTATCTAATTTTTATTTCATCATGGTACTACTTTTTTCTCTCTTCCTTTTTTTTCTCCTTTATCATTTATATTATATATTTATGTTCTATCTAATAATCTATCTCTTCTTTGTTTAATTTTCATCTCGACAATCTTTGTCAGAAATGAAATGTACTAATTTTCCTTCCTTTTTTTCTCCTATCTTTTATATTACATATTTACGTTCTATGTAATTTTTCTGTCACCCTCTTTGTTTATTTCTCATTTCACAAGATAATCTTTGTCAAAAATAAAATTTACTATTTTTCTTCTTTTTTTCTCCTCTACCTTTTATATTACATATTTACGTTCTATATAACCTATTTGTCACCCTCTTTGTTTATTTTTAATTTCACATGACAATCTTTGTCAAAAATGAAACGTACTATTTTTTTTCTTTTTTTCTCCTCTATCCTTTATATTATATTATATTATATTATATTATATTATATTATATTATATTATATTATATTATATTATATTATATTATATTATATTATATTATATTATATTATATTATATTATATTATATTATATTATATTATATTATATATATATATATATATATTCTATCTAATCTATCTCTTCTTTGTTTAATTTTTATCTCACATGACAATTTTTGTCAGAAATGAAATGTATTACTTGTTCTTCCTTTTTTCTCATCTACTTTTTATATTACATATTTACGTTCTATCTAATTCATCTGTCACCCTCTTTGTTTATTTTTCATTTCACAAGACAATCTTTGTCAAAAATGAAACGAACTACTTTTTCTTCCTTTTTCCTTCTCAACTCTCTCTATATTGCATATTTACATCTTATCTAATTTATTTCCTATCCTCTTTATTTTTTTCACTATTTTCAATTTGTCACACATTTTATCTATAATATTATTTTTATTGTCCTTCTATATAGCTTCAAATTGTATTTAATTAGTAAATTAATAATTATATAAATAATCATATTAATTAACAATTAAGAGATTAAATTTAATAAAATATTTCTTTATAAAAAAATAAAATACAAAAAATAAAAACATTTTTTTTGTCAAAACGATAATGTATGATAATTTAAAATTACATTTAATAGGTAATTATATATGAATGAATGATTTTATTAATAAAGAGATTAAATTTTGTTAAATTTTTAGTTACAAACAAATTAATTTTAATTATAAATAAAAATAAAGTAATATTAATTGATATTAATTGTAGATTAAAACATTTCATCATTAATTTACTATTTAAAAAATTTAATTTGATTAAATTCTCCATTTCAAAAAAATAATAAATATTATAGTAATTAATATTGATATTAATATTAATTATAAATCATTATTAAAAAGTTGCTTAGTCAAAACCTAATAATTATTATTAATTGACATTTATGCTCATTAATAAGAAAAATACTAAACTTTTTATTAATATTAATTTTAAACAATAAAAAAAAAATTGGCAAACCTCTCGACAATTAAATTGTAAAATGGTTACATATTTGTAAATAATGAATATATATATATATATATATATATAATATATATATATATATACTCTTAATTATCAATTTATTAATTTGATAAAATGTTTAAATAGACTATTTTATAATTTAATTATAAAAAATATTTATCTGGATATATTATCTTTAATTATGAACTTTTTAAAAGATTATTTACTTGAATCTTAGGGGGTGTATTGGATTAGGATTTTAAAGGACTTTTTCAGTTGAAAAAAGTCCCGTGGATTTTAAAAGAGTTTGCAAGATTTTCATGACTTTTAAGATTTTGTAGGATTCTACAAGACTTTCAATCAGGATTTTAATGGATTATGCAAGACTTTTAAGTTAGAATTTTAATGGATTCTACGAGACTTTGTGAACTTTGCAGAATTTCATAAATTTTTTACATAAGATAAGAATTCAAGATTTTTTTCATACATTCAAATTTAAAAAGAGTCAAATATAAAAAAAAAATATAAAAAAAATAATGTATGTATAAATAATAATAATTTTTTGTAATATCATGTCATTCTAAATAGAATTCACCCACATATCCATAGCTATATTAGTCCTCCAAACATTAGTATCTTTTCGCTCTTGCTCTTGTGTTTTAATAATAGGCTCAAAATTATGATTTTCATTAACTAGTAATGTTGAAGATGAAAGTTCGTCCATCACTTTAATTGGAAATTATCATAATGACATTCTTTACGAAAAAGTTATGTAGTCCCACACATGCTAAAAATTATTCTAAACAACATTTTAAATTTTTTATAATTTGCGGTTTAAAATATTTTTATTTATAATTTTATAAATGACTAAAAAAAATAGTGGGACAACTACCCTACTCTCTTCTAAATATGTCCCTTCATTTTATATCGGTACTAAAGTAGATATTTACAAACATCAATTGGGAGGAAAAAAAATATCTGAAATTTGTTACAGGTACAAAATATTTTTTTAATTTTTAATTGCTTTCAATTATTTACTTGTGAAGAAATATTTTTAGTATTGAATTCTAAGATACTGCAATGTCTTATGTTAATTTTATTTTTTAAAATATAAAAATCTTAATTTCATAATATAAAAATAAAAAAAAAATTCATAGTAAAAAAAGAAATAAAATAATTGTCGAGTCATAAAAAGGAAATAATAACAATAACAAATTCAAGAGAAGGAGAGAGATCACAGTTTTTATTTGAGAGAGTTCTTCTCCCAACTAAGATTCATTCTTATCTCATTCTATTTACAGAAACCCTAACTCAAATTCATTTTTTACATATATATATATATATACATTGTTCGAATAAATCTAAATTGATTACAAAGTCTTGAAGATCTATAGTTGATTATAGAGATAATGATATCAATTTTACCTTTCACCTTTCCCTTTTCTTGACGCGTGTTATAAAAAAAATTACTACTTAAAAGTTAAAATTTCAAGTATTTTCTGTGTTATATAACTAAGCAACAATCTCAATTAAATAGACCAAAATAGAGCAAGTCAATTAAAGAGAACGGAGAGAAAAATAGAGCAAGTTAATGACACTATCATTTACGTATAGAAATTTCACCAAATAGGAGAATGGAATGAAAACAGTAATACAGTATTATATATAAGTAGTAGTGTAGTATTATTAACAAGAGAAAAAAAATGGAGAAGACATGAGCATAGAAAAAAAATAAAAATAAAAAACCCACTTGAAAATTCTTGAAGCACTTGAAAAGTCATTTCAAACAATCTTCCAAAATCTTATGGGTTTGGATGAGATTGTTTTATGAATTTGTTATTTATAGATACCACTAAAAAGTCCATCAAAATCCCTCTAATACAACAATCCTTTAAAATTCCTATATTTTTTAATACCAATGAATTATTTTTAAGTTGTAAAAAGTCTCAAATGAATACCAATGGATTTTATTGGACTCTTTAAAAAATCTTAAAAATCCTGATTGAATATCACTGTATTGTTTTTAAGTGACATAAAGTCTTGATTGAATACCAACGGACTTTTTTACTCAAAAAAGTCTTTTAAAATCCTATGAAATCCTAAACCAATACACCCCCTTATTCTTTTCCATTTGAATCTGACAAAAAAATAAAGGATGAAATATTATATAAAAATAAATGTCAAAAATATTTATAATAATATTTTTTTCTTTACAAACCCTATTACAAACAATAATAAATTTATTTGTTGTAAAAAATCAATAACAAATTTATATTACATAATTAAAAAAATTATATATAAAATTTATATATTAACTAAAAAATAATATTTTTTAATTTAAATAATTTCTTTTTAATCCACACATCGCACAAATTTATGTCTACTTAAATTATAAAGACTAAAAAAAATTAATAACAATAAATATAAAAATTAAAAATATTTATTTTAAATTATAAGAAATAAAAAATTATTTTAATCCAAAACTAACAATCTAACAATAAATCCGATCAACAACTCCTTTGTTGAGATTTTGCACATTCAACAATTTTTCATTTCTCAAGAAACTGACAAGAAAGAAACAGAAAAAACAATGCACGAAAATAAAAGCTGAAAATTCAGCAACACAACAATCTTAGGCACAAAGCAAAACCATGTATCACAAAGTCGAGACGCACATTCAGATAAACTGAACCCCCAGCTAAAATTACAGTAAACCATTTGAATTCATACTACTAAACAATTAAACATATCAAATCACATATTAACCATGTCACTTAATACTAATCAAGTTTCAAAACTTTCTGTAACATGGTGTTGTCTCGAGGACAGATCCAATTCACATTGTTAAAATTTTAAATAAACATACTATTTTCACACTCTCATGTTTGAATATGAAAGACTCTGTATTATGATAATCTCTCGATGACTAACTTGAAATCGCATCATCAAAATATTAATCCAACGAGAACATAAATCATAGTAGTCTTCTTTTAGTCAATTCAAAGTGCTTCGTCAAAATGTTGATTCAACGAGAACATAGGTTGTAATAGTCTCCTTCTAATCAATCCTAGGTGCATCATCAAAATGTCCATTCAACGAGAACATAGACTATAACAATCTTCTTCTGACCAACCCAAAATGCATCATCAAAATACCGATCTAATAAGAGCATAGATTATGCGCTTTAGTGTTCCAACATGGATTGTTATGTACTAAGGTGATCTCTCAAAGCGATCACTAGGAGGCTCATCCATAGGACGATGGTACCCCTCTCTCAAACAGTTAGTTGCTTAACATCAACACGAACACACATGTGGACATAATTAGTCTCCTTTGTGTCAAGAAGTCTCTCAATCATGTAGTTAGGCTTGGGTATCGGGCAACCCAGTTCCTCCCTCTTAATAGTCTATAATAAGATCTCGTGATGATTCTTGAAATGATCAAAATAACGACCATAAATGTTGGGATCATGGACCTACTAATGATATAATAATAATATGGTGCAATCTACTGAATCGTTGTAATAAGCGTGAGATTTGTGTCTATAACGTCATACCTATATATAAAGGGTAATTAGGTTTAGAAAAGATTAGGTTATACTTATCAATGTCCTAGACCAAGATTGTTATTAGATTCTTTTAGTACTAAATCGCTAAGAGTTCTCCGATGACGATCTCCGATACTAGAGCTCTTTTCAACAAAAAAATAATACAAACAAAATTTTAAAAATTGCCACTATTTCAAATCTACCATAGGCACGCTGATAAATTGAAAATGGTGCAACTTGTATGATAACAATTTGCCTAAAGCATTTCCCACAGCCATGAAAATTACAAAAATAATTTCATATAATATGGTGGTGAAATGGATTTTGAGTCATTCACGATCAATTCCTCAAATGGTAGTAATACTTGTTTGCATAAAATGTGACTGAAAGATTATTGGTCGTTAAGGGTGAACCAACTAAACTCTTGAATTTTTCTCTTTCTTTCCAATTCTTCCCGGATAAAAAAAATATTATAAATAAAACCATCATACCGTGATAATTGGAGCTTCTAGATTTCATTCTCGTCAATATATAAATAATATCTAGTCAATAAAAATTACATTCAATAAATACAAATTAATTTTGATTATCAATTTTAGGATATTACATAAATTATGTCTATAGACAAAAAAAAATTGTGTATATATCTCAATATTACATATAAAATACAAAGTGGTCATCTAACATTTAAATATTAATTGAGGGCTTTAATTTAATATTAGAAAGAGAAAAAAAATCTTGTTGGTCCAATTATAATAAAATGATTTACTCATGAAGGTAAACCATCGAAAAAGATTGGTATCTACTTCGTTCTTCCAACAAAGTTGAACCGAAACCATACAAATTTGCCGAGTGTCCCATCACCTACCTCTCTAGTCCTATATGACTATTTAAGATCATGCACTATCCTTGAGCTTCTCACACAATCTCAAAGCAAAACATTGCAAATTATCTTGTTAATCCATTCAGATATGGCCTCAAGCAAATCATTGTTTACAGTTTTCCTTCTTGCTCTGACCTTCTCGAGCATGATCAACATGAGCCTAGCAACTCGCCTTCCCAGACCAAATTTTCCAAACATTCCCATTGTGCCTAAACCAGCTTTGCCACCTTTATCTGTCCCACCTCTTCCCACTCTTCCGCCAACTCCACATATCACTCTTCCACCTTTATCTGTTCCACCACTTCCCACCCTTCCACCAACTCCACAGATCACTCTTCCACCTTTATCTGTCCCACCTCTTCCTACCATTTCACCTCTTCCACAGATCACTCTTCCACCAACTCCACCCACCACTCCCTGAAAGATTTTCTTCTCTTCCTGAATTTATAATGTTCAATAAGCACTTATTATTGGAGTTTGGTTCCAGCATCCAGTGATCATTAGAGGCATTTCTGTTATTAGATATGTGATGATGTTACATATACATTTGTTGTGTAGTATTTATTTTAATCTTTCATTTTCATTTGTTCTTCCATCTATTGTATGCATTGGATTGTTGTTTTTCTTCCCCCTTGTTACTTCATGTACTACTTGGACACATGTTATAATACACACTACAATGAATCATTATGTTACCTTGAATAAATATATATTGCTTTCCTAAGTTGTTAAACTCCACCAGTTTTATTTGTAACCGAAGAGCAACATAAGTTGTCAAAATACAATTACAAGATTGAATTAATTCGAGTTACTTAGAATACTTTTCGATATGTTTTTTAACCAAAATATTTAGGGGTATTCAAGTTATCTTCTTCTTAAAGTCTTATTTCTTTTTTAAAATAGACTTTTACATCAAATCCTTAGATAAAATTCAATACTTCAATAGATTAGTTTTTAATTTTCAGTCAAGAATATCTTGATTTACAAAAAAAAAAAAAAAAAAAAAAAGACTTTAAGTTGTTATACTCTTTTACTCATAAATTATCTTATGTGATGTGTGGTGATTGTAGACCGGATTAATGAGTACAAAAAGAATTAACTTAATTTTAGAAAATTATGTATCACCACAATAATATTTTTAAGATTTTAGTTACTAATGAGAGAAGTACATGATGTTCAAATAAGTATTTTATGTCATTGCATTTGAGTGACATAAATATTAAATAAACTTAATTATATCTTAGTCTCCACTGTTATATATGTAAAATTTAGATTTTTTTTATCATTTTATATAAATTTAATCTCTCAACTTTTAAATAAATAGAATTAAATCTTTTCATAAATTTTCTTTTTATATAAACCTCTTGAATCACTTTTGTATCCAAACAAATTAGAAATTGAGTTAATCACTTATATACTATCAGTGTAAAGTTTTTTACACTAGCAACCAATCAGATTTGTTAATAGTGTCTTTTTTATTTTAATTTAATTAAATAAGCAAATAACATGGTACTATTAACATATTTAATTAGTTGTCAGTGTAAAAAAACTTTACACTGACAGTGTATAAGTGATTAACTCTTAAAAATTTAGGACAAATTTGAGACACAAGAAGATTTAAAAGATTGAGATACAACACGTCCTATAAATGATTTAGGACAAATTTTCAAACATTTATTTTGCCTTACTTTTTATTATTAGTGAATTTTTTTTCTTGGAATCTATGGTGATTCATGTTTTAGATACAACACGTCCCATTAACGTGACTCCCTCGAGTTGAAATTCTCATTTGCTAAATGAACAAAAAAATCTTGTCTCCCGGGTTTAACAAATTTCGTAAAATCTATAAAATTATAGATTTATAGTATAAAACTATAAATGAGATTCATTAAATAAGAAATAAAATCTGCAATCCTTTTTGTTATTTTTAATACCTTTCAACGAATTCTTAAAGAGTTTGTTCAAAAAATTGTAAGAAGAACTGTTCAATTAAATGGTACTCCAACATTTGAGATTTTGCATATTCAATGATCTTTCATTTCTGAAGAAACTGACAAACAAAATGATGACAAAAGAAACAGGAAAAATAATAAATGGAAATAAAAGCTGAAAATTCAGTAACACCATGGAAATAATGCATGGCAATCTCAGGTGCAAATCAAAACCATGTACACAAAGCGGACACATTCATATAAACTGCACCCCAGCTACAATTACAGTAAACAATATGAATGCACAATAAATATATCAAATCACATATCAACCATGCCATGCCACTTAAAGATACGCCTGATATCATAATAATAAACCTTTCAAAGCATGACAATACTCAGTTTATAATAAACAAAAAATGAAATGAAGATTAATTTTAAATACTAAAGAAATTAACGGAATAATAAAGTTAAGTCCCAATAAAATTGACGATTAAAAATATGAAGCTGAATTACTTCTAACTTTTTAAGAGGAAGCTCATGAAGCTTCATTAATTAATGTTAAAATACAAAGTCTCAACTTTCCAACAAAAAAAAATACAACAAAACTCTCGAAACCTGCCAGTATTTCAAATCTGCCTTAGGCATGCTGGTAATGGTGCAACTTATACAGTAACACTTTGCCTGAAGCGTTTCCCACAGCCATGAAACCACCACCTGGACTAAAATCAATACAGCGAGGATAATGCAGGGTTGTGTTTGATGGTGGCCAGTTGGAGAACACAGAATACGATGGGATATGTATTAATTTTAAGCTGCTCTTCTTCAAGCTTGAACAAATTGCTAATATTTGGGAGTCATGATTAAATTTCATATAATCTACCTTCGTAGTCAAATTCTCTATAGTCTTGACAGGCTTTCTCTTGCCCCCAAGAAATTCCTCTCTATTGTAAATATTCACAATTCCACTGTCTGAACCAGCTGCAAAATGAGTTCCACCTGGTGAAGTACAAAGAGCTGTGCCATTTATGCAACCTTCATCTACACCTTTATGCATGCAAGTCATTGTTCTCAGATCCCAGTGGTAAACCTGGCCATCACCACCGCCACTCAACAACTGCTGTCCATCCTCAGCAAAAGCCAAGGAACGGATTGTTCCATTCATCTTCAGAGTACCAACCAATTGCTTTGTTTTTGTTGAAACCAATAAAATATACCCTTCATTACCTGTAAATGCTATCATTTGAGAATCAGGAGACACCTCAAAAGCCTCCAAACTCTTCTCTTCCCTACCAACCAGAGGACCTATTCTATCAACTGTAGCCTTAACTAAATCAAAACTATAAAAGAACTTTCTCCTTCCAGATAATATAACCTGAGACCCATCTGGCAAGAAAGATGCTTTTCGAATGGGGCAATCTTCAAGGAAGATGCTCTGAATTTTGGTGTTCCTCTTGCCATCTATTTGAAAAAACCTAAGCTTCCGGTCCAATCCAGCTGCAAGAAGCAGCTGCGCATTCCGATGGAACTGAACTGAACTTATGGGACCATTAGCAGGATCCTGAATATTCGCATCCACAAGCCTCGAGTATTCAAGATGTCCCGGCAATAACTTTGCACCACTCTTCACAACCAGGTCTTCATTTGTCCTGAGAATATCATCCACATCCTCGCAACCATGGCTCACAACAGCTTCATTTTCATCATCCGTCGACACATCATCAGAAAATCTATCCATCTTATCAACTTGCGCCCATTCAGTTCCTGGATTGAGCTTAACATGCTGAGCCCTCAATCTTGACACGTACTCTGAACCCGAGATCACATCCTCATCCTCTCCCTTCCTCAATTTCCTTAATCTGTTAACCTTGGCTATGTTCACAGTGGCATTTTCTTCTTCGTCATCCACCCACACCGGTTTCCTTTGCAAAGCGAGATCATCATCATGACTGTGACTTTCCTCAGACAAGTCCTCATCTTCCTCCCGATAAACAGAAAGAACATTGTTTGCAGAACGGTCAGTGAAGAACAAATCCGAAAACTTTTCAGAAGCATTCACAGGCTCCATCTCATCATCCTCCTTTCCAAACTCAGGAGGGGAATAGAGAGAACCAAACAAAAAGTTCTCAAGTTTCTTCATCTCCTTCACTTGTTCCTTTGCCAATTGTTCCACCTCGCCGTCTCGCTTCTTCCTCTTCTTCACTTTCAGGGTTTCGTTATTCTCAACGTCGCCTTCAGCCTCTTTATTGCTCTTATTGACCTCATTTTTAGGGCGAGCATTTTGGGATATCAAACTCATCTTTCACAACCCAATCTACAACGTAAACGAAGTTTATCCAATTTGATAGTTAGGAATCGAAACCGTGAAATGATTTATATAGCAAAAAATGGGGTCAGCAAGAGAGAAAATAACGAATTCAAATGAAACGAAACTATTACAATTACAAATCAATGATTGGAAAAATCCAAAGGCATAAAGGAATAGACGAAGCTTAGATAAAATAAAATAGCATTGATTGGGAATACCTCGTTAATGGAGAACTTGGAATTGAAGGTGACGGTGGTGGCTGAGTGAGAGCGACGACGGTGGCGTTTTAGTTAGGTTTAAGCGCAGTGACATAGATGCAAAAACTCACAAGGGTTTTAGCAACTAGATTGGGCTTTTTCTCTTGGTCACAAAAATCTTAATTGGGCCTCTCTCTCTCTTGTTTATTATTAAATATACCATTCATTTAAGAATGATAATATATACACTTTTTTTTAATAAGTACACCTCCTTTTATTTAAAAAAGATAAATAAATTTTTAAAATATTTTTAATATTTTAATTTTATATTTTTAATATTCAATTTAATATTTTGTCATTTTTTATATATTCTTTTTTTTCTCCTTTCAGGTTTCACATATATCCGAGATGTAGAATTGGTACATTGGTGTGTGATTGCATTATAAACGCCTATAACTTCTTGACAGTATCAAAGGTGTTGACCTAGATGTACATTTTTTCTATGAGCATCTCCTTCCCTTTTTACCCTTCTAAAAAGTACCAGAAAAGTACTTTGCAAAATAGTTAAATTAGTGTTTTGAAAAATATTTTCTGAAATTATATCTTTAAAATACTTGTAAGAAGTATTTTCTAAACATTATTATTTCAAAAAGATTTTCTAGACTTATGTAAAACTATACACTTTTAAAAAAAATATTTTTTGAAACGTTGATTTTACTATTCCGAAACACTGATTTTACTATTCTGAAAATTACTTTCTAAAATATTAAAAATAGTATTTTGAAAAGTTCTTTCTGGAATAATAAATTTAATTTTCTAAAAAGTAAAAAAAAACACTATTTTTGAAAAATAATTACTGAAATATTAATTTCACTATTCTAGAAAATATTTTCTGAAATATCAAAATTATCTACGAAAATAGATTTTAAAAAATGGAAAAAATGCAAGGGATACATGTAAAAACCGAAAGGGAAAGAGAAAGAAGTGTGTAAAGAAGAAGAAGAGTATATTAAATTAAAAATTTAAGATATAAAATTAATAAATTAAAGAATAAAAGATTAAATATATTTTAAATTTTTTTAAAATAAATAAATAAAAAGAGATATACTTACAAAAAAAAATTCTATATATCATGATCCTTTATTTAAATAGTACTTGACTTCACACCTATATAACATAATGAGAAAAATAATACGTATTCAATAATATATTATATTAAATGATAAGATAATATAAATCATAAAAAAAATAAAAATAAAAACGCATACTATATGTTATTTAACATAGAAAAGTAAGATAAAAATTAAATAATAACGATTTATATGTGAGCTAAAATTATGATGAGTTAAAAAAATGATCGGATTACTGAATATAAAAATTTGGTTTAAACTAATTCTCTAATCAATTATTACTTTTTGAATGAATCAATTACATAATTGGTCGTTAAATTTCTGATCACATGCATCCGTGTGTTCTGAACCAATTACATAAATAAAAATTGCAGTTTTTTTTTAATATTTATTAATTTGACTTAAATTAGAAATTTTTCTTATTCAAATTAAGCACGATTTTATCTCTCTCACTAAATTTTTATGTTGCGGTCCACCATTGTATAATGGATTAGTCTCTTTCGATAGACCTAATCGAAATGATCTAAGCTAATTTTTTAACTGATGTTTCAAACCACATTCCCATTTAAAATTTCTCTCATCTTCATTGCCGTTAGAAAACAATCAAAACTTTTCTTATTGTACTTTAGCATTCGGCGTCGCTTGCGATAGGAAGGAAACTTGTAGCATCATGAAAACTCAAATGTAGAGATATTAAATACAGAAACTTTTCTCATTTTCATTTTGGGATTAAAAAAACGTTGTGTGTCTGAGTTTGGTCGAGAAGTAGTGAAACACCATCCATTTTGAAAAAACAAAAAAAAAAGTGATTCGACATTTGGAGATGTTAATGTTAATGTTAGTGTACCAATCCGAGTGCCTACTCCTAAGGTTAAGCTATAAAATAAAGTCCGTGAAAATCATGTCTCAACGGACAGAAATTTGGGATAAGAGAGTAATAGTCGGAAAAAGTAAATAGAATAATCAAACAATAAGCTCGAAGTATTATTAAAAAGTGAATGTATTTCATTAATATTTCATCATCTGAAATGGTACACACCGCAGGCCTAGCGATTTGGACTTCATATCGTAGGGTCCTGTGTGACTTATTCATATTGATTATTAATTAAAAGGATGAACTCTAAAGCTTGATTCCATGTTCGAGCATAGGTTTGTCATTGTAGCCATGCTCAATTCTATATTGCAATGTGACATGAGGCAGAACTAGAAGACAATTACACACATCCAAAACCAATAAAAACAATGAATAAGATCATTGTCTATGTTACATAAATAAGAAAATCAAAGTAGAACAATTGCACAAGACTCAAATTCAACTCTCACCCGGAGATGGCTCCATCGTGTTATGCTATGGGAATCATTTTCTTACTTCCTTTGATTACTTTTGTAAACCCACTTTCATTTCACTACCAAGGGTTTGAGTATGATGATACCAAGATTGAAGGTGATGCCACTTTGTCACATTCACAAATCCAACTCACTGCAACCACAAGGTACCAAAGCAATGCTTACAGTGTTGGGAGAGTCACAAGTTTTGAGTCATTGCACCTTTGGGACATGAGCTCAGGAAACCTCACTGACTTCACTACCAAATTTTCCTTTGTCATTTTCTCAAATGATACTAGTTTTGGGGATGGCTTGGCTTTTTTCTTTGCAGATCCAAAGCTGCCACTTTCAAGAAAGATACAAGAAGGAGGTGGTCTTGGTCTTGTGGATGGAAACCAATTATTGAACTCAACTAAGTATCCATTTGTGGCTGTGGAGTTTGATACACACCAAAATTCTTGGGATCCACCTGACTTTCATGTAGGTATAAATTACAACTCTATGAGATCTCACATAACTGTTCCATGGCCGATTGATATTAGACAAATGAAAGTTTATCATTGTGTAATTGAGTACAATGCAAGTACTCATAATTTAATCGTTTCTTTCACTGGAAACGAAATCAATGGCAAGCAAATAAAAAGTTATATCTCTTGCAATGTTGATTTGAGAGATTACCTACCAGAGTGGGTTATTTTCGGCTTCTCAGCTGCTACAGGATATTTGTTTGAGATGAACACACTGCAGTCATGGTCATTCCATTCAACTTTACAAAGTAACAAGAATGTGTCAAATCAGATACCTCCAATTGCAACCTCCCCAATCCAAAGTCCTAGTCCTTCACCAATTGCCACTGCTACTATTAGCCCTAAACAAGAGGGCAACAAAGGTTTATTGATGAGGCTAGAAGTTGGTATAGGTGTAGCTGCAAGTTTGCTTCTTTTAGGGTTGGTTTGTATTTTAATGTGGAAGAGGGCTAAAGGGAAAAAAGAAGATTCCCTTGTAGATCTGAGCATGGATGATGAATTCCAAAAGGGCATTGGTCCCAAGAGATTTTGCTATAGACAATTGGCAAGTGCAACAAGTAACTTTGCAGAAGCACAAAAGATAGGACAAGGTGGTTTCGGTGGTGTTTATAAAGGCTATTTGAAAGACTTAAAATCCAATGTTGCTATAAAGAGAATATCAAGAGAATCTAAGCAAGGAATTAAGGAATATGCCACGGAAGTTAAGATCATCAGCCAGCTGAGGCACAGGAATTTAGTACAACTAATTGGTTGGTGCCACATGAAGAAAGATCTCCTCCTTATATACGAGTTCATGCAAAATGGTAGCTTAGATTCCCACCTATACCGTGGGAAAAGCATCTTGACATGGCAGATGAGGTACAACATTGCAATGGACTTGGCTTTGGCAGTGTTGTACCTTCATGAAGAATGGGAGCAGTGTGTGCTTCATAGGGACATAAAATCCAGCAATGTTATGTTGGACTCAAGTTTCAATGCTAAGCTTGGGGATTTTGGCTTAGCTAGGTTGGTTGATCATGAGAAAGGAACACAAACCACAATGCTAGCAGGGACCATGGGGTACATAGCCCCAGAATATTTCACTACAGGGAAGGCTAGAAAGGAATCTGATATGTACAGTTTTGGAGTTGTTTTGTTGGAGTTAGCAAGTGGAAGAAAACCAATTGATCTTAATGCCAATGAAGGTCAAATAACCATATTTGAGTGGGTTTGGGAGTTCTATAGATTGGGAAAGTTACTTGAAGTGGCAGACTCAAAACTTGGGGGAGCATTTGATGAGGAACAAATGGAACATTTAGTGATTGTTGGACTTTGGTGTGCCAATCCAGACTATACATCAAGGCCATCTGTGAGGCAAGTGATTCAAGTGCTTAAGTTTGAAGCTCCTTTACCAATTCTCCCACAGAAAATGCCTGAACCAAATTACCATTCTCCATCAATGAGTACAATTTTTGCTTCAGTTTCATCTCCCTCTCTGGCTACATGCTAGAACCAAACACAATGTCATCAACAGGGGAATTTCATGTACAGAAAGTTATTGAAAAGTTCGTGATTCTTAAGTTCTCACATTCTAGTACAGCATAGGCGAATCATTTGTAAATTTGTGTGCATTTCTATTATGTGTAAAGATCATTTAATTTAAACTCTTTGCATGCGTGTGTGGCTGTGCTCTTGTGATTGCGTACGTTTATTATGCATTTATGTCAACAAATTTATTCATTTATTTATGTTTCTGTAGTTTTTGATTAATTATAATTATCATCTATTAATAGAGATAGAAAGAAATTAGAAGTTTTGACTGTGTTTAAAATATTAAAATTTCCAAAAGTCATTGCTCTTTTCCTTATTTTGCCGATTGTAATGGCCATTTGCAGTATCTTAATGACATGCTGCATATGCCTATAACTTTTTTTAAAAGAAAAATAATGTTAAATGGCTTTTAAAGAAAAACCCTAAACTCAGCAATATGCCACTGGACTAGTCAATCTCATAAGGGGCAATGAAAATAATATCTGCAACAGGTTTTTATTTTCTTTTTCTAAATGTGTCTGTGTTTACTTTTGAAAAGAAAGGATGGTTGAACCATTTTTCCTAGTATTGGTGGTAGATATCCAAATCCTCTGTCCCTTCAAACTAAGTGCATTTTTTCAGCCTTAAGAAATGTTTTATTTATGACAAAAAGATATAACATAATAAATGTGAGACATTTGATCAGTTACTGTAGCTAATACAGTTTTTTGAACATGCAAAGAATTCTCATATGCATATTCCCAATTTCCAACAGAAACTGTAGGCTGTGGATTTGCCTAGTTTGTAATGCACATTGTTGATAGGATCTAACCTAAAAAGAATTGATTTTCTCGTGCCTTATACATAAATACACATATATATATATATAAACATTTTTGGGGCACTGAATCTTTTGTCACGTAAACAGTACTGATCCTTTGAACAGACTTTGATAGTCAAAGTATACACAAATTTATAAATCATCGTTCTATGATCCGTATCAATTGGTATTCACAAATTTTACTCGATTAATGTTGGACATGCATGGGAATTGACAAATATGAGTGTAAATAAATTTAAATTTAAATATTTTTTTAATCTTTTAAATTTAAGATAAATTTATTTTTAATCTTTTAAATTTTAAATTTAAGAGACAAAAATAAAATTATTAAAAACTAAAAACATATTTAATTTATAAATTTATTAAGAGATTAATTACAAATCATTGTTTATATGACTTTTAAACTAACTAACATGAAAAAGGCATTCTATGCCTATATTGTATTGAAAGAAAACAATATTTTTATTCACGATTATTTATGAATAATCTTAAAATAAAAGAATATGCAATTATCATAAAAAATATTGATAAAAGAAAAAGTGGTTTTAAAAAGTTATATAAAATGAACAAAGATTAAAATAGTTCCTATTAAAGTGAAAACTAAAACTAATTATTGAAAAAAGTATTTTTATATAATAATATAAATTAATATAAATGTCAATAAATTTATTATTTTGGTAAATTATGATTAAATAATGGTATAAAATTGTTTTACATGGTCAAATCAATTATATACACATGTTTATTTGGGGAACTTTTTTTTGTATGTTGTTAAGTTGCGCAGAATCCATACATTTCCACTGTGAAGCATGGATGACAATGTTATTCACAAAGTAAATGATTATATAAAAATTATATATTTAAGAACAATATACTTCTTTTTTATGTTAAAAAATTATAATTATCTCCCTCAACAAATTTTAATATATGATATTTAGGGGGTGTATTGGTTTAGGATTTCGTAGGATTTTAAAAGATTTTTTTTGAGTAAAAAAGTCCATTAGTATTCAATCAGGATTTTATGTCACTTAAAAACAATCCAGTGGTATTTAATCTGGATTTTCAAGATTTTTTAAAGAGTCCATTAAAATCCATTGGTATTCATTTGAGATTTTTTACAACTTAAAAACAATCCATTAGTATTCAAAAATATAAGGATTTTAAAGGATTGTTGTGTGAGAGGAATTTTGAAGGACTTTCTAGTGTTATCTATAAATACCAGATTCATAACACAATCCCATCCAAACCCAACGGATTTTGAAGGATTGTTTGAAGTGATTTTTCAAGTGTTTCAATAATTTTCAAGTGAGTTTTTCATCTTTTTTTTCTATGCTCCTGTCTTCTCCATTTTTTCTCTACTAATAATATTACACTATTGTTCATTGCTCATATATAATATTGTAGTACTGTTCTCATCTCATTCTCCTATTTTGTGAAACTCTAATATGTAAGTGATAGTGTCATTGACTTGCTCTATTTTTCTGTTCGTTCTCTTTAACTGACTTGCTTTATTTTATTCTATGTAGTTGAATTTGTTCCTTTATATAACAAAAAAAATGCTTGAAATTTCAACTTTTAAGTGGTAATTTTTTTATAACACACGTCAAAAAAAGAAAAAGGTGAAAGATGAAATTGATATCATAATCTCTAAATATATATATATATAAGATAAATTTGTTAGGGGTTTCTGTGAGTAGAATGAGATGAAAATGGATCTTAGTTGGGGGAATAACCCTTTCAGCATAAAAACTGCGAACTCTCTCATTCCCTTGAATTTGTTAATCTTATCCCTCCTTTTATGACTCAACAATTATTTTATTTTTTTTACTATGAATTTTTCTTTTTATTTTTATATTGTGAAATTAAGATTTTTTTATATTTTTAAAAAAGAAAATTAACATAAGACATAACAGTATCTAATTTTTTAGGGTTTAAGATTTATGCCTTCATTAGCTTATTTTTTTAAAAATGAAATATTTTTAAAATATTTGTTAGAATAATTTACATTTATAAATATCGTTAAAAATTATCATATAATATATAACTAAAATAATATATATATATATATATATATATATATATATATATATTCTCTATATCTAAATACTTCTGTTTATATAAAAAGATTATATATCTAAATATTTTCTCAGTATCGAATATACTGATTTTTTTTATATAAAAAATTATCTTTTGTTTCTATATTTTCGTTTTTACATTTTTTTTATAATGATTGAGTTATTTGATCCATTTGGATAGCCAAGATATATTCGATCTTGTATAATTGGTGTGCTTCTAAAAATAATAATATAATTTTATTGATTTTGTCCCTTATCCATAATTATTTATATAACTAGTTTTCAACATATATTGTTTTAGTAATTCAAATGGGAGATTCACATGGAAATAATAAAGAAAAAGGAAAATAAAAAGAAAACTATGAAGCTTGGATCAAGGAGGATTCCGATGAATTGTTACAATTGATAGTGGATGCTATAAAAAGATGATAGAATATTAAGGTGAATTATTATTATTATTTATCTAGACATTATTGTTTTTTTTTTATCTTTGACTCTTTTTAAATTTGAATGTATGATTTTTTTTTAAATCTTATCAAATGTCAAAACTCCACAGAATCCATTAAAATCCTGATTTAAAAGTATTGTAGAATCCATTAAAATCCTGATTTTAAATCTTTTAGAATCCTGCAAAATCTTAAAAGTCATGAAAATCCTGCAAAGTCTTTTAAAATCCGCAGGATTTTTTTTCACTAAAAAAGTCCTTTAAAATCTTAATCCAATACACCCCCTTAATTTATTTATTTTTATAAATTTTGTTAACTTCCATTATAAAAAATAAATTATTACAAAAATAATTTTTACACTAATATATTTTTAGAGATGTAAATATTACATTACATTCCCTTCTTATAAATATTTTATCCTCTTAAAAGATTCAAACTACTTTTTTAACAATATATCTCTTAACTTGTGTATTTAATTATTATTTTAAAAGTTGTTATAAATTTTGCTAAAATTAATATACATCTTAAAAAATTATTTTCATTATTATTTTTATACAATATTTTTAACATTACATACCAAGATAATATATATATATATATATAAAGGAGTATAATAAAATCAAATATTAAAAAAATTGTTAACCTCATTATAAATTACTAGTGATATTTAAGCATTTCGTGTCTCTTTGTATTTTGTTTAAAAATAATATAAAATATAAATAATAAAGGTTGCAAGTTGCAACATGTAAATCTTGAAATGATGTATAATTATATAAAAAAAATATTAAATCAAGATGGAGACGATAAGTAGTTACAAAATAAGAGGATAATTATTATTGATATAATGGATATTTAATTTTTTTATGCATATTTTTTTTCTTCTATTTTATCTTTATCTTTAAGAGATATGATGATGAAAAAAATTAAATATAATAGAGGAGTATAAATGTCTAAAAAAATGTGGAAACTAGAGGAGGTATCCCCTTTATATATAGTATAGATATCTTGAAAATATAACATTTAGTTCATAAAAATAGGAATAATTGATTATCAATACTGATATAAAAAAATATATTTGTAGTAATAATTTTTTCTTAATATTTAGCACATTATTATACCTTTTTGTTATTAAAAAATAAAATTAAAAAAAAACCAATAATTTTTTAATAATTATTATTTTTTAAAATAATTATTCACTCAATTATTTTTTATGTTATTTTTAAAATAAACATTAAAAGACACGAAATATTTTTTTTAATATCTATAAATAAAGAGAATTATTTCATTTAGTATTCACTTTTACATCTCATATTTTATTCTTAATAATAATACATAAATCTCTAATAACCACAAATTGGATAGATATTTGTCATTCTCCCTTTTTAGTTCATGTCTTATTTTTTCTCTCATTAATAACTTGATAAATGTAACGACCCGGCTGATCACTACACACTACACCGTACACCTGAAACCGGATAGAAAAGAACAAGTGTATACATATAGTGTCTAGAATATACATATATACATGTCTAAGTCTGACTAGATTCAAAATGTACAACAATACATCCATAGCTACTACACCAAGTAGCTAAAACACCAAAACATCCATAAGAAATAAGCTCTATCTGTCAGCTACCGACCTGCCACAAGCCACCAACCTATCCCTGCTCTGCTCCCATACATAGTATGATCATCGCAGTCCAAACCACATGGAAACAACAAGGGTAAGCTAGTGAAAAGAAACAACATACATATATATATATATATATATTTAAGAATAGTAAACAGCTACAACTATTAGAACATCAATTAGCTTAACAACATCAGCTATATATATATATACATAACAACACACATCTCACATCATTCAACAATAACAACAATACACATCGATAGATAGTAGTAAACACACAATGCGTCGTCACGCATATCAGCTCAGAGATCTCCTACAACAGCTTAGCCTTACGGCCTACAACAGTTCCTATCAGCACAGAGCACAGCACCGACTTAGCGGCTATAACAACACCACAATAGTGGCTAACAGCACCGACATAGCGTCTATAACAGCACCACAATAGTGGCTAACAGCACCGACATAGCGGCTATAACAGCACCACAATAGTGGCTAACAAAGCATACAACTCAGCAACTAACAGCACAACAAAACTTGTTGAGATTTCCGTTTAAACACTTTTGTTTTAATCTATAAATCAGTTAGATTCTATTAATAGTCTCAAACACGGCAAGTATACCGGCCGTTCAAGTAGTAAAAATATCGTATCCACAGGGATTAGAAGGTAACATAAGCATTTATTGACTATTCGTGACTAAAGAATGATTCCAATTTGTAGTTTGTCATGTGAATGTGAATTAAAGATCATGACTACTAGAATGAAAATTATAAAAATATTTGGTTGTGAGTGGAAAAGATTAGAAATGATATTGTGGTATTGTGAGGTTGTGGGGTCAGATTTCACCAAACGTTAAACTAATGAATCCTTAATCTCTTGTTAAATTCATTGCTTAGTCAACCCAATAGTTTACTCAAACCTAATCCCTTAGAGCAAGAGCCTAGGTGTGGATATTGAATATCAATCCCTTGAGTATCCAATATCTACACCCGCATTACGGGCTAGGGTTTAAGACTACTAATGGGTCAAGCTCCATTCCTAGATACATTTCCCACTAGGCATATGTTTCAGAACTAGTTTCAAAGGTTATTTTCCAATACCCATGGAACCTATATCATGCAAGGAGAATCAATCCAAGGCAAGCATTAAGAATAGAAACAACACAACAATGAATGAACAACATATATATATATATATATATATATATATATCATTGAAAACGTTAGGATTACACTAGAATTCGTTGGTTACATCTAACCCTACAAAAATGGGTGGAACCACTCAAAATTGAGGGCAAAACAAAATAGAGATGAAGGGAGAAATGAAGAAACCGAAGGAAAGACCCACACACGAACAACTCCAAGCTCCGGGAATCCCTTCCACAGCTCCTAAAACTCGTCCAATGTGTGAATGAGGGAGAAACCCTCGAAAATGGCTTCAAATACGAGCCTGGGAGGTCAGATTAGGGTTTCGCGCCCGGCTCATAGTCTTCTGAGCACTTTCTGCCTCATTATAAGCCCGTCGCAATTCCTTTTTACGCCCGGCGCAATGTCTTCCAGAGGCTTTCCAGCATTCTCTGCCTTAGAGAAAGCCCGGCGCAATTCTCTATTAAGCCCGGCGCAATTCATTCCAGAGAGTTTTGAGGTACTCTCTGCCTTGATCACGCCCGGCGTGGTGAAGTCTCGCGCCCGGCGCATGTATGACTTCTAGAGATCCACTGCTCTGTTCTTCTCAAGCCCGGCGCAGCGTCATCTTGCGCCCGGCGCAGCCGCTCTGCTCTGCTCCTTGGCTCCTTATGTTTTCAATCCCACAGATCTTCAATCCTCAAATCTCTAGCTCAATACTTGCACAAAAAATGAGGTGTATTAAGGTATTGTTAGCTAAAATGGGTTAGCTATATCTGCACAAAAGATGAATCAAAAAGGGAACAATTATCTTGCAATGGTGCTAAGAATGAGTAGAATTGTACAATAAATCTCATTCAGAAAGAGGTATAATTGAGACTTAACAACAGCTCACAGCACAGCACAGCAAAATTAGCATACAACACAGCTAAGTAGTATTCAACACAACTTACTACTCACAACTCGGCTCATCATTCTAGAGCACAGCCATATTATAAATCAGCATTTAAAATCATCAATAACAGCCCAGCTCAGCACAGCGATATACATCTATTACAGCTTAACATCATATTTCAGCATTTACATCTAGTCAGCACAACATATTTATCAATTACATCTCAGCTCAGCAATTACAACATAATTCAACAACTATCAGCATATAATTCAGCTCGACTCAAACAATAAAGTTTAGCATTAGCATCACATAACACAACTCAGCGTCTTACAGCACATCTAAGCATCTTACAGCAACATACACCTAACACAGCTCAACATCATCAAACAACAATTTCAGCTAGTCATCCATCATATTCATCAATTTCGGCTTAGTTCAGCATGAAACAATATTATCAACAAATTCAGCATATAACTTCACATCCTTATACGCGCCCGGCGCGCTCATGGTCGCGCCTGGCGTGGCACAACTAGAGGGCTCCAGGGACCAGCGCGCCCGGCGCAAGCGTGCCTGCGCCCAGCGAGACTCAGCCAGAGAGTCCAAAGCTCTCTTGCGTCTGGCGCAATACCCAATTGCGCCCAGCGCAGGCCAGGCAGAGACTCCATGGAGTCTCACACGCCCGGCGTGCCCTAACCCGCGCCCAGCGCAGGCAAGGAAGAGACCTCCCTTGGTCTCGCGCCCAGCGTAAACCAAATTGCGCTCAGCGCCCTCGAGACAGAGACTCCCAAGGAGTCTCACGCCCAGCGCGACAAGGGTCGCGCTCAGCGCAGCACATCAATATCATCATTCAGCTCAATTACATTCATCATTAACAGCTTAAAACAACATGATCAACAACTTCACAACGCACAACATGTTCAACACATAATACGACCCAACCATCTTGTTCACAACTCATCTATCTTGTCAACTTACTCACCCAAACAACACCAATACACCTACGCACCTAAAACAACTTTAAACTTAACCAAATCACTAAATGTGAAATGGCAACCATCACAACAAACAGCGCATTAGGAGTTATACTACTCCTACCATGCTCATCCTTATCTCATATGAAAGATAATCAAATTTCCTACAACTCTCACGAAGACACCAAGTCTTAATTCATTCATCTACCTTGTTAAATATTTTAAAAACCGCAACAGCTATAGGTAAAGTTGGCAGCCTGACCCCTCTTCACTAAAACAGCCATATCTGGAGTCCTAAAACTCCTTTTTGAGTGATTCTAGTGCCATTGGAAAGCTAACATCCAAGGCTACAACTTTTATGATGACTATAAAGTCAAATTCTGAAACACAAATGCGCGCTCGGCGAGTTAATTGCTCGCCCGGCGCAATTCTCAACCAGAGACCTGCAAATTCTATTGCGCCCAGCGCTGTCATCATCGCGCCCAGCGCGATTCACCTAGAAATTTCACCAAAACCTGCGAAACTTAACAGAAAATACACATGCAATCCAGCCAAACGTTCCTATTTTCATCAAACAGCCCAAAAATACCAGCTTTTCATGCATGCAATCACAAATCATCAAAATCCCGAAATTTCTTCCAAACTTCCGAAACCCCCAAAACCCCCATTTTTCAGCAACCTCAGCTCAAAAGTCAGCAATCATCAAACAACAAATGAGTTTAAGCACTCAGTCACAGCAAAACACAGTAAAATAACTAGCTTCCCTTACCTCGGCGCGAGAATCCGAGCTTCGGGAAGAAAACGAGCTTGAACGGAGAAGAAAAGGGGAAGTAGGAGAAGCTTGAGGAAGCTCCGCACGGCTCAGCAAGAAACCCAGCACCACTACTCAGCTCCTAAGATTCACCACAGCCACTCATGATCAGAGAAAGGAAAATGGGGAAGAAGAGAGTGAAAATGAGGAGTGAGTAAGAGAAGTGAGTGAAAGAGAGTGGGGGAGAGAAAAATAAGGGAGGGGGTCTCACAATAAAGAATATATTTTTTTTTTATTTTACCTTTAATAACAACACATGAAAAACGGAGAGATTTGTCATATTTTTTAAAGAGAGACACGAAGTAATTTTTTTTCTTCTCACTAATTACTTGATGAAGAATATTTCCTCTTTAAATTTTTCTGTTACATTAATTTCTTTACCTATTTTATTTTTATCATCATATTTTGTTTATATTTACAAATAAAATACGTAAATAACCTCACTATTTATGCGATTAAAATGTCTCCTTATTTGATTGAAACCGATCCTCCTCCTTTGTTTTTTTTTTTTATTTCCTTTTAATTTTAAATGTCATAAATAGTTTTCTTTTGTAAAAAAAAACATTTTATTACATTAAAAATAATTTATTATGTTTCTTCTTCTTTTTTTTTTTTTTTTTTTCTTCCATTTTTACTCATTAGTTTATAGAATAATAAAAAGACTTTCTATTTTTTTTACTGTATTTTAATATATAGAAAGAAAAAATGAAGGCATACTTTATCGCAATATTATTATTAATTATTAACGTATCAATTTCATTAATTTATTATCATTATCAATACATAATTATTTTTTAATAGAAAAAATTAAGATAAAGTTGTGATACTCCGATCTAAATAGGAAAATCAAGCAATTTCATAGAATAGATAACTTACATTTATTTTACCTTAAAAAAAAAAAGAGTGAACCAGCAAAGCAATGTAAAGATATAAATCTATTGATGTACCAAAAGAAAAATATATATAGGAATTTATTTGTTTGCGGAATCCAATTCATTTGGTCCATTTTTAATAAGAACCTCAATACTTAACACATATTTACTTATTTATATAATTTATTTGCGTCTCGAATCCAATTTATCAGGGGGTGTTTAATGTGTAGGTTGTTTTTACTTTTTTATGAATATGAATTTGAACGTTAATTTCTCACATTTCATTTATCATTAAAAAATGACATTTTATAAGGAAAAAAAAAACATGTTTCTTAGTATTTTATACATGTTTTTTTTACCCATATGTTTCCTTAACAATTCATTAGGGAGCGTTCATTAGAAGGAAAAAAAAATTCATGTCCACAATCATAATTTTTTAGAAATTATAAATTTCAGAAATCATAATTCATAAAAATGATTAAAATGTGTTTGATTTACCATAAATATTTTTAAAAATATTTATAAATATTAATTAAAAATCAATAATTTTATTACATTAAATAAAAAATATAATTAATATAATATTTTCATCGAAATAAAACTTTTGAAACAATTTTATGGAAAAATATATTAATAAAAAGTAAAAATAATTATTGTACCACACGTACCTGACATTTTCGAATTAAATAAAATATTTTATTACAATAAAAAATATAAGTTACTTTAATGTTTTTATTAAATATAATAAAGATTATTGATTATCAACTAATATATATAAATATCTTTAAAAATATTTACGGTCAACTAAATATTTTTTAATCATCCTTAAAATTACGATTTCTTTTCACACCCTAAAAATTAGGGTTCAAAAAATTATGATTCTTGAATATGAATTTCCTTTTTCTTCTATCAAATGCTTGTATATGATATGATGAATGGAGAGTAAAAGACCAAATGTGAATGCGTACTATTTTATTTTATTTGCACTTAAAGTTTTCATTAATTACCATAAGTGAGTATGAAAAAAATATTGTAAATATGATGAATGAAGATAGAGTAAAAGACCAAATGTGAATGCGTACTATTTTATTTTATTTGCATTTAAAGTTTTCATTAATTACCATAAGTGAGTATGAAAAAAATATTGTAAAAAAAACGTTTTAGCAATATTTTTTTACTATAAATTTAAATTTATAGAAAATCATAATTTCATTGGATTCCATTTTTTTATTTATTTAATGAATATAATTTTGTGATTTTAATAAATTTAAATTAATAATATGTTATTATCACTTTTTTTTATAAAAAAAATGTTAACAACATATTCTCTTACATGTTTTTTCAAACTGACATAATTTCCAATGAATTTAAAAAATAAAATAAAACTTTCTATTAATTTGTAAAAAAAAAGATTAATTTTTGTACTTTTTAAATTTACGTTTTTAAGTTAAGTTTAAATCCAAATAAAGTCTTATTATTTATTTATTTGTAAGTTTATTAAAACATTGGTAGAGTAAAAAAAGAAATTAATTAATTAATTAATTAGATTTATATAAATGATTGTGCGAAAAAGAATAATGATTAGCAACGGTATGCTCTGAAATGGTCCTAGCATATCCTGTGCGTGTGTCTATTTCTTTGCGTCACGATGAGATCTCAATCTTCATAACTAGAACAGTCTCCATCTATTGGCACTTGCTTGCAAGAGTGACGAAAATCACATTTCTTCCCTTGTAACGCCATCACTCCAACCAATGCCCAATCCCTCTCAATCGCATTCCCAATAACAAAAACAAAAACAAAAACAATTTCTATTTGTTTTTCATTTCTCGGGCCTTTGACGCCAAGATTGGGTTGCAGTTGCAGTGTCTGTCATAATCTGGTGCCCTCGGCCTCACCCAGACGCAGATGCAGACTCTGGGTGGTTTGTTGGTCACTTCCGTTCTCGCTTTCTACCACAGGTTCTTCCGTCTCTCCCTTCGTTTCTTCATTCTCATATTCATGGATTTCCCTTCCACATTCAGATTCATCGCAAAGTTCAGTGAACTCGGTTGCGGCCTTCTCCTCTTAGGCTATGTCTCGCCCCTCTTCAACTTCCTCGGCCTCCTCCTCATCTTTCTCTTCTGCCTCCGCCTCCTGCGCCTCTCTCCCAACACCAAACACAACGATAATGATAATAACTCCAATTCCAGACCCTATAATTCCGAGGACCATGTCTTCGACGTAATGTCGCTGCGCCGCATGGTGAAGGCCGAGCGCCAGCGCTACCAGGCCGCCTGCGCCGAGATCGAGCAGGAGCGCGGCGCGGCGGCGTCCGCGGCGGAGGAGGCCATGGCGATGATCCTCCGCCTCCAGAGCGAGAAGAGCGCGGTGGAGATTCAGGCTAAGCAGTTCCGCCGCGTGGTGGAGCAGCGCCAGGAGTACGACCACGAGGTCATGGAGTCGCTCCGGTGGACGGCGGAGCAGGAGGAATCGCAGAAGAATCTCCTCGAACGCCAGTTGGAGGCTCTCAGGGAGAGGCTCGGGCAGTTCCTCAACGAGCACGAGATTGAGCACCTCCGAGACGAAGAAGATGAAGAAGGTGAAGAGCGCGAGATCCAGCACCTTAGAGAAGAAGTACGAGATGAGGGAGAAGAAGGTGAAAAGCACGAGATCCAGCACCTTAGAGAAGAAGAAGTACGAGATGAGAAAGAAGAAGAAGAAGAAGGTGAAAAGCCAGAGATCCAGCACCTTAGAGAAAATGAAGTACGAGATGAGGAAGAAGAAGAAGGTGAACAGCACGAGATCCAGCACCTTAGAGAAGAAGAAGTACGAGATGAGGAAGAAGAAGAAGAATGTGAAGAGCACGAGATCCAGCACCTTAGAGAAGAAGAAGTACGAGATGAGGAAGAAGAAGGAACGGCGACCGGCACGGCCACTGGTTCCGCCAGTGTCGTTGGCGATTATGACGATGATAGCAGCGGCTTCTTGAATTTCTCTGTTGAATTAGATGTAGAGGTTTCTCCGCAAATCCAATCTCCAACATACACTCACACAGAACAGGATCACTTGTGACTTTCTTGCTCATCCACATCCACATGCACGTGATGATGCACATGGACATGGTTGTTCAATGAAAATTACTTTTTGCCGTTCTATATAAATTTGTTTTTTGTTTCTTTTATCCCATGTTTTGAAGCTATTGGATATATATGTGTGCATATTGTCATGGTGTGATATATATTTTTCATGATCCTCACTTAATATTGCAAGGACAATCAACACTGATCAGTACAAGTGGTTGTGACATGTGACTTGTGACATGTGACTTTAATTAACTTGTCCAAGATTCGAATGAAGACATTGAATATCAATATGACTATTTAAGAGTTGAGAGGAGAACACGTATTTTATGTACACTTATGATTCCAATTTCGACTAGATAGTGAGGATGTGTGAATTGGTTTTATGATGAGATATAATTAATTATTTTGTTCATGGTAGATATAGTTTGTATGTTTGAATTGGTCTTATGATGAAATATAATTAAATATTTTGTTCATGGCAGTGATAGCAAAACGACAAATAGTTGCTTCTACTTTTTATGGTTTCATCATGATTTTGGACGGTGGGACTGATTCTTGAGTTATCTAAACACACTGTAAGTTGATTATTTTAAGTTATTCTGAACACAGGTTAAATACACACTGTAAGTTGATTATTTTAAGTTATTCTGAACACAGGTTAAATTCATCCATATCTGATTGTTGATTTCTTATCTGATTTGTTTGAAACATTTTGTCAAAAACTCACTTGATAAAAAATGCAGTAAGTAGATAGTTTCATTGAATGAGTCTGGGTTCATGAATGAGCAAGTAGGGAACCTGGAGGTTGAATCCTATGGGACAGTGCTAGTGTTTTCAGAGGCACTCATTCGGGAATGAGTGGTCTCTCTTCATTAGGTGGTCTTGATTCTAATCTTTGCCTTAAATCTCCCACTTTGTCACACCTTACATCTCTAGGAAATTTAGAAGTTCATTTCTGAATTCTGAAATTTAGTGATGACACATGGAATATGTATAAACTATGAAGGAAGTTCATTTCAGTTTCAAATTAAGTTACCATTTGGACATGCTTATTCCTTGGTAAGCTTGCCATCTTGTAGGTGTTTCAACTTTCAACCTTCAGGTATGCGACTCTTGAGTAAGTACTTGGTCTGTGACACAATGTTAGTTGATCTTAAAATAATTGATGTGATCACTATAGTGCTGCCTATTTTCTTTTTAAACAAAAGTTTGGAATGAAAAGTTGTTTCTTTTTTTAGAGCAAGACAATGTAACATGTTTGAATCGATATGTGAACAAGTTTGGGTAATAATTAAGAAAATATAGCTGTTATATACTTATATCCAATTAAGGCAGAGGCATCCGTGACATGAACATGAAAACATCATGGAGGGTGAATTGCGAACAGTTTATGTGAAGTCAAGTGTGTATCCGCATCTCCTATATCTTTTATAACAGTTATAAGAAAGTGTTCCTTTTCATCATTGCCAGAAAACTCATTGTATATCTGCATCTCTTAATCTGCACTATCTAATGTTTGCGAAAAAGCTAGATATTGTGATCCAAATTAGTTAGGGGATTGTTAACGGTCACATTAGAGATATTGTGATTGAGGTAACAATGTAACGGTAATCCCATGGATTGCACGTAATTTTTATTCTTAATAGAAAAACCTCACATTAGAGAAATATAACTCAAGTATTTAGTCTCATTGAATTAGTTACATTTTGAATGTCAACGGTGTCTAACTCAGAGCATCTCCCTCCCAACATTTTCTTTATTTACTTTTTACCTTTTTTAAATAGGTATGTCATTACACAATCATAACTCATTTTTAAAGATAAGCAACTCTTCTTTCCAATTCAACAAATTTAAATTTTTTACTAAATAAGCCTCACAAATAACTCTACATTCTTATATTTTATCACATCAACTTTTACTTGTCTTTTTTTTTTTTTTTAAAAGTTGTTGGGCAGAAAAAAATAATAAAGAATCGATATTTATTTGATCATCTTGAATGCTAAATAATCAATAATCACCTACCTAACGACACTATCATATTAAGGGGACAAAGTGTGCACTTATTATTCACACACGTGTATATATATATATATATATATATATATATATTGTTGAGATTATGTTATGGTACTTGTCTGAGGGGATATTTTATGAAGATTGTTTTATAAGGTTATTATACAAACATACTCCACAATGATGAGATATTGTTCATTTTAGACCTTAGTTCTCACGGTTTTGCTTATAATAAAAAAATATAAAATTACTATTAACTCTAGTTTTTTTTTTTTTTGGAAGGGGGGTTCTCATTTAGCATTTCTCTACTTTAAAACTAAAGGGTTACTATTAAAATTTTCGTTAAATGTTGGTGTCAATTAAATGAAAACTTTTATTACTTTATAAAAAAAATCGTGTGATTATTGTCTGAAATATTTAAACGTTGAGTTTATTCATTATGTAAGGTTTAGTGTTTTTTTTAATACTTGAAGTAATTTTATAAAATTATATAAAAAAAAATTTCACAAAATTTAATTAACAATAACTTTAATAATCAAGATAACAATTTCATTTTGGTTCAAAACAAGTGGTAGTTAAGTTACGGGGAATAAAAGCATATGGAATAGTGTAAAGTCCGAAAAAATTGTGCGAATCATCCTCCGAAATTTAAAATATTAATATTTTTTTAATAAATTTGTTATAAAATAATTATTTAATTTAATATTTTATAATTTAAATTATTATTTTATATATTCGGACAGATTTTCGGAGGATCTATCATTTTTTTATGGAATAACTGTCACAAGTACAAAATCAGAGGACCGAAAATTATCATTAATTTTTTTAAGATATATTAAATAATAGTCTTAGTTATATTTTCGATCGTTATAAAATAAAATGAATGTTTCACAAAAAAAAATAAAATGAATAAATTTTAATTTTATAAAAATCAAAATTAGTATTCTGTGACCAGAAAAAACCGGTTATTTATAATAGTAAAAGAATGGAAAATAATTTTATTACGATAAATAAAATTAAAACTCGTTTATTTCAGTAAAATATTATTTGCTTAGTATTTCTTTTTCCTACTACTCCCTGCTTAGTTAGCAGTAGCTCGAGGCTTCAACGCACTTGCACACGTTTTCTTCTCCAACCTACACTTGCAATACCTTTAACTCCTCTATTACAAGTTTCGATTCGACCTCAAACAATTGCAGTTGCAGTTCGATAAGTGTAGCACAGAGCAACAATCCAGGTTCCATTCTTCTTTTCCATTTTCCCTAGTTTATTGATTCGATCAAAATTGGAATCAAGTTCAATGTACAATGCTACTTCTGTTTTCTTTCAACTTAAATCAGTACTGTTTCTATCACTTTTTTCCAAGATAAATCTTGCTTTGTCCACTCTTTCGTGCATGAATTTTCAATGCCTTAGCAGTCAAACAATGGATATCTCTTCGTTGACATGCTTATGACTGTAAATCGCTTTTATCATTTATATTTAATTCGTTTTTTAATGTGCTTCTATTGCCGTTTCTCTGCGTACATTTATTTATTACCATATATAATTCGATGACTAGCTTCTTTATATAGACTTCTAATGGTGGCATATTTTATGGTCTTTCTTCTGAGTTATGTTTTTTCGTTTCTATCTGTGTCTGTTTGATGAATGGAGTGAATAACATAGAGGAAGCAACCGTGTGAACACTTGTTTGGTGCGTGGTTCTATGGAGAGGTAGAACTTTTTTTTTCATTTTTATTTATTTGAACTTATCGATTAAATTATTAAGTAAAATGTGTGAGATAATTGGGATATATCTTTTAATGAGAATGGTCAATCAGTCATTTGAGAGGTCATCCTTTCCATATCATTTTATCCTAATGAATAAGGTGTGGGTGTTGCATGCAATTTGGGATTGGGGAAAGGGTAGTAATTTGTGATACGTGAGTTATATTGGGGAAGAAGGAAGTAAGGGAGGAGCAGGTGGAGTTGATATTATTCATATGTTTTAGTTTATTATAAGGTATTTCATTTTTAACAAGTTTAATCTTTTACAGGACTGGCGTTAAATGATGTAACTCCTGTTGGCTATGCGTACAACATGAATTTGGCACTTTCATGAATCGATAATGTTAATGCTGCAGATATGTGTTGATGTGCTGTTCATATGGGCTAAGAGATATATGAATGGTTGGACTCAATAATTAAGAATACAATAGGCCTCTTTTGCTTGAGAATTTTTTAACTTTGTTCTCTTTTAACAGCGTCATCATAACTGAACTAGACTGATGTGGTCATATTCAAGCAGTGACGTGGAGAACATATAATAATGACTAGTGTTAAAATGCTACCATTTTCTTATGTTTAATACTGTATGATGGATGCTCAAAGCAGCACAGAATTGGATGAAACTGCACAAATGCTTCCACCTCCCCCAGGCACATTTGTAGATCGGGAAGAACTCATCCAACATGTTGGAGACTTTGCTGTGTCCCAGGGGTATGTGGTGACTATCAAGCAATCCAAGAGGGATAAAGTAGTTATACTAGGCTGTGACAGAGGAGGTGTCTATCGGAACCGGCGAAAACCTTCTGAAGAGTCCTCAACAGAACATAGTCGTAAAAGAAAAACTGGTTCTCGTCTAACAAATTGTCCTTTTGAAGCTGTGGGCAAGAAGGATGATGGTTTGTGGGTACTCACCATAAAAAATGGAACACACAATCATGAGCCCTTAAAGGACATGTCAGAACATCCTTCTGCCCGTCGCTTCACAGAGGGAGAAGTTTTGCTCATTAAAGAAATGACAGATGCTGGGTTGAAACCTCGACAAATTCTAAAGCGGCTGAGACAAAACAATCCAGAACTTTTATCAACACCAAAGCATGTTTATAATGTTAAAGCTAAGCTTAGACAAGGAAACACGAATGGTAAGCTGGGGATTTAAATAATAGATCAATTTGGAACATAGATCAGTGGATGGCTGTAACAAGTCCCACATCGGGGAGGTCTCCTTACCAGGGAGGCCTTATAAGGCGGGAGGTTCTCCAACCTCTTGGGCCGGCTTTTGAGAGATGGTTCCCCTCCTTAGCCTTATGCTCGTTACAATGGTGCTTTCATTGAGAGCCAGCCAACTCGAGAAGGGCTACCCACGGAGGGTTCTGACCACCGGAGGGTTCTGACCGACAAAGGCCGAGTGAAGTACCGGTGAGTGAAGTACCGTGGAGTGCGTCCATCGAGGACGCTGGCTTTCGAAGGGGGTGGTAATGTAACAAGTCCCACATCGGGGAGGTCTCCTTACCAGGGAGGCCTTATAAGGCGGGAGGTTCTCCAACCTCTTGGGCCGGCTTTTGAGGGATGGTTCCCCTCCTTAGCCTTATGCTCGTTACAATGGCCTTTTTGGTTTTGGGTGCAGGAAGTTATGATAATAACCTGGGGTTAGTTTAACAGTTAAAGAATGAAAGGTGATTTATATTTTTAAGATTTGGATTGTATTAAGGCCATTCTTGAGCTAGATGAGATAAATTTTTCCAAGAAAGTTTGCTAATGAGTAAATAGGGCCTTAGCTGAAAATAACCTTAGACTAAACCAGAGGAAAATTACAAATAAACCTTAAACTTCACTCAAGGAGTTTCTTAGATCCTTTCTTAGGACTTGATTTCATCCCAAAGTAAGATTGAAGTTAATTTGGTATAGCACTGTATAAAACTGATATATGCATGGCATAATTAGATCCGATGAGAAGCAAGATATGATTATAACCATTACCTGTAACACTAAGCCATTTCAAAAGATTAAAAGAAGAACATGTACTGAAATTAAAGCAGTCAACAGCTATTGAATATTAAGATATGAATTATCTTAATTAAGCTCTTAATACTTGCCAAGAAGAATGACTGGAATAGAATATGATGTATCATATGCTTGTAAAATGATAAGATAATATTCCGCATAAAATATTCAGTTATAAAGTAAAGGCTTAAGAATGAGCTCTATTTATATTCTTTGACATCTTGTTCCAATATGCAAAAGAAGTACTACACGGCATTATACTTACAGGTTGATGGCTTTCATATGTTGCAGTTAGGAATTTCAAGTCATTGAGACATGAGAAGTCTGCCGTAAGAAACAACTATCTTGCTGTAATTGAACCATTGTGGCGGCAGTGCAACCCTCCAGTAAGCTTTTGCTTCCATATATTTCATCTTAACAAAATTTGTCCTTTGTTCTCTGTACTTGGACGCCATTGTATAGTATCTGATAACACAAAATATAGGCTTGGGAAAAATGTATATGACCTCAGAGATAATCCATTTGTTTGTATGTTTGAATGAAGCTGAAATCAGTTTCAAATAATTGCCATATGCTGCTAGATGCATTATTTTGGTTGTTAATTGTCTTGCATTTTACCCAATGAAAACATCCAATGAGGGTAGTCTTCTCTTAAAAGTTGTCATGGGAGAAGACTGAAGAATTTAAAAAGGGTGATATAATAACTACCATTAGTTCTGAAGTACCTGACTGATTATATCTCTTTTATTTTATATTTCTCTAACAGTTTTAGTCGTTTTCTCTCGTTTCAGAGGGTTACCAATCTTATTGGAGGAAGATTTGTTGATTCACAGTCATGTGCATCAATTGACATTTTAAACCCTGTAAGTGTACGGAGGAACTTGAATTCTATTACTTATTCACTTAAATGGAGTAAAAGGCAGCTTGCTGACCCATTTAAAAATAACAGGCAAGCCAGCAAGTTGTTTCTCAAGTTCCAATGACTACAAATGAGGAGTTCAAAGCAGCAGTGTTTTCTGCAAAACGGGCCTTCTCATTGTGGCGTAACACACCAGTTACCACTCGTCAAAGAATCATGTTTAAGTTCCAAGAGCTTGTTCATAGAGACATTGTATGCATTTCAATTTATTAATGGAGTTTTTTGTATCATGTGCCTATGGACATATGATGTGAAAGCATTAAATATACACTATTAAATGTTTTAAATTACTTAGAAAAGCTCACACAAATTGACTTTTATTTACAATATAATAAGTACTTTCTTTTTCAATAAATATTTACTATTTTTTGCCTTCTTATTGGAATTACATTTATTCAGAATTAAACTTATTGGAAATTTCTTGCAGGATAAGGTTGCTATGAATATTTGTACTGAACATGGAAAAACACTGCAAGATGCACATTATGATGTGTTACGTGGGCTAGGTTAGTGTTCTTATTGTTGTTCAATGTCTAAGAACAGGCTTTACTGTCCTTTTGGCACGTATTATTTACAAAGAAAAATCATCTCCCTTTGTAGAGGTTGTTGAACACGCTTGTGGTGTAGGAAATTTGATAAAGGGGGATTTTGTACCTAATGTGTCCGATGGAATTGACACATACAGCATTAGAGAGCCACTTGGTATTTGTGCTGGTATCTGCTCTTTTGATTTTCCGGCTATGATTCCATTATGGGTAACCTCACTGTATACTTGTATTTTTTGAGTTTGCTTATGCCTTATGCTCTAGACCTTAATTTTATAGAAATTTCAATGATTTCTTTGTGCTAATGTAACTTCTCTTGCTCAGAAGTCTTGCCTCTGCATCAAGACGAATACTAGGTTGTAGTTGATTTTCTTTCACTGTAATAGGAACTAGCAAGGGAAAGATTTACTCTTTGCAATGGTTTTTTTCTGAATACCATATTACCATGTGATAAGCAATTTATACAGCAGAAACATACAACATGGGAAAGCTCATTAAATATAGAATTTTAGAATGTGATTAGATGTAACTAATGTAATAAATGGGAAATAGATTCAACATTTCCAAGATCTTTATATGTTTATATATATACATTATATTCATATGTGCAGATGTTTCCTATTGCTGTCACATGTGGCAATACATTTATTCTAAAGCCATCAGAGAAGAATCCAGGTGATTGTGAAATTCTTCCTGGACTACTGCTCTATATGAAATGACATATGCAAAAAGTATTCGGTTAAAGGGATTCACTTTAGTTGAAAATGTTATAATACTGAAAATGAAGTCATTTATTATATTGAAATACATTTATTCTAAAGACATCAGAGAAGAATCCAGGTTTCATGTTTGGGGAAGCAATGGTAGCCCCCTTTTCAGTTTTTCTTACATTTGGAACTTTTTGTGGTTTTTTGTGCAGGCTTTCACTCTATTTTTTACTTGAATTCTCTTATCTTTCTGGTGTTGTTCAGAGAATTTCCTATCCTGTCCTGTACTTTTGTCCTTCCTCTTAATTGTATTTATTTCCTATTCTAGAAAGAAATCAAAGAATTTATTGTCTATTCATTCTCACCTACTTCTCATCTTTGTATACAATAAACAAGTGTGAGCCTTTGATCTCTTTGTGAATAGCTGATGCCTTTATGCGTGCAGTAGGCATGATATTCTGTTAGTTATAATGTCAGGGGCATCTGTGATGCTGGCAGAGTTAGCAATTGAGGCTGGTTTACCTAATGGTGTGTTAAATATTGTTCATGGTACAAATGTAAGAATTTAGTTTGATATTTTCTTTTCTTGTTGATTGATTATTGTAGCATGTTGTTTGATTGGCATTTTTGTTAATTGTAACACTGATCAATTTATTCCTCACTCTTGAGAATTGATTCCAACAGGACATTGTCAATGCTATTTGTGACGATGATGATATAAAGGCTGTTTCCTTTGTTGGTTCAAATACAGTAAGTCATTCTTGCAATGAATTCTCACTGTAATTTTTATCTTGAGAACTGAAATGTATTCAAGAATTTGAACAAGCTTACTGAGGCTACTTTAATATCAAACAGCAATTCCTATATTTTAAATGTAAGTATGTTTGACATTGAACAAGCAAGCCAAGAGAGATGGAATTGCATTTTATCTTTTGATGAAAGGGAAAGTAGCATGGGTGCAATAAGGAGGTACTAATTGGCCTATCCAAAAAGAAAATCAATAGATTGTTGAGTGTGGGATGAATATAGTGTAGTGTTCTTTGCATCAATAACCTTATTTAAACAAATGCTTGTGACATGCCATACATCCTCAATTTTTTTGTCCTTGTAGAAAGGAATTGTTGATTGTCTCATACCATCATACCTTGCCGGTGACAATTAGTATGTTTCCGTTTTTTGAAGTGATAAGAATTGTTGCAATGATTGTAAACTGTTAGCAAGTATGCTTTCCAACATCTAAGGGAAAATGTATATTATTTATCTTCCGAGTAAAGATACTTGTGTTCAAGACTTAAGTGTTAAGAGAAGCATGCTTAATGGTAACTCTGGTCACATTTTACTTTAAGATATCATGACTCATGATGCACCTGATAAATTTCTTCTTGTTCATCTTGGTATGCACATTTTATATTATGAGCTTTTGTTGACATGGTTGGCATTAGAAGATTCATATTCATATTAAATTTTTGTATGAAGCAATTTAGCTTATCATTGAAATTAGTGAAAGAAAAACTATTTCACTATGTTTTTCATGGATTGGGAATTGGGTTGATCTGTTGTACTGATTTTATGGGTTTTCCCCTTGAGGTTGGTGCTTATGTATACACAAGAGCATCTACCAAAGGTAAACGTGTGCAGGTAATTTCTCTGCATCTGCTATCGTAGTAAAGCTCATGTTCCTTTTATGAGCTATGTGTTGCTCTTCACCCAATGCAGTAGTTGAGGTCAATGTAAATTGGCTGGTTGGCTATTGTCTTCAGTCCAATATTGGAACCAAAAATCATGCCGTCATAATGCCTGATGCAAGAGTAGATGCTACTTTGAAAGCTTTGGTTACAGCTGGTTTTGGTGCAGCTGGACAGAAGTGCACAGCACTAAGTGCTGTTGTTTTTGTTGGAAATTTCAGTCAATGGTATTTTGTTCAATCTTCTGAATGTAGAATTGTTATTTCAGGCTGACCAAATTAGTTGATCATTTATGAACTTATCTTGATTGTGGTTTGAAAAGAGTTTACTATCAATAAAATGAATAAAAGAGATAGAGATTGAAATCTTAGAGGTGTTGTTTCATCACCATTTCCTTCATAAATTCTGAAATCAGGAAATAAAATGAAAACACCTGGTGGCATTTTTGTAATTAGCAGTGAGTACTAAAACCAAGTAAAATACCGGCTTATTTTCTATATCCAAGGTGCAGTTCAGAAAAAAAAAAAAAAAAAAGATAATAAAGCTTGTGTAAAGCTTATGTGGTGCTAATCCTGTCCAGAAAATGTAAGGATATAAAGAGAAATAGATGGAGACAAGAAGAAAAGGAAAAGAGAGGATAAAAAGAGTATGAGAGGGAGAGAAATAAGAAGAAAAGAGAATATGGTGAAGTGTGGTAATTCAGTTAATTATTGGGGCTGGTCAGAAATTTCTTTCATGGCTCACTTGAATGTGTGATGTCTGTGGCCCTTCCTTTCCATCTTGTTTAGCTTTACTGGCTGTGTATATATCTAGAAGTCTTTATTTTGCTCTTAAATCACCCTTTGAATTTTTCATGATCAAATCATATTTTTGTATGCTGGACTGATTTTCTTATGTTGCTTTAAGAATTAGTCAACTGACATATTACTTATTTTTCATAAAGAGAATTTTTAATGTTTTTCTTTCAACAGGGAAGATAAACTAGTAGAGCATGCGAAAAAACTTAAGGTCAATGCTGGAACAGAGCCAGATGCAGACCTTGGTCCTGTAATTAGCCAACAGGTGCATAATTCATTAATATATTTTACTAAAACAACTGTCAGTTCACTAGAAGAGAACAAGGTGTGAGAGAGAGTGACAAGAATCTCGTAGTTGTTTTCAATGCATTTATGAGCTTTCAGAATTCTGAGTTTAAAGTTGAGTATCTTCATTTATATTTCTTGATCTTCATATTCGACATTCATGACAGGCAAAGGAACACACTTGCAGATTGATTCAAACAGGTGTGGAATCTGGGGCTAAACTAGTGCTTGATGGAAGAAATATTGTGGTATCTTCCTAGTTTCTGCTTCAATTTAATATTGTGGATGATTTGACTTGAGGAATCTTAAGGAAGACAAAAGGATTGCTGATTGCTTGAGGAAAATAACCCCTGCAAGATCCTATATATATACACAAGATTTACAATCACCAATAAAAGGAAATAAAGTAAATAAGGAAACAAAGAAATATTGCTATACAATCAGAACAATACAGATCCTAAATAAGAGGTTCAATTTACCTAAATAAAGGTTCTTTCCAACAGGGACTGCTGCATAAGTGCTTTCATTTGATTTATCATGTATGTTATTTTGCTTGTAGTAAAGAAAGGACGATGCGATATTTGTGGACAAGAAAGTGAGTATATGAAATAGCCATCAAAATGTTAGTAATTTCCAAAATGCGCGAATGGGTGGAGGAAAAAAATGAAACATTAGGGGTCACCATTCAGATTGATGGTTTAAGAATAGTAATTTCATCATGTGATTTGAAACCTTGCTGGGTTTTTGTTGCTGTCAATCAGTCACCATGGATGTACTAATCTTGTGGCTTGATATGTTTCACTGATTGAATTTTTCTGAAGATAGCACTTCGACATTTTTCTGAAAATACCAGAATTTTTCAGGAAGGTAACAGACTGTTAAAGTAACAAAATCACATACAGAGAAAGGAATTGCTACTCGTCACTTATAATATAATTAGATGTCGTGATCATTTGAGCAGACAAGCAAAGTTCTGAACGATAAGTTAAATTAGTATGCAACAATTCTGCAAGTTTCTTTTCTCTCCAAGAATACTAACAACTGACCTTCTACTAGGCATGGCAATGGGGCGGGGCGGGAGCAGGTTTTACGTTCCCCGCCCCCGCTCCTGCAAATTTAAATCGTCCTCGCCCCCGCTCCCGATACCCGCCGGAGGTAAAATCTAGGTCCCCATCCTCGCTCCCGGCGGGATTCGGGTTTCGCCGCCCCGCTCCCGCTCCCGTTCCTATTTTTTTTTTCTTTTTTCTTTTAAATAAATATGAACAATTTTAAAAAAATAAAAGAAAAAAATAATATAAATTTTTACATATAAATATTTCTAATTTTAGTTTATATATATATATAAAATAAATTTTTAATTATATTATTAAGCGGGGCAGGGGCGGGTACGGGGATGTTATTAACATCCCCGTCCTCGCCCCCGATTTTATCAATCGGGGAAAACCCGAACCCGAACCCGATAAACACGGGTTTTTCCCGTCCAAATCGGGGCGGGTTCGGGCGGGTACCCACGGGAACGGGTTAGATTGTCATGCCTACCTTCTACTTGTTCCTTATAACACTGTTATGGACATTTGTGCTATCATAGGTCATTAAGATCTTTGTTCATAAATCATAATGCTAGTTGTGCATGTGTAAAATTGTCTTGTAGGTTCCAGGTTATGAACAGGGAAACTTCATTGGTCCTACCATCTTGTCAGATGTCACAGTTGATATGGAATGCTACAAGGTAATCTTAATTATGTTCTCACTTTGCTGAATTAAATGGTGTTGCGTAGGTTGTCAAAGTTTAGCTGCATTGTAATATATTTGTGATGGGTTTTCATCTTGATTTCTGCAGGAGGAGATTCTTGGCCCAGTTCTTCTGTGTATGGAGGTTGTTATTGAATCCTTTGTTTTTGTATTTATTAAATTGAGAATCTGTTAAAAAAAAATGTTAAAATCTGATTATTTTTATGCCCAGGTTAACAGCATACATGAGGCGATAAACATCATCAATAGCAACGAGTACTACAATTTAAGCTTCTCTTGAGCTTTTATATATATATATATATATATATATATATATATATAATTTACTATCTTATCTACAGTACTTAATTGTTTGTCATTCTATAGATATGGTAATGGAGCATCCATCTTTACAACTTCTAGTGCAGCGGCAACAAGATTCCAGACTGAGGTTGAAGTTGGACAGGTAAATACTGTCACCTCTCTGCTAAACTTTGAAGTGAGACAAGATTGTTAGGTGACATCTCCATCCAAATCCATGTTCGCATGCTAACCGATGACTTGTCTTGTTTTCACATTCCCTTTTATTACTTGTACAACCTGGAAAAGTGGAAATCCTTGAATAACGTCTTCCATTATAGCTGTATTTTTTTCCCCCATAATGCAGAACATCCTTCACATGCACCCTTTTTTGTAATTTCCATTTCATATAAACCTTTTAGAACTTTAGGCAATTGTTTGATATGCATACAATGTTATGCAAAGCTGTTTGGGATTATTTTACATTTTTTGCCCTATTTGCATTTTTCTAATGAGTATTAAATATGATCTGAATCAGGTTGGCATAAATGTCCCGATCTCTGTTTCATTGCCTTTTTCTTCATTCATTAGCTCCAGGCCATCTTTTGTTGGTGATTTGAATTTTGATGGTAAAAACCTATCGAAAACCTTGCTTTCATTGATTTTCTACCTGATGTATGCATTCAGGGCATGAGCTTATTCTCCATTCTTAAAAAACTTTTCTGCAGGGAGAGCTGGAATTCAGTTTTACACACAGATTAAGAGGGTCGCTAAACAATGGTCTGACACATTAGATGGAGATAAAGCAATTCTTGAAATACCTTTTACTTAGAAAATATCAATTGTATTTTGCTGTCCTTTTCCCCCCTCCTTTTTGGGACAGTTGTATATACCTAGGCAATGTATAGCCGACCCCACCTAGTGGGATAAAGGCTTGGTTGTTGTTGTTGTTGTTGTACTATTTGTTTGAGCAGGAGTCAACTCTTTCTGTACCTGGTAGGTAAATATCTCGGAGTGCTGTGAGTAAATTTTTGTAGAGAATCCTATCAAGTAAAGGAACTATATGTCAGACCTGTGAACTTGCATTTCTTCTTTCAACAAACCCTCCTGGAAAACATGTTAACGTGTCTATCTTTACAGAAAAACTAAAGATGGTATTTGTTAAGAATAGAGACTAACCAGTGCATAATATATTGTTATTGGTAAACATGTGAATATTTTTTCCACTCTTGTATAAAGATGGCTACATTATGCTTCACTAGAAATTCTCATCTCCCGCCTCAATGCGGCTGAACCCATAACATTTCTTTAACCTTTTTCGTGTCATTTCTTCCCTCACTTGTTCAGTATCAAGCCAATGACCATGTTCGCCATAGATCATATTCAGCAACGTGTAGTTGCCAGCGTTATTTGGTTCTGATCTTATAAGCTGTGGGGCTAGCATTTCTGCTATGTCCAGTCTTCCGTGAAGCTTACAAGCCGATACGAGAGAGCTCCATATTCTAGCACTTGGTTTCATAGGCATTGTTCTAAGTATTTCCAAAGCATCTTCAAGCTTGCCTGACCTTCCAAGAAGATCGACTAGGCATGCATAATGCTCTATAGTTAATGGAATTTTATAATCTACATTTACTTGTTTAAATATCCTTTGCCCCTCAGATACCAGGCCAGCATGATTACAAGCAGATAAAACTGCAAGGAAGGTGATTGCATCAGATTTCACCCTTCTCTCATTCATTTCATAGAAAAGTTGTAAAGCTTGTTCACCACATCCATGGAGGCCATAGGCATTGATCAAACTACTCCACGTAACAGAATCTTTGTTTGTCATTTCTAGGAATATCTTACTAGAACCATCCAAACAACCACATTTGGCATACATGTTTATAAGTGCATTGCCCACAGAGATGCTAAAACTAAATCCGGATTTAAAGATATAACCATGGAGTCCACAACCCTGCTTCAGTGAAGATAAATTTGTGCAGGCAGAAATCACTGCCAACAAAGTTACGTAGTTTGGTTCAGTTTCCGCAGTTCTCATTTTATTAAAAAGCTTAAATGTTTTATTGCTATCCCCTCTTCGAGAATAGCTCCCAATAATCGAACTCCATAACACAACATCTCTAAACCTAGACCCTTCAAATATTAATTCGGCAAGCTGCATTGATTCTCCATGTTGACCATACATATTTATAAGAGCTGATGAAAAACTAGGACATGACTCAAATCCATGACGGAATGCATAACTGTGAATCTCCTTCCCATACTTAACAGAACCTGGCTCTGTACAAGCAGGTAACAGAGCAATTGATGTCACTCTATTTGGGCAAACTCCTTCAGCCTGCATTGCTCGAAAGCATGCAAAAGCCTCGTCATAATCTTGATTAGCAATGCATCCAGATATCATGGCAGTCCATGAAACCTCATTTTTCACCTCCAACTCATCAAACACACGCAAAGCCATCAAAGAATCATCACACCTAAAATAAAAATCCACAAGAGCTGTTGACAGAAACACTGACTGTCCTATCCTATGATCAACAACAACAAGAGCATGAATCTGTCTTCCTATCCTTGATCCCATTTTCCTCCCACACTTGGATACCACGCTAGCTAGCAACTCAGGCTTGGGAACAAGACCAAGTAAGTACACATCTTTCAACGTTTCCAATGCTTCTTCCAAATACCCATTTTGCAGATAACCGTTGATCATGGAGTTCCAGGTGATGGGGTCTCTGTGAAGCGTTGTGTCAAACACTTTCCGTGCTGATTCGACATCCGAAAACTTAGCATACATGGTGATGATAGAATTGGACACAACTGATTCAGAGTGGGAGCCTGTCTTAAGAGCTATGCAATGAAGCTGTGTGCCAAAAGCATGACATTGGGCCGAGGAGCTTGCCTTGATGACTGATGGAAGGACAAAGGAAATGGAATATTGGCCAGAGAGATGGAGTTCAGTGAAAAGCTGAAGAGTCTGATGATAAAGACCGTTTGAGAGCAAGGTTTTGATCTGGTTGGAAGGGGAAGAACGTGTGGGGGCCAGAGTAGTCAAAAGGCGTCGGGTGTATAAGGCCATGCAGGGCAGAGGATTCCTCAAATTTGGACTCAGAAACAGTGTATGCCCACTTCATTTCATGGGCAAATCCAGGAGCTTTCTCTTTTGTGAGAGTGAACTGAATTCTTAATCCTAGGACTATGATGGGATAGTTTAATTATTCATTGTTTCTTCTTTTAATCCAACACAAGGGTGTTTCCTCTCTTCTGATTTTCTTCCCATGTATCAAGTAATGTAACGTTAGCTTGGCTTAAAGTTCATCCATTCAAAATAACTATTATACTCTTTTATATCTGAAAAGCTAAGCTTTATAGATTGCACTTAATATTTTGCACTCTCATCTGGAAGAATTATTAGGTAAGTTAGATCGATAAATGTCTATATATATTTTTATTTATTTATCAGAATTACAATGCATTAGACAAATTTAAAATTGTGTACATGCTTCAACTATTTACTATTAGGCCAATTTTAGTAGTCAAATATCCATATTCTCAACAAGCATGTATTTAAATTTTTTAATTTTATAAATAATTAATAACACTTAATTTTTTATATGTAAAAATTTGTTAAAGTGTGTGTTTATGAATTATGACCACTTAATAGTTTATATTCTTTATTTAAGCTAATGATCATATTCAGTGGGAACATAAAGGACGAGTGTCTATAGCTAATCCTAAATCAAATATAGGTTAAGTTGGTTCCATTTTTTTTTAAATAAGTTAGATTATAATTATTTTTAACTCTTATTTAACTTAAATAATTTAAAAAGTTTTTAAATATATTTAACTAGCTTTTTTATAACAATAAAATGACCTATTTAAATCATCATAATTAATAATATAATGAAAATGATATTATCTTTATTATTATTATATTAAATTTCCACTACAGTATTTTTATTTTATATATTTCCTGGTTTATTTAAAAGCTTAAATTCGCTAGTCTATATACAAGTATGCGTCATATTTAGATTTGTGAATATTATTATTATACTATCACCCCCTCATGTCTTTGAGTTTATCAAATTTTTATTTGAAATGTTAAATAACTAATGTACCAAAATTATGTTTATAAATTGAAATTTAGAATAATAATATAAATAAAAAAAAAGATTTTCTGTACACCCATATTTTACGGACTAATAATGCATGAGGTACCATTAGTTTTTTTAATAATAAAAAGGATTACAATCTCGATCTCAATCTCAATCCACATGCACATAAATAAATAAATAAATAAATAATAAATAAGCACATTTGTCGTCACTACAACAGTGAGTGTGGCTTTTCATCATGAATGGATTGGTGAGTCTGAGTTGGTCACTACTCAAAGACATGTTCCACAAATTCCCCAAATATTAATACGTGATTCAAAGCACGTCACTTACTCGTTTATTTGGACATGTCTATTCAATTTGCTATATGATGAAGAAAAACCCAATTTTGATGTTGCAGTGAATAGCTTGATCCGTTTGAGGCCTCATATTGATCCTTGACATGGCAACTTCTCATTTAACAAGCCAACATAGACCCTCAGTAAGCTCAAACTTAGTTTCAATATTCCTCACAATTTGACGTCTTGGTGATGTGATGGGTATCTATTATTAATCACATTTTCCCATTTGCGTTTGATTATTTTGAACCAGAGGATTCCAAATCTTATTGGGGGCAGTTTTGTGGACTCAAAATCTTTGACTTTCATTGATGTTATCAACCCTGTACGTGTTCTTTCTCATTTTGGTTTTATATTATCCTGAGCTAATAGTTTAGTTGAGTTGAGTCTCTTGTTTGCGGTTTTGAGAAAGGGAGATTTCTAATACATATATCATCTGATAATAGGCAACACAAGAAGTAGTTTCACAAGTTCCTTGCACTACAGATGAAGAGTTTAAAGCTGCAGTATCTTCAGCAAAGAAGGCATTTACATCATGGAGAAACACTCCAATCACGAAACGCCAGCGTGTTATGTTGAAGTTCCAAGAGCTTATACGCAGAGATATGGTGAGCATTTTTACAATGTTCTATGCCTCTGTCACGCATATATCCACAGATTTAGACCAAGACACCATAACTTCACATATGCCATTTTTTGTTGGTCATTTCAATACTTTGTAATTGTTTCAGGATAAACTTGCATTGAATGTGACTACTGAACAAGGAAAGACGTTAAGGGATGCACAAGGAGATGTGTTTCGTGGTTTAGGTTGGTCTTTCTATTATGTTGCTCGAGAAGTTTTTGAAATGAGATATTGGTTGAGCTCATAACTTTTGGTGATGGACTTCTATGATCATTCTGATTTATGTCATTTTAGAGGTGGTGGAACATGCTTGTGGGATGGCAACTCTTCAAATGGGGGAATATGTTTCCAATGTATCAGTTGGAATTGATACTTACAGCATTAGAGAACCACTTGGTGTTTGTGCTGGTATTTGTCCCTTCAACTTTCCTGCAATGATTCCCTTGTGGGTAAGTTGTCTATGTCTATTACTTTTTGAGTAGTTATTTTGCTAATGCAATTAATTTTCTCTTACAAGTTCCTGGATACTCCTTTTTTCTTGTTTGCTTTATCATCTCGTCCATATCAACATTCAACATGTATAAGATACGAAAGGTCTAGACGTCTAGTTATATAAAGGGTCCACAAATATTAGGCTAGAATAGCATTGTATTTGTCTCTGTCCAAATGCCTATGCTATTGTTATTTTCATTTCTTACTGGAGTATAATGTATATATGATATTGTATTGGACACAAAATTGGCATTATGTTCATAAAAAAAATACATGGTAACCAACTCCAAAGATATATGATCTTTCTGCAGATGTTCCCAGTGGCAATTACCTGCGGAAATACCTTTATTCTAAAACCGTCAGAAAAAGTTCCAGGTAATGCCTTCTACCTATTTTGGTTGTTGATTAATATCCTTGCATTTACTTAATATGGAGCTTAGCGTTAAATATAATGGAAAAAGAGACTGATATTTTCTGTAATTTGAAGCAAGATTATGCTTCTTTAACAAACTATTAGCATTATGGCGTCTAGAAGACTAGATCTTACCTAAATTGTATTGTGATTTGTGAATACCAGGACCAAGATTTTTTTTTTTTTAATTAAATGAATGCCTTAATTTTGTCACCTTTTCTTCAGCAACTGCTAATTATTTTGCAATTGCTAGCCTTGCATATTGCATCTATATTTCCATTGCCAATATAGCTATTAATAAATTGCAAATTTTGAAATGACAAATGAGAAATATTCTTGACATTTAAATTTTGTTAAGCCTTCCTTTCTTGTTACATTCAAATATTATAGTGGAGATACTTGGATGTCATGACTTTGGCATTTTTCCAGGTGCTTCTGTAATGCTAGCAGAATTGGCAATGGAGGCTGGTTTGCCTGAGGGTGTCTTAAATGTAGTTCATGGAACCCATGTATGGTTTAGCCTTTTCTAATTAAACTTTTTTTCTTCATCTGTTTCTTTTGAAACTTTCCAAGTAAAGGAACTCATATGAACTCATTTGGTGTTTGATAATTGCTTCATGCATTCAAGTATTAAATCGGAGAGTTGTGTATAACAACTTGTTGCATTTTAATGCACCAAATGCTACTTGCTGTGCTTTGTTTTTCTCGTTGATTGATGGTCTGAAATCTTAATAATTCAATTGGAAACAGGATATTGTGAATGCTATTTGTGATGATGACGACATCAAAGCCATATCTTTCGTTGGTTCAAATGTTGTAAGTCATTTAATGATTTTTTTAGCTTACTGCTTTTATATGATCATTCTTTATTAAACCAAAAGAAATCCTGTTTTATGTTAGCAAAATTGAATAATTTTACAATTTGACTGTACCTACACAAAAAAAAAAAAATGGAAGAGGGCAAGTGATCAAATGTTATTTTTTCGTAAATGATATACCCCTTTACATATCCTTATTTGATGAATTTATTTTATATAGGCTGGAATGCACATATATGCGAGAGCAGCAGCTAAAGGGAAACGTGTTCAGGTGGGTGTACTTAGCTTTCTCCTCACCTTAGTAAAATTGTTTTTTCTATGGCATTGATCCGAAGTTGTGCAAATTTTGTTCAGGCTAATATGGGGGCAAAAAATCATGCGGTTGTAATGCCTGATGCGAGTGTTGATGCTACAGTAAATGCTTTAGTTGCTGCAGGTTTTGGTGCTGCTGGACAAAGGTGCATGGCTCTCAGCACGATTGTTTTTGTTGGAGGCTCAAAACTGTGGTATCCTTCTCTAACAAATCTCTACCATGTTATTTTTTTAATTTGTTTTATGATTTGAGGTACCATCTTACCCTCGATGCAATTTTATGCTCTTCCTCTATATGCTTGTTCCTAAATGATCTGGATTTGGTGTGTGCCAAATTGAATCACTACTCTTCATTTACCAAGACATTTTTTTTTTAAAGTACATGTACATATCGTATACAATTCGTAATATCTTAAAGCTGACAATTAAGAATTAAATTATGTTCGTAAAACATGACATCTGATAGCCAAACATTATTTTAATACGGAAATCGATTCTGAAAATACCATATTAACCCCTCGCGTCCCAAGACAAGTCTTATGATCACTCGGTTAAGAGACTTGATTTCCTAAGACATAATTTAACATCTCTAAAATATAATCTCATCGATTAATAGGGATGATGATTAATCATTTCCATCCTTTTGATAATTCTGGTGGGAATGTCCCAAATCCCGAGAATAGGCTGTTCCAAGTATTTGGACTTTTTGTGATCCAGTTTGGCCTTGTTACATTCAAGACATACTTTTAACCGTGTATTTATAATCTTAATGTATAAATTCATCCTTTAGTCTTCACTGTTTTTCCAGGGAAAGTAAACTTGTGGAGCGTGCCAAAGCTCTTAAAGTAAATGCCGGAACTGAACCAGATGCAGACCTCGGTCCAGTCATTAGCAAACAAGTTTGTTTATGGTTCTTATTTTTCTTTTTCCATGCTGTGGATTTGAACTAAAATTTAATAGCAAATCTTCAGATTATTGTTTAAGAATTAATATGCATCGTAGTTATATATGTTTCTTAAATATTCTTACAATCTTACCGACTGCACAGGCAAAGGAGAGAATACACAGATTAATTCAATCTGGGGTTGAAAGTGGTGCAAGACTGGTGCTCGATGGAAGAAATATAGTGGTAGGTTTTTTATTCTCATTCTCTTATATCATTTCAAATTTCGTTGATTTGTTGTTCATAGACATATCTATACTTTCTCATGTATGATCAATTTACCTCTTCAATCTTTAGCATAGTAATTAATATGGAAATTTTTGGAAACTCAAAGGAAGCAGAAAGATTTATGTATACAAAGATTGTAATTAAAGTAATATTCTTCAATTATAGCACTCTTCTCCCTGAGGCCTAATAAAAAAAAGAAGAAATGCATATAGGAGAAAATGAAACATTTATTATTTGGTTACCGTTTGATTCGGTTAGTAGCTAACAGTTCTTATACTGGTTAACCAATGAATACCAGCTAAAGAAATGGAACTTTTTATAATTTATATGCATGTATAACTTTTGGTGGTGTATATGAAGCCAGTGTGTTAGCACAATAAAAATTGGTTTTGCTTAACTTTTAACTCCCAATTCTGTTGCTTTCTTCATTCTTGCTCTTCTCCCTTCTCTCCTTTGACACCCATCAAGCTGAAATGCAATAAAATGAAGCACCCCAAAAGGAAAAGTAAAATGGAAAATGTAAAGGACATACAATTTGGTGCATATCTGTATTTCAAATACTGTAGATCAGTCCTTGCATTGTCCTCTCTTTTTCCATATAGTCAATAGTTTCTTCTTCTTTTTTTTTTAATCTTTTAATTCACTTTTAAGACTGCTTAACAATTCTCTTGTGCATATCAAGTAGGTACCAGGATATGTATCTGGCAATTTTATTGGTCCAACCATCTTATCAGATGTCACTGCCAACATGGAGTGCTACAAGGTATTTTATCACTAATCTAATCACCAATCTGTAACTGTTCACTAAAGAATTCCAGAAAGTAGAAACACTTGAGGTTAAGATTTAAACTAAACATGCTTGTAACTATTAGTTTAAAGCTAATAGTTGCATGTAGTGAAACTTTTGAGAACCCATCTTTGTATCTATCCATTGTTGGAGGCCTCTAGTATTTCACCGTCATAAGACCTAAGTTATGCTATGTAGGGATGGTAAAACCGGTTTTAGCCTAGCCTGCCAACCTGTCTAATTTATTATTATTATTATTATTATTATTATTATTATTATATTTTTAATGTTAAGTTTCAATACATCACATGAGATTTATTATATGAATAATTTATAATTTATTATACAAAAAATATATTATGTATTTGATTTATTTTATTATATGTAATTTAAGATTTTGTGTAGAAAATTTGATGAAAGAGTTATTATGATTATATATATGTGTGTATATGTGTGTGTACGCATGTGTGTGTATTATATAACAAATTTGAGTTTTTTTGTATAAAAAATCAAACAAAATCTATTATAATTTGAGATATATTTTATTATTGAAGTACAATACTTTATATAGATTCTTTAGATATTGAAAAATAAATATATTAAAAGAGATATTCAAAATAAATATGCAAATTTATTTATTTATTTATATTTTTAAAAAAATTATAGGCAAGTCAGCCTGTCAACCCACCCTTAGGCGAGGAAGGCCAGGACATCCAACCCATTTTCACTTGGCAGGTGGGGTTGGCCTAGCCTATTTTTGGCATGCCAACAAGAAGATAGATCTAAACGAGTAGAATGAGCCTAAATGAATCGAGCTAACCAATTTTATCACCCCTAATCTTATGTTATAAATAAAATGTGTCAATTCATGCATAATCCTCAAACTCGTCGTTAGCATTTTGTCCAAAGAATTTTGCATTATTTGAAGGGTACGTACTGCCAATCATGGCTTACCTTTGGTACCTTCATCTCATTTCAATCTTACAGTCTTTTGTGTCTCAAACTAGGGATCAGAGATTTGGATGATTTTGGGGAGATCCACCTTTAGATTTTGTGTGTATCTAGGTGCTAATCTTATATCTTGGTCTTCTAAGAAGCAAAACGTTTTCTCTTGATCAAGCACAAAGGTTGAATATCAATTGTTGTTGTAGCTAAGATTAGTTGGATTCAATCATTATTATAGGAATTTTATATGCCATCTACTAAAGCTCCCTTGATCCTTTGTGACAATCTAAGTTGTTCTTCTTAATGTTAATCTTATTCTTCACTCAAGGACCAAACATTTTGAATTGGATCTTTATTTTGTTAGGGATAAAGTGCAGTAGCAACAACTCCTCATCAAGCACATTCTAGCATCATAACAAATTGCAAATGTTTTGACCAAAGTTGTCCCTTAAGCATGATTCTGATTGTACTTACAAACTTAGAGTTCAAAAGTTCTCACCTGAGTTTGAGGGGGGTGTAAAGGAATAGAATGACATTAAAAATTTGTTATAAACTCAACAAAATTTGTTATATAGATATCTAGGCTGTATGTCTACCACTTTTGTCCCTTGTATCTTGACACTTACATTTTTCAATATTATCATAATATTATTCATAAACATTGCGACTCTCTTGTTCTTCTACGTTTTTTTCTCTCTTAACCTCTATACTTTACAGGTTTAAAATTAAAATCGAGTTAAAATTCAAATTCCCATCTCAACTGACTTCCTCAGCTCTTTATTTATGTTCAGATGTTTTTTTGCCAATGAACGACAGACACCAGACATTTATTTTTCACATACAACTCTAATAATCTAATCAATCATTAGCATAAAACAAGCCAAAAGAAGATAAAAAGAAAAAGCTTGCAAGTTGCAACATAGCATGACTTAAGATTTGGAAACCAAATCCACCAAAGTCTTGAAATCCTGTGCTGCCCTCCCTTGTGGCCCTACTGCATCCACTACAACCCTATTCACCTTCACTGCATTTTCCCTCATCCTTTTCCCCTCTTCCTCCACAAGAACCATCCTTAAGCACTTCACCAACCCTTCTTTGGTGAACACCCCACCTTTCACTCTCACACCAATCTCCCAAACATCCTCCACAATCCTACCACTCAACCCATGGTCCCCAAAGAAAGGCCGACATATCATAGGCACCCCATTGCACATACTTTCAAACACAGAGTTACTACCACAATGAGTCACAAACACTCCCACAGAACCATGCCCCAACACCTGAGTTTGAGGAGCCCAAGACACCACTTTCCCATGCTCCTTTGTTCTCTCAAGAAACCCTTTTGGCAGAAGGCCCTTCAGATGCTCTTTGAGAGACCAAAGAAATGGAAAACCACTTGCTTCCAATGCTTCTGCCACTGCCACAACCTGTTGGAATACAAACAAACTTTCATGTATTAATGTGATACGAGGTTAAACATAGTTTACAAGCACACATAAAATCTCACCTTTTGGCTGATGAGTGATGACTATTAGCAAATTCATGAAGACTTAAACTCAAAGTAAATAATATCATCTTAATGTGATAAAAGTTAAAATTAAAAGTAAAGAATAACAATATTATACCAAGACAGGTATACCTAAATAATCGATGCACAAGATATTTTGAAAAAATATATCTCTATACAAACTAGAACAAAATACAAACATAAAACAACCCATCTTAACCTCATGTGGAGGTGGTGTCACCACTGTCCCAAAGCTAACATATGCCACTGATGACCTTTTTTTCTGCTTGTCCAACCATGTCAAGCACCCCGTTTCATCTGTGTCCGAAGGAGGCAAGGGTGGTAGAGGCAGTGAAAGAGTGAGAATAAAACCAACGTAGAGAAAACACTTGAGCTTTGACCTCATGTCATGAACCAACGAGGGAGGGTCTAGTTCCTCAAAGAAATTCACAACCACTGCCTCGGATTGTGGCAGCACACTCCCCAATGAAGCTAGTGTCTTTGAAAACAGTGTCTCCTCTTCGGTGCCACTTTTGATCACTTCTTCTGGCAAGTCTTGAACTTGCATCTTAGAAAATCCAGGGATGAAATCCAAAGGGGTGTCTTTAGCAGTGTTGGGACCACACTTCTGGCGTATTGTGTCGGTATAAAAATGTGCTGAGAGTGAACATGACAAAGGAAGCCAAACTAGAACCCATGGAACGTTTAAGTTCTGAGCCACAGTGAGAGAAAACGTAACAAAAGCATCAGCAATGATGCAAGTGACTCTCTCTTTTGTATCTGCCACTGCTAAATCTATACCCTTTTGCAAGTTGTTAGGACCAGCTTGAAGAAAAAGGTTGACTCTCTCAACTGGGTGGCTACCTGGGACGTGTCCCTCTGGGACTCCATCGCTTATGGTGTAGAACTTGACGTTGTCTGGGATGTCGGGTTTTGAGAGAAGAGGTTTGTTGGAGTGTTGGGTTCCTATGAATGAGAATTGTAAGTTGGGAGATGCATGAGCTAGCTTGAAGACAAGGTTTAAGAGGGAAATGGGGTGGCTACCAAAGGGGAAAACAAACACTGCGATGTGTTTCTTCTCATGTGAGTTTCTCATGGTTTGGTGTGGTAAGCTGAGAGCCATGGAGAATGTTGTGTGGATCAGTGGATGTGAACTTGTTTATTATTGCTAGATTACTTAATTGCCAATTTGAGACAGAAGAAGACTATATAAGGACAAAACTTTTTTTTTTTTTTTACCTCGGTAACAATAGCAAATATACGTGAATTTGTTGAAGCTTAACTTTTGTTGAAAAACATAATCGATAATTTTTTTAATTTTTTTTATTTATAAAACTTAATATAATATATTATTTAAGGGATCGAGTTAAGTACAATTTAAACTTATGTTTCTAGCCCAAATTATAAAGTATGCGCATAAAAGTTTTGTTTGTATTTTCCATTTTTAATTACAAATATTTGAAATTATTAAATTTTAAAATATCATTGTATACGTTTCCAACCATTAAATTTAACTAAGGTGAATAATTATTCAATTCTCATATATATATATATATATATATATGAGAAGAGTTATAATAATATCGGTGTAATTTTTACTAAGTATTATATTGCTTAATAACTTTATATTAAATGTGAATTTTGTAAATTTAACCGTTAGATTAAAAGTTTATATCTATTAGATCATATATACAAAATTTTATATTAATTCAAGATGATTTATTACTTCATTTTTATAAAACAAAATTGACGTAATATATTTATTTCAAAATACACTAAAATATGAACACTTTGATTACCTTCAAGTTGTTGTTCAATTTTAACAAAATTTGATATACACATATAAAGTGATGTAAACTTTCAATCTAACAGTCAAAATTCACATTTAATTTAAAATTATTGAGCGGTGTAACACTTAGTAAAAGTTACACTGATGTCGTTTGAACTTCCTCTATATGAGAAAAGTTATAATAACACCAGTGTAACTTTTACTAAGTATTACACCGCTTAATAACTTTATATTAAATGTGAATTTTGTAAATTCAACCGTTAGATTGAAAGTTTATATCTATTAGATCATATATACAAAATTTTATATTAATCCAAGATGATTTGTTACTTCATTTTTATAAAACAAAATTGACGTAATATATTTATTTCAAAATACTAAAATATGAACACTTTGATTACCTTCAAGTTGTTGTTCAATTTTAACAAAATTTGATATACACATATAAAGTGATGTAAACTTTCAATCTAACAGTTAGATTTACAAAATTCACATTTAATTTAAAGTTATTGAGTGGTGTAACACTTAGTAAAAGTTACACCAGTGTCGTTTGAACCCTCCTATATATGAGAAGGGTTATAATAACACCGGTGTAACTTTTACTAAGTATTACACCGCTTAATAACTTTATATTAAATGTGAATTTTGTAAATTCAACTGTTAGATTAAAAGTTTATATCTATTATAGATCATATATACGAAATTTTATATTAATCCAAGATGATTTATTACTTCATTTTTATAAAACAAAATTGACGTAATATATTTATTTCAAAATACACTAAAATATGAACAATTTGATTAACTTCAAGTTGTTGTTTAATTTTAACAAAATTTGATATACACATATAAAGTGGTGTAAACTTTCAATCTAACAGTTAGATTTACAAAATTCACATTTAATTTAAAGTTATTGAACGGTGTAACACTTAGTAAAAGTTACACCAGTGTTGTTTGAACCCTCATCTATATATATATATATATATATATATATATATATATATATATATATATTATTAAAGGTAGAATAATCTAAGTTGAATATTTTTTAGTGTAAATTTTTTTTAGCACATTATTCACCTTAGATTATTCTATCTTTAATAATATATATAAATGAGAATTGAATAATACTAGTGGGTAAATCTATTAATATTTAATTTTATTTGAAATATATATATATATATATATATATATATATATATATATATCAAATAAATTATTTAAATATCTATTTATATATTAGATATATCTAATATATTGTAATTAATATGTTTTATATATATATATATGAATTAAAATATTATATATTTATTAAATAGGTTGAAAATAAATAATATAATTATAATTATCTTTTCAATCATTATAATTTTTTGGTCATTATCTTTTTTAAAACTTTGTAATATATTTTTTAAAATAAATAACTTGTGCCTTTTCATATGTTCAACAAATTTAATAGGTAAATTCTGTTAACATAATAAATTTAATATTTGTTATAAATATAATATTATGAAAAAAAATAACAGATCAGATAGATATACCAATTGATTATTCGTGGCTTGGTAATGAGTAAGAATGACTTTGTAATTCTTCTCCAATTGAATTTTGGAAGCATAATAGAAGACTCTTTTCGATTGTCCAGAAACTTTAGTAGAATATGATTTCCTCTTTCATGTGGTAGACATTTCAAAAGGAATCGCATATTCAGCTATCGCATTAGCTTGTTTGTATATTGAGAAGTAACTACCTCTTCACTTGGACTTTGGCTTGGTAGTGTGATGCATGGCTTTTTTATAGTTTAGGTTTAGGATTTAGGATTTAGTAACCTAAATCATTTACAATATAAAAATGTAATTAAATGTTATTTTTATTTAACATATAGGTTACTATATTTCTTGAATAATATTAATGTACTTAAGTTTATTTTGCAGCCTTTATCAAAAAAAATTTTACAAATGCATACTCAAAAATTTTTCTAAATTCTTTATTCTTCATTAATTGTAATGCGTAACACATAAAATTCATTGAAAACTAATTGAAGGTACAACTTGTTAAAATATAGTTGGTCAAATATTATGCGGACTCACAACTTGCAATTTGGCTCTTTAATTTTTCTTAAGTTATCGGATAAAGCTGAACTTTTCCACCTTTTAAAATTCAAATATTTCTTATTAATTGTAAAATAAATTTATTATTTAATAAATTTAATGACATGCATCAACATTAATTAAATACGTCAACTTCTTATATATGAATTATATTATTAATTGATATAAAATTTATCATTTAATAAATTTACAAAATACATTCAAATGTTATAAAACTATACTTTTTTTTATTACAAAACTATATTCCTTTAAAATTCAAATGTTTCTATTAATTGTAAAAAAAATATTAGCATTTAATAAATTTAATAACACTAATACCAAATGAAATGGGCTCATATAGTTTTGAGTATGAAAAATTTTTAGCACACTATTCACAGTAAATTATTCTACCTTTAATGATATATATAAATCAGAATTGAATAATGTAGGATGATCATCTTATATTATATATTATTAAAGATAAAATAATTTGTTAAAAAAAATTCGCTCAAAACTATATAATCGAGACCCAATTTTTTTTAAGAACTTTTTCACCTTTTAAAATTCAAATATTTCTTGTTAATTGTAAAATAAATTTATTAGCATTTAATAAATTTAATGACATCAACATTAATTAAGTACATCAACTTCTTCATATTAAATACATATGAATTATATTATTAATTGATATAAAATTTGTCAATTATTAGCATTTAATAGATTTAATGATGTCAACATTAGTTAAGGACATCAACTTCTTCATATTCATATGTGAATTATGTCATTGATAGGTATAAAATTTGTGGCTCCTATATTATTCAATTCTTTTACATTGCATCATTTTGAAGATGAAAAATACATTTTTTCCTTTCTTCTCATTATCTTATCTATATTATTATTAAAGGTAGAATAGTCAAGAATAGGTATATTATTCAATTCCCATCCTAAAACTTGAAAAAAAAAATCTTATAAAATGTTAAGAATAGAATAGTCTACTAAAATTCCTAAATCCTAAAACTTAAAAAAAAAAATCTTACTCAAAACTGCATAGTTTGGGTCCACTTTTTTCTAGAACTTGCCTTTTAAAATTCAAATATTTCCTATTAATTATAAAATCAAATTTATTAGCATTTAATAAATTTAATTACACTAACCTAAATTTATATATTAACTTCATATTCACTCCATATGAATTATTTTAATAATAAGTATAAAATTTATCATCCTATATTATTTAATTCTCATCTTTATATCTATATCTATCTATATATTATTAAAAGTAGAATAATTTGCTAAAAATATTTCTTGCTCAAAATTGAGCAACTACATAGTTCAAGCCCACTTTTTTCTATAATTTTTCAGCCTTTTAAAATTTAAATATAGCATTTAATAAATTTAATGACGTTAATGTCAATTAAGGACATCAACTTTCACGCTATGTAAATTGTGTTATTAATAGATATAAAATTTTTTAATCCTATATTATTAAATTCTCATCCTACACTATATCGTCAATTATAAGATGAAAGTTACAATTTTTCCTTTCTTTTTATTATCTTATCACATATGAATTTAATAAATTTGAATTAATTTTGAGGAATGAAAAGTGATAAATTGACATAAGTAATTTTTATTATTATTATTATTTACGATTCAATGTGTTAAATAATTCTTCTTTTATTTTCATGGAAAATAATTAATTTTACAAGGAAAGAAATGAAAAAAGGATTTGTTAACATTGAATAAATTTGTTGATATATTTCAAGTTGAATATCCTTATACTATAATACTTTATTTGTTTATAGAAGAATTGAACATTGTACTTAAAATATTTTCAATCATCTTAATTCTTATTATTGTTTCCTTATTTTTATTCTATTTTCTACTTTTTTTTCTTATATATATATATATATATATATATATATATATATATATATATATCAAAGTATTTGAATTTAGATTTCTTTAATTTTTAATTATTTTTGACAGAACCAAATAAAGATTGAACTTTTCTTTAGTAACTAAAGTCCAATTAATTTTTATAAAATTATAATTGAAATAGATTTTATTTTGTACAATTATTTTTTAAGTATTAATAATTATGATAATTATATAATATCATTATAATTATTTTTAAGTAACTACTAACTTGAAATTATAATTAATTAGTATTTATATATATATATATATATATATATATATATATTATACTAATAAAAAATCAAGTAATTGAATTAGATTAAAAAGTCAATTATAAAAAATAGAATTGTGTAATTATTATAAATTATAATAAAAAAACATTTTATTAACTAAAATTATAATGTTGTTGAAATTAGTATATGAATAAAATAAATTAGATGATTTAGATGTCTTTCCACTCATGTAATAATTGAATATTATAACATGTTTGACATCTATAAGTTATCTTTCAAATCAAGTATTAGATAAAAAAATGCACATCCTCACGCTCCATAGAGTTTTTACCGATGTTTTTAAAGGTTATTGATTCAATCTAGATACGGATTTAAGGTTTAATAGTTCAATTGTAATTAAATTAGTATTAAAAAATAATAATTATTATTATTTTTATTATTAATATAAAATAATATTAAATAAATATAATATGATAATTTCATAACACTAAAAATTAAATTAAACATTATTTATAGGTTATTAAATATTTAAGTTATAGGTAAATTCTAAACTAAATATAATATAATATTTTAATTTTAATTTTAATAAAACATATCAATGCCAATTAATATTGACAATTTTACATCTCAAATAAAAAAATATCAAATTATTATAATATAAAGCATACAAATTAAAATATTAAAAATTAAAAATTAACTCAAATAATTAAATTATATTTATAAGACAAGCATAATAAAAAAAAAGTTATTCTAATTAAAATTTTTATATTAAATTTGTATAAATCACTTTCTATCCCACATATAACAATGAATATAATAATAGAAAATTTTGAAAGAATGGAGCTTGTGAATAAAATTAACTGAATAAAAAGAAAACAAATCCTTAAGAGGAATATTACATTACAATTGTTAAATGTTGAAGCATCTTGAATGTTTAATGAAAATTATAACTATCTCTAATGAAAATAATCACAAATTAAGTCTAACTTCACGTGATAGATTACAACTAAACAACAGGAACACAAATCCTAGCCAGTTATGCCTCAAGTCACATCTATTAGAGTATAAACCTACACAAGGACTAGGCCTTGTCACCCGCATCATCAATACCATAGTGGCTCTCACCTATAGTAACATACACATAAAGCATAACAAAAATTGAGGAATAAGAAACATCTTACTCTTGTTCGTGGTGTGAAACATAAGTGAATAGCCATACGCACACAAAATCAATATATATAACAATAGATTATAGTACAACATGGTATAGCAATAATAATCACAAAATATAAGATATTATATAACACTATCAATCACTAAATTATAGTATGATGCATCACACAATTACATATTCACATACACGATGCAATGGATACAGACTTCAAATGCATATGCATGCAACATCAGTAAAACACATCACTTTGCCACTTGCCCAAAAGCACACAAGAGTTACCTTGGAGAAAAAGTCAGGACACACTCTCATCACCCTCTAAACTAGGAGAGGACATACAAGATCTCGTCAAGATAGTTGTGTCACGCAAGTTCCGCCTCATGCACACAAACAAGTGAGATTAGGGCTTTCAAAACCTAGTTATCCCCTAAGACATGAATCGTCAAACTTTTACACATAAGGGTCTTCCCTAGCAATGTATTGTATATCGTATCCATCAAAACATTTATGTATATATATGATGCATGTCACACAAGACATAATGGCATATCATGTTATCATGGTACATGTTCATAATTGCACATTTAATCATTGCATGTTCACATCACGACTAGGCCACGACTTAGACTTCTTATCACATGACTCTCACAAGATCCATACACATTGATGTACCCATACCAGTTCAACATCATTCAACTCATCCACAACTCATGTTTATAATAGGAACATCCTTAGCACTCCAATATGTAGTCATCAACATTAGCTAACATAGTAATTATACATGCCAATCATACACTAGTTGTAAGAACAAAAAATCTTGCGGTATAGAACGATGTTTGACAGTAGCCACCTACATTTGGCACGATGCTTCCAAAGAGCATACATTGATCTTAAGATAGACCGCATCCAACATGACCAAGTTCACGCTTGAAAAAATCACCATAGGGAGTCCTTAGTAGGGATGGCAACGGGGCGGGGCGGGTACGGGTTTCATGATACCCGTCCCCGTCCCCGCGAGTTAAACTCATCCCCGTCCCCGTCCCCGTCCTCATACCCGTCAGGTATAGATTTTCATCCCCATCCCCATGCCCTTCAATTTTTTTATTTTTTATTTTTTGTAAAAAAAAATGATATTTTTAAATTATTTTTTTATTATATTATAATTATAATTAAGTTATTTCTTTATCTTATATTATAATAAATAATCACACATAAAAAAATATTAAATTTTTTTAATATAATTAAATTGAAAGTGAGTATTAAATTAAAAATGAGAACGGGGACGGGTATGGGTACGGGTACGGGGCGGGTAAGTACATACTCGTACTCGTACCCGTACCCGATTTAATATATCAGGTTTTACTCATACTCGTACCCGTACCCGGTCAAACCGGGTATTCCCCGTCAAAGTCGGGGTATTACTTGCGGGTACGGGTATGTTTGTCATCCCTAGTCCTTAGAGCCCCCACGTCTAACATGGATTAACCCACGTCTAGCATGAATGACATAGAGAGTAAAAATTGCTCTCGATCATGAGGACACCCAACGAACCCAAGGTGTCGCCTAACATCGTATCAAAATTAACCCAATCTACAAAAAACGAGAAACACACCCAAACATACATATTTCAATTCAATGAATTCAACTGTTAAAAACAATCTATAATCCAATAAAATGCATCTATGGACCAACATTTACCTCTTGAAACACAAACATTCTAATTACTACTCATAAATCAAAATTGTTTGTTTCTTAGGGTTCTCCCAAAAACCTACTAACAATCCAAGATCTACAAGATAAGTTTGATAAACGAATTTAAGCATATGTATATGTTAATAATATCAATTAGAGCATTGGAGAATCACATGAAAGATAGAAACACAAGATGACTCATAATTTGGGATTTTCTCCTTCATACAACAAAGAAGAGAGTGGAAGCCAAAAGATTACCTAACATAAATTCCACACCTAGAATGAGATTACTCATTGCCCTTTACCTTAGTAGAAACTAGACGAAGGATGTGGATTTCCGGGGTGATCTCCAACAGCCTCTGATTCTTCTCCCAGCTCTCCAAAGTGCGAAGCAAAAAAGGAAAATAATTAGAAGTGTGAAAATGAGCTGACATAACTCCCTCTTACTTAACTCTTAACTCTCATTTAACCCCACAATAAAGCATTTAACTAAGATTCCCTTCCTTCCCTCAAATTATTAAAAGAAAACATACATTAATTAAACCATGTATTTCATACAACTAAAACACACTTATAAAATCTTCCCAATTAATAATTAAAATCATAATTAATTTATTAGCAAAAATCTTGGGATGTTACAACTCTTTCTCCCTCTTTTTGGAATTTTGTCTACAAAATTACCTTAAGTGAATAAATAAGGATAAGACTCTTGCATATGACTCTTCAGTTCCCAAGTGGCACTCTCGTTAGTACTTCCTCCGCAAACAACCTTAAGTAAAGAAATTTCTTTACCTCTCAACTATTTCATTCTCTTGTCCTTAGTCTTAAAAGGAATAATTTCATAAGTTAGATTATCCTTTAACTAAATGTTATCAAATTCAAGAACATGAGAATGATCATGTAACATATTTGTTTTTATGGAATTATTACTTTATTAAAATAGTCTCGCCAAAAAGTAAAGAAAAAAAAGTATTTATACCTAAATTTTATAAAAGGACAGTATATATATATATATATATATATATATATATATATATATATATATATATATAAAGGAGGGATTTGTTTACTCCAAGAGTAAGTCTATCTAAGCTTACTTCGTTCAATAATTCATATTCTATATTAAATTTCAACGATCTGACCATTAAAATTAAAGTTCTTAATGCATAGATCAAGTCTACAAATTTTTTAAAAATTTAAAAACCATTTGATACTTCATTTTATTAATTCAAATTGACGGATAGTCGTTTCTAAATGACTCAATCGTTTCACTAAAAAGACCATATTTGTTTTTCATGATTTTTGGGATTTTTGAAGCTCTCCATTCCATCCCAAGCTTCCTACAAGTTCCAATCTCAAATCTAAACCATAAAAATTCATCTAAATAACCAGAATACATAAAAATAATAATAAAAAAAACTAAAAATCAACACAAAATAGGACATGCAACCATAGATTTCAACATTCATCAAAAACATGCATGACATGTCACTTGTCATGTTTTTTTTATATTTATTTATGTTATTCAGTTACTAATTTATATAAATACTTATTTATAGAGTTAGAATAATTGATTAAAAATTATATCTGTGTAAAAAATTGTCCATATAAAAAATGTGTAAGAATGAGATCTATAGAATAGACACTAGTTAAAATAAGATTAATAAATTATAAATCTTTGAAGAGATCAATATGTAAAATTATTTGTTTGAATTGTGTTTGGAGATGATTAAATTTGCATTTCTCAATGTCGATCTCTAATTTTTTTACTTGTAATTTGTTTTCGTTATAAGGAGCTTATTTTTTTTAGTACAATTACTTTCAAGAGTTTAACATGTATTAAATGAGTAAATATCATTAAAAAAAGATTCATTTGTATGAGTTAGAATCCTATTAAGATTTATTGCAAGAAAATTTGTTGTCTTTCATTCATCATACCAGTAATATAAATACATATCACAAGTCATTGTTATAAATATTGAGATATGATATTCACCTAATATAGAAGATATGATACTCTCTTAATATAGAAGATGTGATATCTCCTAAATATAATGACTAATGGAAAAAATAATAAATAGCTATAATGATAATATTTCAATAATCTCAATATTTCCCTCAAGTTGGAGGATGAAGATCCCGAATGCCTAACTTGCAAATAAGGAACTCAAATTGTGTTTTTTTCCAAAGCCTTTGTAAAAATGTCTACTAGTTGTATCGTAATAGGAACATATGAGAGACAAATGATGTCGATCATCACCACATTACAAATAAAATGACAATCATCTTCAATATATTTCGTTCTTTCATAAAATATTAAATTTTGAGCTATATGTAATGTTGATCGACTATCACAATACAATCACATCCCTTTAGAATGATTAACTTCCAAATCATTAAGTAACTATTTAAGCCATTTTAACTCACATGTAGTCGCCGCCATAGAGCGATATTCAGCCCCTACAGAAAAGCGAGAAACAATTGATTGTTTCTCAATTTTCCAAGACACTAGAAAAAGCCAAGAAGCACCACCCAATCAGTCAAAGAACATCATGTAAGTGGACAGCCCGCCCAATCTGAATGACATTATCCTCTAGGTTCAGTTTTCTATCAAACCAAAGTAGAATACCTTGCCCTGGATTTTTCTTCAAATATATAATAACCCTTAAGGCTGCCTCCCAATGCTTTTCACGAGGTTGTTGCATAAACTGAGACAAAATGTGTACAGAGTAAGCAAGATCCGGTCTAGTCACATACAAATAAATTAATAGTCCAATAAGTCTTTGATAGGGTTTTGGATCTTCAAGTGGTGTACCAGAACTCAACGCTAGCTTATTGTGTTGTTTCATTGGAAAATATGTGGGCTTGACACCTAATAAATCTATATCTTCAATGATTTCCAACACATATTTTCGCTGGCAAAGATAAATCTCCGGGATTATGGGCTACCTCCAGCCCTAAAAAATATTTTAAGACTCCCAAATCCTTCGTATGGAAATAGGCACCTAAGTAAGCTTTAAAAATTTTCATGGTGAAATATCATAGGCTAGCCATAGAGATGTATTTCTCCCGGGTGCAATGTAAACAATGAGTAATCTGAATAGGATTGAACAAATCCATAGCACTTCAATGGCGTAGCCAACTTAGCAAACCAACAATGAGGAGCTTGTTTTAAGCTGTACAACGACTTTTTCAACCTGCAAACCAAATTTGGGTCATTTTTTTAAAACCTGGAGGAACTTTCATGTACACCTCCTCAACCAAGTCACCATGGAGAAACGCGTTATTTGATGTACTTCTCACTTTGTAATTGTCATCACTGCCAATAAGGTATGTACTGTCACCATTTTTGCCATTGGGACAAATGTTTCATCATAATCTATTCCCTCTCTCTAATGAAGTTTGAATATAACAAGTACCGCTTTCAAACGTTCTTTGCTCCCATCTGAGTGATGTTTTATTTTGTACACCCATTTACTTCCGAGTGCTTTTTTTCCGGGTGGCAGTTTCAGTAGATTCCATATCTCATTCTCTTCCGAGGCTGGTATCTCGTTGGCCATTCCAGCACACCAACCAGAATCTTTTACGGCTTCCTTAAAATTCTTAGGTTCTTTTCTTACTATCACTGCTGCAACAAATTTTGATGTCTAGCAAAAAATTGTTCATAATTTACAAAGTGATTAATAGGGTAAGGAGTACCTAAGGCATGTTGTTGAACAAATGAACTTTCTGAGGACTTTACTTTTCAAATGATATGAGTGACAAAATCCTTATATCTTGTAGATGGAATTTTGTTTCTCATCCCCTTCCCATTTCTATCTCAATATTTTCATCTTGCACCGCCACAACATCAACCCCATTAACTCTGTGTGGGGACACTACCTCGCCATCCACACCACTCACACTAACTCCCTTATCAGCTAACACAGTAGCTCCATTACAGCCTCCATGCAACCCCCTTGGAGCTACGACTGCTCTTCTCCTTGCAAGGCCACGGATGAACCCCCTTTCTAAGTGATGCATCACAAGTCTCTCATCCAATATCATCCGCAACATACTCAATATCATAATTAATGTGAGGAGTAGAATGAATGTTGTCTAGTGACGTAGCAAATGAAAATTCATGTTAATGAAATTTCACATCTCTAGAGACAAAGTATTTGTGGGATTCCAAATCATACAATTTCCATTCTTTTTCCCATATGGATACCCCACAAATATACACTTTTGACTTCTACTTACAAATTTATCCCTGTCATTATGTTGATTATGCGTATAACATAAACAACCAAAAACTTTCATGTTATCAAATTTAGAGGCTTTACTAAATAATTTTTCATAAGGTGTTATATTAAGCACATTGGATGGTGTGCGATTAATTAAATAACATGATATCTCAAACATAATCTCATTCCTTAACGAAAAACCATGTAGAAAATTAAATTTGGTGTCATTGTCACTTCATACTTTCTTTATTTTCTTATCAAATTGTCAACAAAGGCAACAAAGTTCATAAACATAGACTCAACTTTAGTTATATTGCATAACAAATAAACCCAAATTGTTCGTGAATAATCATCAATAATTGTCAAATAATATTGCGCCCCACATGATGAAGGAGTGCAATAAGGTCCCCATAAATCACAATAAACTAATTCAAACAAATTACCTGCCTTGTGCTCACTTAATGAAAATGTTGTAAAAAAATGTGTGATTTGTGGCGGTTTTTTTTGGCAATTTCTGGCGGCTAAAAACCAGCAGTCACCAAAAATGGTTTACGGCATATATTTTGTGAACGGGTATCAGAAAATTCAATCATTTTGTGGCTGTTTAAAACCACCACAAAATGCATTTTAATGTTACTTGTTCTAAAGTTTCTGACGGTTTAAAACTGCCACAAATTTATCTAAATTTTTCCTGATTCAGCATTTCTGGCGGTTTTAAACCGCCACAAAATTGCATTTTTTTTTTTCTTCATGCAACATAATTGGTCAGTTAAGATCCCTTACAGCTAATAGTGACCTCCTGGTCCTGGACTGCATAAGATTGTTCAACAGAGATCCAGTTAAAACACTTGATTGTAAACAATACCTGCATAGAAGTTGGCTTGAGTTGAGCTTTCAGGTCCCGTACTGTAGACTGGAAATGTTTAGACAACCACATAAAAAAGATAAATTAAAACTAAAAATAATACTAAATCATTTTAAATTATAATTATATAAAGTATTAAAACTTGTTAAATGCAAGTGGCTATGAATCTTCTGATCAAGATAAGACTCATAATCATTATGGCAAGGTTAAAATGGTCCAAACAGAATGGATCAGTTTCAAGCTTTTCTTAACTTCTATACTAAGGTTATAAAACTCATCCCAATCATTGAATAAATAAGGCACTGATTCATGGTTCATTGGTGTAAACCTAATGAGTAGTTTACTCATTAATTTCATTTGCTAGTTTTGCGTTTGTATATCTAAGATTCTAAGGTCTCTCTTTACTGCTTACCTAGGATTAAGATCGGTCAGAAAAAATTCTAATTTTTTTTGGGTTCGGTACATGCCATCATACATGCCATATGAAATTCTGATCAGACAAGAATCAGATTGGCTACATCTAAAACTGTGGCTCCCATCATGGTTTGATGTAACAGACTGTAACATGTTTTGCTGTTCCTTGTTTTCTTTTTCAATGTAATTTCAAACAACAAGCAACGCATGTTATGCAGATCAGAACATATCATACAACTATATTTCTAGGATTTGTAAAATCAATATATTTGAAAAAGAAAAACAATTATTTCATTGCTTTACCTCAAAAATACATCTGAAGAATGTGCTTCAATGTTCTAAACAATGAAAAGACAATACCAGTAATTAGAATAAAGGATAACACTACACAAGAGTGTTCAACAAAATACATGTTAGATTAGTGAACATTAAAGTTGTTTTATCCATGTAGCCGAGGATCGATTGTAGTTGTAAAACAAGACTAACTTTGATGCTTGTAGGAAGGTGTTCCATCTATTTCATGGGTGTTTTCTGGGAAAAACATAATTGTGCACCAGTGGATTAAAATGCTAGTACATATGTTAACAGTCTAACAGCATAGCTGAAGCATCCTTCTTTAAGGGTATACGTATAATTATTGACATCAGACTATAATTCAATATGTTCTGCATTTTAATTTTTACTTTAATTGCAGTCTATCTATCTATATCAGCATAGGAATTCAAATTGATAGTTTAATAAAGCAAAATAAGATCAACCTTGAAGACCCAAAATCAAACTAAACTAAAACAAATATATTAACCCAAAATCAAGCACTTAAAGTAAGCACTACAATAACATCAGTGTTTTTAGTAGGTATCCTCTAGCATGTTACAAGATGGTAAACCAAAACAAGCACAAAATTTAGCATCCACTGCATGTCTATACCTCCTTTTCAGCAGTACTTCTTCTGTGTTGCTCTGAAAATCTGGCTCCCATCCCCATTTCTTCAAAAGGATCCATAAAAAGCTGAAAGTGGAGAGCAATAAACATAGCTATACCAAAACAATTGATTCACAATTTAAGACAGCAATAAGACCAATTTACCAATTTTAGAAGATAATACTAAATAGTAATAATTCTGAACATGTATTAGAGATGTTCAAATCCAAATCATTACCATTATAAAAATAGAAATTTCTAAAATTCAAGAAGTAACACATCCTACATTACTATCATACTTCAAATAAAATTGCTGAGGAACTTTCATATCTCCCACAGTTTAGATGGATTATGCCAAGAGTCAAACTTAAACTTGTTCATATATCAAACATAAATCACTTGCGATAAATTGTGTACTAAGGATAAAATGTTAACTAAAAGTAATGTGCCGTATAACTCGAATATAATGAATGAGTTAGAATCATTATATCTGTGTTCTAGATGTGGTATTAAGAGATAATTTTTAAAAGGAATTTTGGGATTAATAGTTTTAAAAAGGAATTTGATAGCGCTTTGTAATCAATCACTTGCAGCTAATCAACACCATAACAATATACAAATGCAGTCACATGAGAGAAAATATTCAGTTTCTGCTACCGGAAGCTTGAAAAAGAGTTTTACCAACAGCTTTTATCCATGTCCCTGAATTTCTTAATCCACACCTCAGAAGGGATCAGCTGTGAAACATAACGAGAAAAGGTACCATTCACAGCTGAATATACAGACGTGTGAGGTGAAAAGCTTGTCTCAACCAAAGTCGAGTATCATTTCTAGGGAATGGCCAGACAGCTTATCCCAGAAAACCAAAAAAAAAAATTATATAAACCAAAATCATAAGTTGATTATTTTATAAAAATTAAAAACATATTTAAGTCTAATATAAAAATAAAAGGTCTACAGCACAATGTGACCCCGCATAACCTTTACAAAAATAGAACAGAATAAGAGTTAAGTACAAAAATAGAACAAACACCATATCACATAGGATAAGATTAGACGTATAGGATACAAACCGGAATGGATGCTCAGATGTATAAAACTGTGGTTTATTGGCCTTAGCAATCACAACATCAAACAGTTTCGTCCAGCAGTCTCTACAATCCATAGAATCCTAATCAACATTCAAGAATAAATTCAAGGAAATTATGTCCAGAAATGAATAGTTCAAAACAATAATGAACCACAAAAAATGACATTTAAAACCAAAGTACTTTCAACCAAAAAATTTAAAAGATACTTCTGATGCTAAAGAAGACGAAGAGATTACTTTGATGGCTTTAAACATGGAAGACATAAGACAGGCAAAGAGTCAGGTTTGTTGGACAGAAAAAAATTTCACTTCAATGATTTTAGTGTACTTGATTTGCATGTCAAAGATGGTTAACTTCCTTAATATTGAGGAATTCTAAAAGGTGGTGAATCGAGGAAATTCATGAACATTGAGTTGAGGCTGAGGTTATTTTGTAGTGGAAGTTAATAGTTATATCAGATATGAACAATAAAACATTAACCTTGAGTAATTTATAAATTTCAACTGCACCATCATCTATTTTTTACCTTGTTCCCTTGTAAGAATAAATTTGTTTATTACTTGAGGGTTCAAGATGGCAGCCCATATCCAGATAAGATACTGTCATACTGATACATAGTTAATATATAAATTTCTATGCCATAGAAAAATGATATGTGTGTAAATGCAGGTGGCTGCATCTGCTGAAGGACCAATGATTTGTTAAGGAGTGGAATGATTTGTTTGGAGAAGGAGGTTCAAGACAGAAGCAGAAGCTTACTTATTTCTATTAGATTGTGGAAAGGTGGTTCTGTTTTGGACTAGTCAGTATCTATCACCAAATGAAGGAATGCAGTTAAGATATGTCATACAAGACTAATAAACAAGAAGGATTTTACCTTCTTGCAGCCATGACTTTCAATGGAGTGATTGTCCCAGTCAAGTTATTATTGTAGTATAGTAAAGATTTTTGCACACTTTCTCCTACTGTTTTCAGTCCAGCAAAGTGAATGACAACATCAAACCTGCAAGAAAGGAAAAACATATCAATTAAAGAGTCCAAATTTTTGCCTCAGGAAAACCATATAAACTGATCAAAACCAAAGAAAACATGATACAGAAAGACTTGTGAAGTTAGGAGTCAGGGAAGTTAAACTTGGGGAAAAATAAAGAAAAAGATCAAAGTAAGTACTGTAAAATAAAGAAAAAAATCCAGGTTCAAATCCATTTTTATTTTATTTTCATAGTTATTCTTTCTGGTTTCACTTGACCCACAGCTCTTTTCGGGAATATGATAGCTTTAGTATTGTGTTGGTAATAGTCACTACTCACTAATTAATAACAGAAGAATTAACTTCAACAGCTCTCTACATGATAGTTATTGGCTGCATTATGGTTAAACTCTTCTATCTGGTTAACTAATAGCTAACTATATAAAATTAAGTGTACAAAATCACCTTGTTCATTTATAGTTGTTCTACTTTTTAACATGCATGATCTATTCTTGCATAAAATTAAGTATTGTTGAGTATGAATTTATAAAATTCTTTTGATCTCTATGTCATCCAAAGTTTACCATTAATCAGAACTTTAAGCATGATGTATGAATATGTTCTCGTAGCAGTGTTAAGTACCGTGGGACTAATAAAGTTAACCAACAACTTTGATCTTTGAGTGATATGTATAGCATATACTGCTTTGTGACATAACACATGTACTTATAACTACTATATAACTTTAGGTTGAAGGGAGAGATTCAAGAAAACAGGACACGGGATGCAAAAATTATGGAGCACCAGGTTCGTTAGACTTTGACTCCAGTTCATCAATCTATTATGGTGGTCAAGAAAATTATTCCCCAAGAACTAGGACCACTGAATCCCACCATGTTGTGAGTGCCTTAATTCCCATCCTTTATCATCATGCTCCATGCTCTTCTTTGCCAAAAGGATAATTATCTAAATGTTTATACCACAAATCTATTGAAACGTTAATGCATGCACCTTCGGAACACCCCAGGAAAATTAAAGTCCATCGGTTTGTTCAGCCGCTCCAATCAACGTTCTCGTTATCCGGTCCTATATTTTGCACAATGCATTAGTAAATTGAACGATACAATTGGAGACATCAATTAATTATGATACAGAAATTAAGTTGCAAGTTAATTGAAGCACAAAGAGAACATTATCAAGCTGCAAACCACGATCGAAAATCGCATTTAGCACCATTGCTATCGTTGCCTATTGTGGTTTTGTTGACATTCACAGATGCGTTATCGTTGTCTATGACTATGCCCCTACAACGCCTTCCTGAACGATCTATATATTCCTCTCCCTGTCATTCTTTCATTATGATCCATTCCACAACCATCCCGAGGCCGGTGTAACTCTAAAAATCGTGACATTGTTCTCAGCCATAAATAATTTAGAGTAACTTATGTAAATATGGATGCATGTAATTTCTTTTAAATTTAAGGTAAATTTCTTTTTATATTTAAATTTCAAATTATTTTTTAGTATAAAAATTAATTTGTATAAACTATCTCATATTAGTTTCTCCAAAATATAATTTTAATTTATATATAAGTTAAATTTAAATTATAGAAAAACTTAATTTTGTTTTATTTTTCTATTTTTCTCATCATGTAAATATTGTTTATACACAATAATTTAATTATGCAAATTATAATCACTTTATCATATTTTTTATGAATTAAAACAATATAAAAATAACATTTAACGTAATATAAATTTGGACATAATAATATAATCATAAAAAATAATTTAAAGACAATAGAATTTAAAATAAAATAGAAATAATTAATTTAAATTTGAAAATAATAGCATATTTATAATAATTACTTATTTTTAGTTTTGTAGAATTATGTGATCAATGTAGTTACAATATTATCTTACGGTATCTTTTTTTAATACATAGAATATCATTTTTATTTTATTGTTTATTTTAATGATTATAATAAAGTGGTGTTCACATAATAGTGGGAACACAATAACAACTAATTATTAGTTTAAATTGATTAGTAGGTCCTAAACTAATAGAGAATTCTAATTAATTAGTTTCAAACTAAAAAATTATAATGAAGTTGTTAATTTTTTTAATTATATCCTTAAAACTTTTAATACAGTCGTACATTGTCATTTATAACAGTTTCAATCGACCAAAAACAGAACTTCTTAGGCATCCAAATACAAAATTTTTACAAATTAAAAAACCTAATATACTTTTTTAGTATACTTTTTTAAATATAAAAAAAAAAAAACCAAGTCAGACTATATTATAGGGATAAAATAGTGTTTCTAGTTACCGGCCGAACAAATCTTGATCTTTAGTTAAAAAACATTAATATCAAACTATTTGTATTAATAATTGTTGTCATATATATATATATATATATATATATATATATATATATATTAATTTGAAATATTAATTAAATTATTTTAAATAATTAAGAACATATTATTTAGCTTCACCTAATTATTAGTATAAATATAAGGTTAAAGTAGTCTTCACGATACTAAGATAAGAGCAGACATAATTGAAATGGAAAAAAAAATGGTCGCAAGTGCATACTCCAACGCCAAAAACAATAGACTCTTGTGAAGATGAAGATGGAGATGGCATATTAATATTTAATATAAGATTTATTTGGACAAACTTCTATAAAAAAAATAATTATGTAAATTAAAATTTCAATAAGTTAAAATTAATTTAAATATAAATTAATTTGTACAAATTTTTGCATATTAATTTTCAAAATTTGACTTGTACACAAGTTAATTGTAGGTTTTAAAAGGATTCCATTTATTAATTTTTTTTTCTCTAAATATACTTTTTTTGTGGAGGCAAATCTAGTCATAGCTTTACAAGGAGGAGAAAAGTCTGAAAGGGATGTTTCATGATCTTTACGTTTGGGGAATATTGGGAAATTAAGGGGTTAAAGGTGTCGTGTGAATAAAATATTAATGGATTTGGAAGGTTTGATTGCTTCCAAGTCTTGTAAGTCATGATCTTTTCTTTTTAATCACAAGGATCCAATGCTCTTTGACAATGGTGCCAAATTTAGTGGCTTACTCATAACGCATTGACTTAATGGAAATAGCAAGACCTTCGATTTTGCTTGTGGAAAACTTTGGATGACTTTGGTCCTTGAAGACCAAGACTAGCATCGTCCCCATTTAAAAGCCAACCACACAGTCATTTAATTATCTTTAATTAAATCATATTATATATATATATATATATATATATCATTTTTTAATTAAAAATACCATCTTATCTTTATAGAAACAAACTCTATAGATAACAACTATACCCCCTTATTAAAAAAAATCACTTTTTAACAAGTTTTCTTGGGACAAAAATTAAATGTTATTTTTTTTGTATGATTTCTTAAGAAAAATAATAGCATGATAATATATTTTTTATTTTATAATAAAGTTTATTTAATGTTATGAAAAACTTACATATTATTGTTGGATTTTTGAATTTGATATCAAGCATAAAACTTCACTTTAAATTATATATAATTAATGTTAGAGAAAATATTTTTACACAGATATCTAATAAAAATAAATAATTAATTAATTATATTGTTCTATTTCTTAATATGATGAAGTAATAAAATGAAAATTTGTTGAATAATTGTATTAAATATTTTACATATGTGTATATATATATATATATATATACACACAAAATTACAAATTAACCTCATAATTTTTTTTTTGTTCTTTTTCTTAAAATTCGCTGTAATTTTTTCCTTTTGCTGTTTTCCTGAGATTAGAATTTGAATATATTTATTGATTTTTTATTTTATATAATCATATTTAAATTTTATTTAAAGCAATTGTTTAGATTTAACTAATGCATGTTAAATTATATATTTGGTATGTTCCTGAACTATTTGAAATTTTTTATCAGGTCCAGCTCCAAAAAAAATTTAAAAAAATTCTATAATTTTGTAATTTTATTTTATAATTGGGCGTTTAATTTTATCCAATATAAAATATGAATTGTAGTAAAAGAAATAGTTGAGAAGAAGCTCGTGTATAGGAAAGAAATCAACTAATTTATACCGAAATAAGCTCACTTGGTTCATGCATATGACACGAGTCTCTCCACTTTTACTAACTTTGTTGTATACATATATCATAACTTGCTATGTAAATTATTCTCTAAAGATTATATTAGTCTATGTGAAACTTTTTCATTTTGTAATATATATATATATATATATAGAAAAAAAAAAAGAATTATTTACTCTAAAAGTAAGTTTACTTAAGCTTACTCTATTTAATAATTTATGTTTTACATCAAAATTTAATGATTTAACGGTTGAATTTAAAGTTTTTATATAAAAATCAAGTCTGCAAATTTTTTAAAAAAATTGAAAACTATTTGATACTTTATTTAATTAATTTAAATCATTGTATAAAATGTTTTATGATTATCTGTCAATTTGAATTAATGAAACAAAGTATAAAATGATTTTTAAATTTCTTAAAGGTTTACAAATCTAATTTATGCATTAAATGTTTTAATTTCAACGATTAGATAGCTTAAATTTGATATATAACATGAATTATTGAACGAAATAAATTTAGATAAACTTACTCTTAGAATAAACGGATCTTTCCTTTTATATATATATATAGTAAAAGAAATTAATATTTTTATATGAAAGTACAAAGAAGAATTTAAATACACTTAACCATATGATGTAACTTAAATCATATATGTTAATATTTGGACTACAAAGAAGAAATTATATCGTAATATAACTTCAGTATTTTTTTTAATGCATTTACCATAACTTTAATATATATAAATTTATCATTTTCATGCTTTTTGTCTCTTAATTTATCTAATTTATCAAATATTTTCTTTGAAATTCTTTTATATTTAATTAAATAAAAAAAAATAAAACTCAATTAAAAAATGTTTTAATTTTTCACATAATATATTAAATATAAAACTTTAAATCTTTAAAAAATTTAGACATAATAAAGATTTGCCATTAAAAGGTCAACATAAAGATGTGATCACAATTCACTATTTAATTATTTTTTTTGCATTTAATTAGTGAATTTCAATTAATAATATAACTTCTACAATACTCTTTGTCTTTCAATTGTCATATTTTTTGGACGACATTTAATCTAATAAATGATCTCTTACAATAACAGCAGTTCAATTCAGCCACTAGTCAATCAATTGAGTTAAACTACTTTACTGTTTTTGTTATTTAAATAAGTGGTGGAGACTTTTAAGTCGCTATATGATTTTCTATGGTATAAATTGTTGAGAAAATCTATTCTAACTCATCACAATTTGACAACTGAAAGAGAAAGTCACTCAAACATAAGCTGCCAGAATTAAGTTGCACTAGCAAATCCGGTTGGCTCCATCCGCACTGATCCTCAAGTTTTTTTTTTTAATTTTTTATTTTATTTTCTAATAAGTAACTTTTTATAATGGCATGAATCTGACCATATAACAACATATAATTCACGATTGTAATTCATTTCGCACTCAAAATTATCTATCAATCTATGCATAGGATGGATACAGTTCATTTTTTTAAGTACACGAGAATTGAAAGTATACAAGTTTAGATTAAAAGTCAACTAATAGTTACATCAATACTTAAAAAAGAAAAAACATATCTATATTTCTCTTTTAATCTCATTTTCTGAAATAAGATTTACACCTCTTATTTTATTAATTACAACATTAACACAATGCGAATTTTTTTTTTTTGTTGTTCAATCTGAACCTGAATTATTACTTTTTATTGTCAAAAAGAAAATTAACTAGCTGATTTTTTATTTTTATTTTTTTGTGCTTAAACTTAAGAATAGCGTATAAGATACCGCGTTGGATCGCTCCAAGGAATATGTGCCACGCTGTCTGCAAGTGAAAAGAAAAAGATCCTTGCACAAGCAACGCTACATTATTTGTTTAAACTTGAGAAACGCATATAAGATAAGATTCCTTATGAGGGAAGAAATTTTAAAGCCATCCTAATATAATTCAATGCTATAATTTTGTTTAATAAAAATTGAGTGAGATGATGATCCTAAACTACGTAACTTAATTATCCTACACTACGTAATAGTTTATTGTGTCAGATAAGAGAATATGAGTCACGGAGAAAAATAAAAATAAAATATAAAAAAGAAAAGAAACATTAACGCGTTTCAGGTTTTTTTTTAAGGTTGGTTCATAGAATATTCATCGCTGTTAATCTCTTTGTTATGCTGGAGTCACGTTAAAGGATAGGATAATTGGTCCCAAGATTTAAAGCGACTATATATAAAAAATAGGATTTGAACTCTCTTAAGCGTGAATCAACTCCTACCACAAAACTAGGCGTTTGAGGTTAAGGTTTAGGCGCGACAGAGTGATAGATGAGAATGACGACGTGAGTAATAAGCAGAAGACTTGACAGGTGGTGTTAAAGTAAACGGAGTAAAAATAGTTGTAGAGTTACCTATAAAAAGCTGACACGTGGCAGAAATAAGAACATTCTTTTTTATATATGAAAAAAAGGAGGATAGTGTTGTAATATTAGGAAGGACAGAAGGGCAGTTTGTTGGGCACAAGCCTTTAAAACAGAGACCTGGCGAATTCCATGACCCAGTGTCTCCAACAGCAGAGAGAGAGAGAGAGAAAAAAAAAAAAAAAAGTTGTTTCTCTCCCTCTTCCCTCTGTCTGTGTGAGTAAGAAGACATATAATTAAGGTTGTTTGATTAGAGATGGGTTTGGGGAAGAGGTATGCGGTGTTAATGTGCGGTGAGGACACGGAGTACTTGATGAAGAATCACGGAGGTTGTTACAACATATTCGGGAGAGTTCTTGCAGAGGAGGGAGAAACGTGGGAGCTTTACAAGGTTGTTCAAGGAGTCTTTCCTCAACACGACCAACTGGCTTCCTATGATGGCTTTGTCATCACCGGAAGCTGCCACGATGCTCACGCCAATCATCCATGGATTCATGATCTCATCGCTCTCGTTCTCAAGTTGGACTCCATGCACAAGAAGATCCTCGGCATTTGCTTCGGCCACCAGGTTCCTACCAAAACTAACTTTTATTTTATTTATTTAATTAATTAATTAATTGCTACCCTTTTGGATATACTTTTTTATTTCTCTAATCTCTCTCATTTACCTTCTGTTGTCTGGACGCATTTAGTTGGAACATGTTATTGTTACAGGCACAGGGGCTTTAGGATTATTGAGGTAGATAAATATTAAAATATAGTACCATTATTGTCTATCCCTAAAAAGGAAACAGTAGGAATATTGATGTGGATAACTAATAACTTGTAGTTTAAATTTAATTAAACAAGAGCATCTTTCACCCACTTTCCCCGCGGATTAAAAATAGAATGGGTTGCTTCCAGCCTTCCACGCTTTTTTTAGGGTTATTTTCTTCCTCATCCTGATACGTTACCGAATTATAATGAAAGGATTCATTATTTTTAAATTTATGTTTGTCCGTTGCTTTCTGTTTTTCCATTTTACTACCTTTCCAGCACACATACGTGTTTAGTTAAGCAATTTGAAAATTAGTATAACTAAAAGGTGATGATGAGTTAGAGATTGAGGAGACAAGTTATTGAGGATGGATACGAATTGATGCGTGGTCCAGTTCTTGGAAGTTTAAGGTAAAGATTTGGAAGAAACAGTTAAGTTGTCGATGCCCTCGGTCTGGACCATACGCGTTGCCAACTTTGGGTGGTCCTATCCACTAAGATTTTTTCCTTTTCGAATTTTTTTTTTCAGAGTCTTATACAACTATTCTATGTTTATGTAAAATATTTATTAATTTTTGTTAATAACTAGTTTGATTCATCATATTTAGTAGATTTCTTCTTGTTTAACACATTCAGATTTAGTTTCTCTTATCGAACAATATATTAGTCAATTACTTCTTGTTAATCTCTTCTAGTTTCTGTCTAGATTGGTTTAATGAAAAGTGAGATCTAAAATAAATTTTGAAAGAAATTTTTTATTTAAATGAAAAGGTTATATATAATGTTTTTTTTATCAATCTGTATAGCTTTGTTAATGTATATATAGTTTTTTTTTTTTAAAAACTAACTATAAATTTATTTTCCAAAATTTAAACTTTATTAGTGTTACCCTGGACGTCATTTTTCAGCTGCAGAAGTATTTCGGAACTACTATTATTGTTTTTGGAATTTAGTGTGGAATTGTACGGCATGCTAAAATGCCATTTTCCAAATGGTCCTATTTGTCTATTTCGGTCCTAGTTCACTTCACTAATTTGTGGTCACCCGGCATTTTCAGATAAAGGGAAAAATAAAGTAAGGAAAAATGTAATTTTGCTTTTTAAGCGAAATTTATGACTTTTCAATATGATCATTTCATGGTGGTTGGTTTTTGCCGTATATTTTTAGTTTTTTATTATCTATTATGTATCCATGGATATATAGTGTACAAATATTAATCACATTTTAATAAATTCATAAATTTTACAAATAAATATTAAATGAATTTTATGAATTCAGTAAAATAAATATTTTACAATAATTCTTTTTTTAATTTCTTATTATGTGTCTATGGGTATGAGATAGAAAATACCTTTTTTTAATCGATTTCCTGTCTTTGGATACCTTTTTCTGCATCGAAGTCTTTGTAAAGTGTGTTGTATATTCTATTATGTTGAGTTTAGCACATAGTCGATGCATTGCAAACTCTCGATCTTTTCTCTTAATTTATTTTACTGCATTAGGTTAACCTTTTGTTTTATATATGTACCCAACTATATCCTTTACATTTCTGACAAGACAAAAGGATCATGTGTAAATAGATAATTGGGCGTGCATTGGGAGGAAAGGTGGGTCGCTCTCCCAAGGGTTGGGACATTGGTGTTAGAGCTATAAATGTGTCATCATCTTTACCATCAAATTTGTCATCTCTGAACCTTCCATCAAAGATTTCCATTTTCAAATGTCATCGAGATGAGGTATGTGTGTAGTTTCTAAAGCTTATTTTGTTTTCTTACATTCACAAGATTTTTTTTTTTTTAATTATGATAATATTAAACTGACTATGTGCAATTATATATATGAAATAAGATCCTAGAGCTCCCTCCAAAAGCTGAAGTAATTGCTTGGTCAGAAATGACTGGAGTTGAGATTTTTAGCTATGGAGACCACATGTTGGGAATTCAAGGCCACCCTGAATTCAACCATGACATCCTCTTCTATTTTACTGATCGTCTTCTTCAGGGCAATTTGCTACAGGTATATATGCTCATTTTCTTGTCATGCATTAAGGTTGTTTCTTTTGGTTATGGTTTGAGTTATATAATTACTCATTATGGATATATGTTTGGGATATCAGGAAGATTTTGCGATGGATGTAAAGGTTAAGGCGGTATTGCGAGAGCCAGATAGAGAGACATTGAAAAAATTGTGCTTCCACTTTCTAAAGGGTCAATTGTGACTAAAATAATTGGAGGAAACGTGTTTTTTGTATTTTACTTTGTATTATTGCTATTTGACTACGTGTTTGTAATTCATGTTCACTAGAAATAACAAACTAATATGATGATAAGCTCTTATTCCTTCGTGATAATTAGATAATATAGGATAACATGATTTTGTGTTTAAATATATATTTGAAGATCAATCGGTGCAAATGATCACATTTTGATCAAAACTTATATATATCATATATGTGAAAGACCAACTCCTGTCATCGCATTACTTTCCTCAAGTTGGTGCGTCACCATTGTGATGAATACCCAACTTCCATTAACTCTTGAACCTGTCAAGTGTCTGGTCTTTATAAGAATATATGTTGATTGTTGCTTAGTGGAATATAAGTCGTAACTATGTGACCCAGCTGTAATTAGTGCTCATCAACAAAGTGATAGTCCATTTCATTAATTATGAAAAATTAAATTTGACATCTATCTAGGTGTTGATTGTCAATTTGTCACCGTGGAGATCAATAAGACTCTCACATGTAACTTGGTTTGATAGTAAATTTTCATTATGAAAGATTGAATATTGACATCTATCTAGGTATTGATTGTCAATTTGTCAGTGGAGATCAATAAGACTCTCACATGTGAGAGTAAATTGTTGATATATATTTGACAAATATATTAAAAAAGGACAAAAATTTAAATATCACATCTCAGGAATTTAAATTTATAATTGTTTAATATAATTTTTATATTAAATGTGTTTTAATAAGAAATTAAAATTTTTCAACAAGAAATATTTAAACGCAATAGAAATAAAATAAAACAGTAAATTGTGATAAAATTGAATTTATAATAAGAGTAATTAGAAATTGATTCACTAATTATTTATATGCAAAATTTCGTTATTTTTTATTCATTACAATTATATAATTAAATCGATAACTTATAGTTGTATTTAAAATCTAATTCCTTATGTGAGAAATTTTAGGTTATTTAAAAAAAATCTCAATTTTTTGATGATTTTTATTTAACAATCCTACATTAAGATTAAGGATCAAAAGTCAATTAATGAGATTTATCCCAATTCCTTGATAATAAATGATATCAATATTTTATCCAGGTTGTAATTTAAAAAAAAATTTAATCTCGATTAAAAAATTATAAGATTATGATTATGCCACAATAAACATTAAAAGTATCAAAATAAAATAATTAATTGAATAAATACTTGAATAAAAATAGGGAAAAATTACACAATTCAAGTAATTACCTCAATATCCAACAATAGAAAATTTAGTCACTCATAATTGAAGATTACAATACTAGAAAGACTTTCGAGTGATCCGTGATTACTATGATAATCTAACAAAAACTCTCTCTAATTTCTCTAAAATTGTGCTAAGAAAAATGTTTTACTCTTGAAAAATCAATACAAAAATCTCTAGAAATCCTAAATTTATAATAATTTCTTATGGATTTTTGGGTGTGAATCCAGTTGCTCAGAGCATCCATGTTGCTTGCTCTAAGTGATCATGTAAATGCATCCAGGTGTGTTATTTGTCTTTACTTGCTTTGAATGAATTTGTCATAACTCCAAGTGAATTTCCATAACTTGAGCAACGGTTATATACAGTTTGGAGCGATGATTTCTTTTGAGACTTGTATCTTTTCAAATTATTTTCTCCTTGTAATATTTCAACCAAGAAAAATATTTAAAAAAATATATATAATATTTAAACAATTAATAAATTCTAAAATAAAATTATCTTTTAACTAAGTGTTTAGTAAAAAAAATTAAAAGCATAATATATATTAATAATTATGTTAATTGAATATAATATATATATATATATATATATATATATATATATATATATATATATATGTATTTTACAATTATCAACCAGTTTTATGCATCGTGAAACAATGTTCAGCTTCGCTAGAGGATCAACATATTGTTTGTTTCTCTATTTTTTAAGATATTAGTGTTACTTCTAAATTCATCAAATAACTTGAAATGGATTTTCTAGTTAGGGCAAGTAGCTTAATTTCAAGTCGTTGTTCTTAATGATGCTTATTTCTTAACCGGATGATGAGCTCAAGTAGAATAACCACAATTGTATCCTAGCGCTAGCTTCTGTATTAAGGATTGCATGGATTAGTTCAAAATGGGCATAAATCAAATACGAGTTCAGGTACATCAATTTTCCTACTAATCTTCTGTATTGTGGAAGATCATGATGATGTTCTTCTAATTTTAAGTACAATCCATGATGTAGTTATATAGAAAAGCTATTAATTTAAATGATTTGATATTTGTGTTTGTTTATCAAAGATGGAGGTTCATTTCTATTTTGAGTATAAAATTGCAATTGAAGAAGAAGAGTGGTTGGTTGTCGTGACTGTCGTGGTTGCCGACGACAAATGTGTGAAAAGCAAGAGGGAGAATAAAAGAAAAGGAAAGGAGGGTGAAGAAAAGAAGGGTTTCGCCACCGCCGGAAATCGCCTCCGGCAGCGCACGGTGGTTTCCAGCAGCTACTACTCACGGAGGTTACGAGAAAATAATTTTCTTTTACTAATTAGTAATTACTCTAACTCTTTTTCTTGCTCCGGTGGTTCTATGTGTAAAAATGGGATCTTTTAGGAAGCTGCCGGAAAATTATTTTTCTAACACAATTTATTAGTTTTGGACTTTAAAATTGCCAACTAATGATGCTAAAGTCACCGACACTATTTTATTTTTTTTATTTTTTTTTATCGATAAAGTCCTTGTTTTTGGTGGATTCCACTGTATTCTCTTTTGGTGTATCCCTCGCATGTGATGAGGATCAACAACGGCCACGTTTTAATACATACATGCATGCATATGTCCCAATTTTAATTTTAATTCCAATATTTTAAAACTTTCATTTAAAATCCTCATAGTTTTTCTGTTTTTTTTTTCTTTCCATGCTATATTTATTTTGTTTATGTTTTGGTCAGCACTTACTTTTTCAAACTCAATCCTAAGACTAATTTGCAGTAAATTATAGGATTAAAATCTAAACAAAATTAAATTGGTTATTATGAGAATCGAAATCTAATAAATAAATGATAGATTTATAGGGATAAAAAAAAACCAAGCTTTTTAAATAAATGGATCGGAACTAAAACTGAAGTAAACTATTGAAAAGAAAAATGTATTAGCTTGAAATCAGCTTAAACCTAAAACCTCTATTAAAAACCTCAGTCAAATCTATAAGTCTGTATAAAATATTACAAGATAAAGGTAATTTACCTTTTATACATGTCTATAAGATTTAGTATTTTTTTAATTGTGGCACTAGGTCGAACTACTTGAAGATGTTGAATATTCAAACTTACAAAGAAATACAAAACGTTTCTATAACTTACGTAACCAAGTTGAAAAAGGAGACAACAATCTGTGTGTATATAATTAGCACCGTAAGTCTACACTTTAATTAGTCTATGGGTGGTCCATAAATGGTAAACAATGATATGCATGACATGAACGTGTATTCCTGTGTCAAAATAAATCAATTATTGCGTGAATTCATTATTATAACTACTACCGTTCAAAAGTTCAATATTATAAGATAATTTCAGCACGGATTTATTAAGCTATTAGTGATGCCTATATATAGTACACTACTATGAATTGCTTGACGTCAAAATATAGTTGGAAAGCACTTCAATTAAAGCAAATACCATGTCAAACTTGTAAATTATGTGTCATTGATGAGACTTTCTTTCTTTCTTTCTTTTTTGTGGATACGACGAAGCCATGTAAGATATGCGTGGTTTATTAAATTTTACACATCAAGCATATCCATTATAGAATCGTGATGCAAATGTGTGAATGAAAATCAATCTTCGAGGGAAGAAATAATGATAGCAAAGAATCTAATTCTAAAGTAAAAAAGAACAATAACAATTATAGAACAACGTATATATAAACGATACCGAAGAAGGAGAAGAAAAAGTTGCACAAGGCAACATATTATAAAGGAGATATCATATATAATTTTATTTAATTTTAATTTTTACTAGCTGCTAGTCCCATCACACACTTTTTTTTTTCCATTACATTGTTCTTTGCATCTATTATTTTTCCGCCTATTTCCTCTCTCTCTCAGATGCATACACTAGCCTTTTGAGTGTGAATATATCTCAAAATTTTAAAATTTACTTGATAATTTGCTTAATTTTAAACAAAATATTATCTATTTGGGTAATATTTTTTTTTTTTAAAAGTTTTCATCCTATGACTTTCTTCTCTGTGTTTGAATCCTTAAAAAATTATATTTTGTAAAAAAAAAATCCTACTTCGGCTTTGAGTTAGTAAGGATTCGTTTAATCAATATAATTGAGTGGATTTCCACTAAACCAGCACTGAGTAAAATGCACGTACTACGTAAAGCACTGACATTTGTTGGAACTTAGCACAATACATAAGTCAATATAATTGAGTTGATAGAAAGAAAAAAAAAAAAAATATATATATATATATATATATATATATATATAGAGAGAGAGAGAGAGAGAGGGGTGAAAAAAGGAAGGGAGAGGAAAAGAAAAAAAAATGATAAAGATGTATCTTATTTTAGGTAGATTAAGATAGAAAGAGGAACAAGAGAGAAAAAACAGAAAAAGAAAATTAAATATGATAATCGAACTGATGAAAAAAAAATACATAAGAAAAAAACAAAGTAATAGTGAAATGGGAAAAATAGTAAATATATCTATACTATTAATTAATAGTAAATTTACATTGGGATGGCAGTGGCCTGATGGAGAGAATTTAGGTACTTCATAGTTGAAGCAGACTTTGAAAATACTATTAACTTGTGTTCAGATTGTACTGCACATCATCCGTGTGCAAGGTTGATTTATAATATCCATTCCTTTATGGATAGAGGTGTTGTTCTTGGTTGGTATCATGTTTTACGGCAAGCTAATCAAATAACGGATAAATTTGCTAATCATTAGAGATCCTTATGGAGAACTTGAGAATGTATAATTTTATTATTCCTTCTATAGCTTCAGCTGTTATGGTTGATGGTAACTTCAATTTTTCTCTCTCGTGAATTTAATTAATTCTGGTTGGAACCTTAGTCCCTCTCTTTCACAAAAAAACAAAAAAAAAAACTCATTTTTATGTATATAAATTTTGAATTAATTCACTCTTATAATTACCTCTAAATCATTTTTTTAATTATTATTTATTTATTTATTCTCTTTTTTCTACTTCAAAAATATTCGGTTTTCAAACTTCTCTTTTTCCAAACCCACTGTAATAATGTGGTTCGATGCTAATTAAACGTCTTCCATTACCGAAATTGAATTTTTTTAATGGTAATTCAACATGAGAGGCAATGTGGACTAACCATATCAAAATATGTTTTTATTCTTGTTAATGCGGTTGGTGGTAAGAAATCATGTGTCAGTTACAAATTTTGTAGGTTAGTTATTGATTTTCTTGGTGTACAAATTTTTTTTACTCCACTCTCATTGATACAAATTTTCAAAATCATTCTACATACTTCTTCACAAGATACATTCTATATTCTTAAAGCTTCAGCCAAGTTTAGCCTATTCTTCTATCAAATTCATTCACAACTGGCCTCTGAGCAGGACGAGCATGCAGATCTTCCTGCAGACATAAGCAATAACTCAATATGATTGGCATAACTAGAAACATAATGCAAAATCCACGTTCTATAAACAAATCACCACATTATTAACTTGAAAATATTCCTAACACTAACACACTTTGTCAAACTCACATAAAAACTGCCAACTTAGCATGCATTCTCACAATATGGCCAGCAAACAGAATGTTCTTCACAGATCTAGACATTGTTTTTATTCTTCTAATTTAAAGGCATTCTTTAATTGTGATCAGATGGCTATATCATGGCTGCAACAAAAGTAAACAGGCCTAAAAAAGCTTGATTTACGTATAAGAAATGATGTACAACAATTCGTATGATGGAGAAAGAAAGAGAAATTTAAAATGCAAATATGCAATAAATGATACGATAGAGAAAAAAAGTTGTAAAAATTATTATGTCAATATTTATACATGTATCATTACTCTTTACATAAAGATCACATAATAAGTATAATAATCATTGGCATGCATGATACACAACACAGGCAACAACAATGATGCATGATTGACATGCATTATACTTGTCGCAAGGTGGAAAATATCTGATTGACAAAATTGAATATTAATATATAGAAAGTGGGAGAGAAAGATGGAGAGGCTCACCGGTGGAGCCACGGCGAGGCATTTTTCATATAAAGAATATTGGGAAAAATAGATAATTAAATAATATATAAATGGTAAGCAACACTTCTAAGAGCATTTTCAATGGGGGCTGGTTATAAGCAACCCCTGTGTCACATCACTGTCACATCTCTGGCTCACTTTATGGGTTGCTTAAATTCTACATGCAACTCTGCTAAAATTTAAGCAAGACATAAATTGGGTCAGAGATGATGTGACAGTGATATGGCACAGAAAGTTGCTTATAAGCAACTCGTAGATGCTCTGACATTATATTTAGAGTTGCAATTGTTTGAGGTGGTCACGGTTGGGGCGAGACGTGGCGGCTGGCGATTGGTGTTTCTGTGATTTTGACGTATTCACGTTGGGCTGAGTTGGATTGTTTCTTGCGGGGAGAAGAATAACGTTTTTAAATTTTTTATAGCAAATCTTTATGTTAATCCTATACTATTTTATAATTTTACTATATCTAATTTCTTTTAGTAGTGTGCTATGCGTAGTTTTAACAAACCCTGAACCCTACATGTTAAAACATATTTTCGATTTCTTTTTTCTTTTTCATTTTCTTTCTTCAGAATACACTTACAAACTGTTTAGAGCAAATAAAAAAATAAAAAAAATGAGACAATTTTCTCTTCAAATCTATGAAGAAAATGGGAGTAATAGAGAAAGAGGTTGATTTTTTTCTCTCGTCCTTCACATCATGCAACTCGTAAATGCTTAATAGTGACGAGGCATTTAACGCTGATGCAATGGGCCCCATGCAAGTTTTGAGCAAGAACTCGTGTTTTCTCACACCTCTCTCTTTCTTTCCTCACACCCACACTTTTTTTTTAACAAAACTACTTTAGATGGAAATATGTTTCCATTGTGTGGTAATTGGAGATAGGTGTGTCATTTCGCAAAACAAAAACAAGTTTTTGTGGTGTTAAATTTTTTTGTGAAAAAAAAAATAACAACCGAATCATTATATATGAAGTTACAAACTTAACACAATAACCAATGGATGTTGCGCCAACGACAACAAAATAAAATAAAGTGAAACAAAGACGAAAGAGAATGGAGTGAACTCACGTGTGAAGCAGATGAAGCAAAAAGAAAAAATTATCTTTATATTTTATTTTTTCCCTTTTCCTTGTGTTTCATCACCTGCCTCTAGAATTCTGTTTTCTAATTGTTGCTGGTGGTTCATAATACCAAGTCCTACCTAACAATTTGACAAATGCCGACTATCATACTTAAATTCTTATTTGCGCGAGTCCACTAAGCTATTCCAACTGCACCTCATGGTACTCCCTAAGCAGTGTTTTCATCAAATTAAGAAGGCTTAGAAACTTCACCCAGTAAAGTATGAGGTCCAATACTCTCACATATGCACTATTCAGTATTCTTATAGTGAATATATATGCTTAATTTCAACAACACGTTTAATGTGAAACAAGCATAAGAGGAAAGAATTTCAGTTCACTAATAAAATTTATGACAACAAAAGTATTAGTATCAAGCAATGTACTTTATTTAAATTAAACTAAAACTTAATATCTTTAATAAAACTCACATATATTTCATTTAATAATAATATAGTAATTGCAATAACAATCACCAGGGAAAATCCCTACATTTTATCTAAAATTGGTATCTCAACGCTGCTTGTAAATGTATATAATAGCCACTGCTACTACCCCTGAAAGGTAATTCACCCAAAATCAAAAAGGAAACAAAACAAAACTCGAACTACATAATTGTCGATTGACAACAAAAATATCTAACCAAAAAAGTAAGGTCATATACATGAATATAGAGAGAAAGCCGATTCTCAAAAAGGTGAAAGATCATCTGCTCCTATTATTCTTTCTCTGGAGCCTTGTAAATAATGCCAATGCTATATGAGAAGAAAAAGTGAACTTATGAAAAAGAAAGCAGTGGCCAACATTCAAGACCATTTTAGTTAGATAGAGTAATTTTCATGCAGTCCAGCTCCGGGAGGCAGAATTCTAAATCCCGAAAGTTGCAGTGTAATCAAATGAATAAAATGCCTTGAGTTAAACTACTTCCACTAATGAGCTCATTCACCTACAGCTCATGCATCAACCGTGGGATAAAACCCTGACACGAATTGCCTTCCGCTCCCATTGGAATCTGCATTAGCATGCAATGGTGATTGAAGCTCCCCAGAATGGGAAGACCTTTTTGACTTGGAACACTTCGGAGAAGCTCCATAATAGTCTCCAGAACTGCTTGTAGAGTACATGGATGATGTTGGTAATCCATGAATTTTAGGCAGACCAGTTGTTTCTGGCAAACTATATCCTCTTTCAACTGTTTCAGCTTCCATGGGGAGTTCTTCCAAGTCCTAACAACACATATAATTATCAGACATAGGCTGTATTTTGTTACAGGTTCTGTTAGGTAGAAAAGCCTAGATAAAACAAATAAATCTTGGACCATATTCATCGGGAAGTAATGAGACTCAGCATCGTAGATAAGTCAAAAGCAAGCATGTAGAAAAGAAGCATCACGTCATATTGCAACCATAAACTTGCATTCAAAAAATAAGTGTCACATCATGTTGCAACCTACAACCCTTGCAATTGACTTGCTATTCGCAAAAAATCAGTGTTTCAAATAGAATACATGAGTGAGCACACTACGTGAGAACCAAATAGTCAGAAGTCATTAATTAGAATCAAGAACCATATTTTTCTTTAGAGCTGTGGTTTATTGGGAAAGTAAGGAACAAATCTCAACTATTAGATGATACATGAATTATTTAAGATTAAAACAAAGTTAGGTAACTTTGCTAACTGAACACAACTTTTAATTTTGACTAATCATGTATGGTTCAATAGCTAGGATTTGTTATTCTCTCTACTCTTTCAATAACCAACTCCTCTCACTAGAGGAGCAACAAAGATTGTGAATTTCTCCACCATGATAAAGCAACCAATTTAAATAAATATAACCAAACATGACAAGTAACACACAAATTGGTAAGACATTTCCGATTAGAAGTATTACAACTGACAACAACCTTAAAAGCCTGCTGATAAGCTCGGAGAAGTTCTCGACAGCGTTTTCTTTTCATGGCTATCTCCTCAGGTTCTTGCAACATTTCTTCAAACAGGTTGTCTCTGGTTTGCATTAAACATACAAAGTACAATCAGCAATCAACAATAGAGAAGTATGCATCAGAATGAATTAGCATGCCACAACCACTATATGTTACCTGTATAGCTTTTTAATAAAGACGTTATGCAGCTCCCTCTTGGTGTTGTTTACCTGATATTGTCATATTGATATAATTTAGCAAAGGACAGACACCAGTATTTATTGAATGCATGAAAATTGAGTATCCTCAACCACTCCCAAAATAAATGGCAGTGTATATAATCAAATTAAATATTAAGAACATCAGTAAACACCCTCTCTCCACCCCACCTTCCATCTCTCAAAAAAGGTGAACTGCACAGTTTTTATATTAATGAGACTGTGCAAAAGAATAGTTGCCTGCTAAATAAAACCTACTTGATTTAAACTTTTTGAGCATACTCACCATTTTCCGTAGGAGAGAAAAAAGATGAAATCAAAAAAGTAAAGAGAGATGGGAATAATGGGATGGGAGGCTGTCAAATCAATCAAAGATAAAAATAAAATTAAAAAATTAAAAAAATTTATTTAAAAAAAAGCATTTAAGGGAGAAGAAAGAAAGAAAAAGTTAGTTGCTGAAAGACCAATTTATCCCTAAAAAGGACACGTGTCACTAAAATAGAATGGGTACATTTGTATTTTTGCTCGCCTAAAGATTTGAATAAGTGTAGTTTTTGAAAATAAGCTTCAAAACCAATAACTTTTTTAGTTTTTAAAATAAATAAAAAATTAAAATATCTTTTAAGTTATTTTGGTTTTCTATTTTTCAGTTTTTTATCACTCATGTTCTTCCTACACTCGCATCATCTTCCCTCACTTCTACACTCTAAAAATAAGTTTTTGAAAATTGCTTTATGAAACAGATTTTAAAAACTAAGACAAAATCACTAATTTTCTGTATGCAACATAAAACACGGCAAGAGATTACTAGCTTTAGATTTATAATTGCAATACTTTGCAAATCCTACAAGAAGGATATGAGGTAGTAAAGTACCAAGAAATGCATAATTGCTTTGGGGATAAGATCCTCAACATTTTTTCTGACAATGTCGTAGTATGATTTTAAAAGCAACTTTGTCACTGTTATTTCAACAGCTTCGGTCTCTGAATTGGTCTCTGAAGGCCTCAAGATAGGAGGTGGCTACAAAAATCAAAGCACATTATTAAATTTATACTATAGAACAACATATTGATCATGCTGATGTGTAACACATATATATACCTCTCTCAAATGGATCATAGAGAATGAATGCTCCACACTGTGTACTGGTTCAGTATGTGGCTTACTAGCTATATTCTCCTTCACAGGCATACGGCTATCACTTCCACCAAAAATGGATGAGATACCCCAACTTGATCCACCAGTGTTTCCTGAAAAAATTATCAAGCATTAAAAATTAAATATCTTGAAATAATAATAAAGCTCATTGATGCATCAAAATCACTTGACTAAGATTCAACACCCAAAAGAAAAAATTAAGAACAAAAACGTAATAAAATAAATTCAATGAACCAAAACATTAAATAGAATATACAAATTACCAGAGGGAACAATTTTTTCAACATCTGATGCAGCTCGGGCACCCTGTTTTTCATTTATATAATAAGAATTGGGTAAAAACAGTGAAATACTAAATTTAGTGGCCCTTACATGGATTCCCACTAACTAAGATGTTAAGGAAAAAAAAAATTGTCAATTAAACTATACAAATTACAAACCGGATCAGTAACTACTCCATTAGCTTGTCTTGCAAGAATAGCCCGAGATTTCACACTTCTTTCCGAGGCTGATCCCTTATCAGATTCCAGAGCATCCTATGGGAGATAAACAAGAAAGTTATAAAAAAAGAAGGCTAGCATAAATTAAAACATGTCTCAAATGAAAAATATGGGGCATATATGGGAATCAAATCTCGTAATAAGTATACCTTCTGCCTAGAAACTGGTATAGCAATCCTAGAAGACTTGGTCTGTTGCACAGCAATTTCTAATGCCTTACTTCCACCAATAAAATTTGGGTGGGAAGTGTTTATGTAGTCCATCTGCAGAATTGAGTAGTTTAAAATTTTAAATAAGAAATCATGAACCTTGAAATTTATGATTCACTCTATTAATAGACTGACCATCACAATTTCCACAAATAAGCCAACTGACAGACTCATGGCATGTCAATGATTTCTACTAGACACCAAAAAACTTACGAATATCTTTAATTGAGATGATTTTTCCAAGTTATTTCAAGAGAAAGGCCACCATTCACCAATGTTCAAGCACAGCATCCCAAGCCATGCTCAGCCAACTAAACAAGCATTAGGTAAACTCATAATAGTTCTGATGAAACTTAAGAAATCCCAACCCCATTGGTTAAACGGGTGATGCATTCTAAGAAATGAAGGCTCATCCTACACACCAACAGCCTAACATCATAACAACTCCATTGGAAATAATTTCCTCATTCAGTTATGTGGAATAACATTAAGGAAAACAAGGAGTTGACGACATAATTATAGTTGAAATTTGAAAATTGAAAGCAACATCAAGAAAGAAACTTTTAGCAGTTTCAGACTAGAAATGACTTGAAACACAATTTGGGTATGACTTAAGTGAAACTAAGTTTTGGCCCAGCAACCAAATTTTGTTGAGCTCTTTTAAGCAACAAAAGATAGGTAGAGGATGGAGAAAGAATACATTTATACTTCAGACAAGCTATATTTCAGCATACCTCCATTTCAATGATGTGTGCAATCATGTTCTCCGAGGGTTCAAGGCCCTCTCGTAAAAAGTTCCCAATAACTTCATCCATGCGCCTCCGCAAGAAAGGGAATCGCTGCAGTTCAGTCACCATACAGCGATGACTGATCTGAAAAGGAATTTTGTTTAGGCACATATTTGAAAAAGCAAGACAACAAAAATGGAAAGCTTTAAAGACCTGTTCCTACCTTTATTAATTCATCATATATAAACCTGGCACACTGAAGACTTGGATCCAATAGACGGGATATTTGCCTTCGCACAAGGACTTCAAATGGCACCTTATTACATGGAAATAAATAGACAATCATAATCAAGTGTAGGTATTTCTTTAAAAACATATTTTATGTGAATTTGGATTCACAAAGTATAGCAAAACATTTTAAAAAAATAAGCTTAGAAATTTTAAAATATAATTTCTATCTCTTCTTTATTTTAGAAAGCGTAAAAAGACCTACTTCTGGAACAAACAATGCTGATTTAGGCCCAGTAGCATTCTGTATGGCAGTACGGATGTCATCATCAGTCAGGTCTTCACATGGATCCACCTCCTTCATGATAGCATTAAATTACACAATAAGGAAAGGGATATTAGCATATTTCTCCAACTGCTTAAAACTCAATAACATATAACTGATAATAATAAAATTATTATTTCCCTTGAAATATATTGAATTATAATCCGTGTGATTTGCTTACACCATAATAATAACATTCGGAATGCAGCATTTAACATTTACAAAATTAAGAGGAAAATGTGTTTTGAAAACATTTTTTTTTACTTATTTCATAGTTAAATCATACATATGATTAGGAATATTCAATAGTATTGTTTGTTTAACAATGTTTGAATACTATTAATTAAAAAATATATAAATAATAATAATAATAAATAATTGCATAATTGCACATCTGTCCATGAAATGCAAAAAGTTGGCAGAGCTAATGGGTTAATTATAGACTGCTCATTTTCCATCTTTAATTAGCGTGAAAGCAGATCTATTTTTAACATTACCATATGTAAATACAGGATTATATACCTCCAAACTTTTGACAAAAATGGATTGGAAAATGTAATGGATTCGTGCTCCACCAGATAGCTCAGATGTGGACATCTCCTCGTTCTTTCCTTCAACCATGGAGGAGAATGCTGTTTTCAAAAAGAAAGAAAATGGAGATAGCATTGACTTAATTGTGAAAGGTAATATTATGTGGAATACCAATCAACAAAAACAAGGGAAAAAAAAATAAAAGATAAGAAACTAGATGGTTGGATAGGAACCTTCGGAATATTTTGAAAGAATATTCAGGAGAAGTGCACCCTGACCAGCCTGTCAGCAATGAACAGTTATAAATAACGCAGCACAAAATTCCAGCCAAAGTGGAAAAAATGATGCCTTTTAATACAATAAGCAGAATAGTTATACAATACAGTTAACTATTTAAGTATTTAACAAACATATCCCAGGTATTAACACATGCCTTGGACTCGGTGATTTCTCCATAGCTTGCATGCTCCTTCGCAACAGAGACTAGTGAAGTGCTTATGCGTGCTCGCAGCCCAGGTAGCACAGCCTTTATATGTTGTGCTAGAATCTGCAAAAATATGGACAGGCAAATGTGCATGCCATATTGGCATGCATTAGTCCAGAAACCTCAATATTGGTATGAATTCATAATGGTTTAATCTTTTACAGGATTTGGAACTCAGTTCTATCCAAGAACTATCTAACAATTTCTCATCTCCAATGTTGACATGGTATGTAATTTGGCTATATTCATACACTCTTCAAACTAATCTATCCCTAACCCAAGCAACAAATAAAGTTCATTCTTTCACAGCACCAAAAAGAAAAGGAGGTTCATTCTTTCGACACTCCTTCGTCCTCTCCCTTCCCATAGTTAAAGGATATAATTCAATGATTTTGACTGCCTCTCCATAAAGGAAAAACATAACTATATAGTGTCAAGTAAAGAAGGAAAAAGTGTGAAGACTGAAGAGGACTTTTACTCTGCATGAATACGGGAAACTGAAAGCTCTAAATAAGGCCAGCATTATAAACAGTAAAATATATAACAAAAAGAATATTCATGTTTTCAGTGTCATGAAGACTCTACCTGGTTCAACTTCTTTGCTAGTTGAGGAACACCACAACTATCTGCTAGACCGCTGTATACCTATGAATAACATAAATAGATCAAAAAAAGTAAATGTAAGCAAAAAAGAACAATAAAAAAATAAAACTAACTATTAACTATGCATAAGAACTTCCTTACAGGACGACTGCGGAAAAATTTCTCTTCAGCAACAAGAGCATCCTTTATACTCCGGTTCATTTGAATATCCTAATACAATGAAAAACAATATATAAAATATATTTCAGCAACCAGCATACATATTGACCTCCAAGCCAATCAATCAAATTACATGTTTATATTTATTTGCATTTGCAAAGTACCTTTATTATGTATGGTGAGAGTATACAGTGACTAGGAATTTAAAAAAATATATCTTTCTAAAAGAACAAATGCAAAGGTTAAAGTAGTCTTAAAGACCGCCTCTACAACCATAGTATAACAACATCATTACCTCCTGACTACGATTTACAACGCCTACATAACCAAGTCGGAGAGGAATAACTTTTCCTAGTAACAGATTCCGGGCATCAGTACCTCTGTCCATGATATCCAACTACATTCCAAATAATAAGTGCCTAACATTGTCAGAACATCGCAACAGCTAAAAACAAATTTCACAAATAAGTGCCAGTTAAAAAATTAAAAGAGAAACCTTTGTGATTACACCGATTGTTCTATTACCTGCAACAGATATAAGAAGCTTTAGAAACTAATCAGCAAGATGTGAAAAGATTAAAAAGTTTCAGACACATGGAAAGCAAAAACCCACCATCAGGATCAGCAATCCCTGCCATCTGAAGAGCATCTGAATTAGCCAAATCTGAATTTGCTGGGGTGACAGCTAGAATGAGACAAGTGGGAGTTTTGATATATGACATGATCATTGTTCTGATTCGAGCTTCTATGTCAGAAGGCTGGTCACCAACAGGAACCTTCGTAATTCCTGGGAGATCTACAAGTGTGATATCAAGAACATTTGGTGAAAAAATCTTCAGTCGAATCTGCTTGTCTGAGACACCTTTGTTTCCCCCAGCCTCCCTATCAGTTTCAGCCTGCAGAAAGGATGTAAGGATATAAAAGTGAACAGAAAGATAAAAAGGAAAATAATAATAATAATAATAATAATTAAACTAGTACACTTAATATCTTATGAGCACATCACCAGCAAGAGTGTCACATTCTATACAGATGAAACAGATGAAAAATCTTAGATTCAACCTCTTTTCAAGCTTAAAGCGTGAAAATCAACCAGTTCTTACAGATAACAGACCCTCCAACCAAGACAGTATGAAGTGTTGATAGGGTAATAATCTTGATGGCACTCTGAAAGCTAGAGTATCGAATGAGGAAACAATATTCCTCAAAGTTCATTCAACTAATTTACTTTCAATTCATCAATTGTACTCCACTTCACTTCACTAGTATCAAAGGAACAAGTCTCTAAAATATCGATTAGTCCCACTTTATGATTGGAGAAGCATTGGAAGCCACAAACTCAATATATCAACTCCAAATATATGCACATGAGCACACTAAATCACTATTGAACTGAATCAGACCTAAACTCAACCTAATTTGGCAGTGTCGGCGTTATGTGAGGCAAGCTAGCCTGCACTTCTAGATAGAGAAAACAATCTTCATGATTGAAAGAGGTAACAATCGACGTCAAAGATTCTCTTCGCCCTTCCAAAGCAATGTTATAATACAGAAAAGAGAGTTGAATGGCACATAATAATCTATTTTTCTATCTCAGAAGTCATGACCTAAACGATCAGCACCTAGTAATCGATTACGATAAGTTGCTCGCTAAACAAAGAAGTTTGAGATAAAGAATTTGATTCCAGAAGTCGGACCTGAATCTCCCTGCGAATGTCGGAGAAATCGTGGAATCTGCGGCCGGGGAGGTGGAGGAACTCGCCGTACTCGTCGTCGGGAGCGTCGGGCTTGCGCTTGGTCTGGACGAGCTGGAGGACGAGGGGGCGGCGCGTGCAGATGTCGTTGCCGCGGGGGAGGAAGTCGCGGCCGACGAGGGCTTCGAGGACGCTGGACTTGCCGCTGCTCTGGCTGCCGACGACGGCGACTTGGGGGAGGTCGATGGTGGATTGGCTTCCGACGCGGGCGAAGATGTCCTGAAGGCGGTTGACGAGGGAGATCACGGTCGAACCGAGAGGAGCAGTAGCGGATGCAGGAGGAGCAGGTGCCTCTTCCGCCATGGATATCGATCGGTGGAACCCTAGCTAGGTTAGGGTTTTCAAACGATTGATTGGATTGGGAGTGGGGACTCACCCGTTGCTGTGTCGTGTGTCTGGGCTCTGCCTCCCTCACCGTCTATTCTAAATTCCAATTTCAATTGCTTTTGGCGTTTGGAGAAGTTGAATTGAAATGAATGATATGGGAGCTGTGTGACGTGTCGTGGGGCTTTAAGCTAGTACAATACACGCCAACGGCAACAAAGAAATGGGAAAAAAACTTAACAAGGATGTGGGGAGTAACTCACACAAACAAACAGTAACAAGTAACAACATTCAAACCCTATTTTGCCCTCCTGTCCTGTTGAATCCTGCGTTACGAGTTAGGACGGTCAAAAGAAAAAGGACAAACTGCTTAAAATTTGAAATTTGAAATTAGAAAAGAAAACTGAAGAAAAAAAATATATATTTATAACAATATATAAAATATTTTTATATACATATTTTTAAGACATTTCTACTTTTTTACTTATTTTTATTTTAATATTTAAATCTATAGATAATCATACAAATATTTTTTATTTTTTATTTAAATTAATAAAAAAATATTAAATAATTTTTAAATTTTTTAAAAATTTACATATCCCTTTTTATTAAAAATTATAAAGAATAATTTTTTTTGTATATATATAGTATATAAAATTCTTGCCTTGGTATAAGTACTTGTTTATTTCAAACTTTTTTATAACATTTATTACACTTTCATCTTAATGTTAATCAAATTGTGTAAGTGAATTATGGGTAATAGCAAATTCATTTTCATATTTGGGTATTGAAACTATAAGGTCTTATTTAATACCTTTTAAATTAATATTTTGATATATTGTATTATTAGATCTTTAAAAACCTTCTATCCATATTAAAAGTTGATAAAGATGATACAAGAGTTCTAAAAGACGTAGATCTTCTTAGTGGACTAAATGCTACTTCTATTGTTCTTAATTTATATTTAACTATGATGTCTATTAAGACATGTTTACGGGTTAAAAGATCTTAAAGTTTCCATTTTAAATCATTTGTTATTTCATTATGTCTTAAAGTTTTAGAAATCGTTGCATTTACCTTTTTTCTAGATTTATCATAAATAAAGTAGTTTTATCTTTTGGAGACATTAACTATGTTCCAGGGACTAATTGAGTTTTTATTTCCTTATAAAATATTCTATATACTATAGTAGTTGGAAATGAATTTTGATTCCATTCATCTTCCAACATTTTTATGTCTAACATAATATTATTAGAAGTGTTATGAAACTTTTAATAACTATCCAATAATTAAGGTAATTATTTATTTAGATTTGACCTTTATGTAAATTAGTTTCAAACACAACTGAGATTTGATTTTCAAGTTTTATAGATCTATTATCTCATAAGGCTACATATGTCGGGATATTTATTCCTAGCTTGAACAAAGGTTTTATGAGCTACTTGGATAAATCATATGTGGAGGCATCTATAATTTTTTTTTATATATAATTTACAATTAGTTGTTTAGAAAATAAGAGTACGGTGTCATGAATAGATTTTAATTCAACTTCCTTTTCAATGATTTTAATCACATATGCAATTTTAAACTTATCATTTCATGAAGTTTTATACATGGACGATATTTCTAACTTAAGAAGAGTCCATTTAGAAATTTGATGTTTTATTTATGGAATTATTGGCTTATGTTGAATTATATTTGAATTAGTTTTTTCTTCTTGTTCAAAAATTAAGTTTACATCTCACTTTTCTTTTCCGTTATACAATATTTTTATTATTCTTAAGGCTAAGGACTTAGACTTATTAGAACCACCACATGATTTACTACTACTCCTTTGGACTTACAACCTACATCCAATGATTAAACAGTACATTAACCTCTCTTTAGGATGGGTTCAATTAACGAAAAAATTATTTTTCAAAAAACTTAATCAATTTACAAGTAGAAAGCCCTAATTTAAGTTTATGCACAATAAAAAAAATTAAACAACTTTTTCACTTTCGAATTTCTTATGCGACGTTATAAATGTTATTTAAAGTAAGTTGAATATCTATAGTTTTGATTACGATTCTATTTATACTTTTATTAAGTCGACGATAGTTTTCAATAAATTTATTATGATAATCAGTTAACCTTGTAATATATTTATTTATCTTTTTAGAATCTTATCTAAGCTCGTTAAAATAAGTAGAAGAATACATGTATGTTACCAAGAAATTTTTTTTTCGAGTTTGACTCTAGTACCAAATGATATCAAATGCGCAATAATTTAAAATGGAAATAAAAATAATTAATGCACAATAAGTAAAAGGAAATATATGTATATATATATATATATATATAAGGAGGGATATGTTTACTTTAAGAGTAAGTTTACTAATACTTACTTTCTTTAATAATTCATGTTCTATATCAAATTTTAACGATGATATGATTTTTAAGTTCTTAATACATAGATCAAATCTGCAAAATTTTTAAAAAATAAAAAATTATTAGATACTTCATTTCATTAATTCAAATCAATGTATAAAAATAATTTTGTGATTATCTGTCAATTTGAATTAAATGAAATGGAGTATCAAATAATTTTCAAATTTTTAAAAAATTTTGCAAACTAGATTTATGCATTAAGAACTTTAAATTCAATGGTTGAATTGTTGAAATTTGTTGTAGAATACAAATTATTGAATGAAGCAAATTTACCTTAATCTATATCCTTCATCTATATATATATATAATTAATGTAGCTCTATTTTTAAAGATGAATAAGAGAAATATAACGGCATTTCTTTATTTTTTTTTATAAATAATGTTATGAACTTTTGATTATTGCTATTTATATGTATCTTTGGAGATAATAATAATATTATTATTATTAAAAACGTTCGCGACATACTTTTTTTTTAAATACATTATTAATTATAGATTAAAATTTATTAAAAATTGCAAGCTTCTTGGATACTATTTTTTGTTTGTAAAAAATTTATAATTGTTACAACGAGAAAAACCTAAATTATGATAGCTAACTTGATAACTCAATCCTCTGCTTATTTGACTAATCTCCTGTATTTTGTATATATATATTTTTTAATGTTTTAATAAATAATAGCTCGAAAACATAGTCAATCATTTCATCCTAGACAGTGTGATTGGGCTCATCTACTTCAGCCATCACGTGTACAATCAGTAGAGCCCACTGGACCTTCTTCTTCACAGGAAAAATGATAGTTCGTGTTCACTTTCACTCCTTCCATTACTAACCTTCAACAAACGGAAGAGGAAAAGACCGTTACAACGACTTTCATTTTCCCGCCACAATGCGACTTCCCCGAGAAAACCCGTTTCCCATTCCAAACTTGGTGCTCCGGAATCATCCTCGCGTTTCTTTCGGCTGCGCATACCTCTCCACCACCGTCTACATCGTCCTCTACGCCTTCTATCTCCTCACGATCTTCGTCTTCTCCGCGCAACTACTCTCTCTCCTCCAGGTTCCTCCCTCTTCCTCTTCTCTTCTCTCTTTCCGAATCCAATCTCACGCCACTCACGCCCTCTCCTTTCACCGAAGCTCGATTTCAATGCGCACCGCGCGCCGCCGTTCTCCTCCGGCGTGTTCCACTCGCCGGAGGAGGCCTTCCGCTTGGACTACGACAGGATGGAGGAGGAGTTCAAGGTGTTCGTGTATCCCGACGGAGATCCGGAAATTTACTTCCACACGCCGAGGAAACTCACCGGAAAATACGCCAGCGAAGGCTACTTCTTCAAGAACATCAGAGAGAGCCGTTTCTTCACCGATGATCCTCGTCGAGCTCACCTCTTCTTCCTTCCTATTTCTTGCCACAAAATGCGAGGCAGAGTACGTTCTCTTCTACTGTTCTCTTCCTTCCTAAGAGAGAGTTTCGGCATTAGTTGAATCGATTGTTCAATGCCGATTTACAAATTGTTGAAATGTTTTTCGAGTGCGAGCTTCGTTATTCAATCGTAATAGTGTAATATAACTAATTATTGTCGTATTGCAGATAATTGCTCAATAAGATCAGTTTCACTATTAGATTCGAATTGTTCTCAAACGAAGTAATTTTTGAAGTATCGAATATTTATCACTTTAGTCTCTAAGTTGATATAGTACTTAAGTGCAATTAAGAAATTAATTTAAATTCTTTTTAATATTTGATGATTATTTAACATGATTTATAATATTTCTAATACTTCCTATTGAAGTATTGAATATTTATCACTTTAATCTCTAAATTAATATAATAATTAAGTAAAATTAAGAAACTAATTTCAATGTTTTTATAATATCTGAGGATTTCTAATATTTCTAAGACTGCTAAGTAATTTTTTTCTTCTTACTTTAGAAACTATTCAAGAAAGAAGATAATTATGAGGATGAAATTGGTGTTTTACACGTTCTTAAATGGTATAAGACCGCTGCTTATAAGCAACCCCGTGTGCCACATCACTACCACATCAGCTCTGGCCCATTCCCCATTGAAGATGCTCTAATCATTGAACAACCCTGTTTATTTATGACTCTTGTCACCTATCAGTTCATATCACTTCACACGTTAATTTTGCTTTAAAATTAAGTTCTTCATATATTTACAATAGATTCTGGAATACCGTATCGTGTTGGTGTATGTTTGTATAACATTCAAGTGTTGTAGTCGTGGTGGCAGTTACCTAGCCTGGTTTCCTATGAGTTGTAATGCGCATATGAATTATGCAGGGGTTGACAAACGAGCGAATGATGGATGAAGTAGAGAAGTACGTGGAGCGCCTAAAGTTTAAGTACCCTTACTGGAACAGAACCTTGGGTGCTGATCACTTTTTTGTGACTTGCCACGATATCGGAGTGAAGGCTACCAAAGGAGTTCCACATCTGGTGAAAAATTCGATACGAGTGGTTTGTCCATCAAGTTATGACGACGATGATTATATTCCACATAAGGATGTTGCTCTCCCCCAAGTGCAGCTGCCATTTTTTCACCCTCCAGGAGGGAATGACATCAAGAATAGGTAGTTCCACGTTTTTTTTTTTCTTTTCTGAATCAATCCAACAGATTAGTCTCTGCTTAAAAACTGGAATTATTTCACCCATCAGAAACGGAAATTTCAATTCATGTCAATGAAAATATTGCAGGAACACCCTTGCTTTCTGGGCTGGTCGTTCTGATTCTAGATTGAAAATTGAATTAATAGCTACGTGGGACAATGATACTGAACTTGACATCCAGAACAGCAGAGTCGACCTTGGAGCGACTGGGCAAGTGGTATACATGGAGAAACTTTATAAATCCAAGTTTTGTTTGTGCCCTCATGGGCCTATCGGCAGCAGTCGTATCGCAGACTCAATCCACTATGGGTGTGTTCCAGGTAAACCATATCTGGTAGTGGAAACCTACAACTTCTTATGTTCTGTTCTCTGCAAATTTTTTATTTATTCTGTCTGTTTGTCCATAGCTTAGTTAGTTACCCCCTCGTTTGATCAATTTGTTTATACTTCTTCTGCAAGTACTGCCCGCGTTTATTTATTTTTTTGCACCCAGAAAACTATTCTGACTGTTGGAAAAAGTCTCCAGACTCCAATACAGAGTAACATGAATATAATTGTTGGCCGCCCAACGGATTTTGATTTTGCTAAGTAATTAACCAACTTGGTCCAACTCCCACTTTTGCTCTTGACAAAAGTGTGGATATATTCTTTTATCAAATTTCATTTGCTGCACAAACCAGGGAATGAGAAGCTAATCTATTTCATAGAAGAAAATTTAGAAAATAAATAAAGAAAGAAAAGAAAATGGTCAAGGAAAAGAGACCCCTTCTCTAGTGCACCTCACCACACCAGTTACTGAATTATGTTGGTAGCCCGGTATTGCATCTAAGTATCTTTTACCTGCAGATAGCTTGTAAAGGGATTGTAGTTCTGCACATTCCCTTCTATGGTAGTTTACGTATTACCTTCTAATGTTTCGCTTCAGCCATTTCTGCCATTCATAACGGAGAAAGTTATGTAGAACTAGTCTCAAAAGAATGATCTGCTTCTTGTCTGTCTATTTATGTGGCTACCTCAGACTTTCGGTTATATTTCACATAAAATTGTGCTATTAGTTGCCATACATGAAAAATATGCTGTTCTCCATGTCCCTTGTTTGTCTTTAAATGCTGTTCCCTAACGGAAGTTCTTGTCCGTCTTTCTACAGTTATCATGTCAAACTATTATGACCTGCCTTTTAATGATATTCTGGATTGGAGGAAATTTTCTGTTATACTGAAGGAAACTGATGTTTATCTTCTCAAAGATATTCTCAAAAGCATATCCGAGAAACATTTCATGACATTGAATCAGAACTTGGTGAAGGTACGATCAATAAAAGTACTATAGTTCATTTTCTCAACTTCTAAATGTTATAACAATTTGATGAGAAATTGTGGGGATAGTACTGAAGTTACTTATCCTAGTGTAAGAAGTTGGAAGTTTGACATCTATTCTTTTCAGTTTTCAGTTATATCATTCTTCATACTACTTGTTTTATGTTGGGGCATTTAAGAGCATAATATATCATACAATAATGTAGAGAATTGCTTGTGATTCTATCATCATATCTGTACGATAGAGTAACCTGCGTCTTAATATCACGAAACTGGAGGGGAGTAACCCCTTAAACTAATTAACTGTTATAGTTATACCCTCTTAAAGTAGACAAATAAAATCTTTATTATCAAGTGAATTTAGTGAGAGCAGTCCACAAACTCTTATCACTCCTCGAACTTCCTATTTCCCTCCCTTCCAAATTTCTAAATCGAGCAATTTTCTTTTTGATGAGACATTGAGTATTTCTCGTCCGAAGAAGATAAACTCTAATTTTTCATATCTCTCTCTTCTAATTTTCTAGTTATGTTGTTCAGATCCAGAAGCATTTCAAGTGGAATACACCTCCAGTCAGACTAGATGCGTTTCATATGGTCATGTATGAACTCTGGCTGCGCCGCCATCTGATTATGTATTAACATTTTCAATAAACTCACGCACTGTTATGGAAAGCAAGGAATTGTTTCTGTACATAAATGTTGATTCACCACTCCTGACCTCAAGTTGGAGAATCCCTAGAACAATTGTAACCTGAATTCAAACTTGTTTTACCACGAGAAATTCCCTGCATAAAATTAGGCGATTAACAGCCTCTTTTAGCAGAAGAAATGTATAGGTCTGCATGAAACTCAAAACCCTTCAATGAAGAAAAGGGATTTTAAAATGTTTTAGCGAGAAAGCAAAAGATGCTGGTGTGCCGGTTTGGCTTTGGCATATTACTAAAAATTGTTTTCGGCTTCTGGTTCCTCCACTCCAGCAAGAGTAACCAAAGACTTCTCCGCATAATCTTACGATTTCTACCTCTAGTGACATTACTTCAATATAACTATTGAATTATTTGTTACTAAATAGGATACTTTTTTTAACACCTTAGCTAAAACTCTCGAAACAAATTTCAAATTTCAAGTGTCAATCCAATGAAAAGCCATAGACCAACTCATACCTCTGCTCCTTGTGTAAACCCAATTCTAATTACCACAAAAGTTATCAGTGGGTATTTACGCTATTTTGATATCGAAGAAGCTCATTAATAAAAACTTATTTTATTTTATTAAGTTTTTGATTGGCTCAACCAAAATCGTCTTGTTGCTACTTGACTCTCCCAATTTTGGTTTTTTTGCTAGATTGATTTTTGGGTCTTCTATTGAAGGATCCTCTTGCTTCATACCCTAACTTTTTATTTTTAAGGCTCGTTTGTTTTCTACAGCTACTATTTCTTCATTTTGGTCTCCCCTTGCATTTTGTCCCAGACATTGTTTGGTCAAAATTTGTCTGCGACACATTATAATAACACACGACAATAAATCATCCTTGACTCTCGAAGTACTAGAGAATCAACCCAATCCTTTATCCTAGTCAAGCTAACCGCAATTTAAACTTATACCTCAATCATAGTTTGACCACAATCTCACGAAGCCATCGAGAAGCCAAAGTTTCTTTAGCAATCCTTTTTTGGTGATATCCATATCATCGAGACATCTTGCTGGTAGGCATACTGAGCAGGAAAGAACTTAAAAAGAAACCAGATGAACGCACGAAAATTGTTGAATGAAAGGCTTGCTTACTGTAACTAAGGTATGCACTAAAGAATCAAGCGATTGATGTTAAATTACTACACTATCGGGACTAACCAAAGATGGGGTTTAGGAATAATACAAGGCTGGATATTACACGATTTCAGGTGGTGACAAAAAGGAAAAGAGAAAACAGTACAGGCATAAATAATGGGCCATATGTCATGATCCACTAAGAATAAAAGCTTGTAGAAGACTCTGCGCTGCTTTAGTCTCATTAGGTGAACCGGAAATGACGATAGTCCTGTCAGTTGTTCCAGGACGTTCGCGGATAACCACCTTTGCACCCGATATCTAATAAGTACAAAAATAAAGTTTCAGATGCCGAAAGGAAAATCAAGTTATTAAATCATAATATTTTTGCAAGTAATTCATCCTCAAATTATCAATGCCACAGATCTAAATAAAAATATAAAAAAATGATAAAATACTCCCAGCATTTTAAATTTATCTTATTTTATTTTATTTATTTTATTGTAAATCAACTAAAAAGTTATTGAATTGCCTTATTTTTTGGAAATCTTAGAGCATTAGAATTGGACTACTTTATACTCTATTAATAAACTGTGACTCCAATGCTCTCACTCGTTCCTATTAGTCAAAGTATCAATACATGAAGTTGATAATGATAAAACAATAAGTAATACTCCTTGGTTTTCGAAAATGAGATAGACAGAAACAGAATAATTTGAAAGTATCAATTAATTTGAATTCAAATCAAAATGCAAGTTCATAAGGATTAAACGGTGAGCTGGTGAACAAGTAAACAGATATATAAGCGCTTTATCCAAGTTTGTGTACCTGTCTCAGACGAGCCAAATTGCTACCATTTTCCCCATATACAGAGTCAATAGTATCATCAGGAACCACAATTTCTACGGTCGTATTAGTCACTATAGCAGATTTACTTCCACTGCAGACCAAAAAAGGAACAATAATAAGAAATTGACAGTTGCAGCATTCTATTTTATATGTTCAACTGACTATTTCCATCGCTCTTTTATAAACCATGTTTTGTTGGCTACACTTCACACCAAAGCAAGGATTTCAAATAAGAAAAGCAACGTTAAATCAAATAGTGTATACTAGTCAATTATAATGGTTTGTCACTGAACTGGTAGAACAATACACTTGTTGTCCTCGTGATAAAGGACTTATACAGAGAGTATTTTCTGTCCACAAACTGCAAATAACAACACCTGCTTCATTACACAGCCAACTATCAAATATATCCCGATATATAACTGCCATCCGTTATTTTCTATGAATAACTGTCATCAAGGTGGTTTCTATATCTAATACAGAACAGCTAATGCAGGATAAATTATTTTCTATTCAATACTAGCAGGTAAAAGAGGCACTTCATGCCTCTTAATTTTTTAAAAATTAAAAAAAAAAAGATAATTTAAGAGTGGTCATGAGTGATTATTCACGAAATATGAGAGGTTTTTTTTCTTGTTATATTATGGTTGAGACCAGAAACAGTTACACTTTCCTGTATCCCTTTATAATATGTAATATTTATGTATGTATAGATGTATAGATTCTAATAATACATTACTGTTCTTAACTTCTGCTCATAACCACCAACATGACAGTTATAATTAGACATATCTATGATACATGCCTGCTCATGACAATTATTATCAGTTCGCACACGCACAAAAAGTACTTAAAATGCATGGTACAATATCACTAAATATTGAGTTTCAAAAAAGCAGGCATCCTCGGTATTAAAAAAAGTTTAAAAACACACGGTTCCGATAGTGTAGCAGAGTATGTCAGAAAATATTATTTGATACAAATAAGCAATTTTCAAGAACATGATTCAAAAAATCATAAGGGTAGTTTATGCCATAGAAATCTACATCCATCACAATACACCATCATAAATAGCTCTTAATATTATTAAAATCCTAAAATTTGAGATAACAAGAAAACCCACTGTTTGTTTCTGATCAATATATAATTATAAATATGCTATTTGAATTAAAATGAGTCTAATTAGTTTTGTAGATCAACAACCTGACAAGTTCTAAGCCACCTTTCCGAGATGTCAATCCCCAACTAACATCATTAATGCCTCTTGAATTTATCCCAGCCACTGTCTGCTATCAAATTTTAATCACAAAAGTAATTGATAAAATATAATAATAATTTGTGAATGTAAAACCAAACAGCACAGAGAAAGAGATATACTGGTGACATCCACAACCCTGGTGAAGCAGGGCGATCTAAGCTTCTAGAAAGAGCAAGATGATCAATGCCTTGAGCAAAAGTATGTCTACTCATACTATGAGAAGTGGCAGCAAGAGATTGGCTTCCATGAGGAACAACATCCTGCGGTCTTCCATATGGACTGGTATCAACTCGTACAGAAGAAAGGCTCCTGGTTCCAGCACTATTCTGTGTGCTGGCAAACAGATTATCTCGCAGTCTACCAGTTGCATTATATAAAGCATCTTGCACACTTGAAAAATCTCCTGATATCTGAGGGAAAAAAGGATATAGTTAGTTAACTAATAAACATCACCAAAAAGATTATCATAATGACTTAAAAAAAATATAGTGAACTATATATGAGAAGTTTTAGGCAACCATAGAAATGCTCTGGGAAACAGGATTGATGTCTGGTCAATTCTAATAAGTGCAAGGGAAAACTATAGATATACACTTAAGGATAATAAATATTTGCAGAATGCATGTGGCAAACAGTAGATTAACTTTAAATATTTAAATGACACATAATTACAATCGAAGAGTTTTGCAGAAAAGGTCACTAAAATTAGCATGATTAAGGATGAGAAATTTTATTTTAGTTTAAGGTGGGGAATTTTCGGAGTTGCCAGATACACTGAACACATTCATTGAAAAAATAAAAGCATTCTTTTGCATGTTTTATTTGAAAAATATAATAAAACAAAGTATCATGTCCAAACCTGTACAACTTGATCATTATCTGATGCACATTTTGGCACCTTATCAGTCCCAATCATTCTTATGCTAGCCCCGGTTGCCTTTCGCATTTCTGATACTATCACTCCACCTTTTCCTAACAAACAACCAACTTGGCTTGATGGAACTACAAGACGTGCAGTAACAGTTGACCCCTTACTTAATCCAGAGTCTAGCCCCTTCTCAAAACCAGCCTCAATGGACCTGGAGTAAACAAGCACAGCAGCCTTTTGGGCCGGGGAATATCTTGACTCGACATTCTGCAAAAAAGATGAAGCGACCACCAAAGAAAAAGTTGATAAAAACAATCAAAATAATGATACACATACAACTGGTAGACAAACAAGTACAAACAGAAGGATTTTATTTAACAGACCTCTAAAGCAGTAACAGTAATTAATCGATCATCACACTCAGTTACTGAAGGACCAATACTTATTGTTGCCCCTGTCTCACTTTGAAGAGCTTTAATAATACTGCCTCCCTTTCCAATAACTCCACCAACTCTATCACTTGAACAAAGTATTCTGAAGGTGACTTCCTGCTGAAGGGCTTTTGGTTCCAGGGATGAGACTCTATCAACTTCCACTGGCAGTGAATGAACTCTTGTGGCATAGCTGTTAGAGCAACTGGATAGCGTAGACAGTGCAGAGCTCCTCAGAAAAAGATGATCTACAGTCTCTCGAGGTACTGCTGTTAAAGCCCCGTGTGGAGCAGCAGTTAAAGTCTCACGAGGAAGTGCATCTAATGGTTCATACTGAACCATATCATAAGGTTTGCTTCCCATCATCTTTGTTCTATCAGTAGAAGGACAATCTTGAAGACGTCGCGAGACTGCAATAAGTGCCTTCTTTACAGATGACACTCTGCCTTCTATCTACCACAGTCCACAAATCCAGAACATGTTTTGTCAGCATAAAAAGAGAAACTTTGCACAGCATAAATAATTTGAAGGTCATTTACATATTTACAAATCCTTGATTTGTTAGTTGAGAAAATATTACCTATCTTAACCCATGAAATCCAAAATATGCCTTATCAAAGGTAGTCAAAGGCAAAAGATGCTCTAAGGGACAAGACCTCCCTAATACCCTCACAAAAAATACACTGCTAGCAACCAAACTCTCACCTCCAGTTTTAATTAAACAATAATGAATCGACACTCAAACTTATTAAAGAGAAAAGTTAACTACAAACTAACTATTAAAAAAAACAATCCAATCCATGAACCAAATACATTCAGAGAATGTGAAAGCAAAAGGGGATAACTTTCAGCTTCTTATTTTGGGATTTTTTTTCTTGTAAAGAAATCATTTTCTTTCATTGAAAAATAATGTCTCTCAATATCCATTTTTGTGAGGCAAATGTACAAGATTATATTAATTATATTAATATTAGTTATCAATTTAGATCTTTTGTTATATTACTCATATTTCATCTCGTTTTAGTTCATTTGAGATTTTTTCTTCATCTATAAGTGTGTGCGGGCGCGTGCGTGAGTGTGTGGATAAAAGGCATGCATATGAGCTGAACCAGTGTTTATGGGCTAAAAACACTAGCTGTGTTAGTGTGTCTGTCTTATAGTCCATTCTTAATGGATAATAAATAACGGATAATAAATAACGGATAATAAATAACCAAAAAGTGTTTCATACTTCATTTAATTTCAGTTCATTTGAGTGTTTTTCTCTCTCTCTCTATGACTATGTATGTGCTTCGGCACGTGTGCACAAGCGTGATGGTAAGGGCATGTGTGTGCGCCAAACCAATACACGTGGGAATGAGAATGCACGTGTATTGAACCCGTGTTTATAGGCTAAAAACACTAGCTGTGTTTGTTTGGGTCCATGTCAGAATCAGTGCTTCATTGATAATAATAACTGATAACCAATCTGAACTTCATAGATAACAAATAACCGATAAGAATGTCATAAATAACAACTAACCAATAACCAATAACCGATAGATAACAAATAACCAATAACCGCTAACTGATAACCGTCAACCGATAGATAAAACATAACCGATAACCGTCAACCAATAACCAATAGATAAAACATAACCGATAACCGTCAACCAATAACGGATCTGAGCTTCATAGATAACAAATAACCTATAACTATTATGAGTTTCATTGATAACAAATAAGCAAAACAACAACCTATCAAACTGTCCCCTCTACTCCACACAGGCATTAACCTTTTCAACTTCAAGAGTATCCAAGGAAGTTTCTCAACATCACAAATCTTCTATGAACAACTCCAATGCAGTATGCCAGTATCCTACAATATCAGAAAAAACTAATCCCACTACACGCCTATCAGCTCAACACGAAATGTTTAACCTTAAAAACACGAGTGGACACTCGACAACCAAGCAGAACAAACACCAGCAGTAGCAGTCAAACGCCTTAGTGATGTTAACCTAAAATGTCAAATGACAAGTGAGAAAGTAAATAAGAGCATGAATAAGAATCCATACCTCAATAATTTCATCAGAAGCCGAGGCGCATGGCGGCAAATCATCATTCAGAACCCTAATTTTACATCCAGTGTCTTTTTTGATCCTCTCCACCACCTTCCCTCCCTTGCCAATAACAGAACCGGCCTGCGCGGAGTCCGCCACCAGCCGGCAGGACATCATGCGGTCCCCAACCTCGAGGCCTTCCGTCTCCGCGGCCACATCGAGGATTCTATCGAACACCTTCAGCAGCGCTTCCTGCGCCTTCGAAACCTTCACGACCTCTTCGTTTCTCAGCACGACCTCGCCACTGAGCACGGCGTCGGCGATGACAAGGATGACGCGGTCCGGCGACTCCGGCGGCGCGTCCTCGATTCGGATCTTGGCGCCGGTGGACTTCTGGAGCGTCTTGATGACGGAGCCGGACTTGCCGATTACGCCGCCGATGCGGGAGGAATTGCAGAGGAGGCGGAAGGCCACGTGGCCGGACGGCACCGGGAGCGGCGGCGGTGGCCTGGATGACCTGGAACGCTTGGAAGATCCGTTGGTTGAAAAAGGGTTAGGGTCGGGTGCGGAGCGTTTAACTGGCGGAGAGAGAAAGGTGCTTCCCATAATTCTCTCTCTCTCTCGGAATTGAGTGAAGCTTTGATGAAGAAGAAGAGTTGCAGAAGAGGGAGTTCGGTTGCTAAAATGCGCCGAGGGAGAAGGGCCTTGTGCGCACTGCGCCTAGGGTTTCCCAACGCGCGCAAACCTGGACTTTGTCACTGTTTTTTATTTTATTTTATCTCTGAGGATCCATTTGGGAGACGTTGATCACTTGATGATGGTCTCACAGACCGCCAGTAGTTATATAATACGATAAAATTGAGTGAATTTAACTAAACATCATACTTCATTATATTTTTCATGTTTTATCTACTCAAGAAATCAAATTTGATCATTGATTATCGTTAAATAAAAGATATAATAAATGCAATGCACTATTAAATATTATACAAAAATACAAATTTTTTATTATTAGAGTTGTATTTTTATTAGACTTAAATCGATCATATATATTGTGTTATTCAATCTCGACAGAGCTTTTACGTAAAGATTATGAACCAAACATATTTGGTAATTGTAACGACTTAATAAAAATTCTAAAAAATTAAAAGAAACTATTTGATAAGTTAAACATGTTGGAAATATGCAAAACCAAATGATCAAAACGTTGAGATTAAGGTTCATGAAACATATTAAAATATTAGGGTCATGAAGTCTTGTTACTAGGTTAAAAGAATGTTGAGATTCAGGATTATTAAACATATTGAAATATTAGGGTCATGAAGTCTTGTTACTAGGTTAAAAGAATGCGAATCTTCAAGGAGATGCACATTCATTCTGACATAATCTAGAGAGAAAGGAGAAATTTTTAAGTGTTTCGATAGTAAGGACATCTTTATGGTCGAAACAAGAGCGGTCATTTTAAAACCCTTTCATTTCCCATTTTCTTCTTTCATTGTAACCTGAAACTCTATAATTGACATGTACTTTTTGCCCAAATCAAAAGTAAGAAGTGTATACATTGTTGACATACTTATGCTTCATTTTCTTTTATAGAATTTATAAATGTTGGTAGTATACCAAAAGTGTAACAAGGGTTAATCCACTTTTGACATTTTTCTTAGTGTTTTGTAAGTGGAAAAAAGAGTGACATGACTAAAAAAAGCAAAAGATAACTAATGAATATATTCAAATCAAGGTAAATTCCCAATTTAAAAAAAAGTATATCATTGTAGCAACCCACCATGGCATCTTGTTAGGCAAGAGGATGGAGAAAAAGAGTAGGTTTCCAATATTGCAGCCGAATGAAGTCCTAGCTAACGACAGTCGCGTTATGATTGGCAATGATAAGAATCGAAGAAAAAGAAGAGAAAAAGAAAGAAAAAACAAGTCATTGAAAATCATTTAGTTGACAAAGGATAACAAAACGTTGTAACTTGTGACAAAGTTAATTTTGAGGTGAATTCTAAAACATAGATAGTGTACAAATGAATCATTGAAATAGACTATTAAATATAATATTATTATAATAAATGATTATATTGGTTATTGATTACCTATTAGATAAGAAATAGAATGATTGCAATGTAGTCTTAAATATTGACAAAAAAAAAAATTCATTGTTGGAGCTATCATTCTCAACTCGTCCATGTCCTCATGTCTTCCTTCATAGATGCCTATAACTTTTGAATCAATGCATGTTTTTGGACCAAACCAGAAGTAGGTAGTGTATGCATTATTGCCATACATATGCTTCATTTTCCCCTTTTAGATCCATAGAAATTACCTGTATACTAAAAGTTTATCAAGGGTTAAACCATTGTTAACAACACCATTAGAATTAGCTTAGTGGTCAAGGAAAAAAGAGTTGGAGTAGTTAAAAACATAAAAATCTATGTTCGATCCCTAATGTGACTATCTTTGTAAATTATTATTAACATATTTCTTGGTGTTTTAAAAATAGAAAAGAGTGAAATAAAACAAAAATAAAATAAAATAATTAATTAATAAATTTAAATTAAGATGAATTCCAAATCCACACAAAGCATGTCATTGCGACTGCCAACCATGGCATCATGGAAGAGTGAGGAAGGAGAATAAGTAAGCTTTCAATATTATGATCAAAGGAGGCCCTCAAGTAATAACAACGATTGTGTGATGATTGACAATAATAGATGAGAAAAGAAAATGTGGAATAATAATAGAAGGAAACGAAAAAGAAAATAGAGTGAGAATGAATTATCAAAAATTGCTTTGTTGAGAAAGGACAACAAAGTACCACCAGTTGAGACAAATATAATAAACTTATATTTTCTATTTTTTCTCAAATTTTTCCTTTCTTCCTCCTTCCTTTTCTCCCCTATGTTGGTTTATCATTATTTTTCTTTTAATGTACTTTTTCTTATTCTTGATCTATTTATTGCTTACATTGCTTGGTTCATCTTTCCTCTTACTAGTTGAAGAGATTCCTTTATGACTATAAAGAAATGCAATGGCAAGGATGGATTTAAATATATTTAAACTTGTTTTGTGATGTATTTAATGAAAAAACTTAATTGTAATGAGAATGATAGTTTGAATTATTGATCATCGTAGATCCTCAACATTTTTTGCTCATGTTGTGCTAAATTCTTTGGTTTTTAAAGAATTAAAAAAAACTATTATATATATATATATACACACACAAATTTATATTTATATTTATGAATAAATGGTCATACACGCACATGTTTCTTATAAGTTTGGATTTGTTGGCGAGTGAGGAAAAAAATTGATTTTCTAAATTTTGTTTCACTTTTTTTTTAATAATTGAGTTATTATGATCCTTTATTTTTCAACAATGGACTAGTTTGGTAATTGATGATACTAACACTAATAAATTTAACTATTTGATGCTTGCTAACTAAAATAATTATGACTATATAATAAGTCATTCTTTTCACTCTAGTACAAGGATGGAGATTACATGTTGGAATTTTGTGTGGTGAAAAATATATTTTTTGGATTCTTAAATATTGAGTGTTTAAGGAATGATTATGCAACATTTAAATGATCTCTAAGAGGAATAAGTATGTAGAGAGAAAAAGAAATTATTGATATGGTCAAAGTAAAAGTTTTAGGGACCATATAATTAAAAATGTAATGCATATCTAACATGTTAGGGACCATAATGTTCATTGTTTTCTTTTAATTTTAATTCTTGTTTGCTTTAAATAAATCAACTTAAAATATCTTTTGTGGTTTAAATTAGGATGTGACTATGAAATTGTAAATGGGCTTTCAATCCCTAAGATCATAGTCAATTCTCATTGTTTTAAGTTTAAAATTTTATTACTAGTAGCAGATTGGTATATTTTCAAAGTCTTGTTTAAGTTTTTAATGTCATTAACAAGGATCAATTTATTGATTCACAAAAAATCATGATACTAGAGTAACTAGACATGATAAATATTATTATTATGTATTTTATTTACAAAAGGATCATGAGACAACATGAAAAATGATTAAGAAAGATAGTAAAAAAAAGTAATACTTTTTATACTTAATAAATTATAGGGCAACTTTTTATCTTAAGTACAAAAACACCTACTTTTACGATGTTGTACCGACACTACCGCGACACCTACTATCATAATCTAACATTACCAATGTCACCAACCACCACCACCATGTCCTTATTATTCGTCGTCACCACCACCAATGTTATTATTGTCATAACAATTCTTATTATTATTGTCATCATTAAGATGATGATAATAATTCATTATGATAATTAATATTAAAAAAATATTGTAGTAGATTCAACATGACTTTGTTTATGTCATCATTATTTACTAAACAATGTACAAAATCAAAAGTTGTCTAGTAATTTGAACATTTACCTTATATAATTATATTTATCATGTACCTCACACACCTAATAAATACAATCTCTAATTAAAAGTATTTGTATAAATAAAAAAACTTTTTTTTTGTTTATTTCTTTTGAGTGCTTCTAGCATGAAGTACTTTAATACATGTCTCATCCATATACCACTAAATTGCTTGTTATTGTCGATTAAAAATGGAAGAAAAAAAAATAAAAATTATAAATATTTTTAATTTATACTAAATTAAAATCTAATGTATGAATTATAACTCAAGAGGATGATCGTTCTTATGGTTCAACCTAGAAAACATCTATTAACCCAAATTCAACACTGCAACTCATGGCATTCAACATAATTGAAAAACCACAATAAATACAAAACCTATAAGACTCCAAACTCATAACTAGTGCCTCAATCATACATAACAATGCAAACAAATAAAAATTGAGGGGAAAAAATAGTTGTCGAAGCATTAATGAAACAGTACAACAACCATTTATGGCTATTGTATGTTGCACCAATGCTTCTCATCCACATTCTTTGCGTCTCTCACACTCAACCCTAGTAGTGACAGCGTCACTTGCACCACCATCTCCTCTTTTCATACATTTATCTCTTCCCCTTTCTTTTTGGTAAGGTAGTGTTCTACTGTTTGAGACCGTTTTCTTCTTTTCTTTCTCTTTTCTTTTCCCTCATTTCCCTTTTCCTCATACTCTACTAGCGCCATTATCACACATTCACTTCCATACACTCTTTTTTCTCTTCTCCCTTTTATTGCTACTCTCTATCTTTGGTTTGCTCATTATCTCCCTCTTCCCAGGCAATGGAAGCTCTACATCTCACTCAACCCGTTGGAGTTAGAAGTCCCACCGATGCAAATTGGAGGGTTTGGGAGTTAGGATTTGGAAGAAAACCAAAACCTTCCGATTAATCCTTGAAATACTAATTAATTTCATCTAATAATACATTAATTATAGCTTAATTATATTATTTTAAATAAAAATATCAAATTATTTAATTAAAATCTTAGATTTGCTGTTACAAATTTTAGCTATTCAATTTTTAAATAATATATCCAAATCCAATGATAAAAATTACTGCTTCATCCATGAGACACCTAATTAGGTACTTCATGTTAGAATTTTACATTTCTTTTAAAATTTCTTTTTAGACCGACGTTACATCATACATGGACCACTTCACTTTTGTAAGTGTTCCACCATGTCCCACTATTTCTAACCATTGGATTTAAATCTATGGTAAATACTTTAATTTCTCATGTCGGGGTGAATCAACTTGGTACACCCTCCACCTCCCACCCGCTGCCTCCCCTCTCGCATCAAGCGCACATCGCTCCAAACTCGCACACCGTCATCTTCAGCTTCAGACAAAAAGACAATGTCAACAACCACCTCGACTTCTCCTATCCATCATCCATGTGCGGCCTCCGCTTTTGCGCCTGACAAGGCATCGAAAACAAGAGACCCATAGTGGAGTGACTACTTATCCTAGCTTAGATCTCGATCGGTGGTGACACCAACGTTGTTTCCTTTTTCAACTTCTTCCTTTGCCTCTAACCTTAACCTCCGCGGCCAAATCATCTTTGTGCAATGCAGTCTCGCGCAACCTGTCTTCGGACCTGCGGCACCCAGAGCACGTCGTGCACAACGCCTACGTTTGATCTGGCAACTGTACGAGAAGAAGCGTTGCGCGTTGATAACTGGATTCTCTGCTGGAGTGTTCATCCTGCTTTGTTTTCTGCCATGTTTCATGAAGGGAAAGCGGCGACGATTTGCAGTGGTTGACCCAAAACATTGCAGTGAGGAGGAGGAAGAGAAAATGAATATAAAATAAAATCTGGTACGGGTGGTGTATTATAAGATTGCAGGGTTGAGATGAATCCCATCATCCAAAAAAGTGGTGTCGCACATGGTAGCCTCCATCTTCTTTGTAATGTTTGTTATTCTATTTCTTTATATTAATAGGTCTACTACGTCAATTCTATCTAATTTTTTGTTGATGGTTTATGCATGGAATACTATATCCTATTCAAACGAAGAAATAAAAAAAGGCAAATCAAAAGATGGTTTAATCTTCTACCAATGATATCAGAATGAGATAGAGCACTGAGTCCATGGATTATTGGTCAAGTTAACAAGTTATTAACATGAATCAATATATATTGAATATATTAAGATATAGTATTGGAGATGTCAAAAAAAATATATATATAGCTTTAGAGAAGTGGTATAAAATTTTATATATTTAATATATATTGATTCATTTGATTTAATTAGTGATCCCTCAATTTGATTAATGACCCAAGACTTAATACTCTAACTCAATCGATGACGGATTTGATTCTGAAAATCCTGTCATATGTAATGACAAGACTGATCACGATTCTAGTTTCCAATTGAACTAGACGGTCTGGTCCAAGTTTAATAACGGTGCTTCTAACAATCAACCATTTCCTCGATCATCAAAAAGAAAAGATGACTAACAACGAAGATTTTCATTAATCACAAAGATAATGAAGGGGTCGCAAATAATTGGCAATGATGGTACTGCCACCAACACCCGGAAGATAAGATTGAGAGACTATAATGTGCCAAGAACTTTTATATCTACGAAGCATCGTGACACCCCAATAGATGGCCACGATCACAAAATTCCACCAGGGCTAATACAGGTGATTCAAGCAAATAGTTTTTTTGAGTTGTTTTCATGGAGGATCTTAGAGATATTCATACAACTTTGTGATACGGTGCGGATCCAAGGATTTAGGCCAAAAGCTAAGCAGTGACTCAAATATCTACCACATGGGAGTATCACAACTTGGGGAAGTGTTGACAATGAAATTTGTGGACAACTACTTGTCATCCACAAAATCATCCAAGATGAGAAGTGTACTCAAAGACTTTTCATCAAATAGAGGGCGAATCCTCTGACTGTCATCATGTCATATTATAGAGGATTCTATTTGAATCCTTTTATGAGGCGCTACTTCTCAACAAAGATATTGATGGATGCTTCTTGTGGAGGATCATACAATTTGAAGTCGCATATGAAAGTGTTGAAACAATTGAGAAAATGTCAGAAAACAAAAGTAATGTACAAGTAGAAAAACAAACCAAAAGAGGAGTCACATAGGTATATATACCTTGCTACGCTAGTTTGGCTCAAAATAAGTTCATAAGCCAACAAATAGCAATTTTCAGTCAACAACGTGGCCCTCTAAAAATTAATCCAATGGAGGCACTTAACTTGATATGTGACTTGTTTGGGTACACAGTAACATTAACTATGAGGTTTCATGTGAACTATATCAACAATTATACAAAGCAACAAAACAATCCTTATTCTAACGCATACAACCTAGGATCGATGAATCATCCAAACTTCTCCTAAAGAGATCAAGTACACCAAGCTCCTCACACACTAAGGGGGTATTAATATAGAAATTCATCTTAAATGCCTGTTGAAAAAAAGTCTTCACCCGAAATTACAATGGAAAATTGACTTTGAAAATTTCTTCTTTTGTCTAGAAGACTACATAATTTTAGAAACAAAGGATGCCTCCATAAAATTTGGAAGCACAAGAGGAAAGCTTGCTAAACAGGCAAGACAATTATCAAAAAGGCCTCCAAACTCATTGTCTAGTAATAATGTCCAAATCCTAGAAGTATTAGCATGTCAGCCATCACTACCAGAAGTAGAAAGGTAATTTCTTCTCAAACCTAAAAAAGTAAATGAGAACAAGAATGAAGATCAAGAGGAGAATCGTTTAGTGTTGTTTTTTTTATATATTTAAAATATATATTATATATATGATAACACTATAAAAGCATGTGTATGTTCACAGTTAACAATTTACAGTGTGTTTGGTTCTATATCGGTTCAGCAGTAAGAACCAAAATTCACGTAAAAAAAGGTGAAAACCTTGCCAGGATCTAATGTAGCTTTGCACTCATTGTGGATTTGGACACCATTATTTTTCAACTCACTGCTGCACCAAACATACACGATTTTCATCCACTCAACTTCGTGAAACCTAGAATAAAAAAAATGTGCATAAAAAATGTTGCATCCTTGAGCAGTTCACACTATTGAGTTTGGTCATGAAAGTCCAGATGAATTTGATATAGATATACTAGATGAAATAATAATTCATAATCTTATTAAAATTTTCGGTTTGTGGATAGTGCATAACAGAGTGGAAACATAAAAGAATGATACTTGGTTAATGGAAGATTTCATTCATCCAACATAGAAAATTTATATTCAACATGGTATAGTTAAAAAAAAATGCGTACACTGTATAATTAAATTAAGTACCATATGATACACAGGATAATTTGCAAAGGATAATTAATTGGAAATAGTAGTGCACATAAGATTAATCAAGGATACCCTGCGAATGCAGTTCTTCAGGAACGCGAGGAATGAAGAGATATTTGGCTTAACATCATGGTCTGGTTCTCAATTTTTTTAATACTGCTTCAGTATGTAGTTAGCGTCTAGTTAGTCAAATCAAGCAACAGAAATGTGCTTAAGTTACCACATTCAGTCTAGAACTAGCAAGTGGTCAAATCCCAAGATTCAATGTTGCCCGGCAGAAGGATGGTTCTGATGGATATCTTCGAAAGCTAATAAAGGGGCGAAATGTTTTAGTAATTCTGCTTTAATTCTGTATTAGAAACTGCGTAATGGTAGTTATTCACTAATATAAGTTATGGCAGTTATGCATTAGGATTTCTAATAGTAGGGTGCAGTGGCGTATCTAAGATTCTGAGTTAGAAAAGACAATTTATTTAAATAATAATAAAACTAATTATTATTATTATATAAAAAATTGATAGTAGCATAAAATGAAATTAGGGGGTTCAAAAGTATAATAATAGAGGTGCAAAATATTAAAAATTAATATAACTAATTTCAAATGTACTAAGTAAAGGGGGTGCATCACCTTGATTTGGTTGTAGGTCCACCGTCCACCATTGGTAGGGTGTGTAGTTAGGAAAGTGTGTTGTTATTTGCAGGAAGACATTATCCTTTGTAGGAAACTCGTCTCTTGGACAAGAAGTATATTGTTCTATTATGTACGGTTTGGTTTCGGTTTAAAATTATATTTTATCAGTTATTGTACTATATTGTTGACTATTCTAAGGCAAGTGTTAATATCTAATATTTTATATAGGGGAACGATTACAAGAACGCAACCAAGAGATAACAGAAACGAAAGGCATGGGTGCATGCCATTAAAAAAAATGGCATGGCAAATACAAAGCCAAGACATAAGATCATTTTGAGTTGCGCAACAATAAAATATCATTTTTGTGTGCTACAGCCTAGATGGGATTTTGAGTTGCTTAAAATTAGAGAGGTTCTTATATATGGACAAGAAGTATATTGTTGTATTATGTATGGTTTGATTTGGGTTTAGTATTATATTTTATGAGTTTATCAATTGGTGTCCTATTATTATTTATTTTTTGACTATTTTAATGTAAATGCTAATATTTAATATTCTAATATTGGGGAACGATTACAGAACGCAACCAAGAGATAACGAAAAAATAAAGATATGAGTGCATGACACAAAAAATGGCATGGCAAATACAAAGCCAAGGCATAAGAGCATTTCTAATAAGAGTTGCTTAACAATAAAATATTATTTTTGTGTGACACGTGATTTTGGGTTACCTTAAATTAGAGAGTTCCGTATACAAGGGGAAGGGGAGTCATTCCTTGTGAATTGCTTAGCTTTTTTGTGTGTGAATGTAAGAGAGAGAAATGAGATATTGAAGAGAAAGAATATATATTTGTAAGTTAAGCAATTTCTTATAAGAACTTCCATTGGAAGGAAAATTAAGTTTGCTACTTAAAATTGAAGTGACATGTATGGGTCGACTTAAAGAAATAAAATGGTAAGAGCATTGGAGATGCTCCAACACAAACACGAGCTCTTCATTCCCGCTGCTTGTCTACCAAGGAGACACCCTAGTCCCTAATATAAAAAGGAAACCGTATGCTAAACAAACTAAAAGGCCATAAAAAATCGTCACAAAAAAAAAAAAACTAGGTTCAAATACTTTCTGTTATAAATACAAGCACTTTGTCCAGCCAAGCAGATAATCGCATATTAGATCACTTTTATTCACTAATCATGCCAACAATACAATTTCTTTGCATTGAAGGGAAAAATAAATAAGCTAATTTTCTGTGCAGAAGATTAATATCATATTATCATTAGTAAGTAGTAATTGCTTAAACGTGGAGAACTTACCAACTAAATCTGTAGAGAGAATTTACAAGTTGACATTATATACAACAAAACCCTATTGTTGAAGCCTCAGCCGATTGAAGAAGACCAGAAAAGGATGCTTAGGGACCCAGCACACAAATCCAACAATAGGCCCTGCTTTGATGTACTGCAAATCAAAGTCCGACATGTGTCAATCAGAGCCATTTGCACGACAATAATAAAGGATGATCTCAAACTGGATTTGAAATCAAGATAAAACAATTAGATAAGATTGGTCAATAACAGCGTTTCCATCTAGAATCACAAGTTCACCGTCAACCCATCGAGGATTCTGAAATCTTGGCTCTGCAAGCCTCCCTTGACCTTTATAGCGTGCAATCTGTGATGAGAATAACATCAAAATATTAAGCAAAACGCTTATAATATTTTTCCACTCTGAATTAATTTCATTGTAATGAAAATAGGAGGAAAATGACGGACAAAACAGTGGGAACAACTATTGGGACACTAAAAAAAGTACACTCCTTACCAAACCAAACTCCTTTGGAATTATTCCCTCATGAGGAAGCTGGTACCTCTTTCCAACTTTTGCTCGAAATGCTACCTAAGGAGATCAAGGAACATGACACATTGACAAGTATACAATACAGTGCATAATGACAAGATTAGCTCAAAAAAGTGAATGCAAAATTGCAAATTCATAACAGCAACAAATAAGTATTTTAGCTTACATCAAAACCCAGGATCAATACTACATAGTTTAATCAATTCCCAGAGCAAACACTTCTAACAGAATACATTGAAAACTTCCCTCAACCTAGTAACAAGCTTGAAGTTTTGGTGCTTATATAACCAAACAGAATACATTGAATATATTCCCTCAACATAGGTTATATCTTGCACTAACTGCAAGCACTATTTTTGAGTTAACATGTAGTAGTTGCATTTTTCTCCATTGTATATTTAATTTACACGATGATTTCAGCTTAATGAGACACTTCCGACTTACAGCACTAAAGTCCAGAAAAAATCCCTGCAATACATTGAAGGCTACAAAATGGTTCTCTTACCTTCTAACAAATTAACTGACAGTGATGTTGTTTGATCTCATTCAACATATACAACGCATGTGACCTAACTCATCAGTTCACCTTGCAATTGAGTGTGAAAATGTACAAAAATGTCAAAATCTAAAAATCTTACAGTACAGGTGCAACTTTGGTGCATGTCAATGTTCCTATTTTGAATTATTTGATTATCTAAATATACTTATCAATTAAGTAAACAATAATTTTTCTTGTTTAATTAGGAAGAATTGATTAATAATATTAAAATTAAGTATGTAATACTTTTTATTTGTTTACATATTATTTGTAATTACATGTGTCAAATGTGTATATTAAAAGTATGCTTTAAAATTTACAGGAAATAAAGTGTCTATTCTGTAGATTGAAGTCAGAACCATGTGATTTCTTATGTCACATGGATACTGGAGTCCCAAAATGTTGTCAGTGTTCAGAGTCAGACTTTCACAGTCACTTTGATCTGAAAATTAAAAGGAAAGAAGTGAAAGTATTCCTTAAACCAAGAATTCATTTTTCTTAATTCACAATTTAATATTCTGTAGCTCACGAGTTTGCAACAAATGAGCACCTCACTTGTCAATTTGCATGATAGAGGTTAATGCTTGGTCATTGTTATAAAAATCTGGCCATTTATATAGATAAATAGACAGATAGACAAATAAATAGATAGATAAATACAATACAATACAATACATCAAACTGTAAATTCATAGAAAATAATAAGTTAACCAAATCTTGGAAGGACTTTCTGTTCTTCAATTCATGCAAAATAATTTTTTCCAAACAAAACAGGGAGGTTGGGTCTTAGAGCTTTAAAGAAACCAATATCACAAAATAGTAAAGGATAGAAGCAAAACTTATTTTTCATTGTTTATAAAATCTATCAAAGAAATTTACAGTATTACCTGGCCAGCTGGTACATAAGGATCGCCAGTCAGTTTCAAAGCTTCCACATACTCATAAAATTCAAAATCGGAAGGCTTCTTAGCCCCATCATCTTCTTGCCAATGGCCATATCTACAGCTCAGTTGAATTACTTCAGAGGAGTAAAGCCCAAGTGAACCAATGTATAAACCTGATGAAAATGAAAATATTTTCTATTCAGTATAGACTCAAATCAAAATATAAAATCCTATGGTGAACAGACAATTTTAGCACTGCAAAATACTCAAATTTGACAAGTTCTCTAAAATATCACCATTTAAAGGATCTAAAGAAGTTGGTATTTCAATGCGACTGAAAATTGTTGATCCAGACAATTGTTCATGGTTCTGAGCCCGGCTAGGACTTAGACTTACTAATTCTCCCACATCTTTCAGAACCTGAAAGGTTGAAGCAAAGACATTATCATATAACCAAATTTTCAGCCAGACTCAACAAAGACACCAAACTTCACAGAACCAACAATTTACAGGTTTCTATTTCAGTCAGAATAAGATCATATCAATTATTACATAATAAACTTTGACCTACCTTCGAGGGTACCTTCCCCCTTCCAATGAACTTAGCAAGATTAGACATAACACGATCAACACTAAGTTGACCTCGAAGCTTTGCTGATTTATCTGGTGAAGATTTCCCTTTGCCATGACCAACCTGTTGATTGACTTCTTTTTCTATGGTTAAGGAAAATGAACCTTGTCCAGTTGTCTCCAGCTTTGCAGGAACTCGAAGCAAATCTCTCGTTGTCAAACTGCTGGAAAGTTTCTGAACAAGACCACCAATGACAACTTTGCCTGCAATTTTACTTTGTTCTTCACGTTCAAAAGTTTCCAGACTAGAATTTAATTCAATATCAGCATCAGTTTGAGACTTGATATCTTTTGGTTCTGGATTCTCTGTATCATTGTTCCTATCAACAAATTCATCTGCATCTGCATCTTCATTTTCATCTTCATCCCCTTCTTCCTCAGTTATCTGTTCAATCATCTTAGATATTATATCCTTGTCTACCTTGTCTGGAGTTGTCACTTTAAAAGCCTTCAAATCTACTCCAGGAATTGTATCTTTCAAGAAATTCTGAAATCCAGGCATTCCCTCAGATGGATCATCAGTGCTCCCAACAAATAGCTCACTACTATCTTCAGGTGACTCAAATGAACTCAATCTCTCAGCAGCATCCAATGCTTTAGAGGATGCTGTTCTCCTCTTTAAGTACACAACCTGAAAATTATAAGAATTAATAAGATAAATGGTCACCATGTTCTCATTTATAATGGTAAGTTGGCAACAAACTATGGATTAAGTTGAAGCCCCAAACCAATAACTATGGATTGGTCAGGTGGGCATTCCTAAATAAATGACTTGCCACTTGGTTAGGTTTCTGAAATTTGTAAACTGTAAAGAAGCATGGTTTGGTTAAAGTTTGAACCTCAAGCAAATCAAGATGGACCATGAAACCCAAAAACCTAATCTCAATTTGCCATGAAAACAAAATTTATAAATTTGACAATGACACTTTGAAAATTAAAACAATATGAACCTCCAAATGAAAATTGGGAAGTAACATGCCTGTTTTGGCCTAAGTCAGTACTTTTTCCTGCTAAAAACCAACGCAAAAGAGAACCATTTCCATCAATATTCTAAATCCAACTAAGTATCAAAAATATAAATTGGTTGATATTCTAGACTGCTTATAATTTGTAGAACCACAAATATTTGTGAAAAGATCTTGTGATAACAATTCAGATTTTATTTGACCATAAACAATAAGAATATACTTTATTCTTGCATATAATCCCTGATTCCTCTGCCATAATGCATATATGATAAAAAATGATTTTTTTTCCCACAGGATTATTGAAAGAAAACTTGTATAGCAGTCTACAGAAGATCATCCTTAGCACACTCATTTTCATATTCAGATGAGATATTTTCAAAGAGCAATGACAATCCATCTTGAGCTGATGAAATAAGGTAATTGAGCTCAAATTTTAGAGATAAATGCTTGTTTATGTTGTGATGGTCCCAGCAAAATATTAAAAATAATAATAATTCAGTTGAGAAAAGATACCTTTGACTTAAATTCATCTTTCTTATTCTTTGTGAGAAAAATTTCAAATAGAGGACTACCAGCTGCAGAAGAAATAAGTTGCCTGAAAAATTATGGTGAAAAGGGTGAACACCAGAAGCCACATGAGATAGCATGACCATCAAAATGTATCAAAGTAATATAAAGAAATGACCTAAAAAACAGAATAGAACTTCTCCTATAATAGAAGAGATAATTACAAAGAATAACATTGGAAAAAATATATCTAGTTTGGAAACAATTAATCTCTCAAATGGTTAATTATGTTCAAGAGAGGTTGGTGAGTAAGCACTTATTGATTAACTAATTGAATAACGTACCTAAGTTAACTCCATATGATATATTGGACAAAAGGAACACAGAAGGCAATCAAGGCAAGAAGTCAAATAGAAATTACCTAGGATTATAACTCCTTGCCACATATCTTCCGTGCTCTGGAGTTATGCGAATAATTAGACCATGTGGGTCATTAATGTCTTTTGACATTCCAGCCCACCAACCCACCTGCAAGAGCCAACAAAACATGTGACGTCAAAGTGTATTATTATTGGTTAATCTCACCTTGATAGTCCACACATTTTTCCAACCTAAGTGATGACAGCAAGTCAAGTATAGGGTTTTGGATAAATTTCTCTAGAAATAATTATGGGAAAAGAAAATGGGAAGAACAAATGGAATTAGCTTCTTCATAGACTGAAATCAGCATTAGCTTATACATAAACTAATTTGTAAAAACACTCTAATATTAGTTTCTTTAAAAAAAGTTTTTTTAAATTATCTATAAGCTAATTTTACCTTATGAAAAAGTCAATTTCATTTTATTTTCTCCTTTTAAGTGCTTCTCCAAACTTTTTTTTTTCCCCTTTAAGTGCTTCTGCAAAAAATTTATCCAAACAGGGTCATAGTTACAATTATTACTAGCATTACGATCACGATCACCCATTGATGTCACATGTCAGATTCCATGCATAAACAAAGAAATTCGTGCAACGAGAACTCACAAGTCCAGTACCAGCTTCATCTCTTAAGAAAGCTGCATCACTGTACCGCTCTTCCTCTACGGCACACTGAAACATTGGGGAGATAAACAATATTATAGATGAAAGGGAGGTAGTAAGTAAGCAGAAAGGAATGCAAAGAGAGAGTGAAAATCGGTACATTGAGATGAGATATGACTGTTCCAACAGTGTCATTGGCAGCTACAGCTGCAATGGCGACCTTAAGCGTAGCAGCGTCTTCATAATCCTCGAAACGCACAGCATCACCTAAGTGAGACTGTTACAACGTGTCATTGTCATTCGTCAGAAGTTGAAACAAACAATTCACATTTCACACTCACGGCACAATTTGTAGTTGGTAGTGTAGTGTAGTGTAGTGTGTGTGTACCTTGAGAGTGTGGAGAAGACGCTCTTGTTGATCGACTTCGTGGAAATGGCGGCGCCATCGATCCCAATCCCACTCTTGGTCTTCGACGGAAGCAGAACCGCGCAGGGAGTTGATGTAGGAATGGAATTTGTTGAGGGAGTTGGAAACGACGTCGTGGGAGAGGGAAGGGAATGGAAGTGAGGGTCTGGAGAATGAGAAGGGGAAAGAGGAGCAGAATTTGGAGTTTGGAAAGGTGAAGTGTGCTGTTGTTGTTGGCGATGGTGATGATGATGATGGCATGGAAGCAATGGATGGATGTGTCAATGTCATGTTGGAGGCACAGTGTGTGTGATGATGAAGGAAAAAGAGAGAAAGGGTGAGTGAATGTGAGGTAGCAGTGATTTAAATGCAACAAATTAAGGAATGGGAAGCAATGAAATAAAGATGAGGCTGTGAAGCAATAAGCATGAACGGAAACAATTGGATTCGGCTACAAGTGATAAGAACGAACTTCGGTTACATGCTTCCATGATGTGTCCTCACCTTAGCTTTGTCAGGAGATTAAATCGGCATATACATGTAACATCCAAGTAATTCTATCCAATTTTCTAAATCAAAGTTCCGATTCTCGTGGGGAGGAGTTTATTAAATTAATTATCTCATCCTTCCATATAAATTATAATGGTTATTTCGAAAGAAAGTGCTTTTCAATATTTAATCTCATTTAATTTGATTTATTATTTTTTTAAAACTAAAGTTTAATATACATATATATATTCATATTTTAACGTATACATTAAATACACATTTTGTAAACCCTTTTATTTTAATATTTATCTTAAAATATTAATATCTACTAATCCACGATAGAATTTTAACCTAAAGAAAGAATTCAATTCGGTTTTGTTAAGAAAATAAATGCTAGCTTAAACAAAGGTTTATTCAAACAAACCTAAAGAAAGAATTCAATTCGGATTTGTTCAGAAAATAAATGTTTAAACAAAGGTTTATTTTATTATGATTTGCTCCTAAACTAATGATAATTATTATTATAAATTATTGGAAAAAAATAGTCATTGGTTTAACCTATGAATAAATCTTCAATTCTATTCTACATAAATTAAAATATTGGATCAAGTAAAAAAATTAGGTTTAACTCTTATAAAAGTGACAGATTGTATTTAAGAAGATAAAATATATTCTTAATCGTTAATTATTTATAATAATTGATTAAAAAATCAATGATTAAAAATTATGATAAAATAAGGTCTAAAATTAATTATAAATTTATTTATTAATTTATTAATTAATAATTATTATTGTACTTTATTATCTTAAAAACAATCTCTTAATTTTAGAAGAGTCAAATCTTAAAAATATAATATAAATATTTGACTTAATTACACTTTTTTTATCTATATTTTATAAATTTGTTATTTTATTAGTTGAATAGCATGATAAATTGATCATTAATATAACATGTTAATTGTAAAAATAAATTACTTATGCAACATACAAATGATAATGTGACATATGAGGTGTCACAATAGCTCAATTAACTAAAACTTCAATAATCAATATTTATGAAGCCAATATCATAATAACAAAATGTGCAAAAGTTTAAAATTATATAACAAAATGTATAATTTAAAAAATTGAGTGACAAAATTTACAAAATCATAAAGTATCAATGACAAAAAGTTAATTAAGCATAAATATTTTATTATTAAATTAATACATTTTTAGATCAAATTATTATTGAGTGTTGTTTTTTAACTTTTGAGTGTTTTGAAAAAATAATTTAAAGATGTTATTTTCCAAATTAATATACTAATATAATTTGTAATTTTAATAAATTATACTTGCTAAAAAATATTAAAAAAGAAATATCAGAAATCACTTGATTCTTAATCTGTTAAATGGATTGCATGGCTTGACGGGCAGTTGAAGAATCCCGCCGTGGAGAAGCAAACCGTTATACATAGACACACTTGGAACTGAAAGAAAAAGAGTGGGAAAGAAGAGAAATCAATAATCAAGAAATCGTATACTATTAACTAGTCCATCGCAATCGGTTTCTTGTGTTCCATTGTTGCGTTGTGAAAATGAGTAGAGAAGGCGAGGGAGTGAACGTGCCACTGCTAGATTCAACTCCGACCACCAGGGTGAGGCCGACAATGAGATCCGATCCTTTCTTGACACTCTGCAGCTGCTTCAGCTTCGTCACCGTCTTCTCTGCGATTCTCTGCTGCCTCGTTAACCTCATCTCTGCTGTTCGCTCCTTCAAACACCACTCCGACGTATCTCTCTTTCTCTTTCTTTAAAACCTACTGTTACTTATTCGCTTCTTGTTCAATATTCATTGCTTTGTTGCGTCCCTTCAGGTTTTCGATGGCATATTTCGGTGTTACGGCGTTTTCTTGGCGTTTATTTTGGCTCTTGCTGAGACCGAATGGAGCTGCATCTACAAGATCTGGCAGGTTAGTTACTTACTTAGTTTCCTTTTCTAATTTAATTATACTCATTGAATTAATTGTAGATGCTATTAATAATAATGATGCTGTTCTCACTTCCTGCATTCGAATTTCATGCATCGCTTCACAGGTTCTTGAGTATTGGTTTACCAGGGGTATGCTGCAGATCTTGTACGTTTTTGCTTTATCTTTTTCTTCTTCTTTTTCTTATCTTACACTTGTACAAGTTTTTGAATTCATAACACTGTATTGCCATAAATGGCTGTTAACTTCGGTAATTAATGTGCTAATAAAATGTTGAGTGTAGGGGGTACGAATTGCTAGGTTATTTTGTTTGCATTATGATGCATGAACTTTGTAGTTTTGTCACTTAGACGTGATTTTTCTGTTCTTCAGTGTTGCGGTCATGACTAGGGCTTTCCCTGACTACAGTAGGGAGCGAAAAGAGTTTATTCTTCTTCAGCGCATAGCCTGCTATATGCTTCTTAGTTGTGGCGTCGTTTACGCTGTGTCGGTAAGACTATTAAAGAGAATAAACTAATTAGTTGCGTATGCTAGAATGTGGTATGGTTTGTAGATTATACAAACCATTTGATGTTTATATTATATATATATATATATATATATATATATATATATATATATATATATATATATGATAAACCTTTGGACGGAGTTCTATCATCGATGTACAACCTATATTCTGTTAGGGTTAATCTTTCTTTCTCTGTATTTTTTTTATATGACCTTCCCCAGTCAATACTTTAAGAATTTTTGTTTCATTGTATTACCATTTGAAAAGGGAATCTTTTGCATTGGTTTTCTGAAACGTTCTCTCCAAAAGCGGAAGATCTCTAGAGAGCAAGCAGCAAAGGAAATTGAGGTAATTATATGCTTATATTATGACTTAACACTTTGAGAATGAAATATATTGGATTGCATTCGACATGCATATATGTAGTTTTTGTCTTTCCTTAATAGCAATTAACGACAAAACATTGCAAATGAACAAATTTAAATGCTGGAACATTTACCATGACCTTATGTTGCTACCTTTCTTATCCAAACCTGGAATCAACTGTATTACTTGATAATAGCCAATGAATTATTTTTGAGTTCCAAACCGCATTGTTTTAAATCAACAGATTAACTTCTACTTTTCTTAATTAGCTAAAGAATAAAGAAAATAAATCAAGGATTTTGGGGACCGTATAATTATTGCTGTTTTTATTTATTGAAAAGAGTTAAGAGTGCATCTACAGTAATATACCCGACTGTTATACCAATCACCTTCGAATGGGGAGAAGGTTTGCTTCTCTTACTATTGTCCCTTTTCTACAAAATATTATTTCGTGAAGATTGGGTACAACGCACAAAGATTCATAACTTGAACTTTTGTTTTCGCTCTTAACTGACAAAAAGTTCATACTATTTATTATCTCTCAGTAACTTCTTATCTGCATTTAATCCATATTAATATTTACTAATAGTTACTGAAATTTATTTGCTTTTTTGAGCTCTTAAACAGGAGATGGAACGACGTAGAGAAGAACTTGAACAACTTTTAAGAGAATAGGTTTGAATCTTTTGAGAGTAGTGCTAAAATCGTCACATTACAAAAACCTCCACAGGCAACCAATGCGGTAGATTGGTAGTGTAGTTTGTTTGTTCCATAGTGAGTTACATTCTTTAAGGGGAGCAATTGACCTATTGTGTAAATATATAAAAGTAATATTCAAAATATATGATGTTTCAAAATCTTTTCTAAAGGATGAATTCAGTCATAACTGGTGTTCAAACACTCTTTACCTTCAAATTTCTGTGAAGAATGACTTCATAGAGTAGTTTCTGTCGCAAAAAAAATAATTATAATTAGATGCTGAGCCTAATAAGAGTATGAAATTAGCCAGTGAGCAGAATTCGTAATTTTAACGAAAATGTGAACAGTTGATACTTTATACATTCACTGTATTAATTCAAATTTAAACATATATACAAATAGATTTGCCAAAATAACCCAGCAGAAGATGCCCTTAAATTAAAGGGTGGACAAAAATGTGGAAGATTTTTTTTTAATAATAATAATAAAAATAATAATAATAATGTTATTATTATTGTTAAAAGTGAAGGCATTCTCGTGTATTGTATTATCAGACTTATATAGCGCCCCTCATTAAATTTAGATTTTGTGAGCTGTTTCTTGGTGTCAAAATTAAAATTGTCTTTACTCAAGGTTATAGTAAGAACCCAATTGCTTGGATATCTTCAGGGACGCCAATTTTACATAGACTAAAAAATTAGCTAAATGTATTTAATATTTTTCATGATTTCATGTAAAATATATGTTATATTTTCTAGAAATATTCTCTATTACATTTATTTATTGTAAATACTTCCATTTATTGCTTTTGAAGTATTTTCGAATTAAAAATATTAAATAAAGTTCACTTGATTAAATTTTATTTAATTTTTAGTAAAAAAAACTTAAGTATTTCTTATTTATATATAGGATCAGAGTGAGTATTTATAACTATATGTTCAAAATGTTTAATTTCATTAGTAATCTATTAAAATACAAAATGTTTCCTCAACATGTTACGAAAATGAGATTTCTACCCTTTAGAAAAAATATATTATCATTTTATTGAGGATTAAAGAAAAACAACAATAACAAAATTAGAAAACATTAGGAGAATCCTTCTCTCCTTTCGAATATAATTAATTAAAAGTATCATCTGTTTAAAGAGATTTTTTTTGTTGAAAATAATTAAAAAGACACGTGGCATTTAGATATTTAATTATGTATATAACTTAATAAATAACAAATTTAAATAATAAATCTAATTAGAACAATTACATTTATGATTTAATGGAATAAAAAACATATAAACATCATTTTCAAGCCAGATTAAAAAATAATTACATTTATAACTTAATAATCCAATGAATTCAATTCAGTAAAAAAATAAAGAAAGATGGTAATTATATTTGCAATAGTTAAAAGAAAAGGATGATAATAATATTACCTAAATCACAAGTCCTTGATATTATTTCTGGCGTAATAAACAGTAGAAGTCAAGAAAAATAATAATACGTGTTTGAATCTTGGTTATTTGACATCCTTTCTCGATATTTATTAATTTCTGATAATTGTTTAAAATCATTTATAAAAATGTTAGATATTATAAAATACCACAAGAGTAATAAGATAGGATAAGTTAGAGTAGGATATAATAAGAATATGGTAAATTTTAATTATGTCTAATATTAATATATGATGCATACCATTATAACAAATTAGATAATAATATTATTATATATATCATATTTAAAACTATTAATAAGATGTTGTATAAATTATATTCAAATAATAAAATTTCAGTTTTATTAAAATTATACACACATATATATATATATATATTATTTTTAAATAAGTATTAGTTAATTTTTAAAATTTTAAATTAAAGTATATATAAAAAAATATTTATGCAGTCATTTTTCTTAATTTTTTTTTTATTTAAGCAAAGTCTAACGTGGATTACTGTAAATAAAAAATATAATAAAAAGTAAATATATTATTAAAAATGATGAATCAAAATTTTTAATTATTAGTGAAGTTGATACGTTATTTGTTTGTTTAATAATAATACGTGAGAAAAAAAATGTCAATATCAAAGGAAAAAATGATAAGAACAACTTAAAAAAAAAAAAGAAAAAAAAAGTAAGAATTGAAAATAAAATAGTGTCTGTTGGCTCCATCCCCGTCCCTGAGGAAATTCAAAATTGAAAAAGAGCGCGTCCTTGCCGGCGCTGCTTCAGAAGTTCATCGCTCGCATCAGATTCAGATTGCTCATTGCTGTGCTTTCTTTCTCAACAACACCAGGTAAACCTCCTATCTCTACTATCTAACATAACCTAATCTTCACATTTCTCTAATACACCAATTTTCAATTACTCAGATCTGATACCGTTGCCATTGCTCAATCATCTTTTCACTTCTCAAAACACATATTCCATTTTTTTATTTCAATTTCTGCATATAATTTTGCGTGGCTTAATGCTTGAATTCAAATAATATTGTGTGTATTATATTATTCCTGTGTTGGAAGGAGGAGAAAATAATGGACAGTGTCTATGCCGAGTTAGACGATGCCAAAGCAGAGGTGGAGAAGCTCAAGGCTGAAATTCGACTCAAAACGCAACTCTTCGAGGGTTTGAAGAAAGATCGCGCTCAGGATTTTCTCAAATTTCAAGAAACTAGGCAGCGGATCCAGGAACAGGCGCGTGAGCTCGATCTCAAGTCTGATGAGGTTCACGAACTGAAGAAAGTTCTTGAAGATTTGAAGTCTAGTTTGCATGAAAAGGAAACGCACATTGAACATTTGGGTTCGGAGAATAAAAGGATCCAAGCGAGTTCTGCTGATAGGTTGCTCAAATTGGAGGAGAGCAACAGAGGGTTGGTGTTGGCTTTAGATGAATTGAGAGCAAGGCATGATTCTCTGGAGCAGAGTTCTTGTGCCAGCAGTAAGGAGATTTCGGGGCTTAGGGCACTTCTGTTGGCTACAGAGAAGAAGTGTTCAGAAGCAGAAGAAAAAGCTCAGCAAGCTATGGTGCTGAAACGAAGAGATGATGTGATATTGCAACTGGAGGAAGAGAATATCAGTGTGAAGCATAAGATTAAATGGAGGAATGAACAGTTTAAGCATCTTGAAGAGGCTCATGAGAATCTTCAAGCTGAGTTCCGATTGAGCAAGGAGGAGTGGGACAAGGAGAGATCTGTGTTTCTTGAGGAAATTTCTTCCTTGCAGATTAGCTTGGATTCTCAAACAAGAAATGTAGAGGGTCTTCAATCGCGTTTGGAGATGTGTAACCATGCATTGGCTCACGAAGAGAGCAAGAGGAAACTCCTCGAGACTGAAATTTCGGAATTCAAGGCTAGCTTTGAGAATGTTTATAGTCAATGTGAGGAGAAGAAGTCAGAGATACAAGAATTGACAATTCTAAGAAATGACGAGATAGCGCGGCTGAGAAACTCACTAGGAGACAAAGAGATGGAGGTGAGAGAACTGAAACGTAAAATTGTTCAACTTGAACAAGATAATAAGGAATTTGGGGATTCACTTAAAGAACTTAGGGAAGCTCAGATCAATAATTGTGGAGCAAATTCTTTGACATCAAAGCTCCGCAACAAGCTTAGACGGTTGGAAGTGGCGCATAAAAGCTGTGCCTCAATGTTCAAGTCTAAAGAATCTCAATGGAGTGATCAAGCGGCAAAGATGGAAGCAGATATTGCTACTTATAAGTCTGCACTGATCAATAAAGAACAAGAAATAAGGAAGCTTCAGACCGAATTAGACAATTGTTATTATGTCATTGAAGAGGATCAAATGGGACTCTTGATCTTTAAATCAGAACTTGCTGAGGCTCACTCCAAACCGTTTAGTGCAGACCCTGATAAAGCTTTTGGTATCAAAGAGAACGAAAATATAGTTCGAATTTGTACAGAACAATTGAGAGTGAAAGACAGTTCTCTAAAAACTATGGCACGACAACATTCTCAGTTGGAGGAAGAACTTGAACAACAAAAGAAAAAGCTTGAGGAATCATCTGAGGCTCAACTCATCTTGAAAGAGCAACTATTGCAAATGGAATACACCCTACAGTATGAAAGAAGTGCTGTGTCTGAGGCTCTAGAAAGGCTGGAACTTGAAATATCCAGTAAAAATTATGTAATATCTCGATTAGAGTGTGAAGTGCAGAATTGGAAGTCTACTGCTGAAGCCCTTGAAGTTTCCTATGAAGAAATTCAAGGAACTAGTAAAAAAATGGAAACTTCTGTTCTATCTCATATTGAGAATGAGCAAGCCCTTAAGCAGGCCAATGAAAACCTTCTCTGTATTGTAAAGGATCAGGAGAGAAAAACTGAAGACCTTCTGCTGCAGATCACTTCATTGGAAATGTGCAATGCAGAGAAAATGAAGGAAGCAGAAAGATATAAGCAAGAGAAAGAGGGTCTTATCCAAATTGTAGAGCAGAAGGATTGTTGCATAAAAGATCTTCAAAAAAATATAGCCATTGTCTGCTTGAAGCAAGAATCCATGGAAAAAGAACTAAAAGATGCAATTCATGCACAGCTGGATGCAGAGAAGGCTCTCAAGCACGAGAAAGAGATTCTTTTGAAGATTAAAGACGAGAAAGATCGAACTATAAAGCAATTCCAGGAGCTAGCTACTGCATCAGAACAGGATTTGTTGGACGCATTGTGTTTTTCTTTCTCAAAACAAGTAGAAAAGTGGGTTGAGGTCAGTGTGCTTAGTGACGCCTTGAGATATGCGGAATACGTGGCAAAACTAGAAATTGAAGAAAAGAACACGAGAATAGTGAAATCAGAAGAATCACTCTTCCATTTAAAACAAGAAGCAAAGCAGCTTCAAGCATCATTGGAAGTCATGAAGTTTGAAAATGAAAAATTGACGGATAAACAGCAGACCATGGAATACATAATATCGGAGCTCAAGTTTGAGAATGGTAATTTGCTCCAAGACATCATGAACTTATCGACAAAAAGGGAAGATATGTTGTCACATTTTGAAGGCATTCTTGGAAGAATTGGAGAGTTGTCTAGTGAGGATATACCATTGATGGAGATGCTGGAGAATATGTTGAATACTTCTGTAGATGAAATTGAAATAGCAATGGGTTCAGTAGTTTGCGAAAAGCCACATGATTCTGCTAGAGATGGTGCAAATGGTCTTTTTCGTCCCACCATGAAAAAAACAGAAGAAAATTTTGATGGACGATCGCCACTTAGAGAGGTTAATGGTTTGCATATGTAGACCAGAAAAGGAGTCTGTGATCTTGCTGTCGAAAATGCCAATAAGGTATACAAGTTCAGAAATAATTTCCTCTTCGCATTGTCATGTTTAATTGTTTATGACATTAAATGCACATGTAGGCAAACTGTCCCTCAAAAACTATCTTTCAGAAAAAATGTGTATCAAGATAGGTTGGAAATGGAGATAAACGAATAGGCTACAGATAGGAAGCTTATAATATGTTTTTTTCCTGAACCTCATATCATGTGTTTTAAGCAAAGTCCTATTACTCGTCATCTTGTCAATAGTAGAAAAGCAACTTACAATTCTGTTGTGACACTTTTGAGGACAAGTACTGTGGGCTAACTAACATTGAGATCAGGATTAACTGACTTTGCCATATGTGTACTTCATGTTCCTAAAAGTTTCCTATAATTGAATTGTGTGAAAAGTTGGTGCTATTATGTTTCATAACTCATAACACCATAGCTAAAAGGAATCGTTAGAATTGCCTTAGTAGTGAAGATCGGAATAATATACATAAGATTTTAAGTTTGAATATTATTGTCTTAGTTATATACAAAAAAATAAAATAAAATAATAGCTAATTATTGATATTTTAAGGTTTAATAGTATTTTTTTGTTTCAATTTTGGGTCCTTAAATTTTTTCTAGTTAATTAAAGTTCTCTATTTTTTTAATTAAGTAAATCTAATATTAGTTTTCTTCTACCTAAAACTAAGAAATTCTCATTTCTCATTTAGAAATCATAAATTTAGTAAAATTTTGAAAAAAAAATTAAAGAATTTTTGCAAGAAATTAGAATTTAAAGAGGAAAAATAGAGATTTTCTTTTGGGTTAATTTATTTATTTTTATCTATTACAATGATGATAAAAAATTTAAACCTATGACCTTGTGCATTCACTCTTATTTCTTTTGGGTTGAAATTTGATATTTAAGATAGTGAGTTGAGTGGCATAAAAAACATAGTGAGTTGGGTAATTCTTCATATAATTTAATTGATTTGTTTATAAAGATTTGAACAAAAAACAAGAATTTGAAAGTTTAGATAAAATAAAGGGACCAAATTTGTTTAAGAGGGAAAACACGTGTGGATTAAAATTGCATATAAATCAAACCAATAAGAATTAAAATGTAGTTAGACCATGTTTTAAGTAATTCCTATTGGGTGCTGTACTGTATCTTCCTTTAGTAAGTTACACTGTCTGAGAAATTCTGTGGAACATGCAGGTGTTGGCCATTTCACAAGCAAGCTGGAACTCAAACATCTCACATCCGTATTAGCAAATGAAAGATACTGCGATATTGGACATGTATTCTATTGTTTCATTAATTGCCACACGTTTCTTTCCGAGAGGTTTGGATTAGATTAGTGAGCAAAAGTGCAAAACTATTTACGAGTGTTGAAAAAATTCTTTCTGATTCTTCAGCCACGCAGTCAAGTCTATTTAAATGATTGAATTCTGTGAGGAAATCTATCCAGAAGTTGCATTGATATTTCAGCACAACGTACAAAACAAATGTCACATATTTCGGTGATTGCAGAGCCCCCCTCCCCCCAACCAACTGAGAAATGATAAGAAAGGCATGAGTTAGATTAGTGCTGTATAACAGCATAAAGACAGATATAAGTGACTAAACACAAATTAGGGCACAGAATGGAGGCTGCAGCTTCCGAGCAGCTTATGTATATAAATTCATCAAATAGTTTCCGGATCAAATCCATAGAAATCCAATTGAATATTCAAGTAGATATAGCTGTTGATGTCACCCTAAAAAGTACATAGCTGTTGCAAATACCAGTTTCCCATGTGCATACGAGTCTTTGTAGTTGATACTTGATACTAAAATCTGCATATAACTTTCCACTTGAAATTCCCAGTTTGCTTCATTTTATTTTATGGGAAACGACTGATACAAAATATTTGGGTTGATGTGGTTCTGAATAAAATCCACAGAAAAGATTCAATGGCTTGCTTAATTTCATGCAGCGGAGTTGGATGTATCGGGCTTGTTAGAGTACTTGGAAAGCCATTTCTGCTTGTTCTTCTGCGACGCATTCCAGTTTCGAGAAAATTGTGTAAGGCCTTCCCTTAACGACCCAAGATGTACCCCATTGTCAACCAAAATGCTTGTTACTCCCATTTTAGAGACCTATTCCAACAACATGATTATGATGACCAAACAAAGAATTAAAAACCAAATGCAAGCGTCAGAGTATATATTATAATACCGCTTGGATGTTCCTATTCTCATCATCGAAAAAGAGCATAGAGTTGAAGGGAACACCGGTCCTGGAATGAATTCTCTGAAAATGATCCGTTTTATGCGTCCAACTGGAATAAATTTCCTGAACAAATCACAACACAGTTAAGTTGAACTTAATGCTTGCTATGGAAATTGTAATTGAGCAACGAAAGATGATAAGATAAGACAGACCTGTGCAACGAACATCGAACTGAGGCTCAATTTGTTGAGAAAAGCGGTTGCTATGTCAGCTGTGGGTGAGCGAGAAGCGATTGCAACGTCGATCCCTTTCTCTTTGAGCGCTAACAATATGCCTTTGGCGTGGGGATACAGAGAAGGCATTTCACGCTTCGATCGACACTCGCTGAAATTCATATTGCATATGCAGAGCATGAGTAGTAGTACAGATTAGAGAGTGTAAATTAAATTAGGTTAAGGAAAAAGGGGGTAGGAACCAGTAGAAAGGCCAGAGGGTGTAATCGAGATCAAAAACGACGAGCTTTGGCAGAACATCAAACGCTCCAATTATCTGCAGTGCCTCAGCCTTCACCTTCTCCTCCATTTCTCTCTCTCTTTCCTCAAACTTTGGTATTTCTTTTAAGAATCACATATATATGCAGAGCAGAATACCACCCAACTTTCTCTACACTAACATGCCCGACCCGACCCGAAATGTGTTTATTCCGTCTTATTTTTACATCATGCCAAAATTTCCCAACTTTTTATATTTGAACAATTGAACCAGCTCCAAGGATTGTTGGCCTCTTGATTCCTGGATTTTTTTTTTTTACCATTGAAGTATTATACGCTTTTTTACCTTAAGGTTGCTTCCCTCTTTCACAAAAGGTTGATATAGATTAATATATGGGTTTGGTTTTAAATATTCGTACAATCGTAATAAATGAATAGCAATCAAAGTCTCAGTACATAGAGGTGCACTGGTGCATGTGCATGTGAGGGATAAACGCAAACGGTTGATTTCAGTTTTCTTGCATTTAGTTGTACAACATGGTGATGTTCCTATCTGAGTTTAAATATTAGGAAATATTACATTAATCTACTGATTTTTTTTTTAAAAACACTTACACCTTCTCTAGTTTTTAAAACAAACACTCTAGCTAAGTTTACAAAAGCAACTTACGAATATAACTTAATAATTAGTTTTCAATTTTGTGACACCGTAAAGAATTTTCATGAACCACACAAACAAACACTCACTTCCCTTATGTTTTTAATAAAGTCATTCTCACCTTTTTATTTAATAAATTAACATACATCCCTACTCTAATACTATCCAGAGGAGATGGGTGTTTTAAAAGCTAGAGGAAATGTTTACGTTATTTAAAAAGACATAACGAGATGTAAGTATAATAGGTGATGTTAGGGCTTTTTAAAAAAAAAAAAAACTAGAGAAAATGTTAGCATTATTTAAAAACTATTTTGCATTACCATTAACCTCTTTCTCTCAAATATTATGGATCTATTTATTTAAAGTTTCTCGCAAATATATAGATTTACTCAAGTGTTGGTAAGTGTCTGCATGGCAAGACACACCGCTACCTAACAAAACTTTGGGATTCAATTCCACGAACAATAGTCTAATTAGAAAGGTTTCATAGGAATCTGATAGTATATATATTGAATTAGATGTAAGTATTTATCTTAACAGATAACAATTATATAAATTACTCAAGCCCTTATTAGTTTCTCTATAAAAATCAATTCTCCAAAATCAGTTCAAAATCATTTTTAACAAGATTGATTTTACTGAACCTAAATACTAAAATTAGGACACAGTTATTAGATTACGAACAATAAAAATTACAGTGATTGCTCGTGAAAATTAAAATGCAGATGAATTCACACAGAATCTAACTAGATAATTCATCAATGTCCTAAGCATAATATTGTTCAGTAAATATTAGACTCTAATCATCCGTTAGAATGGTCCGTCCATTTTGAGGAAAGTCGACATTCCAAACATTAAATTTGATTACTGAACGCGATGATAAACTTGAAATGGCTAAATGCTACTTGCACATTTAGAATACCAGATTCATTTACGCAACGAAATATTGAGTTACTTTGTCTAAATTAAAACAGCCCCGCTAAAATGATGACAAAAAAAGGTATTAACAGTTTTATACTAATCCTGCAGTGGTGAGGCGGGGGTAACGCAGATTGCTTCACCATTTAGGGGTCACATGTTGATAAGACCAAAATCTTTTTTTTTTTTTATCTATTTCTCTTTTACGTCTTAGGTTTGCGGTTAATACATTCAAATATTAACATTTAATTTTGCCTATAACCATCCTGCTGCTACTAACACTATTCAGAAAACATTACACATGCTTCTTTTAAAATGCTTCTTGTGAATCTGCGACTTGGACCACCTGCATTCACAAGCTTTGGCTTTTTGGTATCTGGTTCATCAGATTCATATGCTAGTGGCTCTTCGTTGGTAAATAAAGTATCATCTTCAAGACTCATTTTCTGATCCAAATCAAATATTTGACGGGTTACTGAATCCATATTATCCCGGAATGAGGAACGAGACTTAACACTCACATCAGCATCATGCCCGGCACTTGCCCCTGGAGAGTCCGGAACAACTAAGTTTGCAAGCCCCTCACCAGATGTCGAAAAATACTCGAGTACTGTCTTGTCTGAAATGTTGGACTCCTTGAGTTTCTTTAGAGGATGGTCTTCATGAGTAGATGTTCTTGGATAAGAATGGCTCTCAACAGCTTCCACAAAATTTACAGAGAATACACGATGTGATGTTTCTGATGCTCCATGATCTTTGCCGACGTATGATGTGGATGGGAAATCATATGCCGATATACCAACTTGGGAATTTTCTCTCTCTAATGATACAGCAGTTTTCTCACCAGACTCGTCAATTTCCTGTATTAGAGCAAGAAAGTTCAATTCTTCAGTTGGTCTCGAAACAATTTTATACAAAAGGCATATCACTACAAAATGCTTTGTTTTTCTGTGTCAATTTAACCACTCTAGGCAGATGAATAGCTGGGTATCACGATCAAGGCTATTGACAACTAGTATTCATAAACTCATGATAGGACTGTAGACTTCACATTCTAGTCTGAAATATTCACAGGCTTTTTATTCTAAATGTCAAACTAATGAATTTATCCACACATTTCATTCATACTGTACTTTTGTGAATTTGTTATATATGATTTCTGAGTTCTGAGGTGAGCTGTTCGCAGGTTGTCCAAGTTTGTCTAAACATCATTCCTTTTAGATAATTCCATCTGCTGTAGAAATGCTTTCAGCATAACTCAGACACCCAAAACAGTAGTCAAAGCTTATTCTAATAAACATGTACATATATATTATAAGTTATAACAATTCCAGATAAAAAGTTAAAAGGATCCAAATTGTGCAGACCCAGGTTGTCATTCAAGGCAGGCTAACATCGAGTAAAAAACATACTAGCAGACTTTGAACAAGTTGTAGATAAATAGCTATGAAGTAATCACAGTAATCAATCCAATGATTGAAATTCATTTACCTCTAATGGTGACATGAAACCTCTCTGATCACATGCTGACATCCGACAATCAGAATGTGAAGTTACAACTTGCAAGTGCTTGAAAACAAGTCCAGGTTCTCTCAAACATGATGCAACCTTTATGGGTGAAGCAGCTGGATACTGAATATTAGTAGTCTCCAGTTCAGTAGTGGAATCTGAAGGATTTTTACCAAGACACGAGGCTGGATGACAGTAACCCCCGACGGAATCTTCTTCCACTTTGGGCTTAACAATAATGGAAGGGTCTTCAGAGGGAAGACCTTTGTCAAGGCAATCAGTAGGAGGTGCTTGCAAAGAATTATTTTCAAATATATCATAAATTAGGTTCTGTATATGAGATCGTTTTAGTGAAGCCTCTGGCGGAGGGAACCAATTACTGCTCAACTGAAAATGAAAAGTTTAACTGAATCAACTGTATAAAATAAACAAATGAAACATGTTGGATCTCGTACAGATTACAGACCATTGACAAGATGCTTCTTTAAATGCAGGTGCCAGTTAAAACAGATGCAGGTAAAAATGGCAGTAATTAAGAAAAACTATTGACCTAGATAACACAAGCAACCAAACACACGTCTGACAAGCACAGAATACAATCAGAACTTGATAAGCTCATGTAAAGAAAAAAAAATAGTGCATAGAACACTTCAGACATAAAAATTTAACAATCTTCAGGGGGAGAGGAGGGGGGGGGGGGGTAAAAAGAAGAATGTAAGAAAAAAATACAAGCACCATTTGTACATGTTATGAACAAAATTATGTGTCAAGTAACCATTACATATGTCATGTCTACAATACAAGTTATCAATGGCTCAAGATTTCTCAAAATAAACTAATTTTACACCAGCACTGTGACGAGTCATCTTCAGACACTTACTGCTTAGGTTGAACTAACTGCAGGAAATAATCTGACTTCATTTGTTTATCTCATATAATCCCCAGTTGAAGTTCTCTAATCTCTTCCTAATTTCAGAAAAAGGCCGATGGCCATAGCAGCATGCATGTTGTCATATTTTTCCTAAAATATTCTTGTAACATAGGAATTGATGGAATCAGACAGAGCATCATCAGATTGCATAATCATGAACGCAAGATACAACTAATGGTGGTGCTACTTGAGCGAAATTTGAAATGATGTTAAAAATCAAACATTATATCACTAGAAATGCAAAAATGAAACTATATATCATGTTTAAAGTTTTAATGCAAATGGAAGTCACTCACAAAGTTGGAGAACTTTGTAATCACAAAAGGGTTAAAGTTGATTGGAGTTCCTTCCAGAAATCGTTCCACATAGTGGAGCAAAAAGAGGCCACAATCATATAAATTTTCCTGCTGAGGCAACTGAAAAAAATAATAAAGAAAAAACAGAAGTCAATAAAAACTTGCAATGAATTCCTTATATTCATAAGAGACACTCTACCTCAACTGAGATGAATCGCATATGTAAAAATTTAGAAGAAACATCATCCACCACATTACTGTGCCTCTCTTTCCATTCTTCACATAGGTAGCTGCCAGTTCGAAAGATATAAAAGAAAGCACTGTCAGATTGTGTACAATGACAGAAAACAGATGGACTCTACTTTTAAGTTTTAACTTGATTAAATAGAGTTCCATTTCTACCAAATCTTGTTAACACCATTGTGTCTAGTGGCTATCAAAATTCTGAAGTGAATAACTCGATGCCAATAAAGCCATGTGAAACCATTTAAGCCCAAAGGTTCTACATCCGACAAAATATCAATGCAAGTTTTAAGCTGTTTGGCACCTATAATGAAACTTCAATGGTCAACACCTTGATGGCTCGTGGTTATTAGTTGTTTGATAAGGACTCTAATGTCACATGTGGTTTAAAAATCAGTAACAGTAATGACTATTATGTTGTTGGTGTGGGGGCTGGCTGAAATTTGCTAGCTACCAAGGGTAGATTGGTGACCAATAACAGTAGTTAAATTCTGGTGATTGTGATGGTAGCTGAAGTTGCCAATCATTATCATTTATCAATCAGTCAATCACCAATAGTGGTGTATGGTAGTTGGATTTAGGCAACTGGTGACAATGGACAGTGGCTGGTGGTCACCACCAGCAATAAAATGGAGATGATTATTTGATAACATGAGAATATAAGGGTAGTTGTACTTCAGACATTTCACAAGTTCAAAATATATTTGCATGTCATGGGAATTGAACATCCCCACCTCCCCCCAAAAAAAGAATGAAAAATGTGGGAATGAAGATAGAAATCAAGTTTGGATCATGGAAAAGTAAACTAACACTGTGTAAAGATTCTCAAGAATGCCCAGGCCAGAGAGAATCAACAAGCTCCTCTAGACTGATGTCGGGATATTTGCATTCCTAGAAGTCTTTCACAAATTTTTATTGTCAATTGATGCAATTTATTTACACATCCCATAAATATATCCTATCCTGGCTTGTCTTGAAATTTTAATGCATTAAAATGATAAAAATAGCTTCCACCATCTGATACCAGAGTATGAGGCACACAGAAAATATTCTACATCGGTTTGGTTTCCAGGAGAAACAAGAATCTATTGCACACCAATTATATATGTGGAGCCAATTCCACAAATCTATACACAAAATATGTATTCAAGCAGCTTTATACAGAAGCTAAAACTTCTGGTCATCTAAGTATGGAATGAAATTCTGAATAAAGGCTAATATTAATGGACCTCCAAATCATCATAAACTAGAAAATAGGAGACATATATGTCAATTTCAGCTATCAGTAGGCTACCTTTGGAAAAGATTCTTGAGACCTTTATGACTTCCTTTTAGGGAATCCATGTGCAAGATGCAAGGTACTTTGGAAGATTCCTTAATTTCTTCATCTACAAGACAATCAAATAAATTGGAGAATGTCTAAATAACCAATAGAATAACAAGTCTAAGGAAAGATATCTTGCCTTTGAAGAATGCCACTTCACCAGGATGACAAATGACAATCAAGCTCCAGTGAAAACTGTCATCAAGACAGATTAATAATTATTGAGATGCAACAAAATCCATATGAGCAAGCAAGATATTGTCTTGCATTCTTACCTGTAGTTTATGGGAATCAAGATATAATCTTTTTCAAAAAGGTTCACTTTCCTTGTCCATTTGCGTACACGTTGAAATGCTGCTCTACCATCACAAGCACTTGATAGATCTTTGTCTAAATCAGCAAGCTTACAAAAGAAGAAACTATTGAAAAAGTGAAACCTGTCCTGTTCATCAGCTGGGAGTTTATTTTTCAAATACCTATAGATACACCATATATAGCAAATGTCAGTTCATATGCAGCCTCAAAGAAAGACATAAAACTTCAAAGAATTATTCTATTTTAAAAAGAAAACAAATGCATGTTTGAAATAGATCGATTTTGGGGGGAATAATAATTTTTTTTCCATAAGTTCTCTAAAGAAGTTGACAAACAAAGGGGAATTTTATAACAAGATGTTCAAATTAATTTCAATCAAGCTAAAGGATGAAGTTGAGTAACATATAAGTTAATTATAGGAAACATCCTTGAAAATCCAATAAAAGGTTAGAATTTCTGCTACCATGCTTACTTGATATAAAAGTCAATGATAGTATCATTGATGAATGTCTGTGGCTGTAAAAGCTCAATATCTCTCTTACTTATAGAAACAGCATCAGGCTCCCCCTTTGGATAAATAACCTCATCAAATGCATCATCAAAACTGCAGAATACAATATTACTTTCACAAATAATTTATCATCAATAATTATCATACTACTCTGATAGAGATTTTCTAATACCAAAAGCAGATTAGCTAAATAAATGCATAAATGTCAAAAGAGTTTAACCATCAGAACCAAGCTTCATGGAGTGGCATGCAAAAACATGCTAAGGAGTAGGGACACAACCTAAAGTTGCAATGACTAGTTACTCAAGAATAAAACATCACAAAAGTTCAAGCTTTTAAATGCAAGCTCATGAATGATTTTTTATTTCTGCAAGTTAAACACCTAAAAAAAATTAACTAAGTGTAGATCAATAGTGCAAGCCACCTTGTCCTGAAATTTAATATAATTGTGATCATGATCAAGGCAAAATTTAATATAATTGGGATCAAATGCTAATGTCAAGAACCAACTAACAAAAGCATAAGCAATTAGGTCCAGTCTCACATGTTTTTCATCCATAATCTATAACCCTAAAAGTACAAAAAAAAATAGTAAAGAAGCAAAACAAACAATAATGCTTTCAATAACTAGGGGACTCAAGAAATTCTGGCTCATAACCATCAAAGCAAATAACATAGTGAGGATTCCAGAATTTATTCAGATATGACACTCAATGTCACATAGACCATATTTCAAAAGACTCCAACAGAAGTAAAAGTGTTGGACTCACTTAGGAAAATAGCGCTTCTGAGAGAAAAAGCGGCCTTGCCCCAATGAAGAACTATTTCCATTGTCATCTGCATCAATGCTGCACGGGGGAAATAATATGTAATACCAATTAACACCTTATAATATTGAAAAGGTGTTGTGTTGCACTTCATTGTCTGTCATAAAGCTGTTTTTCTTTTATATACTCCATGTATCTATATAACCTAAGAGATGGAGTACTGTTATGCACTTTCTTTTTCTCTCTTTGTAATGTCACTTCACTTGTTTACATATATAGACAAATATCAGCTGATAGTAATGGACTCTGCAGCATTATTCAAAATATTCAACTAAAGTATTAAAGCACCAGAATATTAAAGACAAAATGATGACAATATTTCACAAAAAAAAAAAAACTGAAAACTAATCTTAAATGAAATCTATCTCACGCCATGACAGAACGTTAAAAACTAAATAGGATGACATACTAAAACCATAATACCAATTGATATAGACATGTATGAAATCTAAGTTCAAAACGATCATCCTGTTGAATTATAAATTATATTAATTTAAGGCAGAGGGAGCACAAAATTATATAGATACACCTTCAGCCTAGCTCTTCTCTAAATAATATATAAGTTGGGTTTTGAAAGTAGACATCATCGCAATTACAAAATAAATTTTACACTCCATAGAATTACAAATAACATTCTTACTCAAAAAATGTGCTCCATATATCTGCGTATCGCATGTTCAATAGTTTGATTGCCTCTTCTGCCTTAAACCAACATGAATCATACACTGCAAATTTTAACAGCTTAAAGCCTGCACAAATTGTGAAGCAAATTATTGATAGGTTTTACATGAGGTACAGCTGTCTAAATAATAACATGATCAAACCCCCCCAACAATAAAAACAGAAAGACAATTATAGCCAGCAAATAGCATGGTGTCCATCTAAAAGAATTCCATACGAGGTAGTAAAATTGGGATTCAAATTGTAATTCAGAAGGCCATTTTCCGAATCATGAACGGAACTGTATCATGAGTTTGTAAGATTCATGATCAATAACAAAACTTAGCATATGCAACTAACAAAGACATTATAACATAAGCATGATCAATAACTAAAAAAAATAACTCTAGGAGCATGAGATGCATGAACTCTGATAAAATTTGTTATAATAAATAATACTCCTCCGGTCCTTTTTATAAGAAACAAAGGATGGTATGTAAGGACAGGATATAGTATTCAAATTTATAATAAATATTCCATCATTAAAATTACTAAATATTAAAATTTATTAAAAAAATATTCAGCTATTAAATTTAATATAAACAATAGTCACATCAATTAAATAAATTATTTTTTGGTAACCGTGTTAGAATATTTTTTATTCGATACCAGACAAAAACATAAATATCACATCAATTGTCAAAAATTAAAATTGACGGTTAAAACGCGGTCTTTGTGTTACATCTAAGACACTAAATGACTGGTGACTTTAGGGGATCAACTTTAGGGTTAGATGCAGTCCACACTGACTTTATGGTAAGGGTTGAGAAACAGGTCATCTCCTGAGACCCACTAGATTCAAGCACAGCCATGAACATAACAGAAGTTAGAAATGCAGTGCCATTTTGGATGAACAGCACTGCAACAGCCCTTGTTGGGTGCAGTGGCTCCTGGGCCATAAGAATCATGTGATTCTTCCCCAGGTCATTATTCGTGTGATTCTAGTCCAATTCATGTGATTCATGGTATGATTAAAGCACCAAAAGGGTTCGCCAACCAATTCATATCGTCAGCTGCTCAAATCATATTGAATTGTACGTATCTTATTGCCAATAGTACTATACTGATAACACTAGCCATATACTCATAACAATTGCAATTAATTAAAATTTTCAAATTGAAATCATTAGGACAGAACATATATACTCTGTATTGATGCACATTAAAAAGATCAATTACATAATTTTCAAAAGTAGTCGCACCTGGATTTTGATTTATATTTCCAACTTCTGTATAATCTTTTGATTTAAGTAGAAGGTTGATCAAGGCTGTTTCAATCTGCAGACAGAAGACAATCAAATTTATTTATTAGAGATAAGGGATTAATAATAAAAATAAAAACAATAGTAAAAATAAAATCAGCTTACATTTCCAAACCAACATGACTCAATTTTTATAATATCTTCAGCTGCCCACTCAATTTTAAAAGTTTGCCCAGTTCCATTGATTGTTGAGCCTTCAAGTTTTAGGGAGCTGCATGAGAATGTTACCCGGGACCTAGTGGAATATAAATCGTCATACTGAATAAAATCAGGAATGACATCAACCACCTTTTCTATGCCATTCTGCACATATGAAGAAACCAGTTTGGTTTACCGGAAATATCCAAACAACGTTAAAAAATAAGAAATAAGAAATCCATACATAAATTAAAATATTTCACTTTAAAGCAAATATTATTTGATAAAAAATAATTCAAATGAAAGAACTACAATTTACATGTGCAATAATAATCAAGGTTTTTGAAACTGTCTCTTAAGACCGAGAGTTGAAGATATCAGATCACATAAGCCCACCAAATAATGCAGAGCATCAAAATGGTGAAAAAAAATAAAAGATTTTAGTTTTCAAAATAATTGTTAAAAAAGTTTATCTTCACAAGTAGAAATATAACGAGTATAAAAAACCAAATCAAGTGCATAATAGAATTTCCACTCTATAGAATGGAAATAAAGAATTAAATTTTATATAACAACATTCTTTTATAAGAAATCTCAATACTACACCTGCCTTTACGTCATTTAATTATATATTATTGTCTACATACACTTCTTCCAACTTCAAAATTATCATATGATAAATTTTCGGGTGAATAATTACAATTATATTTCAACATCAACAAGTAATCGATATCAAGTCAGTTTTAAATGAGAAATTTTCCTATTGTGAGCAATGAAACCTACAAATATTGATTATTATATCATATTTGAATAGTCAAAATTAAAAGAAAAATACACGTGTTTTTAAGTGGTCATAACTAATTACCTTTTAATCTTAACCATTTATGTGTAGTTTTATAACCTAGATTTAAGTTCCCAATTCTCACAATAAGAGTGTTCTCGCTTGACGGACCCCTACATATATTTCCAACTACACAATTTCCATCTCTCTCTTTTTTTTCGGTCTCTCCTACTTCCATTGTCATGACACTATTTCCTAACATGTCATAACCTGATTTCTTTCCTCCTAAAACAAGAAATAGAAAACGTAAACCAAATTTCAATTTTTCCATAATAAAACCAAAATTTTGATATGTAATCTCCTCAGATTACAACAATCAGATAACGCAAGCAAATAATTACAAAAAACATGAATAGTACACTTACAATTTCAAATGCAGCAGAATCATGATCCACTAGCCGGTCTCCGAAGCTAACTGAAGTAACAAGAAACATAACCGAAAATTAGTAAAGGAAAAACCAGTACAAAATACGAGACGTATGATTAGCAAAACAAAAACACCTCAAATATCACTTACAAATTCTTAAAGCAGGGGGCAAAAAATACCTTCATAATCCGACAGATTCGAAGTTGACGTTGAAGTTGAAGAAGAGCTCGTTTGACTACTATCGTCGTCCTCAGAAGCCACATCAAACGATTGATTCTGAAACAAAATTAAATTATCGGTCACCGGAAATATCCAAAACATTCTCGCAAGAAAAAGCATAACATGCAAACGAAAAAAAATAATAATGGAAACAACGATGATTAATTACTTTCAAGTCAAAATCGCTTTCCACGAGATCAGTATTGCAAGAAATCTCGTTATCAGCGGAGTGTTGTAGCGGCATGTCCACAGAACACTGATCATCACATTTTCCGTCATTATCAACATCAGTACGACCGTCACCGCCGTCGTCGTCGTCGTCTTCGTGAACAGCCTCTAACGGTTTGTCGGAAACTTCCTCCGGCGAGCACTTCGTCTCTTCTACTGATTCCGATTCTGATTCAAACGAAACATTAGAAAAAGTACATAAACCATAATCAGGCGAACGAGTAAGGGTGAAACAGTTGGTGCATGGATGATCATACCTTGTTCGGCATCGAGGTCAATAGGATCGGCGGGAACGTGAACGGACGGAGGTTTGGAACCGCACGAAACTGCAGAAAGGGATAATGATGAATGGCGAAGAAATGGAAGAGAGAGAAATTGAAAGAGTGGAGTGATTTACATGCTTGGAGAAAGTTGTATTTGGTGAGGGGGGAAGCGCGAGACCTGCTAGGGTTTGCGAACTTGTTGAGAATCCTCTGAGAAGCCTTCTCGACGTTCTCTTCTTCAGCATTGAACTCGAAAACTTGGAATTTCTTGGTTGAGGAAGAAGAAGACGACGATCGCGCGCGCCGAGTCATGGAGCGAGTGAGTGAGTGAGTGAGTGGGACCGAGTCAGAGAGGGGGGGAAACTCGCTTCGAAGAAAAGTATTAGTGCATTACATAAATTACATAAGTGTTTGAGTTATATATGCATTTGGAGGACCAATTTTTGTCGTTTGGATTTTCTTTCGTTTTCCCCTTTTCTTTCATTTCTATTTCTATTGGACCCCTGTATGTACATTTGGTCAAGGCAGTCATAGACTCATAGCTTCCTCCTTCCTTCATGATTTCATCCATTTAGATTCTTAAGTTGTTTTTCTTTAAATAAAACATTGAGCTAATTGATAATAAAGAAGATAAATCTCTTTTTCTTATGGTTATTAAAATCAAATATATAAAAATTAAAAAATCGTATCAATATCATAGTTTTTATTAAAAAAAAATCTATCTTTAGAAACACAAGGGAAAGCTAGTTTATTTATATATTTTTATACAAACATTTTGTTTTTGGACAAGGTTCAAATTTATAAACCAACTCAATATATGTTTATTCAACTTTACCTATTAACAAGTGTGAATCGTTTATTCAAATAAGTATAATCTATGAAATTGCGAAAATTCTAAAAAAGAATGGCTTTGAGATGATAAATATAAATATATGAAGAAGAAAAAAATCTCTATTTTTATATTTCATAGAATACAATTGGAGCTTATCAATACAAAAGAATAAGCTTGAATAGTCTTTTGTGATTCTAGTGACAATTAGATCAACATATTATTTTAAGAGAAGTTTCTGTCAAAGTTCAGTATGAATCTTTTAGTACCTGTACCGGAGAGACCGTATCGGTCACGTGGGCCAACACGTGCCATTTCGTCAGACACCCATGCATAGCCACGTACAAGCATCACCATCAACGTCGGCTCGGCATGAGGCCGAGAACCGACATCAGTCTGGTTAATGCAAATATGGACCATCATCATTCATCGAGTCGGCTCGGTCAGGTACCGTTCCGACATAGAACATACCGGAAGTATACAGGCTGCCGTATACGGACTAGACGGTTCGGCCATTTGCCGTTCCGACTAGTATTGATTAGCCGGCTCGGCCTCTTGCCGAAGGGTTAAGCAAGTCATAACAAGTAATCACAATCAAGAAAGGTAAGTACATGATTAAAGCCTAAACGACCAATTAGTACCGTATTACCTAATTTGGTAAATATCTGAGAGGGCCCATCACGCTCAGGCCCATGTCAGATGCTATAAATAGGTCACACGTAACAAGGTATGTCACTGTTCATTCATTACCCTAGAAAATCGTGCCCACACTGACTTAAGCATCGGAGTATCTTTTGCAGGTACCTCCCCCTCCGAAGAATCCACCTAAAGCTCTTGTTCGGTCCTCATATTCCCCTGAAGATTACGAGTGTACCCTCAGGCAGGTACATTTTGGCGCCCACCGTGGGGCCGAACCGATAGCTCTCGAGAAAGACGTATCCAGCACTGTTTCGACGTCATGGTGAAGACAAGGAAGACTAACGCTGAACACCAGTCCGAGGAGGAACATCAGTCCGGGGCCGAAACGGTAGAGGAGACAAACTTGACCGATGTGGTACGACAAATGAAAGAGGAAATGATTGCCATGAAACAGCAGCGAGAGAGAGATGCCGCCGAAATGGCTGCATTGAGAGAAGAGAATGCTGCCCTGAAAAACCAATACCGAGATCCCACATGGAAACCATCCGAGACGACCCATACTCAGGGGTCGTTTCATTCACACGGACACCACACCCCTGCCAACCACACCTCTATTGCCACCCCAGCCGCTCATGCTTCAGCTAGTAGGCCGATACTGCCGATGCCGGCCGGAGCACATCGGCATCCCTTTACATCAAATATCATGCAGACCGCGCTTCTTGATCATTGGAAGTCGTTGCCTCTCGACAAGTACGATGGGACCACTGATCCCGATGAACACGTAGATGTGTTCTTGACTCAAGTCACTTTAAGCACAACCGATGATGCCGCCTTATGTCGAATTTTCCCAACATCGCTAAAAGGACGAGCTCTGAGTTGGTTCACTCGGCTTCCGGCCAACTCAATTGATTCGTTTAGTACATTGGCCTCCCAATTCACAATTCAGTTTGCTACCAGTAGGCCTCACCAACTGACCTCGTTGGCTCTGGTAAGCATTCGTCAGGAGAAAAAGGAATCCCTTCGGACATTCATGAGCCGATTCAACAAGGCGGCATTGGAAATCCGAGACCTAAACCCGGCCGTCGCCCTGCATCATCTGACTACCGCCTTGAAGCCAGGTCCCTTCGCCAACAGTATTTGCAAGAAGCCACCATCCGACATGGATGACCTTCGGCGACGAGCCGATAAGTATATGCAAATGGAGGAGCTAGCTGAGTTCCGCAACCAAGCTAGAGCAGAAGTAGCGGCAAAGCCTGAAAGGCCAGTCGAGAATAATTTCCGAGGTCGCCCGAAAGAATTGGTACCTCGGGAGAGACCCCCTCGTGGCCCAAGGTATTCCCAGTACACACCACTTAACACTAACAGAGCAGCCATACTCGAGCAAGCGCTGGCCTCGGACGTGTTGGCCGTTCCAAAACGAGCTTCTACCCCCCCCAGGGCCGACACAACAAAATCTTGCCGCTACCACCGCAATCGGGGGCATTCGACAGAAGAATGCGCGGCTTTAAAAGACAAGATCGAAGACCTAATCAAACAAGGCCAGCTACAGGGTTTCATCGACCGACCGCACACAACTCGGCACGCCGACCGGTCAAGACGGCATGACCCTGAGCAAAGGAGAATGGAACCACGTCAGTATAGAGAACGGAGCCGGTCCAGAGAAAGACGAGATGTCGAACCCTCGTCACAGCCTCGGCGAGTCATCAATACCATAGCAGGTGGATTTGCTGGTGGTGGCTCATCTTCCTCATCGCAACGGAGGCATCTACGGGCCGTTCGGCATGTTCACGCCGTTGAAACAGTCCGTCGGCAATTACCTACTATCACCTTTACCGAAGCCGATTTCAAAGGCATTGATCCGGAGCAAGACGACCCAATGGTAATCAGTGTAGAAATCCATAACTGCATTGTGCGTAAAACGTTGGTAGATCAGGGAAGCTCGGCAGATATCTTGTACTGGAACACGTTCAAACAGTTGGGTATTCCAGAATCCGAATTGGTCCCCTACAACGAGCCACTGGTGGGGTTCTCTGGTGAGCGAGTGAAGACGAAGGGGTATATCAAGCTGTCCACACGGTTCGGATTTGATGAAGCTGATCACCGCGATATCCCAGTCAAGTACGTAGTGGTGCATGCCAACACATCTTATAATATTCTGCTAGGACGACCGTCCTTGAATCGGCTCGGAGCCATTGTCTCCACTCCTCATCTGGCCATGAAGTTCCCGGCTGAGTCCGGACGAATCGTCACCATACACGCTGACCAGAAAACGGCGCGCGAATGTTATTTTAGTAGCTTAAGGTTGCCGAGAATAGAGGAGCCAACCGAACCGAGAAGGGTGCACTCGGTTTCGCAGCAGTCGGCCATCGACCTCGATCCACGAATCGATCAGGAGGAGAGGGTAGAGCCCATTGAAGATAAACAACCCTTCCAAGTAGGAACGACAAAATCCCAAGTTACTTACTTGGGAACCTATTTAACCGAAGGGGAGCGCCTAGCCATTCAGCGTGTGGTCCTCGAGAATAGAGACTTGTTCGCTTGGCACCCATCTGATATGCCTGGCATTGACCCCAATTTCCTGTGCCACAAGCTCTCCGTTAGCAAAGAGGCTAGGCCGATTGCTCAACGGCGCCGGAAAACGGGGGAAGAAAGAAAAACCGCCATCGAAGCAGAGGTGACCAAGTTGCTAGACGCTCAGTTTATCCGAGAGGTGCACTACACGACTTGGCTGGCTAACGTGGTCATGGTTAGAAAGTCAAATGGGAAATGGCGTATGTGCACCGATTATACCAATTTAAATAAAGCTTGCCCAAAAGACGCCTACCCACTCCCGAACATCGATCGGCTCGTCAATGGGGCATCCGGCCACAAATTCTTGTCTTTTCTGGATGCTTACTCGGGATACAACCAGATCCGGATGCACCCCCAAGACGAAGAAAAAACTGCATTCATCACCGAAACAGCCAATTACTGTTACCGGGTGATGCTGTTCGGATTAAAAAATGTCGGGGCCACATATCAACGTTTGATGAATAAAATCTTCCACAACCAGATCGGCCGAAGCATGGAAGTATATGTTGATGATATGGTGGTAAAATCAAGTGATGTATCGGCACATACGCATGACTTGGCCGAAGTGTTCCAGGCGCTTCAGCAACATCAGATGAGACTCAACCCCGAGAAATGTGTGTTTGGAGTTTCGGGCGGCAAGTTCTTGGGATTCATGCTATCCAACCGAGGCATTGAGGCGAATCCGGAAAAATGTCAAGCCATCTTGGACATGAAAAGCCCGACAACGTTGAAAGAGGTTCAAAAGTTAGCCGGACGGCTCACTTCGTTGTCTCGCTTCCTTCCCTGTTTAGCCGAGATTGCCGGGCCGATCCTACTCTTGCTGAAGAAAACGGAACTATTCAAATGGACCCAAGAGTGTGAAGAAGCTTTTCAGCAGTTTAAAAACCGGCTCGGCATGCCCCCAGTATTATGTAAACCGGTCGTCGATGCAGATATCATTATCTATTTGTCGGTTTCGGACAGCTCCATCAGTGCCGTTATGATGCAAGAAAACCAAGGTCAACAGCTCATCTATTTTATTAGTCGGACGTTGCAGGACGCCGAGCGACGTTATCAATTGCTCGAGAAGGTTGCCCTAGGACTCGTCTACGCCGCCCGACGGTTGAGACAGTACTTCCAAAGCCATAAGGTTGTCGTCCGAACCGACTGTCCGATCGCAAAGGTCCTTTGGAAGCCAGAAATTGCCGGCCGAATGATGGCGTGGTCGGTTGAGTTATCTGAATTTGACATATCCTTCGAGCCAAGGGGCCCTATTAAATCACAACACTTGGTAGATTTCGTCAATGAGCTCACTCCTCCAGGATCTTTCGAAGACCAACCTTGGATCCTTCATGTGGATGGATCATCTAACGCCCAAGGTAGTGGTGCGGGCATAATCCTCGCTAATCCTTCAGGCATCACAATTGAGCAATCCCTTCGGTTCGGCTTCCGCGCGTCCAATAACCAGGCCGAGTATGAAGCTTTAATAGCCGGACTTAGACTAGCAACAGAGATGAATGTTAAGAAGGTCATATGCTGGACCGACTCGAAAGTAGTTGCCGAACAAGTCAACGACAACTTTCAAGTCAAAGATGCTAATTTGTTGCAGTATTATCACCTCTTCCGAAAACTCAAAGATGATTTCACCGAGGTTCAAATTCGGCATATTCCAAGAAGTAACAACGAACGAGCCGATCAGTTAGCTCGGCTCGCCAGCACCAGAAAGCCAGGACAGCTAAGAACAACAATTCACCTCGAAGTCCCCTCTCCAAGTGTGGCCGTCGAGTGCATGGCTGCCGAGGTCGAAGTTCCAAGCTGGCTGACTCCTATTCGGAACTTCATCCTCCAGGGAGAATTGCCAACTGATTTGGTGGAAGCTAGAAAATTGCGAACCCAAGCAGCTCGGTACTCCATCATAGCCGGCGAACTCTACAGGCGCGGATTCTCCACCCCGTTGCTTAAGTGTATTGACAATCTCCAGGCCGACTATGTGATGAGGGAAATTCACGAAGGCATCTGCGGATCCCATTCCGGAGGCCGAACTCTTGCGGCAAAGGTATCACGAGCCGGATATTATTGGCCAACTCTAAAAGGAGATTGTGCTGAGTTTGTTAAGAGGTGCATACAGTGTCAACGGCATGGGAATCTAATCCATGCCTCGGCCGCCGAACTACACAGTATCAGCTCTCCATGGCCGTTTGCGTTATGGGGAATTGACGTACTTGGCCCATTCCCCATGGCGAGGGGACAAGTTAAGTTCCTTCTCGTGGCAGTAGATTACTTCACAAAATGGATTGAGGCCGAACCACTTGCTTGCATCTCTGCTGCTAACGTCCAAAAGTTTGTATGGAAGAACATCATCACCCGTTTCGGCATCCCATATGCCATCATTTCAGATAACGGTCTCCAATTCACGGACAAAAGGTTCAACTCATTCCTCGAAAACCTTGGCATTCGGCACAGGTTCACATCGGTTGAGCACCCTCAGTCGAATGGCCAGGCCGAAGCGGCCAACAAGGTTATCCTTACCGAACTGAAAAGAAGACTCGGCTCAGCAAAAGGAGTATGGGCTGATGAATTACCAGAAGTCCTCTGGGCATACCGATGCACACCACAGTCCACCACTAAAGAAACCCCCTTTCGCCTAACATATGGTGCCGACGCAATGATACCGGTTGAAGTAGGGGAGCCATCATTCAGACGACAACATTTTCAAGAGGACTCCAATGACACATCTCTTCGGGCCGAACTAGATGTTCTTGAGGAAGTACGGGACAATTCGCAGGTAGTAGCCGAAGCATGCAAGCAACGCATGAGTCGGCGCTTCAATTCTAACCTCAAACCAAGAACATTTCACGACGGAGATCTTGTATGGAGGGCAACCGGCTCGGCAAGGCGCAACCCGTCTGAGGGAAAACTGGCAGCCAATTGGGACGGCCCGTTTCGAGTGCGCCACACTCTTCATAACGGGGCATACAAGTTGGAGGAGTTATCCGGCAAAGTCCTCCCACGAACATGGAACTCTACGCACTTGAAGACTTACTATAGCTAGTTGTCTATTTCACAAACTTGTAAACGTTGTAAGGGTGCACTCTTTTCCTTGAACCGGTCTTTTTCCCTCTTAAAAAATAGTGAAAAGAGGTTTTGGCCGGCAAGGTTTTTAACGAGGCATCCATTTATCAATAACAACACGATTCAATCACTCATGCTTTAATTAATTATTCAAGTCTTCCCTCCCGAGATATCTCTCGGCCAAGGATGTGGCTTTAATTAAATTATTCAAGTCTTCCCTCCCGAGATATCTCTCGGCCAAGGATGTGGCTTTAATTAAATTATTCAAGTCTTCCCTCCCGAGATATCTCTCGCCAAGGATGTGGCTTTAATTAAATTATTCAAGTCTTCCCTCCCGAGATATCTCTCGGCCAAGGATGTGGCTTTAATTAATTATTCAAGTCTTCCCTCCCGAGATATCTCTCGGCCAAGGATGTGGCTTTAATTAATTATTCAAGTCTTCCCTCCCGAGATATCTCTCGGCCAAGGATGTGGCTTTAATTAATTATTCAAGTCTTCCCTCCCGAGATATCTCTCGGCCAAGGATGTGGCTTTAATTAATTATTCAAGTCTTCCTTCCCGAGATATCTCTCGGCCAAGGATGTGGCTTTAATTAAATTATTCAAGTCTTCCTTCCCGAGATATCTCTCGACCAAGGAGACGGCTCACGCAAATTAAGTTGTTAATCACCACAAGAGTTCACGCCAGTTATAACATAAAGAACGGAGAAATTTCATTAAAAGAGAAGGGTACATTATCAATAGGCGCTATCGGCCCCATAATACAAAAAAAAAAAAATTAAGACACTACTTCTGCCTCCCCCTGAACTGGACCATCCTCAGGCGCAGCCTCCTCGTTCAGAGTCTCCTCTTCGTTCGGCCCAGCTGGCCGAGCCGGAGCCTCCTCGTCGGCTTCCTGATCAGGTGGAATGGAGGTCATATCCACCAACTTCCCTTGGAAAAAATCTTTTGTCATGTCCAGGTGGAAGTCAGGAGGAAAGTCGCCGAAATAGCAAGCCTGCCGAGCAGCTTGAGCAAAACCGGCCTGATGCTGACTGAGAACCTTGGCGCGCGCCTTTTCCTGATAAGCACCAAAGGCAGCCTTTTCAGCATCCAGCTCCTTGCTCAGAGCTGTCACCTTATCAGTCTCGCCCTTCAGAGCAAGTTCGAGACGCTGTACCTTTAAGGCCAAGTCATCAGCGGTTCTTCCTCGGCGATCCATCTCGGCCTGGTACTTGCTACTAGCCGTCTGGGCGTCGGTCAAAGCAGCCAGTGTCTCTTGAAGAGACTTCTCCTGCTCAGCTAGCTGTTTGCGCAACTCGTCAGCCTCACCGTTCGGCTGCATGACAATACTCTGTGCCATGGCCACTGCGCGCACTTGGAACTCACAAAAGAAGCTCCATTTCTGCGCCGAACTCATTCGGCTCAGCAACCCCTGGCCTACCTCGGAGGTCAGGTCTTGACTCAGGAAATCCTGAGCGTTAACATTGCCAGCCAAGAAACTTGGTGCCGACAAGCTTTCGGGAACAGGGGGGCTGGCCACTCGGCGCTGTTTTGCCCGGCGACTCTCCTCCTCGGCCCTAGAGTCAGGCCTTCTTTTTTCAGGTTGGGGCCGGGTGGTCTTCTTCGGCCGAGACGTGGGTCCGGCCCCGCTACCTTGACCAGCTGGTTGATTCACGCGCGCGGCGGGCGCAGGCCTATTCGCGGTATTCGATGCGAGTTGGTTCCGAAGCAAGTTGCGGATATCCAAATCATCATGAGCCGCCATTATACCTGCACATCATTAGTCAAAATCAATGATAACACTTAAATTCAAACAAGTAGGAAAAATGCCATACCGATTAATTCTTCGACCACATCGGCCGAATCAAACAATCGGACAAGAAGACGGCATGGTAAGGGCCGAGGCAACTTGTTTAAAAAATCAAGACTTCCTCTCTCCTCTGGGGACATGCGTGACTTGGAAACCGTGTCATACTTGCGCGGCTTCCGGGTCCAGTAGAAGGGAAATAGTGGATTTCCCTCAGCGTCAAAGAAATACTTATTCCCTGGTTCCGGCCGAATCATCACCTTCATAAATCCCACTTTAAATTTTTTGTAGGAGGTGGTGAAAGGTTGTAGTAGACAATCACTGTGGCGAATCAAAGACAGCCACTTGGCCTTCCTCGTCGGCCGAGAAGTATAGAAATGCAAAAATAGATGTGGAGTAGGAGAAAGACCGAGACCCAGACACAAATGCCTGAACCCTTGCATAGCGGCCCAGGTGTTCAGGTGAAGTTGACTCGGCGCCACATTCAAAAGCCGAAGTATACCCATGAAGTAATTGTCAAATGGGAGAGATATCTTTAAATCCCGGAACATATAATCATACACATAGAAAAAGGGGTATTTAGAAGTCCCCTGACCCAAATAAACAAAATCCGGATTGGACACCCCGTCGCCTCGGCATGGTTGAAAGAAGATGGCAGAAGGCTCCTCATCTTCAGGAAAGTCCAAAAACTTCACGGCCGATACAAAATCCACCAGAGATTTTTTACTTGTATACCGAGAGTATACACTACCAACCTCACCGTGCACCCATGAATATCCTGGAGTTGATATCGGAGGGAACACTCTTGATGATTCTCCACCCCGACTAGGTTGCTCATCGGAACCTACAGCTGATGCCGAATCACTCCCACTTTGAGAATGACCGGACCCAGAAGCCGACTCCACGGAATTGTCCCCATTAGATGCCGAGGCCGATGGTGCATCCCGGTTCGGCGTCGCCCTTAACCTAGATTCCCCTTCGTCCCCAGAAGAGTCAATGTTAACAACACCCAAATTAGCCATTACGTACCTGATGGTTGAGCTTGACCTATCGTTGATAATACTCAAAACGCTTCCAAACAACTTCGGCTCGGAACAGCTAATGAATTCGCACGAAAGAACCCTCACATCCTTACCCTTATTTATAGGCGTCTCTAATGAGCACCTGAAACGACACCCCCTCGTGCATACCGTTGGATCATCTAGATCCAACGGTTCAGGATACGCGACTCTTCGCATGCGTCATTAATGACCAACGGTTATATCCCTTCGCTTCCCACCATAACTTCTCGCGTACGCCATCAAATACCCAACGGTTACAACCCTTCATATCCCACCATTAGTTGTAACCCTTAGCTTCTTCTTCACGACACCGACTGAAAAATCCTCTTTTTATTTCATTAACCTTTCGCGTCGCTTCGTTCCTCAAAGGCTGGGGGGCTTGTGTACCGGAGAGACCGTATCGGTCACGTGGGCCAACACGTGCCATTTCGTCAGACACCCATGCATAGCCACGTACAAGCATCACCATCAACGTCGGCTCGGCATGAGGCCGAGAACCGACATCAGTCTGGTTAATGCAAATATGGACCATCATCATTCATCGAGTCGGCTCGGTCAGGTACCGTTCCGACATAGAACATACCGGAAGTATACAAGCTGCCGTATACGGACTAGACGGTTCGGCCATTTGCCGTTCCGACTAGTATTGATTAGCCGGCTCGGCCTCTTGCCGAAGGGTTAAGCAAGTCATAACAAGTAATCACAATCAAGAAAGGTAAGTACATGATTAAAGCCTAAACGACCAATTAGTACCGTATTACCTAATTTGGTAAATATCTGAGAGGGCCCATCACGCTCAGGCCCATGTCAGATGCTATAAATAGGTCACACGTAACAAGGTATGTCACTGTTCATTCATTACCCTAGAAAATCGTGCCCACACTGACTTAAGCATCGGAGTATCTTTTGCAGGTACCTCCCCCTCCGAAGAATCCACCTAAAGCTCTCGTTCGGTCCTCATATTCCCCTGAAGATTACGAGTGTACCCTCAGGCAGGTACAGTACCTATCATGTTATGAGCAATATCAGTACAAAAAAATTATTATTATATACATTTAAATCATTATTCGTCATTTTTTTATTGAGAAATCAAAACACAAGATTTTTGTCAAGCTTACTCGCATGATATCTAATCATATGGATGTTTGATATCTAAGATAAGCAAATTTAAGATGCTTACATAAATTCAAATCTTCTCAAATTAAATAGGATCATAGTTTTACAAATTCATTACAAAACAAGATAAAGAAAATGAAGTTTTCAAGTTGTTGACTCAAACCCATTCTTAAACTAAATTCTAGTAAGTGAAATATGGAGGTACTTACGTTAGAACTAATTAATATAGAGCGTGTTTGGAAAATCGTTTTTCTAACGAAAACGTAAAAACACACTTTCCAAAGCACTAAAATACAAAGCAACTATTTCTATCTTTTCCGTTCAACGCACGTTTGTCAAATTTTAACAATAAAACAAACACACACATAGTCTTTCACATTAAAGTGATAGGTGAAATTGTCATTAAACAACTTATTAGTAGATTTACACATTACTTTTGGATGACATGTACACCATATATTATGTATTAAGTAAAGACTTTGGGATTTCATCAAGCTACAACTATATCTATTATAAATTAGTGACCTTTTAATCATACCTTTTAAAGGATAGTTAGTCCAAGATATTGAATAACAAAACATGATTAATTTTGGAAGGAAAAACAAACATCATCATGAGTAAGAGTACTCATGACCCATTTTACCCCACCAACTAGACTTGATCCAAAGGGAATTTTGACAAGTTTGAGTTGAAGAATTTAGACCTAGTGTGTTTTGAAGAAGAACTCAAGTTATACTTCAAGTTATCCCAACCTTGTTTTATGTTGTATGTTCTTTTAAAAATTATTTTTAAATAATTATGCATTAATAATATGACTTATTGACTTAATAAATAATGCTTTGACTAGCGTGTTATAATATTAGTATATAAATATCATTTATCTTAAAATATATAGTGTACAATATACCTTAATGATAAGCGTATACTTATTTAATTCTATAATTTAGCTATATATAATGTTGAAATTAATATGTTGTGCTAGTAAATTGGGTTAATCCAATTCATCCCAAATATTGTCAAGTTTTAATCGAGTCAAGATTAGGTTCACAAAATTAATACTATCACAATTGCAAGTTGGGTAAGGACATCGATAAACTTGTCTTGTACACTCCTAGATATGAGAATGTACATGTGATAGAAAAATTAGGTCGATATATCAAGATATGGTATGTTGCAATTGAATATTTGTAACAATAAATTAATCCTAATTTTAAGATCACCGACCCTTTTAATTTCAAGTGTAACAATTAGTGTACAAGAGTATTAATATCAAAACATAAAAACAAATGATTGATTTACCGATTCAAAGTAACTTATGAGAAGGTTATTGATCCAAGTAGAACTAAACCAATTCCCTTAAGTAATGTCTTGAGTTTGAATCTTATGAATGAAAAAAATGTGGTTGGGGGCTTAAACCCTACTTAAGGTGGTCAATTAGGTTTTTTTGACAAAAATTAGTTATCAACAAAGGTAATGAATATTTCATACCAATAATATGATTAAAAAATATTTATGTAATGTAACTGGATATTCGTTCTTAATAATAATAATAATAACAATAATAATAATAATATTGGTAATGTGTTCATGTGATGAGTCTTGTGTAAGGCTTATTATGATAGGTAAGTGAACTCATATTTTTTTAACACACGAAGGAACTTGTAATTATTCAAGTGTTGGGGCTTATTATGATGGGTAAGTGAGCCCATATTTTCTTAACCCAAGAAGATATGAGTGACAAAACAAGTCACGGTTCATTGGCCTAAAAAAATTTGGTGGGTTGAGTCAGGTCTCAACCTGCCCCACCTAATCCACTCATCTATCAAGTTAAATGGCAAGTCCTAAACCCTAAACCCTAAACCAACTAACATTTTTTTTATTGATTTCTTATTTTTAATGTAAGTTAAATTAAGTCACTTCAAATTTATTGTATATAATATGTGATTTATTGTACAACAAATTTATTATGCATTTGATTTATTTTATTATATGTAATTTTATATTTGTTTTACAATAAATTTGTTACAAGAGTTATGAATATTATTATAGTTAGTTAATTACATATCTATTTTGTTATACAACAAATTTGAGGTTTGTTGTACAACAAATCAAATCAAATTAGTTGTAATTTGAGATTTTTTATTATTATTTAGGTACACTGATTTATGTAGGTCTTTTATATGTTAAAATCATGTTAGAAGAGTAACTAAAAATAAATATACAATTTTTTTTATGGACTAGTGGGCTGACTTGCCAACTTGTCCTTAGGCAGGATAAGTCATGATTTGCAACCCATTTTCTCTTGGGAAGTCAGCCTGACCCAACTTGATTTTAGCAGATTGAGCCTAGATGGGTTGAAATGGCTTATTTTATCACCCTTATAAGAAAATTCATTTTTTTTATACTAATTGCAATATTGTTAGTTCCATTGAAACATCAAATTTGTTTTGACACAATTTATATGAATAATTTTCTCTACTTACTAAAATTAATTATCTTTTACATATTCAGGTATCCAAATTTTTTATGATATTTTTTTATTAGAAAAAAAAGTTGTATTATAACAACAATAAAATTTAAACTTATAATTTTATACATATTATTTTAACTTTTTATCATTAAACTAGAAAGCCTACCCTAATGATTCACTTTTCATGATATTATACGTGTTGTAATTGAGAATTGTTACATTTTAGAGTGTAACTTAAAGTTATATTATATGTTAGATTAAAGTTATCAAGAATGAAATGTTATTAACTAATTGGGCTTCTTTGTTAGATGCAATAAAGATCACAGGACACATTTTTAGAAATGAGCGACCAAACAAAAGTTGATTTTTCAAAAAGGAAAGCGTAAAGATCAACGTTTCCCTATTTATAAATACCAAAAATATGTTTAACTCTTATTTATTTATCTTGGAAACAAGAAAGTCTACACTAGGGTAAAAAAACAATTGCATTGTTTAACTAATTGTGAGAACACTTAATAACGAGTATGGATAGTTATAAATAAGGCCATCTCCAAGTGTGAAACACTTAATAACCCGATTAAGAAAAATAAAGGAAAGATATGTAGTAATTTGTTTTATTATTATGGATTAATGAATTTATTAATTTAATTTTAGTTATTTATATTCAATTGAATTTCATTTTTTATTCTATATGTTATTATATTATAAATATGAAATTATATATAGATATAGATATAGATATAGATATAAATATATAGAATTATTTTTTTCTTTAACCTTTTTTTAGTTAATAAGATTAAAGAAAAAAAAAAGTCCCTTATCTAATGGATAGGATAGAGGTCTTCTAAATCTCATTCGAAAAAATAACTTAAATAAGATCTTATTTAATAAATATTTATGTAATAATAATATGTTATAAGTATTTAAAATTCAATAAATTTTATATTTAAATATGTATATGTATAAATATTTATACAATTTAAAAATGTTTGAATATATTATTATTTAAACATTTATAAGATATTATCTTATTTTAAAAATTAACAATATAAATTAAAATTTGACTAAAAATAAAATAATTTTTTTAAAAGTAATTAAATAATTTTAAAAAATGATATTACATATCACAATAATTTAAAAATAAAAAATTATGAGTCACCATTCACATAATTTTAGTTTATAAAAAAAATTGATGAGAAGTCAACTTTTATACTAACCTATAAAAGTAATATTTTTTTTTCTTAAATGTTTTTTGTCTCTATAATTTGTGGATCATTATATCCTTAATTATTAAGAATTTAAAAAAAAAAAAAACAATAACTATCATTGATCAATTATGAATAACCATCCAAACTATTATTTTTTTTATTTATATATAACCTCTTTTCTCTAATATATATAATTATGATTAAAAATTAAAATCATAAATTTTAAAAATTAAAAACCAATTCCATATATTCTACAAAATCATGATTAAAAACAATATAAATAGGGAAAAAACTGAGTATCTGAATTTTTATCCTGTAAAGAAAATTATGTGATAAGTAAAAATAATAGGCGATAAAACAGTAATGAAAACCGAAGAAAAAAAAGACATTATATATTTTTTTGACAGAGATTTTCATTAAAGCATATATGCTATTCCAGAAGAAGAAGAAAAAAAGTTACCAAGTTTATTTTTTTTTAATAAGAGAATGTGAATTTTGGGGGTAAAAGATAGAAAAATTTTTGGAGGGAAAGAGAACAAAAATAAAGATAAACAAAAACTTTTCGAACAAAAATGAAAATTTTTAGAGAGACTAATGAAAAAAGTATATATAACTGATTTTTAATGAAAAAATAAAATTAAAAATTATTTACACTAATAAGATGATTTGGATATGAATATTTTCTAATAAAATTATACATAAATTAATTAATAAATTATATCAAATAATTTATCAAAATAATACAAATAAAATATTTTAAAAATTTGTTCACATACTTTTATAAATTTTTATAAGATAAATACGCACAAATTATTCATTAATTCTTCCAAAAGAAACTTTATCCTATCATATAACTTTTCCTTGACCAACATGGAGATGAATATTACTGCATCATACCTAAATCTTACTCCACCGTTTCTACTAACAATAACGAATTACCAGAAAAAAAAAGGTTCACTCAAGTAACTGTGGGGTGGAGAATGGCACTGTTCTAGACTTACAAATGCATGAAACATTTTATCTTTGATGCAAGTCACACAGTAAAAGGCATGTATCGTGGTCCCCTCATTGACCAGAAGTTATTTTGAGCCTGCAAGGCATACCAAAACAACCACTCATTAAAAATAAAAAAAATTTATCGATCGGCACCACATAGGCATTGCATGCATGAAAATAATTACTTTCCAAGTCATATAAATTATAAAAAAATGTCACCAAAGTAATAATATTAATATATAATTACGACCAAAATGATAATAAATAATAAATTTAACGATTTAATTAATTTTTTTTATAATTTTTTAAGTAATTATTTAGTTTAAGAAACTAAAATAATATTACCTTCCAAATTCAGGAACATTTTTTTTTTTCACTTTTACTTTATCTACTCTATCTGAAATATAAACTGAAGAAAAAAATCAGCTACGTCTCTTCAAGAAACTTACCCCAATGTAAGGGAGGTGTCCGAGGACTGGCCTTGTTCATGCTCGTGTCTCTGGACCAAACATAATTTATTACTAGCTTTTTTCTACAACAAAAAAGAGGAACCATAAAAAATTATATACTAGCTAATAGAAAATAAAGTCATATTAATGAGTCTTATAGGAACATTAATTAAGGAATTAATAATTAAAAAAATGTGTAATTACAATTGAACTATATAGAAATTCATTGTATTAATATTCTTCAAGATTTTTTTTTTTAATTTCTTAACAAAATTTACGGACACTACTTGATAGCATTTTTCAGAAAAATGTTAGTCAATAGCCTAATACCTTTGATATACATTTTGTTCAATAAAATTTGAAATGCTAGTGTAGATATTATAAGATTTTATTATTATTTTTTTACGATAACAATAACAAAATTTAAATATAAAACTTTATGTATATAATTCTTATTTTAATCATTATACTTAATAGGGTCAGGGTCAACACAGACTCAGTAATAGAAGAGAAAATTAGTATAATATATACGGAATCTTAAATTCAAATATTTGGATCATTCATTACTATGGATTAAAAAAAATATATATATATCACTAAGCGTACCCTACAATAATAATGGAAATGATATAAAGATTATAATCTAGTGAGCCATGCATTACCTGTTTTGCCAGCCGATTTTCTGCCCTGAGTTTATGTCCCTACATTGAGAACTGATAATTAGACATCATAGAGGCAGAGAAAGAGATTATTAAGACAAACATACAAATGTAATGCAGTAGTATTATGAAGTAAATAGAAACCTAACTTGGAGATATGTTAGTTTTGCATATCTAAATTAACAACTAGTTGTTTAGTTTACTTTCGTTGATAAAGTCTGTGGGTGTCTTTGAGTCACTTAAAATAGGCACTATAGATACCACAACTAATGATTTGACATCCAATTAATCTTACTGATGTAATTTTCAATTAAAGAAAGTTGTTAAACTATTAGCATAAATTATTACTTTATATTAATAATGTGTTATATTATAATAATGAACACTTTAACTGATTTATATAGAAAATTGAAATACATGCATTATCAATATATCAGATTATTATATATTAATATATTGCACCATATTATTAGCATAGATCCAACAATATAATTAGTATAGACCTACGATGTCTATACTAATAATTTAAATCTATTAGTCAAATTAAGATTATACCAATGAGATTTAAAGGTTATATCAATGGAATCAATCTTAATACTTAATATTTTTTTCTGCCAGCAAATGAGTTTTTTTTTAATATTTTTTTTTATTTTTATATATATAGTATGTAAATGACTTATTAATTAATTAAATACTTATTTAATAAACTCAATCACATTTAACAATTTATGTCATAAGTTTGATCATAAAATATATTAAAATAAGTTAAAAAAAACTGACAGTGCATAAATTATTCTCATAAGGTCAAATAAATTCCATACAACCAAAAAGATTTAACTCATTCGATTAAGAAATTTGTGTTTGTAAATTTTTTAGTCCCGAATTCTATGTCCACATATCAAAAAGTTCCAGAAGCTCCTCCAAACGGCCCACATGTAATATGTAAATTGGATTGTTGAATATTGTAGATTTGCAAGCAGAATTTATCATACTATATAATAATATATCATCAATGTGTGTATCATTAATATTTATAAATACTAAACAGTGTTTATACTAATAATTCTATTATTATTATTATTAGATTAGGTCCATATAAATTGGAATGAATTAATCTGTCAACCATTAGTATATGAGATTTTTAAGTGATGTATTCGGCCTTACACTGGTACACATATATATCAAAACTCAGTTAAATGCACTTTTTTTTTTTTTATAAAATAAAACTAAAGTGTTCACATTTTATGATCAATTATTTTAGAGTAAAGGATGAAGATTACAATTTACTTTTATTATAGAAATAAAAATTATATTTAACTCTATTTTAAAAGTTTAACTCTTTTGAAGTTAAGAAAGATTCAGAAAGCATAAGAGACGAGCCCTAACGTCTAAGTTTGGATTATAAGCAAAATAAAAGAAAAAATAAATAAATGAAATATAGAAGAGGAAAATAAAATAGGAATAATGCGTTGTTTGGACACATAACATAATAACAAAAAATAAATAAATCCTTCTACTTATTCATATGAGTGAACGTGAATAAAATAAATAAATAATATATAAAGTATGAGAAAAATTATAATAATACTGGTATAAATAGGAAAACTCTCTCCATAAATATTTAACGCAATTGCATATGTAAAACTTCAACTTGAATTAGATACCAATTAATTAAGTTTCAACACCATATGTTAAAACTGATTGAAAATCTCACCTAAAATTTAGGATCCAAGAGTTTTAGGAATCCCAAGAAAAAACATTTACTTTAGACTAATTGCAAGAGAGTTTTAGAAAGAAATGAACTTCCTCGAAAAGAGAAGAAAGAAATGGAGTCGCAAGTACCAGAGTAGGTTCCATTCGGCTGCGCATTTCTCCAACACATCTTCAACGATCCTTCCCAAGTCAAATTTTAATTAAGGGTCAGTGCGTAGTGAGTTTTTTTTTTAACAGTTACGAGTTTGTTATTTCAAGGGATAATGTGCAATTAATTTTGTTCTTTATTATAAGGGGATAAAAATAAACGCATAAGAATATTTTGATGTGATGAAAGATTAAAACTCTACCTTTTGCTTAAGAATATCGATCTCTGTCATAAAATTTTCAACCTGAAAGACATACCATACGTTGTGTCAGTTAAAGGGCATGAATAGAAGTTATGAATTCGTTCAATCCAGAAAACAGTGATGAGAGGAGGGAATCATAAACCTTGACTTTATAAACACGGTTCAAGGATGAGTCAAGTCGATCTTCTAGTTTCTGTAGTTCCTTTAGGCTCAATCCTTGCAGTTCTTCTCCATTCAGTTGGCTATATATGGTTAAATCATAAAATTGTAATAGATGTGAATTTAAATGCATCGCAAAATAAATACTTTTGTGGTATATTAAAAAAAATCAACATATTCCAAGTTACAAATACCTCATTTCACAAGTCTTCTCTCCTAATTTCTTGTTCAAATCAGCGTAATTATATCTAATCTGTATAAATTACCAAACAAATCAGACCTTCACACCCACGAACACAACCAAAAAAACAAAATGTCATATACTAACAAGACAATGTGCACATAATCATTGTGAAAATTAAACTATTAACATAAATATTGTGACACAACTACTCTGACAGAATAATATATTATGTTAATAGTATAATATCTACACTAACCATCTATACTAACAAATTGTTATTTAGTATAATGTATCATATTATTTGGTAATTAATGTACGTGTATTAGGGGATCAACTTATGATAGAGCAAACCTGTTACCGGCGCAATAGTAGGGAACAGTTAATGCAAACTTTGTATATATGCAGCATTCTTAATTACAGTTTGGTAGAAGAGCATGATCTAAAAGATGAGATTCATGTTTCAACGATCTTGAACATGCATGCAGACGTTATAGTGTTTGAGTTTTCATCCCAAAATCGGTTAGCAGGGGCCTTGATTTTTGTCAAGACAGCTATAGTCATTCTCATTCAGTTTTTTTTTTTTTTTTTCAACACTGGTTCACTCTCTAAACATATTAAGATTTGAGACACAATGATAAATGTTGTCTCTCTCAACCAGGATGTTTTTTTATTCATTCTCTCAACAAGGATTTATATGGTGATTTGCAACTTTACAAGCTAGGAGTTAACTCTTTTTTATTAAACCTAACCCAATAATAGCAGTCCTTCCCATTAATTTGATGCTGAGTGAGACATTCTCACTAATTGCATTACTTAATTAATTTGGTATTTATGTCCCAAACACTAGAGTGACTAACATTATTTCTTCCTCATGTAGTCGTAAAATCCTCTTTATACAAGAACATACAGAATCACTAATATTGTTTTTGTCATTCAAATTCTCGAACACAATTAAACATCACTTAGGAAACAAAAAAATAAAAAAAATTACCTGCTCCTCAGCACATGACTGGCCTGATTTGTCAAGGTTCAGCTCTGACCGTGAAATATACCTTTCAATTACCTTCTCCATACTTCAAACAACAAAAAGATTGCAGATTAATTTCTTTAAGGACAAAACTTTAATTTATTTATATCCTTGTTGTCAAGTTTTCTATCTAAATGATGAAACTTGGATGATGTTTCTTTCCCCATTTCAAAGTAATTGTTATTTAAAGTTTTTCCACAAGGATTAAGAAAAGCAATAAAGAATTTGACTAGTAAAAAAAATAATTTTATTAAAATATCTTTATTCTCTTTCTCAATTATAAAAGCACTTTGCAATTTTCTGAGTGCAACTTGATTAGCAAGGTAAATAGAAGATTAGTGCTAGTTGCTGAAAAATTGATTGACATGATATTAAAAAAAAATCATAATGTTGATTATTTTTATATTTAAGGCAGAATTGTACCCAAGAAAAAAAAAATATTTCGTTGAAAATTAAAAATATTTGTTAATAAGATTTTTTTTGAATGCTAAAACATCAATCATTTTAAAATGAAGAAAGTCTTTTCAATAATAAATAACTTCCATTAAATATCTATTTTAGAATTTTACATAAATATCCACATGTCCTATGTAATTGGAAAACTTCATGACATGTGCGTAAATAATCTGATAAGTTTTATCCTTTCTTTAACCCCCTTTACAGTTTTTAGACTCAATACATGATTTTTACAATAAAATTCCCTAGCTATCTCCTCTTAGCCAATGGCGAATCTTAGGTTAAATTAATTTTGGGGCATATAATCTTCTGTTCATGTTTAAAGGTCATATGTAAAATAAATAACTAACCAGAAAACTAAAATTTGGGTTTTAGTTTCAAATTTGTAATATTTACATTACGAGAAAAACATAAATCAGTATGAGTTAATTAATTAGGTGAAATGTGCAGACTAAAATCTTGATGATTAACCACGATGACTATTAAAAAAATCATACTGTATATAGGTTTATTAATTGAAAGAACATGTGAATAAAATTATCAATATTTTGTAATAAATTAATTAATATTATATTTATACTCAAACTTAAAGATTTAAATTATATTTATGTATATTAAATGAGATAATGATGTATATGTTATGTATGGCAGGTGTGATAGTACCTTGAAGTAGCATATTGGAAGAGTTTGGAAGCAGGTGAAAAGACGATGAGAGCAATCTCAGCATCACAAAGAATGGAGAGCTCACGTGCCTTCTTCAAAAGACCACTCTTCCTCTTCGAGAAACACACCTGCCTCGCTGTTACGTCCTCGATCCTCTTCATCGGTATCTTCTTTCGAACCATTTTCAACTCAACGGGAAGAAACCCTAAACCCTAAATGGGTAAAAAAATATGAAAGTGAAGGCTCCAAAGTTAAGTACAAACCTGACTTAACCCCAGTGAACGCTGAGAGGAGATCAATTTGCCACATTTAATCATTTATCCTTCTCCCGATACCTCAACTTCTTATCTCCACTATTTATTGTCTCACTCACACGCCGTCAACCCAAACATTTTGGAGTAACAATTTTTAATCACACATGTTCTAAATACCTCTAAGTTCTAACTGCTTTTTTTATTATATATATTCATAAAATTTATTTTTTAACTTTTTTTATACAGATTAAACTTTTTTTTAAGTTTATAAAATTATATAGACTAAAAAAATAAAATATATATATAAGTAAAATAAAAATATTTTTTAATTATTAGGACTAAAAAGTGAATTTATGAAAGTATAAAAATTAAAAGGATAATTAAATCATTAAAAAAAGTTATTCACTTTTATTGCAAATGTTTTAAAAAATTACTTTACGGATTATATCGTAAAATTTTACTCAAATAATATATAATATAGTAAGTAAACTTAGTAAGTAAAATTACTTACTAAGATCGATCAGTTCAACAGTGCGGTTGTATCAGTTTACATAAGATCTTAAATTGTAATTTAACTGATGTTATTGTACACCTAAAAAAAACATGAAATTTAGGAGTTATATATTCAAAAGGAAGTAAATTTCTCAAATTTGTCTCGTTTAATTTATTCAAAAAAATCCAATTAGAAGCCTTATTTTAATTTGTTAAGGTTATTTCATTTATAATTGAGCTATTTTTGATATTATATTTTTAATTATTCTTTTTTAATTTTATCAAATTAGTATTTAATAAACATTTTACTACTAAATGATAATTATAAAAATATACAAATATCTTTTCATACAAATAATATCATCTATATAATTTAAAATTTTCTATATATATATATATATATATATATTATTCACCGGTTGTTAATGTCAAATTTGTAAAATTTAGACTTCACTCGTTTAATAATTGATCTCAATATCAAGTTTGAATTTATTCGTTTAATTAGACAAACAAACTTGATCAAACGTTAAACTAAATAGTCGAATTTGAATAATTTATGAATATATATTATATTAAAAAATAATTTCATTTTTTATTTTTCTAATTATGAAAAATATAAATTAATTTAGCAATTCAATAATTTAAAAATATATTTAAAATTATATAATTAGCTAAAAATATAATTTATTTCATTAATTTTATAATTGTTTTTTTTTGTTATTTATTAATTTAGGAACGTGTTCTAAAAAAAGGTACGGTAGACTACAGATTTTAAAATTTCATTTTTTGCATGAATATTGCGGTTTGTTGGGAGTAGACAGCTGATATAGCCTTATTGAAATGCATTAATGTGAGGCACATGCTCATGACTCAGGACTCAGAAAATTCAGGCACATGGTCAGGAGTTTAAGAAAAATATTCAGGCACGTGCTTTATATATATATATATATATATATATATATATAGAGAGAGAGAGGGGGGATGAGGAAGATTATAATAATACTGCTATAACTTTTACTAAGTATTACATCATTTAATAATTTTATATTAAATTTAAATTTTGTAAATTTAACCGTTAGATTGAAATTTTTTTACACTTAAATTATATATACAAAATTTTATATTAATCTAAGATGATTTGATACTTCATTCTTATAAAACAAAATTGACATAATATATACATTTCAAAATATACTAAAATATGAACACATTTTGATTACCTTCAAGTTTTTTTTTTTCAATTTTAACAAAATTTGATATATACACAGGAAGATTATAATAATACTGGTATAACTTTTACTAAGTATTACATCATTTAATAATTTTATATTAAATTTAAATTTTGTAAATTTAACCGTTAGATTGAAATTTTTTTACACTTAGATTATATATACAAAATTTTATATTAATCTAAGATGATTTGATACTTCATTCTTATAAAACAAAATTGACATAATATATACATTTCAAAATATACTAAAATATGAACACATTTTGATTACCTTCAAGTTTTTTTTTTCAATTTTAACAAAATTTGATATATACACATATAAAGTGATATGAACTTTCAATCTAACGGTTAAATTTACAAAATTCACATTTAATTAAAAGTTATTAAATGGTGTAACACTTAGTAAAAATTACACTAGTATTATTATAGCCTCCTCATCTATATATTTATATATGTATATATATGGATTTTTTTATAATTATCTATTAATTTAAATTAATAATACGATATATCAAATTATTTTTAAATTTTTAAAAAGATTTGTTTGATTTATATATTAAGAATTTTAAATTCAACGGTTGAATCATTGAAATTTGATGTATAACATAAATTAATGAATGGAACAAGTGTAGATAGATTTACTATTAAATTAAATGGATCTCTTATTTATATATATATATATATATATATATATATATATATATTATGAATACATTTAAAATTTATTATATTTCAAACTTAAAGAAAATGTGTTTTTTGTTCTTACATTTTTATTGTTTGAAAAAAAACATTTTTTCTTATTATATTTTATATGTAGACTGATATATTTTTTTTAATTATATGTTTGGTTGGATTGGAGTGGATGGATGGAAAATGATATTAAAATGGTAGAGTGTTAGAATTTTTTTTCATCTAGTTTATCAAAAAAAAGAAAAGAAAAATGTAGGATGCAAGTGATACATTTATAGAGATGAATTTATTATTATTTACTTATATATACATTTCACTTTTATTGTGATATTCATGCGATCTTATAGACTTATACTATAGAGAAAATTAGTCATTTCAAAGTTTTTGTATATAATTAGTGAGATGTATAATCATTATTTTTTTTTATTTTAAATTATAAAAATAAGATAAAATAAAATAAAATAACATAGGCTAAAAAAGAAACAATAATGTATAACTGTTTTTGAAAATGATTTTTTTTTCTTCATATACAATAAGTGTGGTAGATTCCCAATTAATAATCAAACAAAAAATTTCAAAATAAAAGTGTGGTGATTTTTTTTTCCTTTTTATGTTAAACTATAACATAATAGTAAAATATATATTTTTTAATCTTAGACAAGGTTAAAAATAGTCCAAACAAGATAGAAAAAAAATAAATAATCTTCATTATAATAGTTATATATATATATATATATATATATTCTATATAACCAAAAATCATAAATCATTAATTTAAATAATTTGACATATTTTTTTAATTAAGGATCGAGATTTAATCTCTATCTTAAATATGGAATTATAACTAGAAGTATTATTTTACTTTCTAATTTATATGTATACATTCTTATTAAATAAAAAATAAGATAGAAAAAATGAATATATCTTTTTTTCTTTTTTCTTTCTAAATTTCTCTCAACCAGTTTTGTGAATACTTTATTTGACTTTATAAGGTATTAAACGTTCTTATTACATTATGGGTGGTATGTTTCATCGAATATAGCCCATAATAAAATAATTATAAAGTTGATATTCAACATATAACAATTATAAAAATGAGTGCAAGTGATTTAGATGAAATTTGTTTCTTTTTCTAATGTATAGAATTTGGATAATAATAATGTGTTGTTAAATATTGTTCATTATTTACAACGTTTAATATTATTTTAATATAATGAGAACTTAAGTTCATCATAAAACAAGAAAAGAAACATTTAAAGTATAATTATAATATTTCATATGAGATGAACTCATGATATATGAATTCACTTAAGAAAGATTAAAATAATGAGAAGTCATTATATTTTTCGTGGGCTGAACTTTAACTCTCAGCAGTAACATTCAATTTATTTATTAACAACACACAAGTGTTTATTTTATAAAACAACTTATTTTACACTCCTTGTAAAGGATATACGCAATACAACTAAATATAATGCGTTATAGAAATTGTTAAAAAAAACCAAGTATGTTTCTACTGAGGTGTTGATTAGTATTTTATATTTTTAGTTTTTATATATATTTTCTTATAATTATAAATGATATATAGAACTTTATATGATTTATATTTTTAATAATTCTATAAAAAAAAAGTAAAAAAACAAACACACACTAGGATTCAATAAATAACTATTCTATTTTAGTTATCACATCTGAAATAATGACAACTGAAATGTTCTGTTTAGCTTAGCAAATAATAAGTTACTCCAGCTGTGAAATTTTTCCCAATAAAATCCAGCAAATTGTTTTTAAATACCAAAAACAACATTGATCTTGGCTGAGACTTCTCACTATAGTCCTTTAAACCAACATTTTTGTTTCATTCAAATAAAGCCAACCTGCAAAAACATAGAAATTAAGATAAACACACATATACAAGCTTCTGAAGTAACACCAGAATCTATTACAGAAATTTTCCATAAATTTTGATATTTCCCCGAGTTTGCAAGACTTGTGATTAAACATGTTGAAATGTTAATTACAATCTATTCTGAAAGAGTAAAATTGTACTAAAGTATTCTGACAATTATTATAGGATGAAGTAAACTAACCCCAACTTGAGAGATGTGTCAGCAGAACTACCATGATCTGGAGGAAAATCAGATGAACTGCAGGTATATGGCTCATGTGATTGCCTTTGTTCTAGTACGAAGCTCTGTACATAAAATTTAATTGTGTTACATTATTAATTATTGCTGAGTAAGCCCCAAAATATGTAAATCTGAAAAATCACAGACCACACAAATAAATGAGCAAGATTTTGAAAAGTCTATATCACCTGTTTCGATTTCAGCTGGTTCTCTTTCATAAGTTCGGCTTCCTTCATGAGCATCATTGCATGCCAAACATCATTGCAGAAAATATGTTGTGAATAAAGGTAGGTGCAAAATATTGCTAACAGGCTGGATCTTCTTAAAGTTCATTATTTTAATAAATAAAGCTCATTTTCTAACACTTCATTTTTAACATAACGAATAACTAATACCCTTTAGTTTATTTTCTATTGCACATTGATCTCTCCCTGTTTGCGAATCAGATAAATGGCGTCTTCAAAGATCTTAACGAGGTAAATTTTAATAACTTGATAACTTGAACTTATATCTTCTATGTTTCATTTTGATTCCCAGTTTTTTGGGGTATATATAATGTTTATATATCAACCTCTTACAAGTTCCAAACTAGTTCCGTATTCTCACCTTAAGTGTTGTCCACAACAAATGGCTAATATCGCAAAGTTAGTTAACAATACTTTACACATATAGTTTTAAGTTATTATAGGCCTGTTGTGCACTGGGTTAGTTAACAATTCTACACACATAGTTTTAAGTTATTATAGATCTGTTGTGTATTGGAGATCCCCACATATACTTGTATCTATATTAGTAAGATATTATTTACTTTAAATGTAAAGTTGTATGAATTTGTCATTAATCAACTCTCAAAAGGTCTCTAATTAATAGAGATATTCATGTGCTTAATTATATTCATAATTTTCTGAATGTGCATTCCAACAAGACTTTATCTAAAAGTTAATTTGCTTTGAACCGTTTAACTTAATTTTGGGACCTGTATGATATGCTGTCACCAAAATACGAATAATAACTCAAAAACATGTAGGGTTTATTGAAATATATCTAAGCGAAGTTGTTTTTACCTTTGTTTTAAGGCTGTTTATCTCTTGCATAATTTTTTCATCCTGAAATTAACACGTTAATTAGTATCCTATGTCAAAAGCATGCATAACTTTTATAAGCACAAACCTTAATTTGGGAAAAACCTTAATTTTTGAAATAGTGGCCCAACGTCTGAGAAGAAGTTCCTCCAGCTTCTGCAATTCTTGTATTGTCAATCCTTGCAACTCTTTTCCATTCAACCTACTGCATTAAAGATTCATTCATGGAAACAATGTCTCTCAATGATGTATATTTGCATGGTGCGTGCATCGTAAACAAGTCTAAATTAAAATAGTTGCATTGCAGTGCAGTGCATACCTCAGTTCATGAGTCTTATCTTCCACTTCCTTGCGCAGCATGTCATAGGAGACGCTTCCAAGCTATGCACATATTGTATTAGATTTCAAAAGATAAAAATAAAAGCTGTCTTTCATGATTTTGCACCTGTGGATGAGCAAGCTATGTCAAAGACAACTTTGTACAACTAAAAGTCGTTAACTTAAATGATTCGATACTTATATTTTTTAATTATAATCTAGGGTTGGATTCTCGCATTGAACTTGGAGTCACAACTTGGAGATACTACTTTATTTTTATAAAGACTAACTCCATGGAAAGAAATTGTATCTCATTTTCAAACAAAAGAAAAAAACTACTTTATACAAATCAACATTCACTTGTTGCAAAAGCATGCAGTTACAAGAGCAAATCCATTTTAGATATACGACTGCAGCAATATTAATTGACGATAAGAAAGTTGATAAATAAGTGGATTTTGACGTGAAATCCGTAGAATCATGAGACGATTGTTTCCAATGCCCACCTTAGCCCATAACAACAAAACAATACCTATTCCACAGGTAGAATCATTACACAAATCAATTCAATGACATTAGACTGTTCAAAACAAATTTATATTAAAAACACTGCTGAACTTGCTTTCTCATTGTAGTAAAATATTCTCGCTCAGAAACAGAGCTCCTTTTTTTCCCGGGTTCCATGATTAAAATGTGCACTACTAATTCACCATATCATGCAAGGAAAAATGGAAAGTATACGTGATTATACCTGTTGCTCAATAGATGGATTGTCTAATCCTTGAATCGCTGAATGCCGATTACGCCTTTCAATTATATGTTGCATGCTGATAATAACAAAGACATTGAAATTAAATTCAAGACTTCCCCTTCCATTTTCCGTTGAACGAACGCAAAAGGCTCATGAAATCAAAAACTTTATATTACCATTACATCAAGTAGTTATAATCATATTTGAGGAGTAACCAAAGTATTTAAATTCATATTAATAGGTTTCGATTAAGCTGATCACAACCTTAGTTGTATTTACGAGCTAGTGCCTCAATGCATATATATAATTACTATTGATTTGTTAAGAAAATTGAGTAAATTCTACAGCGGTAAAGCTTATGCAGGAAGTCCAGTAGGTTCAAGAAAAGTAAATCAATTAAATGAAAAACGTTCCAACTTAAAAAGGCAGAAGACCAAATATAACTATAATAGAAACCACTAATGAAGACTTTAAATTTAACCGGAAATTCTCAGACAAAACTGCAAGATTAGCCCTAAGGTAAAAGGTAAAGTCTTCCTAGAATATATGCTTGCAGGATTCAAAACCCTTGACCAAATATAACTATTTGTTGTTGCATAAAAAATTTCCTTGAATTGGGGATAAAAATAAAATATAAAAAATCATGAAAGTTACTGGCTCATGTTCTGGCAGAGGCATATATATTGGGCGCCACCTACCAAATGTATTATAATATAGAATAACTCACTACAGTAGTTTCTATTAATGTGATTCAAGATACCCTTTTCCATTACAAGAATCATTATTAGCTAGATATGCAACTCTTCAGCAGCTAAAGCATAATCTGCTCAGATCTCAAAATTATATGAAGTTACAAGCTGACAGGAAGCGGAGAGATTTTCACTTAAATGTTGGAGACTATGCCTTGGTTAAGTTACAACCTTATTGGAAACATTTTATCGCCTTAAGGAAGAATCAGAAGCTGGGAATGAGATTTTTTGTCCCTTTTCAAGTGTTACAGCGAATTAGTGCCGTGGCTTACAAGATGAAATTACCTAAGTGTTGGGATGCAAGTAAAGTCTCACATCGTTCACACAAGAGGATGATCTACACACAATTGTCTCTGATGAAGAAAGGCCTTTTGGGTAGTATCTAAAAGCAAAATCGTAAGGACTAAACCCAAAGCGGACAATATCTTACCAATGTGGGGACATGTGTATGTGTGTTGTAACTCCCGATGCTCAACAAGTGGTATCAGAGCCGATGGTCTAATCAGGTGACTGGCTCGATGAGTATGATGGAATGATGGAGTTGATGGATCCAAGTTTGGGATCCCTTGTGTCGAATGTCTTCTTAACGGTAGAAGATTAGGAGGCGTGAAGACGGGAAAGTGAAGATTGACAAGTTCGATGGGAACGATTTCGGATTTGTTGGCGAAGAATGTCGCCTACAACATTGTCAATGAGAAGACGACATATGGTTTGATAAATGCATTATCAAACATGTACGAGAAGCCATCAACATCAAATAAGTTATTTCTTATTCGTCAACTAGTTAATACGAAGATGGGAGAAGGTGCTAGTGTTACAGATCATGTGAATGAATTTAATTCTTTACTATCGAGATTAGTATCAGTGGATATTAAATTTGATGATGAAGTACAAACCCTATTGTTGTTATCCTCGTTGCCTGCTAGTTGGGCAGGAACTGTCACAGCAGTCGCTAGTACATCTGGGACTACGAAATTGACCTTCGAAGGAATTAGGGATTTAATCCTTGGTGAGGATGTTCGTAGGAGAAACACCTTGCTATCCTCGTTACCTGATAGTTGGTCAGGAACTGTCACAGCACTCGCTAGTACATCTGGTTTCTATCCTCGTTGCCTGATAGTTGGTCAGGAACTGTCACAGCACTCGCTAGTACATTTAAGACTACGAAATTGACCTTCGAAGGAATTAGGGATTTAATTCTTGGTGAGAATGTTCGTAGGAGAAATGCCTTGCTATCCTCATTACCTGATAGTTGGTCAAGAACTGTCACAACAGTCGCTAGTACATCTAGGACTATGAAATTGACCTTCAAAGGAATTAGAGATTTAATCCTTGGTGAGGATGTTCGTAGGAGAAATGTCGGAGAATCAGCAGGTTCCTTATTAAGCATAGAAGGTAGAGGTAGAAGGCCTGAAAGGGGGCAAGGTTCTAGGCATGATAGATCAAAGTCCAAGAAGCAAGGATAGTCCAAACCTCGCAGGATATTATCTGTTGGAAATGTCAGTAGAATGGCCACTTCAAAAACTAGTGTACTACTCCTTTTGCCTCGATCCCTAACAAGTGGTATCAGAGTTGATGATTTGATCAAGTGACCGGCTCAATGAGTATGATGGAGTTGGCAGGTGGATCCAAGTTTGGGATCCCTTGTGTCGAAAGTCTTCCTAACAGTGGGTCCATGTGGAAGAAAGTCTTCCTGGTAACATGGAGGGTCAGGAGGCGTGTCCCGTTCACGATGGAGCGGCGACTCAAGTACTTAGAGCATGACTGAGCTCTATGGGCCACTATTGGATATACTCATGAACTGTGATAGCTTTCGTTGAAAAATGGGGGGCTCTATAGGCCACCATCAGATATACTCATAAACTGTGATAGCTTTCGCTGGAAAATGGGAGTAGAACCATGGTCCTTTGTTTGAGGGGAGGATTGTTAGGATGTAAGCAAAGTCTCACATCATTCACACAAGAGGATAGACATGCGTTTATATACACACAGTTGTCTCCATTGGTTCAGAGGTCTTTTAGGTGGTATCCAAAAGCAAAACCGTGAGGGCTAGGCCCAAAGCGGACAATATCTTACCAATGTGGAGACATGTGTATGTGTGTGGTAACCCCCAGTGTACAACACTAAGACAGCTTGAATACATCCTGGATTCCACATTTCATTATTGAAGAAGCTGAGGTGGGACCTGTGTTGTAGCTAATCAAGATACTTAATTCACAGGTGATGCTATGTGATTTTCAGTATGTACTCCAAGTTTTAGTACAAAGGAATTTGGGAGGACGTGAAACAAGCACTTAGGAAGATATGGAAGAAATTAAGTCTTCCTATCCTCAATTCAACCTTGAGGACAAGGTTTATTTTAAAGGGAAGGGTATTGTAACATGCAGTAGTGAAGACGCGGGAAAAGAAATAGAGGAGCCAAAGTTTGTTGGAAAGGACGAACACGTGGCAAAAGATTGAATAATACAGGATTGAGGAGATCAAATAGAATTCGAAGAAAGAGTGTATATTTACGTGACTTTAAGGAATGATGGAGGCAGTTTTTGGGTATGAAGTCTTCTCTCTGAGCTTCTTCTTTCTGATATCTCTTCTGTTTCTCCCTAATTTTCTCTTATATTCTCTGGAAAGCTAAAATTCATATTCTCTCAAAGTCAGGTGTGAAGTTAGGACTTCGATGGGAATCAACAAAAAGAATTGTTGCTGGCAAATCTTATACTTGTAATTGCAAAAGAAATTGTTGTTGTATTTTGATTTTCTAGTCGCAAATTTGTCATTGAAACTCGTTCCTTCAATTTTATGAATAAAAAAAAGCATATTGTTTCAGTATTCTTCATTTCTTTATGGATTTTAGCTCTTCACATGCCTAGAAGAAGCTAAAATCTCTTTTGTTGAAGTTGAATGTAACTAATTGGATTTCATGTATTCCTTTTAGTTGATCTAAGTGTTAATTCATTTGCTTTATGCTTTTGTAGAATGATCTCCCACAAGTTGGTTTTTTACTCAAGTTGTTATTAGAAAATCATCATTACATTTGGAATTGGAGTTTAACATATAGTAGACCTTATACCTAGGAATGAGAGTTAGTTGAATAGTCATCTCTTAATCTATTTTTTGAATGCAAGTTCATTTGAGGTAACTAAGGAATTAAGGGTTATTTAATGAGCTTATGCTTATATCACCTAAGAGATTAGGGTTTGAGTACGATTATATATTGATGTTGATGAGTGATGTATAAAAATTGAATGCATTTATATGCATGAGGATGAAGTTAGCAAAACCTAACCTGCAACAGTTTTTATAGTCTTTAAGAAACTCTTTTACATTGCTTTCAAACTATTTTGTGAAAATATAAAAAAAAAAGTTTCGAGTTCTTTTTAGCTTCTTTAATTATTTTAATGTACAGTAGCCTTTGAGCTCTCTACCTTCCCAATTTATTGTTATATTTAGTTTGTTTAGATAATAGTTAATGTGCTTATGTGATAGTCATTTAAGTAAGTTTCTTAAGAAACAATACTTTTTCTCATCATTGACTACTTGTACAACTTAGTTCATTTGCCAAGATTGAAGACATTATTAGAATAATGAAAATTTATTTTTCCTTTCCCATTGGAGATAACATCATTTAATTTTACTACAAGAAAATTGTCATATAGTGATATACATTCTATAATAATATAATGCATATTACTAAAAATTACTTTTACCCACACACTAAATATAATATATGTTGGTATATTGTTAAGTGTGGGTATAAGCTATAATGACACAAAATATGTTGTTAAATCTCATTCAAAATCAACACTAAAATCATGTGTAATTAAATGTCAAATAGATATATACTTACATATTTTGTACCTATAGTGACACATTTTATATGTAACATTTCTCGTAGTGTTTTCATTTCCCATTGGTTTTTCAACCGTTAACAGACACATGCTTTGCACATGCCCATGGCTTCAATTGTCATTAAAACAATTGATTTTAGCTTATAAAAATTGAAAGCAGATTTTAATTATTCACCAATAGTATCATCAAATTTTGCACTATATAAAAATGATACAAGCACAAGACTTTAGACACCAACAATTTTTTTATACACTTAAACTTTTCTCTCTTTCCTTTATAATTTTTAGTCATTGTTTGTGAGGCTCCAATATGTTTGACCTCGAGTGCATGAGTTTAAACATGTCATTGTGTAAACTTTGGAGAGCAAACCAGTAATTAAGTTGCACCGGAGGTCCATCAAAAATTGCTTTCAACGTAGTGGTTTTTGCCATGATGGCTTTGCTGAAAGCAATTCTTTCCAATGGCTTTGCTGCTCAATAAAGTCTTACATGATATGTCAAAGCTCGAACTACTTGATGGAACAAACTACAACTGATATGATCACAATTAAGACATCCGAGAATCATGAAAAACATAACAAATTATTACATGGTCATCGCCTTAATCATATGCCTAAAAATCTTTTTGATCTTTGTGTCATACAAGTCCACAAAATCTATTTGGGAGACACTTAAAAAGAAATATGGTGCGAATGATGCTACTATTCGTAAGTATGTTACTAGCAAATGATTATAATTTCAAATGCCTGATGATTAAACTAATAATGGAGCATGTGCACAAATATGAGAACTTGGTTGTTGATGTTCTAAATAGAGGCATGAAGATGTGTGAGATAATACAAGAAAATGTCCTACTTGAAAAATTTCCCACTTTCTATAATGAGTTTAAGAACCATCTAAAACATACAAGAAGAAAGACTTTACCCCGTAAGAACTCATTAGCTATATAAGGACAAAAGAAGCAAATTGTATCAAGGATAAGTCTTTTTTTATTGCTCTTAATTTTTCTAATGCTAATCTTGTTGAATTTGTTGGTACTTCAATGAGGGAAAAATTTCAAAGAAATAAAGGAATGAAAAGTACAGAAAATAAAGTTAAGAAACAATTCAACAAGTCTTATGGTAAGATCTAGAAAAGCAAGACAACTTTTTTTGTGTAAGGGAAAAATGGACACAAAGCTATTAGTGCCATATTTTTGCAATAATGGGCCAAATAATAATAACAAAGGACAAATTGTTGGTCATCAATCAAAGCCAAAACCTCAAGTAAACTTGGTAGAAGATGAGGAAGTCATTGTTGCAGTGGTAGAAACAACTTTGGATAATAATGTAGTTGACTGGATGTTGGACACGAGCTATAAGACACATTTGTGCAAGCAAAAGGCTGTTTCAAGAGTTTGAGGAAAATGCTGAGTAAATTACTATCTACATGAAAAACTCTACTACTGTTAGAGTATGAAAAATTCTTCTCAAACTCACTTATGGTAAAATGTTGACCTTAAACAATGTCTAATATGTTCTTGAAATGTGTGAGAATCTAGTGTTTGGGACTTTACTTAACAAAACAGGTTTAAAAATAGTGCTTGAATGTGATAAAGTTGTAATAACTAAAAATGGAGATTTTGTGGAAAAAGGATCTTTATATGGAGGTTTGTTTGTTTTAAACACTATTGAAATAAATGACAATGTTTCTAATTCTGTTTATATCATTGAATCTACTAATCTCTTCCATGGATGACTAAGACATGTTAATATGGCTTTTATTAAACAATTATGTAATATGAACTAGTTGCCTCCTAAAAGAAAGATTTTATTTCTAAATGCCTTGTATGTACAAAAGCCAAACATACAAAGACACCTTTTAAATCAGTAACTATTAGAGAAATTGAACTCCTTGGATTAATGCACTCTAATCTAGCTAATTTTAAAAAATACTACAAGTAAAGGGGGTGAATATTATATCACTTTTATAGATGATTATTCTCGATATACAAAAGTTTATCTTTTGAAAATGATGGATGAAGCTGAAACTGTGTTTTTTTAAATACAAGGAAAAAGTAGAAAATCAATTAAATTGAAAAATAGAATTGTTAAGATCAAATAAGGGTGAATACATAAAAACTAGCCTTAAAGAAATTTGAAAAAAGAATGACATAATACATGAGTTTACTACGCCTTACACTACAAAAAAAAAATGGGATAGTTAAAAGGAAAATAGTTATAGTATGCCTAACTATATGTGAGGGAAACTATTTTAAGTGCATGTTATATGCTAAACAAGGTCCCTTATAAAAAAAATAGATAAAACTCCTAATGAATTATGAAAAAGTCATCTCCAAATCTTAATTCCTTAAAAATGTGGGGCTGTTTAAAGTTGGACTACTAGGTTTTAAAAGATCAAAAATATTGATTCTAAAACAATTGATATCGTTTTTATTGGTTATTCCCAAGACATTGTTATAAGTAGATTCATGTGCTTAAACAATAACTCTATATTAGAATCTCAAGATGCTAATTTTCTTAGCATCATTTTTCTATAAGAAAATTTGAATTTTGTGAATGATGTTATTATTTATGTTTTAATTCCCAATTGTGTGTAAAATGTTGATATATGTGAACTAAGAGGTAAAAGGATTGGAACAAAAACAAACTTCAGTCTAAATTTTATAAAATCTTCCATAGTAGAAATAGAAGATATTGATAAAATAGATGAAGAAATAATATATGCTTATATGTTAGAAGAGGATCCAAAAATTAACAAGTCGTTGATCTGAGTGGTGTGGGACTTGGTCCACTTAAGTAAAGTCTAAGTTAAAAACAACACTCAAAAATTAGTAGAATTGCCAAAAATGTTGTAAAATTATAAATATTATTAAATGGATTTCTTGTAGAAAATATAGGTAAGCTGGATCGATAGAAAAAATTACGGCAAGATTAGTTATCAAGAACTTTACTAAAAAAAGTATAGACTTTTTTTTTATGCTTATTCACTTGTAATTAAAATGGCCCTATGTGTGCTTTTATAGCTTTAACAAGGATCCATAATTTGGTTATACGTCAAAAAAATGTAAAAATCGCTTTTCTAAATAAAGTTTTAAAAGAATAAGCATACATGAAACAACTAGAAGACTTCATTGTATGGGATAAGAGCAAAAGGTATGTAAACACTAAAAAATGTCTTAAAAATCTTTGTATGGTTTAAAAAAGACACCTAAACAATAGAATGAAAATTTTTATAACACATTGGTGAACAATAAGTTTGTTAAAAATACCTCAAACTCTTGTGTACATATAAAAAAATATTCTAATTATGTTACTATATGTTGATGATATGTTCTTTTTTTTTGGAATTTCTTTAAAAGTTGTTATTGAATTTAAAAAAAAAAGGTTCTAAATTTGAAATGAAAGACTTAGAAGTTGATGTAATTTTGGATATTAAAATACAAAAATTAAAAATGATTTTTCTTTAAATCAAGCTCATTATGTTGAAAATTTATTAAGAAGATTTAATATTTTTGATGTTGTACATATTAGAACATCTTATGATCCTAGCATTCGTCTTAAGAAAAATGGTCGAACAAATGTTTCTCAATCTAAATATGCAAAAATATTTAGTAGTGTCATGTATTTTATGAATTATACTAAACATGACATTGCATATGTTGTAAGTAAATCAAGTAAATATATTCATAATCCCAATAATAATCATTGGACTATACTTTTACGCCTTTTAAAACATTTAAAAGGTATTATAGATAGTAGGTTACATTTCACTAAATTTTCGATTGCTTTCGAAGGGTTTTGTGATAAAAATTGAATTTGAGACAACGATAAGGTAAGTTCTACGAGTGGGTATGTGTTTATTTTAGGGGGTGGTGGGTATTTCATGGAAATCAACAAAGAAAACATACAATTGTGGGGAAGACTTGCACCTCTTATATCTCTTCATTGTGATTCACATACGTAAAAGAAGACATATTCAGATGAGGCATGGTGTTGTAAGAAATTTAATTAAAAATGGTGATATTTCACTTGAATAAGCGAAAGTGAGAAAAATCTAACAAATTCTTTTACAAAAGGATTACCTATAAAAATTGTTTTGGATATGTTAATGGGATGGACTTAAAGCTACTACTGAAGAAAAGTATGATGAATACCCAATTAGTCATCAAACAAAGTCATATGAATACTCTATGCACTACAATTCGCATCCCCATGACATGTGGTAGTGGTTGATGTAAGGATGAGACATGAACTCATAATAGATACATAGCCATTTATATGGATGGTGCAATAGAGATACACTTAATGCATGTACCTACATGAGTGTGAAGGCACAAATTAGCTTTTATGAAAGACTTTGACTATCTTTCTAGAGCATTTATGAGCAACCCAAGGTAAAAATATATTTAAAAGCCTAGTTATTGTGTAAAACTTAAACGCGGAGTAATCAAACTTTTAAAAGTATAAATGTGTGTTGTAAGAGTCTCATCCTAAATCTATTAAGTTTAAGAGTAATTCACTTTTTGGAATTACGGTGTTGTCTTACATCATTACATGTTAATTCAATCCTCATGATATTAACACTAGAGCACAAAATTTCTTTCCTTGCCCAAAAATTTTTGCTTATATTTTCTTTTACTCACTTAATTGCCATTTGTGGGAGATTATTGGAATAATGACAATTTATTATTGAAAAAAATTCAAATCGCACATCGGAAATTAAAGTATATATAAGTAGGGGACAACTCTCACCCTACAAGTCAATTTTGTAGGATTGAGTTAGACCCAAACTCACTATTCTAAGATGGTATCAAAAAATATTCTCTAATTCTATCTTTTGTAATATTTTTCCTTCATTCACCTCTTCTATGGCTTCTTTCACCTCAACTTCCTTGAATTTAGTGAGCACTCATAATGTGTCTACTACACCTTCACCATGTATCACTCCTTCTCTATGGATTCTAGACTCTGGTGTCATTGATCATATTGCCTCTTGTTTATCATTTTTCTCCTCCCCTCACCCAAATTCACCCTATCCTAGTTTCATTACCAAATGGCCATATTACACGTGCTCTATACCATGAGACTATTTCTCTTGTCTACTAATCTCATATTACATGATGTCTTGTTTATCCCAAGATTTTACCTTTAATCTCATTTTAGTCACTAAATTGACATCTTCCTTTTTTCTTGTAAACCTTGTTTTACTTGTGATGGTTGTGATATTCAATAAATCTAGACCTCGAAGATGATTGGCAATGCTAAGATCAAGAATGGTATATATGTCATGGATCTCAATTAGCTACCTCAAACCAGATTTTTACACAAAATTCTTACTACTACTACTACTACAAATTTAGATAGTTCAATATCTTCCCATGATGTATGGCATTTTCGTCTTGGTCACCCCTCTCCTTTATGCTACAATAATATACAAAAATATTTTCCAAATGTACCACCTTTACAATCAATAATATGTGATACTTGTCACTTTTCTAATCAAAAGAAATTACATTTTCCTCTTAACTCTTTTATATCAAACAACATTTTTAATCTTATACATGTAGATATTTGGGGACCCTTCTTTACCCCTCCATTCAAGATCATAAATATTTCCTAACCATAATTGATGACAAATCTCAATTTACTTGGATCAGATTGATGAAAACCAAACTTGAAACTAGACAACACCTCACATATTTCATCTCTTTCATAAAAACCCAATTTAACAAAACAATTAAGACCAGTAGATATAATAATGGTAAGGAATTCCTCATGCATTCTTTCTTCCAATCTAAAGGCATAACTCACCAATTCACATGTGTAGAAACTCCACAACGAAATGGAGTGGTTGAACGAAAACATCAGCATATTCTTAACATAGCTAGATCCTTGCTTTTTTAAGGCAATCTCCCCTTTCCTTTTTGGTCTTATGATATCTCTCATGCTGTCCATATTTTCAACCTTTTACCCACTCCAAAACTTCACAATATTTCACCCTTTCAAATCCTATATGCCCAAAGTCCTGACTTCACCTACCTAAGAGTTTTTGGTTCCCTTTGTTATGCCTCAACCATAACTACAAACAAAATAAAATTTCAGCCTTATGCTAGAAAATGCATTTACTTAGACAACAAAGAAGGAATCAAAGGTCTTTTTTATTACTTGATATGCATTCCCATGAGGTATTCTTGTTTAAGAATGTGGTCTCTTATGAAACAATTTTTTCCTTTCCTAAATCCAATCATGACATTTTGTGTTATTTCCTCTGTATGTCTCCCCACTCAGTCAATCAATATTGATTTTTCTCCTATACCTCTTAATCCTAGTCCTTAACCAAATATTCAAGCCATTGAAGCATCAACTAGAATCTCAACAACACAAAGTAAACCACCAAACTACCTCAAAGATTACCACTGCAACATAGTTCAGTCTCACTTGCATGTCAATTCATCATCAAGTACCTCTTACCCACTCCAATTTTCTTACCTATGATTATCTATCACCTAACCATAGATCTTTTGTTCTTTCCATTTCCAATCATGTTGAACCAAAAGCATATAGTCATGTTGCCAAACATGATTGCTGGAAACATGCCATGGATTAAGAAATAACTACCCTTGAATTAAATAAAACATGGATCCTAACTGATCTACCTCTTGGAAAGCAACCCATAAGATGTAAATGGATTTACAAAATCAAATATAAATTAGATGGGAGCATTGAAAGGTACAAAGCTAGATTGGTGGCAAATGGTTACAACCAAATGAAGGGTGTGGATGACTTTGAGACCTTTTCTCCAATTGTGAAATTGACTACAATTAGGTCTGTTCTTGTTTTAGTTGTTGCCAAGGGTTGGTTTTTACATCTACTAGATGTTAATAATGTTTTTCTTCATGGATATCTTGAAAAGTAAGTCTACATGCAAATCTCACAAGGTTTCCATGCAAATAAATTCAACCAAGTATGTAAGGTTATCAAATCATTATATGGCCTTAAACAAGCAAGCAAACAATGGAATTCCAAGTTAACTAGAACCTTGATCTTCCTTGGGTACACATAGTCCAAGTTAGACTATTCATTATTCATCAAGGCCACTAGTCTTTACATCATTAATTAATTGATATATGTAGATGATATAGTCCTAACAAGTGATTATCTCATAGAAATTTAGAAGTTAAGAACTTTCTCAACCAGCAATTTCGAATCAAGGACATTGGGGATCTTAAATTTTTCCTTGGTTTTGAAATTGCTAGGTCACACATTGGAATTGTTCTTAATCAAAGAAAATATGCTCTTGAATTTTTAGATGACAATGGTTTATTGGGATGCAAACCTGTCACTACTCCTTTGTTACCTACAATAAAACTTGTCAAAGATGATTGTAATCCTTTTTCTAATTCAACATCCTATTGAAGAGTAATTGGTCGTCTCTTATACCTCACCAATACCAGACTAGACATTACTTTTTTGTGAATAAATTGGGCCAATATGTCTCTAATTCAATGCAATCTCATCATCAAGCTACCATGCGGGTTCTCCAATATGTTCAAGGGTCACCAGGAAAAGGATTTTTTTCCCTATTTCATATGATCTCAAACTAACTGGCTTCACTAATTCAAATTGGGCATCATGTTTGGATACTAGGAAGTCAATAACAAGGTTTTCTATTTTCCTTGGCCTTGCTCTTATTTATTGGACATCTAAGAAACAAGGAACAATTCCCAAGTCTTCATCTAAGGTTGAGTATAAAGCTTTAGCCAACTCTATTTGTGAAATTCAGTGGCTAATATACCTATTATAGGATCTTCACATTCTAGTCTTCAAACTAATATGTTTGTATTGTGAGAACAGGTCTACCATCCAGATAACCCAAAATTCAACTTTCCATGAGCATACAAAACATATCAAGATTGATTAGATAAATTGTTACCTAGTTCGGGATAAGGTTCAAGTGTTGAGTATGTGGAGTCTAAAGGGTTTATTGGGTTTGACTCATTTGCTTCTTCTTTTTTTATATAAGTACTCATGTAATTGTAAACCTAATTATGAAATAGAAAATACCATCTAGTGAGGTCGTGGGTATAGGTTATTCTGACCTAACCACGTAAATTTCAATGTATTGTGAATTTACTTTCTCTCTTGAAATTGTGCATGTAAGTGCGTTTGCAATTCCCAACAACTGGTATCAAGAGCCTAGGGTTTCATGTTAGTGAGAGCAATGGTAGAAGGCAAGAAAGTGAAGATTGACAAGTTTGATGGGAATGATTTTGGATTTTGGAAGATGCAGATTGAATATTATCTATATTAGAAGAAATTGTATTAGCCTCTGTCAGAGAATAAATTAGAAATGATGTCTCAGGCAAATTGGGAGTTGTTAGATCGACAAGCTCTGGGCGTTGTCAGAATGACGTTGGCGAAGAATGTCGTCTACAACATTGTCAATGAAAAGATGACATATGGTTTAGTAAAGGCGTTATCAAACATGTACGAAAAGCCATCAGTATCAAACAAGGTACTTCTGATTCGTCAACCAGTTAATACAAAGATGCGAGAAGGTGCTAGTGTTACAGATCATGTGAACGAATTTAATTCCTTACTGTTGAGATTAGTATTAGTGGATATTAAATTTGATGATGAAGTACAAGCCCTATTATTACTATCTTCGTTGCCTGATAGTTGGTCAGGAACTGTCATAGCAGTTACCACTACATCTGAGACTATGAAATTGACCTTCGAAGGAATTAGGGATTTAATCCTTGGTGAGGATGTTCGTAGGAGAAACGCTGGAGAATCAGTAGGTTCCTTATTGAGCACAGAAAGTAGAGGTAGAAGGCCCAAAAGGGGACAAGGTTCTAGGCATGATAGATCAAAGTCCAAGAAGCAAAGGCAGTCCAAACCTCGCAAGGATATTACTTGTTAGAATTGTCAATAGAATGACCACTTCAGAAACCAATGTACTATTCTTGTTGCTCCTAAGAAAAAGAGGCATGACAACACAGTGAATGCAACACAAGAAGACATTGATAATGCGTTGATCTGTTGCATTGAGAGTAAGTTTGAATCCTGGATCATGGATTTTGGTGCATCTTTCCATGCTTCTCCTTATAAGGACTTGATGAAAAATTTCAAAATTGGGAATTTTGGCAAAGTTCGTCTAGCAGATGATGAAGCTTTAAACATAGTAGGAATGAGAGATATAAATCTTAGAACTTTTTCGAGTACAATATGGACATTGAAGGATGTCAGATAAATTCCAAGACTCATGAGAATGTTAATCTTTGTGGGTATGTTGGATGTTCAGGGATATCGAGTTACATTTGGAGATGGTCAGTGGAAGATGGTGAAGGGTAATTTAGTTGTTGCACGTGGCTGGAATAAAGAACCCTTTACATGGTAGGATTACCTACAGAAGAAGTAAATTTAGTTAGTGATGATGTTGGTCACTCTTCGACTTCGTGGCACCAAAGACTTGTTGATATGAACGAGAAAGGTATAAAGATACTAGTCTCAAAAGGGAAGATTCCAAAACTGAAAGAGATAGAAGTTGATTTATGTGACCCATGTGTGTTTAGAAAACAAAAAAGAGTTACTTTTGCCAAGTCAGGGAGGATGCCTAAAATTGAGAAGTTGGAACTTGTTCTTATAGATGTGTACGGACCAACATCAGTATCATCATTGGGAGGATCACGATATTATGTCACCTTCATTAATGATTCCACTAGAATGGTATGGGTTTATTTTTTGAAGCAAAAATAAGAAGTATTTAATACCTTTAAGAAGTGGAAAGTTGTTGTTGAGAATGAGATAGGATTAAAAGTTAAATGTTTAAAGTCTGATAATGGTGGTGAATATAGTAGTATTAAATTTGTTAATTATTGTGTTGAAAATGAAATTAGAATGCTTAAAACTATTCTTGAGACACCTCAACAAAAAGGTGTTGCTGAAAGAATGAACAGGACCTTGAATGAGAGGGCAACGGGTATGAGAATTCATGCAGGATTATTGAAGACATTCTAGACAGATGCAGTAAGCACAACAACATACCTCATTAATCGAGGACCCTCAATTCCCATAGGGTTCAAGATTCCTGAGGAGGAATGACAAAGCAATGATGTAAGTCTTTCTCATTTGAAAGTATTTGGTTGTGTTTCTTATGTTCGTGTTAGAGATGCTGACAGGGACAAGCTTGATCCAAAAGTAAGAAAGTGCATTTTTATTGGCTATGGAGCAAATGATATGGGATATCACTTCTAAGATCATCAAAACAGAAAGATCATTAGAAGTAGAGATGTTACTTTCAATGAAAATGCAATGTACAAGGACATACTTGAAACAAATGTTGAAGCTGAAAAGAGACCAACAGAGAAGTAAGAGGCAGTGTTAGATGACATTATAGAAGACAACCTTACAGGAAAAGGCGAGAGCTTAGGATAGTTGAGGAAACCACTCCAGTCACTCTAGTAATTGAAGTGAGGAGATCTAGCAGAGTGATTAGGCCTCCTCATAAATTCTCTCCTATAGCAAATTACTTGTTGTTGACTGACGATGGAGAACCTCTATTTTATCATGAGGCATTGCAGATGGATGATGCAACCCAATGGGAATTAGCCATGTAGGAGGAGATGAACGCACTTGAGAAGAATAAAACTTAGTGTTTTATTGACCTACCAACAGGAAAAAGGGCATTGTAGAACAAGTGGGTGTTCAGGAAGAACATGATGGAAACAAGAGATACAAGACAAGGTTAGTCGTAAAAGGTTTTCAACAAAAAAGAGGTATTGACTATAATGAGATTTTCTCTCCTGTAGTTAAAATGACTATCATTAGACTCATGTTGAGCATTGTGTCTGCAAAGGATTTACATCTAGAGCAGCTAGATGTTAAGACAACATTCTTACATGGTGACCTTGATGAGAACATCTACATGGTGCAATCAGAGGGTTTCCAAATAACAGGGAAGGAGAACTTGGTTTGTAAGTTGACTAAGAGTTTGTATGGGCTGAAGCAAGCACCAAGGTAGTGGTACCTGAAGTTTGACAATTTTATGAGTAGGAAAGGGTACAAGAAATGTGTCATGGATCAGTGTTGTTATTTGAAAAATTTTGGTCCATCCTATATCATATTACTACTATATGTTGATGACATGTTAGTTGTAGGATCTAATATGGATGATATCAATAGATTGAAGGCACAATTGTCTGAAGAGTTTGAAATGAAGGATTTGGGTGCCGCAAAGCACATTTTGGGCATGAACATTGATAAGTGTCTAACTAGTCTGATGAAATCTGAATTTGAGACACTTATCTAGCACAATTTTTGTACATATTGATATAATTTTGGTCAATATATGCTTAGAATCAAAGAAGGACTCTTAATTTACATTATTACAGGGAGTGATGAGTCTTTTGATCAAATTTTGTGTTTTATTTTGTAGGTTTTAAAGTCTGGAGGCAAACAGCTCAACCCTTCAAAAGGGCTGAGCGCTTTCAAGTCAGAGAGCCCTTCAAAAGTGCACCAAACTGGAGGTGCTCAGCCACTCCAAGGCGCTGAGCGGTTTTGGCCCTGGAAGAAGGAGTGTTCTCTGCCTCCTATGCGCTTAGCAGATATGAAGCACCCAACCCCTTTTGGTTGCTTAATGGTGAAGAATCAAATAGGAGCTCAGCAGATTTGAGGGGCTCAGCCCTTCAAATTACTTCATGATGAAGAATTCTTCAAACCGCTCAGCCATTTCAAGGTGCTGAGCAAATTCTTCTCTTTCCTACCTACTTTGTTTTAATTCCAACACTTATAAAAGGGCAGAGGAGAGAGAAAAAAAGGCATCACTAGCTGCACGAAGAGAAGAACAGAGAGGAACGAGGAAACAGAGCACTTTTGAAGCTCGTGAGGATGCGATTCTTCATAGGATCTCTTTCTTCTACCTTTCATCTTGTTGTTTTGTGATTTCTTGTACCATGGAGAGCTAAAGCTCTAGGGTTGGGATTGATCTAATCATCGAACTCCTTTGTATTCCTCTTTGATTCATATATATATCTCATCTATTACTCAATATCAGTGATTTGTTTCTGTTCTTAATGCTTTGATGAACTGATCATTTATCTTTGATTTTGGATTTAGAATTTGGTTGGAAAACATTTTCTGAATCTAGACTTGGAATGAATCACCTATTAGTTTCAAAAGTCAGGAATGATTTTGGAATTAATAGTTGTAATAAGTTCTGACTCTTAATGCGGGATATTTAACTAAATGAAGTGAGGAATCATTCATTGAGTTAAATATCTTAGAATTTCTTATGCCAAGGAATTGGGTCTGAATGAATATAGAGAACTCAATGGCCATGAGTAATGGAATCATTTGAAAGAATCAATAGGAATGCATAGGAGGGAGATTGATGAAATCTAATCCCAACTATTTCTCATATCTGTTTTCCTTAAATCTAATCTAACTTTTGGTTACTTAAGTTTGATCTATCATTCACATTAAATTTTGAACATGTGTAATTACTCAAGTTTTAAATTCACAAGTACTAATTAGTATAATAGAAATCAAAGCTTACTTCACAAGTCCTGGAGGATCGACAACCTTTTAACTATACTATATAGAATTGGGTGCGCTTACTCAGAAAACCAACAAGTTTCTTGGCGCCGTTGCCCCGGACTTGTGTCAAGATAGTTTGTGATTTCTATTATTCTTGTTGTAGCTTGTTGTATATATTTTGTTTTCCTTTTTATTCAATATATTCTTTACCTGGTGGTTTTAACTTTTATGTTTAAGTCAGTCTTTGTATGTAAGGTAAAATTCCTGCTGAGCATTTGCTATTTGATCCAGAGATTGAGAAAATAGCTAGGAAAAATAATAGCAAAAGAAGGCGGCAAATGAAGCTTGAACAGGAAAGACGGGAACAGGAGGGTACTTCCACCTTAGTTTCAGCTCAACATCATACTCCTAAATCAATGGCTGAAGAAGGACCGGGTGGTGATAGACCACATCATCATCGTCCAAGGAGACTCCTAGGAGAATATAACCATCAGTTGGGTCCTAGGCATTTCTCCAGTATCGCCAGGCCAACCAAGGGGGTGGAAATGAAACCAGCACTATTATCTCTCATAACTGCCAATCAATTTGCAGGGATGGACCATGAAGATCCCTACACACATCTATCTTCTTTCTGTGAGCTCATTGGCACTATGGGCGTTCTTGGAGAAGATGAAGAAGCAGTATATCTGTGATTATTTCCTTTTTCTTTGACAGGTAAGGCCAAGACATGGCTGCAGGCTCACCTAAATCAGAGTTTGACCAGATGGGAGGATGTAGAGCATAAGTTCTTGGCTAGATTCTTTCCTCCTTCCAGATACATAAGCGCCAAATTAGCTATTGCAACTTTCTCTCAAGGCACTGATGAACCTTTGTGTGAAGCCTGGGAGAGATATAAGTCCTTACTGAGAAAATGCCCAAATCATGGGTTTGATGATGTTGCACAGCTCAACATGTTCTGTAATGCTTTAAGGCCACAAACAAAGATGTTATTGGATGCTTCTGCAGGTGGTTCTATGATGATGAAGGATTCTGAGGAAGCAATCACTATCATTGATGCTTTGGCAGCCAGTGATTACCAAGCTCACCACGATAGAAGCCAGCCCACAAAAAGGGGAATTCTGGAACTGGATACTCAAAATGCAATTTTAGCCCAGAATAAACTCCTTTCTCAACAGATGGAAGAGTTAAAAAAATAGATGTCCAAGCTTCATGTGGGATCATCTTCACGCCCTCAACAGGTAATGAGATGTGATTTTTGTGCAGGTGATCATCCAAATGGACATTGCACCATCTCTGAACCAGACCAGGAAGAGGAAGTGAATTACATGAATAATCCAGGAAGGCAAGAGAATTTCTCTGGCAATTATAATCAGAATCAAGGCTGGAGGAACAATCAAAATCAGTATTCTAGTTAGAAGCAAGAAGCAGGGCCATCACAAAGGCAACCTCCACAGAAGCCATATAAAAATCAATCTTCTTATCAACCAGACAGGAATAGAGGAAGCTCTTACACAGTTTATGCAGGTTTCCACAACCAATCAGAAAAATACTGAAGCTTCTATCAGAAATCTGGAAGTACAAATAGGGCAGTTGGCTAAGCAATTGGCAGATCAGCAAAGCAATAATTTCTCAGCCAATACACAGGTCAATCCTAAAGAATACTGTCAGTCAATTACAACCAGGAGAGGCACTGTGATAGGAAAGAGGATTGGTGATAATTTGAGAGAAAATAAAGATGGAGTGGATGAAGATAAGAGTGAAGTTGAGTTGGAAAGTGAGAAAGAGGTGGAGTTGAATAAAGAGGCAGAAAAAAATGAGAAAAATAAAAAAGAGAGTGAGAAAAATGTGAGTAGAGATGGAGATGTGAGGGAGGAGAGTAAGAAGAAGGGGAAAGAAGTTGTTAGGCCTCCTCCTGTGAAGAATTTACCTTATCCACATGCTCCATCAAAGAAAGACAAGGAACGACAGTTTGCAAGGTCCCTTGATATAATCAAGAGGCTGTAGATCAACATATCCTTTGTAGAGGCTTTAGAACAGATGTCATCTTATGCAAGATTCATAAAGGAGCTTCTAACAAAGAAGAGAAAATTGAGTGAGGATGGAACAGTGGAGTTAGAGGCAGGTTGCAGTGCTATAATTCAGAAGTCACTTCCATAAAAATCTAGAGACCCAGGGAGTTTCACTTTACCAGTTACCATTAGCAATCTCTCTGTGGGGAAGGCATTGTTGGACTTAGGAGCTAGTATCAATCTTATGCCTTTATCTATGTTATAGAGGATAGGTGAGGTGGAGGTGAGACCTACCAGGATGACTCTGCAGCTGGCTGATAGATCTATAAAGTATCCTCATGGTATTGTTGAAGATCTCTTGGTTAAGGTTGATAAATTTTCTTTCCAGTTGATTTTGTTGTCATGGACATGGAGGAGGATTCTGAAGTTCCTCTCATTCTAGGATGACCATTCATGAAGACAGCCAAGGTCATCATTGATGTTGATGATGGAAAACTCAAGGTTAGAGTGCAAGATGATGAGGTGAATTTTAATGTCTTTGAAGCCATGAAACATCCAAATGATAAGACAGGTTACTTTAGAGTGGATGTGATTGATGAGGTGTGTATGGAAGCTCAAAGAAAATTCTGAGTAGCCACACCATTAGAGAAAACATTGGTGAATGTAGTCAGTGAAACCAATGAGGAGGAGGAAAAAGAAATTCAGAAATGTTTGGAGGAGTTGGACAAAGCAAAGGAGATTTCTCCTGATTCTACAAGTGTGCAAGATTTAAAGAAAGAGGAAAAGTCTCAATCTCAAAAGTTAGAACTAAAACAATTGCCAAGCCATCTCAAATATGTGTTTTTAGAAGCAAATGGTGGCAAACTAGTCATAATTAGCAGTTCCTTATCAATGGAGGAGGAAAAGAATTTAGTTGAAGTTCTGAAGGCGAATTAAGGAGCTATTGGATGGACTTTGTCTGATCTAAAGGGTATTAGTCCTTCATACTGCATGCACCAGATCTTGATGGAACAGGATTATAGGCCCATAGCACAACCTCAAAGGCGCCTTAATCCAACAATGAAGGAGGTGGTCAGAAAAGAGGTGATTAAGTTACTTGAAGCTGGCATGATCTATCCTATCTCCGGCAATGCTTAGGTTAGCCCTGTTCAAGTGGTTCCTAAGAAAGGAGGCATGACAGTGGTGATGAATGACAAAAATGAATTGATTCCTACATGGACACTCACTGGTTGGCGGATGTGTTTTGATTATTGGAAGTTGAACCAGGCAACAAGGAAGGATCACTTCCCATTACCCTTCATGGACCAGATGTTAGAGAGGTTGGCGGATCAAGCCTACTACTACTTTTTGGATGGCTATTCTGGGTACAATCAGATAGCACTGGACCCAAAGGATCAAGAGAAGACAACAATCACATGTCCTTTTGGTGTTTTTGCATATAAGAAAATGCCATTTGGATTATGTAATGCATCAGCCACATTTCAAAGGTGTATGCTAGCCATATTTTCTGATCTTGTTGAGAAATATATAGAGATTTTCATGGACAATTTTTCTGTGTTTGGAGCATCATTTGATACATGTCTAGAGAATCTAAACACTGTACTGAGGCGGTGTGTTGAAACAAACTTGGTTCTTAACTGGGAAAAATACCATTTTATGGTGACAGAAGGAATAGTGCTTGGCCACAAGATTTCTAGAAGAGGTATTGAGGTGGATCCAGCCAAAGTTGAGGTCATCTCTAAGCTTCCTCCACCAACAAATGTGAAAGGAATCAAAAGCTTTCTGGGACATGTTGGATTCTATAGGCGGTTTATTCAAGATTTTTCAAAGATCGCTAAACCTCTTAGCAATCTCCTTGTGAAAGATGTTAAATTTCAATTTGATGATAATTGCTTGTCTGCTTTTTCATTATTAAAACAAAAATTGTGTTCAGCACCTAAAATCACTAGCCCTGATTGGAATTTTGATTTTGAACTAATGTGTGATGCTAGTGACTATGCAGTAGGTGCTGTTCTGGATCAAAGGAAAAACAAGATTTTTCATGTCAAACACTATGCAAGTAAGGTTTTGAATGAAACTCAAATGAATTATGCAACCACAGAAAAAGAACTACTTGCAATAGTGTATGCACTTGAGAAATTTCGTTCTTATTTGATTGGTTCTAAAATTACTGTGTTCACTGACCATGCAGCCATTAAATATTTGTTGACTAAATTTGATTCCAAACCAAGGCTGATAAGATGGATTCTGCTGTTACAAGAATTTGATTTAGAAATAAAAGACAAGGGCTGTGAAAACCACATTGCAGATCATCTGTCAAGACTAGAAAATGAAGAGGTGACTATACTTGAAAGTGCAATCCATGAGAAATTTCCAGATGAGAAATTATTCTCTGTGCAAAAAAGGCCTTGGTTTGCTGATATGGCAAATTTTAAGGCAGCTGGGGTTATTCCAGAAGATCTTAATTGGCAACAGAGAAAGAAATTCTTCAAGGATTCTACTTATTATGTGTGGGATGATCCTTATCTATTATTGGTGTTGATGGTTTGTTGAGAAGATGTGTTTCAGGTGCAAAAGTTAAGGATATCTTGTGGCACTGCCACAATTCTCCTTATGGAGGTCACTACAATGGAGATCGCACAGCAACAAAAATTCTTCAGTCTGGATTTTACTGGCCTACCATCTTTAAGGATTCTCATGAGCACTGCAAAAATTGTGATAAGTGTCAGAAAACTAGAGGAATTTCCAAAAGACATGAGCTGTCTTTGCAAAAAATTCTTGAAGTTGAAGTCTTTGACTGCTGGGGAATTGACTTTGTAGGACCACTTCCATCTTTTTATTCTAATGAGTACATTCTGGTTGCTGTGGACTATGTTTCTAAATGGGTGGAAGCCATGGCGACTCAGAAGGCTGATGCACGTACGATGATCAAGTTCTTAAAGAAGAATATCTGTACCAGATTTGGAACACCGAGAGTGCTCATTAGCGATGGTGGTTCTCATTTCTGTAATACACAGCTGAAGAAGGTGTTAGAACATTATGGTGTGAGACACAAAGTAGCTACACCTTACCATCCTCAAACAAATGGACAGGCAGAAGTTTCTAATAGGGAGTTGAAGAGAATTTTTGAAAAGACTGTGGCTAGCTCAAGGAAAGATTGGGATTTGAAATTGGATGATACACTATGGGCTTACAAGACAACATATAAAACCCCAATTGGACTCTCTCCGTTTCAGCTTGTATATGGAAAGGCCTGTCATCTCCCAATTGAGTTGGAACATAAGGCCTATTGGGCTTTGAAAGCATTAAACTTCGATGTGAAAGCTGCAAGTGAGAAGAGAAAGCTTCAGTTACATGAGCTTGAGGAAATGCGGTTACAAGCCTATGAATCTTCCCGGATCTATAAGAGCAAAGTGAAGTCTTACCATGACAGGAAGATTGTACAAAGAAACTTCCAAACAGGACAACAGGTGTTGTTGTTCAATTCCAGGTTGAGATTATTCCCTGGAAAGCTCAAGTCCAAATGGTCAGGCCCCTTTTTGGTCAAATCAGTCAAACCTTATGGGGCAGTGGAGTTGGAAGAGCCAAATTCTGGAAGATCTTGGATGGTAAATGGACAGAGAGTTAAGCCATACTTGGGTGGTGAGGTTGAGAAACTTACCACTATCATTCATCTCAATGATCCATGACTAAATGAAGTGTCAAACTAATGACAATAAAAAGCACTTCTTGGGAGGCAACCCAGCCAACATGTTTTGAACTTGGTTCTAGTTATTTATAGTATTGGCATATTTAGTTTCAGTTATGTGTTGATGTTTTAGTAAGTAAGTTTAGGATCCAATACTTAGGATAAAAATTGTTCATATGTTTAGTTAATATTATGCATTTTCCTTTTTGTCTCGTGTGCTTGTTGCAGATAAGTGTAGAAGAAGAATTAAAGGAAATTTTGGTCAAATTAAGCCATATCAGGTAATAAAAATTTTTGTTCCAGGAAGCAAGGGCTCAACCCCTGTGAAGGGCTCAGCCCCTGTGAAGGGCTCAGCCCCTCATATCATATGGAAAAACAGAGTAGCCTCTGGGGTCAAGGCGCCCAGTGCCTTTAAGTAGCCCAACACCTCATATGGAATTTCCAAAGAGGGGTCTCTGGAAGCAAAGCGCTCAGCGCCTCTGAGTGGCTGAGCGCCTTGGAGGAATAGAATTTTTGAAAGTCTCTGGATCCAAAGCGCTCAGCGCTTTTTAATGGCTCAGCGCCTTGTGAGAGCATTGCTCTCTAGAGCCTAAGCGCTCAGCGCTTTCCAATGGCTCAGCGCCTAGAATTGAATTGCTCACTGGAGCTAAAGCGCTCAGCGTTTTGAAGGCGCTGAGCGGATGAGTGTCGGGCTTGGGTTCCAATTAAAAACAGAAGCCCATTTGCACCAGGGTTAAAAACATAACCCTAAATCAAAATCATTCATTCCCATTCTGCTCCTTATTGAAAGAGCCATTCTATTTCTCCTCCTTCTCTCTTATCATTCCCATTCTGTTTCTCATTGCCCTGAATCAAACAACGCACACTCACCTCGCATTCCAGGTATGCTCTATGATCACCCCTTCTTCATTGCATCAGTTCATATTCAAATTCATTTTTACCATTTTTAATTTGCTCTTGTTCTTCAAAGTCAGTTTTAATGGTTAATCCTCTGTCTTTGCAAAACTTTGTATTCTCAACGGGTTCTTTTAATCATACATGGTGTAATATTTCTGCAATGCATGAATTAGGGTTTGAACTTCTGATGATTCTACCTATTTTAAGCCCTAAAATTTTGTGTGCGAAAGGTCTCTATAGATTGTGGGGTTTCAAGCAAAACAAAAATTCCATTTTTTAGATTCTGAGTCAAAGCGCTCAGCGCTTCTAAGGCGCTGAGCGAATTAAGGGCAGAAACCCACAATGCTCAAGGCGCTCAGCGGTTTCAAGGTGCTGAGCGGATTGAAGGCAGAGAGCCATAATGAGTCAAGGCGCTCAACCCTTTCAAGGGGCTGAGCCATTTGTACCCTACTGAGTTAATTATTTGAAGTTGTTATAACACATGTAATTTGTTGCTCCTTGTTTTTATTTGAATGTAATGTAGATGGGCAAGACCAAGACTACTTCCCACACTCATGAAGTTCCTGCCAGCAAGAAAAGGAAGGGCCAAGCTTTCTCTAATCCCCCTCCTGGTGATTCCGACAATGATGAGCCTGCTCCACGACCTGTTGCTCCAATCCGTTTGGACAGGCAACGATTCCTTACCAAGTCTAAACAACAAAGGTATACGAAATTGGAGCCTAGACAGATAATAGCTGAAAGAAGAGTGGAGTTAGACGCAGGAGAATACATGGAGTTTCAAGGGGAGTTGACAAGAAGGAAGTGGAACAAATTGGCCACTCCAGAGAAGAAATACAATAAGGATATCATTAAAGAATTCTATGCCAATGCTTTCCCTCTGCAAAGGCTTGATCAAACAAGAAACTATTGGGTGAGAGGAGTCACAATCAGCTATTCTAGGGATGCTATTAATGAATACCTGGGCAGCCCTTACAGCTTGGGAGGTGACGGACTTGATGAGTATGGCCGACTGAAGAAGCCTCGTGCTTTTAATGTTGATAAAATGGCGAAGCTTTTATGTTTGCCAAGTTGTACTTACATAGTGGGGGTGATAGGAAATCCAGTTTCAATTCTCAGAAAGAATTTGACCACTATTGCACGCATCTGGCAAAACTTTCTGTACTGCAATGTGTATTCCATTACACACATTTCTGATTTGAATATGCCCAGGGCAACTCTTCTCTACTCTATTTTGACAAAGGATGGTGTGGACATAGCTTCAATAATTTCTAATGAGATACATAAGACTGTCCTCTCTACTCTTTCTATTACAGGGGTTTCTAAACCCCTGGGATTTCCAGGATTGATTACAGGGCTGTGTATGGCAAGTGGCTCTCGCCTTCCGAATAATTTGAACAAATCTCTCCGACCTCCAATCAATGTTGCATACATCAATATCCACTGCAAGAGTGAACAACAGGGTGATGCTTCATAGCCTAGATCTCAAAGGCATTGGCATGCATCTTCCTCTTCTCAAGTAGATAGTCAGGCATTCATGGCTGCTCATTTTCATCACATTGAACAGCAAGATCTGGCAAATCACTTGGCGCTGATGTCTCTCAACACTAGCATGTACCATGCTCATCAGCAGCAGTTCCATGGAGGCCCTCCATTCCAATGGCCATCCCCAGAGACTTTTCAACAACAATTCCACTGGCCTGGGGACAGTCCAAATTTTGAGGGAGGTGTGGAGGAGGAGCAGCCAGAGCAGGTAGGTGGAGCTGAAGGGGAAGATGAAGAAGGAGGCGAGGATGAGCATAGAGAGGATGCTGAAGAAGGAGATGATGAGGAGGAGGAGAACAACTGAGGGTTTCTTAGTAGTTTGTTTGGTTTATTTTACGGTACTTTTAATTGCAGTTTATTTTGAGTTACAGTAATTACTTTCAGTCTTTAATTTCATGTTTCAGTTTGATGACTTTTCACCCGGTAAGTACTTTTGGGCAGTTTCAGTTAGCATGGTTACCTTATTTTGCGAACATGTAGTTGTTAGTAAGGTCTTTTTGGACATAGTAATGTTTAACATATTTTAAAAAAAAAAAACAAAAAAAAAACAAAACAAAATTATTTTTGGGAACTCAATTGACAATCTTTCTGGACGGAGCATTTTCTTGATTCAAGTTTTCAATGAGCAGTGTTTTCTAATCTGGAAGTTTTCATTGTTGCACAAGTGGTTGTACATTTTTGACTTTAAGTATGTGCTTCAAGCATGTTCAAGTGAAATTGAAATGAGTCTAAAGTTGTTGATGTTTAGGGCACTTAACCAAACCATGTGAGTGAGTCGGCCAAACAGTTAAAATTCAATCATTGAGAGTCATCATTGATTCATGCGGTCAGTTTTGTTTGAGTCTCCCATGAGTTACAGTTAAGCTATGCATGGAATTTACTAAGGCAATTATTTATTATACTTAGCCAGTAGCCAAAAAGCCAACCCATGAATTACATTGACCCTTGAGCAGACAAATCTGACCCTAAATAGAACCCTTAAGCTTATAAAGAAAAACCATGATTGTCCTTGAGCCTTGATGGTAAGAGACATTCTCATGAAACAAGTGGGTTTGAGCCAAGTTGGGGGTAATGTATAGTTTCATGTGGTTAGAGTTGTATAGGCAAAGTGTTGTTTTCTTTGTATATATTACTAGAAAAAAAAAGGTTAAAATCAAGGTTCCTTGTTACCATTTCATCAATTATTGTAATATTCTAAAAGAGAAGGAACCAGTAAATACAATCAAAAGAGGGATAAGGCATAAGAGTCAAGAGAATTCAAGCAAGTGCAAGAATTTGGTATTAACGCATATGAGTGAGAATGTCTCTTGTCAAACAGGCCTTTAAATTCCCAAAGAAAAACCAAATCTCTGATAGTCAGGCCACATTACAACCCTCTCAAGTCCTTAGTGATCCATGTTTGGTTCTAACAACAGACTTATGGGAGATAGGTAACAAAGCAGACTTAGCGTCTTTTGGTGCATGAAAAGAGAGAAACACTCACCCTTCACAGCATATTAAAGAGAGATACACAATGGTGAGGAAATTTTAGTGCTCTTGATTGAAAGCAATGGAAGAAGAGTGAATATTTCCTTTGAGTATGCTTGATGTTCATAATTTTTGTTATCATGTGGGCACCATTTGTAGTAACATGTACTCACTGGATTTTGCAAACAAGTTTTCATTGGACTCCTTGAAACCATGTAAGTGCATTAACATATTTTTTGGGTGAAACTTATAATGATTCACTGGGTATATAAGTTAGTTATATTATTATCTCAATTAAGACCTTTTGTTTGAGGACAAACTAATTTCCAAGTTGGGGGTAGCTTGATAAGTATCTAACTAGTCTGATGAAATCTGAATTTGAGACACTTATCTAGCACAATTTTTGTACATATTGATATAATTTTGGTCAATATATGCTTAGAATCAAAGAAGGACTCTTAATTTACATTATTACAGGGAGTTATGAGTCTTTTGATCAAATTTTGTGTTTATTTTGTAGATTTTGAAGTCTGGAGGCAAACGGCTAAGCCCTTCAAAAGGGCTGAGCGCTTTCAAGTCAGCGAGCCCTTCAAAAGTGCACCTAATTGGAAGCGCTCAGCCACTCCAAGGTGCTGAGCAGTTTTGGCCCTGGAAGAAGGAGTTCTCTCTACCTCCTAGGCGCTCAGCAGATATGAAGCGCCCAGCCCCTTTTGGTTGCTTAATGGTGAAGAATCAAACAGGCACTCAGCGGATTTGAGGGGCTCAGCCCTTCAGATTACTTCATCTTCATTCTTCAAACCGCTCAGCCGTTTCAAGGTGCTGAGCAGATTTTTCTATTTCCTGCCTACTCTGTTTTAATTCCAGCACTTATAAAAGGGTAGAGGAGAGAGAAAAAAGGGCATCACTAGCTGCACGAAGAGAAGAACAAAGAGAAACGAGGAAACAGAGCACTTTTGGAGCTCGTGGGGACGCGATTCTTCAGAGGATCTCTTTCTTCTACCTTTCATCTTGTTGTTTTGTGATTTCTTGTACCATGGAGAGCTAAAGCTCTAGGGTTGGGATTGATGTAATCATCGAACTCCTTTGTTTTCCTCTTTGATTCATATATATATCTCATCTATTACTCAATGTCAGTGATTTATTTCTGTTCTTAATGCTTTGATGAATTGATCATTTATCTTTGATTTCGGATTTAGAATTTGGTTGGAAAACGTTTTCTAAATCTAGCCTTGGAACGAATCACTTATTAGTTTCAACAGTCAGGAATGATTTTGGAAGTAATAGTTGTAATAAGTTCTGACTCTTAATGCGAGATATTTAACTGAATGAAGTGAGGAATCATTCATTGAGTTAAATACTTTAGAATTTCTTATGCCAAGGAATTGGGTTTGAATGAATATAGAGAACTCAATGGCCATGAGTAATGGAATCATTTGAAAGAATCAATAAGAATGCATAGGAGGGAAATTGAAGAAATTTAATCCCAACTGTTTCTCATATTTGTTTTCCTTAAATCTAATCTAACTTTTGGTTACTTAAGTTTGATCTATCATTCACATTAAGTTTTGAACATGTGTAATTACTCAAGTTTTAAATTCACAAGTACCAATTAGTATAATAGAAATCAAAGCTTACTTCACAAGTCCCTGAGGATCGACAACCTTTTAACTATACTACAGAGACTTGGGTGCGCTTGCTCAGAAAACCAACAAACATCAGTAAGAACAGATCTGAAGGTTCCTTAATATTATCTTAAGAGAAGTATATTGGGAAATTGTTAGAGAAATTTAGCATGTAGGATGCCAAGATCGTAAGTACACCTTAGGGGGTTCACTTCAATCTCACAAAAGAGCATTCACCTAAGACAGATGAAGACAAGGCATTAATGGCTAAGGTTCCTTATACATCTGTAGTTGGTAGCTTAATGTATGCAATGATATGCATTAGACGCTCATGTAGTGGGAGTTGTTAGTAGATTCATGTCTAATCCAGGAAGAAAGCTTTGGGAAACTGTCAAGTGGTTGCTACGCTGCTTGAAAGGTACTTCTAAGATCACATTATGTTTTAGTAAGAATGATGTTGTTTTAGAAGGATATTATGATGCAAATTTAGGAGGTTGTTTAGACACAAGGAAAAGTACTACAGGATTTGTTTTCATAATAGGTGGCACAACAGATAGTTGGATGTCTCAGCTTCAGAAAAGCGTTGCACTTTCAACCACAGAAGCAAAGTACATGGCTATTTCAGAAGTTGGTAAGGAAATGATTTGATTGAAGAATTTTCTTGAAGAGTTAGGCAAGAAATAGTGTGACAATGCTTTTTATAGTGATAATTAGAGTGTCATTCATCTTGCAAAGAATCCTATGTTTCATGCAAAGACAAAACACATCTAGTTGAGATACCATTTCATTAAAGGACTAATCAGTGATGGTACTTTGTTCTTAAAGAAGATTCATGAGTTAAAGAATCCTATAGATATGTTCATCAAGGTGGTTACTACTGAGAAGTTGAAACTTTGCTTAACTTCAACTAGCATTCATGGTTAATTGTTGAGGAGGCGTCGCACTAGCTTAGAGGCGTGACGATTTTGAAGTTTACTAGATTTATTTTGGAGTGCAGTTGATGTGATTAGCCTCCAAGTGGGATATTGTTAAGTATGTGGAGTCTGAAGGGTTTATTAAGCTTGACTCATTTGCTTTTTTTTATATATATAAATACTCATGTAATTATAAACCTAATTATGAAATAGAAAATATCATATCGTGAAGCCGTGGACGTAGGTTATTCTGACCGAATCACGTAAATCTATGTGCCTTGTGAATTTACTTTCTTTCTTGTAATTGTGCGTGTGAGTGCATTTGCGATCCCCAACATCAAGAAAGTATTGTTCACCTACTGTTAGTCTACTCTTTAGGTCAACTAGCTAACGTACATACAAAAGCATTATTACCAGCTCCCTTCCATTCCATCCTGTCCAAGATGAACATGGTTGATATCCATGCCTCAACTTGTGGGGAGCTAATAGAATAATAACATTAATTGTGATATATCATCAGTTGTTATTTCATAGTATAAAACAACAATCATATTAATAAAAGATATTCACTTTTCTGATCATAATATATCATATTAAAATAGTAAGTTTAGGTCTAACACAACTCTATAAAATCGGCTTGTAAGGTGAGAGTAATCACTCACTTATATACTCTTTAATTGCCTCATATCTAATTGATATGGAACTTAGATTTTTCCCAATATACCCCCTTAGTACTATTAGACTTGGTACATAGATAATCGTGAATAACCCTTTTTAATAATATAGGATAGACAAAACTTAATTTTTTTCAAATACGCCTCGTCACACCCAACACTACTAAGTTTGGTGCGTGTATCAAGGTGGGTGGTCCATTTATAATGAATCTAGATAACTCTGCTATCATTTTATGATTTAGAAAAGTGAATACCTTTTATTGATAGATGTTTTTTGTTTTATACAATGATATAACAACCAAAATGGCCAGCAAATAAAGAAACAAAATCATAACAAATCATTGTAACAAATCAAAATAATTAATATTATTATTCTATTATTTGTTTTTCTTTTCCCATCAAAGTTCCCATGACACCTTTTAATTCTCATTTATCGTTGGTTTTTTCAACTTTTGGTATAAACATGCTTTGTGTAGGTCAAAGGTCAATGGTTTCAATGGCTATTAAAACTATATTTTATTTTATAAAAATTGAAATCAGATTTTAATTGTTTACTAATGATATTATCAAATTTTGCCCTATAAAAAGATTACAAGCATGAGATCTTAGACACCAACAATTCTGGTCTACACTTTATCTTTTCTCTCTTTCCCTATCATTTTCTAGGCATTGTTTAGGCGGCTTTAAAGTGTTTAATCTTGAGTACAAGAGTTTAAACATATCGTTATATAAACCTTAGGAAACAAACCAATTATTAGGTTGTATCAGTGATTCACCTAAAATTGGTTTTGGGGCACTGGTTCGTTGACATGATGACACAACTTTGACTCTCCTATCTTTCTTATAGACATATAACATGGATATGTTCATGAGGGTGGTTAACATTGAACAAATCAAATGGATCCTCAAGAAGCACATTGAGGAGGATTTTCGTTATGGAGATTTACAGGGATTGTTCACAGAAGAAACTCTTCTTATCACAAAAGGAATACGTTCCTAAAATAAGTCTCATTTTGGAATGGACAAAGCTATACCTTTAAGTACTCCCTCACTAAACAATACATGTCTATTTTTGGCTTTTGTTCCTACAACAACCAAATTTGGAGTATATGTGTCGGTTTTCATATGCTGGTCCGATTGGAAGTCTTATCTATGCAATGGTATTCACAAAACTGAATGTTGCACACATTGATAGTGTGGTGAGTAGGTTTCTGAGTCAACTAGGAAAGGAACATCGGCTGGTTACATAGCATATCTATTGTTATTCGACATTTACATCAACTGGTTGGCTTATACATAGAGCTAACACATGGTGTATATATCTTGATAGGTATTCAGATTTAGATTAAATTGTTGATTAGGATGCTAGAAGGTCAATTACCATGATTGGCTGGGAGAGATACGCCACCGTGTATTTTTTATTTTTTAATACTTCGTTAAAACTTAACCAATTAATATAAAAGGCCTCTTATTTTTTACATTGATGGCTTCAACATCAATTTTATAATAGATGTAGAAGCCCTAAATGTAGAGTCTCTTATTTTTTACATGATGATTTCTACATATAGATTCTATAACCAATGTAGAATACAAGTTTTTACCGATATAAAATTCCTCATTGTACCCATGCTATGATTATTTTCATAGTTTCGTGTGTTTATAGAAATAGATCGATCATCATGATTATGGATTCTTAATGATCTTTATTTCTATTGCTAATCAAAGTGGGTATTATATGTATAAGAAATTAGAAATAGTAATTTAAGTAAAAAGATCTTGAATCAAGAAAATAATCTTAGTGTAATTTTGTAGATCTTAATTACAATTTCATGAAGAAAAAAAAAAGGAAGTAGATACTTATCCTAGCTGCTTTATAAGTCTTGAATTTTAGTGAATTTCGCTATATATATTACTCTTGTAATATTTATCTTATATCAGTTTTAGTTTCTTTTTGACTAAATTATTAGTATTGCTCAAACAGTTTTGATTTAGATGTAGATTATAATTGTACCAATTATTGTAACAATATTTTAAATTTCATTACTTGAAATACTTTGTGTGTTCTAATTTTGAAATATTTTAAATATTTCAATATTTTATTCTCTTTATAGAAAATATGCATTGATGTCAATCATGTTCCTGATCATAGTTCTTATTGCCAGCTGTATTGCTATCTGTTAACAGACTAAGTCAAAAATTCTTGTAACGATGATCAAATTTTAAAATTGAAATCTTTTTATACATGGTTTTGTTTTTTCTCTTCAATATAAAACATCAGCTAGCATTGACTTATGGTCATTGTTAAGGAGAAAATAATTTTATTCTTAACGGGTTCTCCACAATCATGCAACTTTGTTTTCCTTATACTATTTACTATTTAGCTAGCTGCATGCATGTTAGTGTATATTAATGGTTTCAAGGTATATTATTATGTTCTTAAATGTTACATTTCCCAGAATATATTGGTTTGGAATATTATTTCTGAGTGTAATTAAGAATACGATTGGTTAAAATTTAATTGATAAAACAAATATCAGATTATATAAAAATATTTCTTATATTAATACTATAAAATATTAGCACAGCGCTATCACTTACCAAAATCAAACTAAACATGAAAATGCCACTTTAGTTTCATGAGAACCAATAATAACTGACGTATACATTTTTTTATTCGAAACTTATATCGAATATGAGAATGAGAGATATCTATCTAATTCTCTCAAGAATAACTTCACATTAACGAAAACACTCTTAAGTTGCATAGAAAAGCTAAAGGAAAAGGGTTGTAAAAGAACATGAATATATATATATATATATTGTTTAGGTATAAAAACTATTAAATGCTTATCTGTCAAAGCTATGAAAAAACAGTACGAAAATACAGCATATGCATACACGAGTAAAATGATGAACTCACAGTTCTCGGTTATCAGGAAAAATAGGGTGACATATATGGGTTACTGTTGCATATGATATATATGTTGGATAATCTTAAATTTCTAGAGATATCCGAGATATCCGAGATATTCGAGATATCCAAGATATCCGGGATATCCGATTTAGTTATCTGGAATTATTTGATTTTGAGTTATTTGGTTTCAGATTAGATAAGATAGTTTTTTGGTAAGTTTTGATTTGATAAGATATTTTATTATCTTCTTGTTAATTCAGTACGTTGTACAATGGCTATTTAAAGGCCATCTCTTATTCAATAAAAAATCACAGTGAGTTGCTACGATCACCCACAATTTTAGTGTTACTCGTCTCTCTTAGTTTTTCTACAAATTGGTATCAGAGCTATATGCTCTGAGTGCCGAGTGTGAGAGGAAAACAGTGTGCGCCTGTGAAGGGGGAAGAAAGAAGAAAGAGAGAGTAATGGCAAAGGTTGTGAATGGAATGACCGTACCACAACTGTCAAAGAAAACCAATTATGATAATTGGTGTTTACAAATGAAGACCCTGTTGGGTTCCCAAAGTCTATGGGACATAGTGGAGAAGGGGTTCCAAGAACCCGAGGAGGACGAAGACCAATCTGTGGCTCAGATTGCCGCATTGGAAAAGACACGAGTGAAGGACAAATCAGCTTTGTATTTTTTGTACAATGCCGTGGATGAGTCAGGTTTCGAGAAGATTGCAAACGCTGCATCTTCAAAGGAAGCATGGAAAATCTAAGAGGTTGCGCACAGAGGTAACCACCGTGTCAGACAGATTCGACTTCAAACTCTCCGAGGAGAGTTTGAGAGTTTGAAGATGGAGGATAAGGAACAAGTATCCGAGTACATAACTCGGGTGGAGAAGGTGGCTAACCAACTAGGAAGGAATGGGGAGCCAATGCCAGCAAGTAGAATTGTGGAGAAAATCTTGAGATCATTAACAGATGATTTCGAGAGTATTGCATGCGTAATTGAGGAGTCAAAGGACTTGTCAGTTCTCTCAGTGGAAGAGATCGCTGGGTCACTCGAAGCCCACGAACAAAGGAGGAGGAAGATGAAGAATACTCTTGATCAAGCATTACAGGCGCAACTTGATTTGAATGAAACTCGGAACACTCAGGGCCGAAGATCAGGAGGACAAGGACGAGGTGATCATGGAGGACGAGGCAAAGGACGAGGTGATCATGGAGGTGATCAAGGACGAGGTCGAGGACGAGGTGACCATGGAGGTGGACAAGGACGAGGTGATCGTAGCCAAGGAAGTCAGCCAAGGTCCGAGGTGGAATGTTATAAGTGTGGCAAACTCGGCCACTACGCAAAGGAATGCAGATCGGCAAATTGCTACAACTGTGGCAAATACGGTCACATAGCAAAGTATTGCCGAGCTAAAAGCCGAAGTGAAGAAAAAGGGAAGAATCTTCTCACAGAAGAAGAGGACGAGGAAGCAGGAATTTTGATGATGACGCAGAGCTCGGAGACCAAGCTACGTCCGAGTTGTGCCTCCGAGGTCCAGCTAAACTTGAGTTGCGTCGAGAGATCAACAATTGAGCCTCCAAGCTCATATGAGAAGTCAGAAGCCGAGCTTGATTCGAGTTGCCTAAACAACTCGATCTGGTATTTGGACACTGGAGCGAGCAATCATATGTGTGGAGAAGAAAGTTTCTTCAACGAACTCATCAAGGTAAAGGCTGGATTCGTGTCATTTGGGGATGATTCCAAGGTGGCGGTAAAAGGGCGTGGAACCATCAAGTTTATGCAGAAGGATGGACGAGTTGGAGAAATAAGGAATGTCTACTACGTTCCCGAGCTTAAGAATAACATCTTAAGCATGGGGCAGATGATGGAGAAAGGAAACTCGGTTCTGATGAAGGATCGAGTGCTTTATTTGAAGGACAAGCATGATCGTTTAATAGCCCGAGTGGAGATGAAAAAGAATCGGATGTATAAACTGGAGCTGAACATCCTTCAAAATAAGTGCTTGAAGCTGGACGTGAAGGATGAAGCCATGATGTGGCATTTTCGTTTTGGGCATTTAAACTTTGGAGGCTTGGCCGAGCTATCAAGGAAGGAGTTGGTACTCGGACTACGTGGTGTTGAGTTTGACAAGAAGTTTTGTGAAGCGTGTGTACTTGGAAAGCATACAAGGACAAGTTTTCCGAGCTCGTCCGAGCACAAAGCGAAGGAGCAACTTGGGCTGATACACACTGACTTGTGTGGACCAATCTCTCCAGCATCTTTCAGTGGTAAGAAATATTTCATCTCTTTCATAGATGATTTCTCTCGAAAGACCTGGGTATATTTTTTGCAAGAAAAATCAAAGGCATTTGAAGCTTTTAAGAAGTTTAAAGTCATGGTGGAGAAAGAGACTAACAAGCAAATTAAAGCTTTGAGGTCGGACAGAGGTGGAGAATTCACATCGGCAGAGTTTATGGAATACTGTGAAGAGCAAGGTATAAAGCGTCTTCTCACAGCTCCATATTCACCACAACAAAATGGAGTAGCTGAAAGAAAGAATCGTACTATTCTTGAAATGGTCCGAACCATGCTTAAAGGGAAGAATATGCCTGAGAAGTTTTGGGCAGAGGCAGTACAGTGTGCTATATATATACAGAACAGGTGCCCACATTCAAAATTGGATGATGTGACACCTCAAGAAGCATGGAGTGGACAAAAACCGAGTATACGTCACTTCAAGATCTTTGGAAGCCTTGCTTACGGTCATGTTCCAGCTCAGCTCAGAACGAAGCTTGATGATAGGAGCAAGAAGTACATTTTGATCGGGTATGATGAAAAGGCAAAAGCCTACAAATTGTATAACCCTGTTACAGGTAAAATTCTGGTAAGCCGAGATGTCCAAGTAGATGAGGAAAGTGAGTGGAGTTGGAGTAACTCGGAAACGACCCCGGGGAGCTCGAACTCTGAAAGGGAGAACTCGGAGATAATAGGGAGAAGCTCAGATAGGACCAATGAGCATTCCGAGGAAGATGATGAACCTGAGCAACTTAGAACTCGGAGCTTGCAAGACATCTACAACTCCACTGACGAGTTACATGTAGTATGTCTATTGACAAGAACAGAAGACATAAAATCTGAAGAGGTGGTACTTGATGAAAGATGGAAGAAAGCAACGGATGAGGAGATCGGATCAATTGAGAAGAGTGAGATGGGAAGTAAAGCTGAGCTAGTTGAGGAGTTTAAAGAAGTGAAGAGGGAGTTTGTGATGACCGATTTGGACATCATGAAGTACTTTCTGGGTTTAAAGGTGGACCAAAGAGCAACGGGTATTTTTGTGTCCCAAAAGAGGCATCGGCCACCTCGACGCAGGGGGTGCTGGACGTTGCATGGCTCGCGGGGCCATGGTACACAGAGGAGTATCGCGCTCTGGTGGAAGAAGCATCGAAATGAAAGAAGAAGGAGAAATTTAAGATTATGGGGGAGTTTTGTTGGATAATCTTAAATTTCTAGAGATATCCGAGATATACGAGATATTCGAGATATCCAAGATATCCGGGATATCCGATTTAGTTATCTGGAATTATTTGATTTTGAGTTATTTGGTTTCAGATTAGATAAGATAGTTTTTTGGTAAGTTTTGATTTGATAAGATATTTTATTATCTTCTTGTTAATTCAGTACGTTGTACAATGGCTATTTAAAGGCCATCTCTTATTCAATAAAAATCACAGTGAGTTGCTACGATCACCCACAATTTTAGTGTTACTCGTCTCTCTTAGTTTTTCTACAATATATGCTTTAATTAAACTATAATAAAATATATAAAAAAGCTTAGACTGTCAAGATATCAGAATTATAAATTGGTCAAACTTATCCATCACTCTATAAAGTAAATAAAAGGAGACAGATAATAAGAATAAGAGAAAGGTCACTAATTACTATTAGCTACGTTTGTAAGTAATTTCGCTTTTACATGCACACATAGAAAAAGATAAAGCAAAAGATATTTGTACGGAAATATATACCTTGAACTTGCGTACTCGAAGAGCTTGCTGGTTGCAGAAAAGACTATTAGAGCAATTTCAGCATCACAAAGAGTTGACAGCTCCTGAGCCTTCTTGAAAAGACCTTTCCTTCTCTTTGAGAATGTCACCTGCCTCGCGTTTATGTTGTCGATCTTCTTGATCGGTATCTTCTTTCTCGCCATTCTATTCATACAATCATAATCATCACCCAAATTCCAACTCAATATGGACATATAGCTATGTATCAAAGTTAAAGACATTACATGTAAATGTAAATGACGATTTTGCGATAATTATATGATCTACATTGCGATGACTAAAATTGTCGTAAAGATACTATTGTGACGGTTCATCAACTGTTGCAGAAATATCCGTCATGAGTGAATTTTGCGACAGTTACTGGAATCATTGCACAAACCGTCGAAAAATTAGAATTGCGACTCTTATAACATCCGTCGCATTAACTGCCTATAAATCAGTCGTTAAATATTTATTTTTTATTTTATTAAATTTTTTAGACGTCTCAAATTTGATTTCTATTCTTCTCAAGGATTCTATTTCACAATACTTCACTTTTTAACATTTTTCTCCTTACTTACACAGTTTCTGGGAAACTTCCCAGAAGGCCACTCATCCATGTATCACTCCAAGTCACTGTATAATTCCAAATCAAGCATACTTAACTGTGGAGTTCTGATGAGATAAGTTACAGTAAAGCAGATACATGTTGGTATAAATAGTACAAATTAATTCATTTAAGTCATTCTCAACTATACAATCTCATACTTATACTATCTTTGAATCCCTCTCATTCCGGTGTGTCCAAACCGTTATAAATATATAATAATTATATTACTAATAATAATTATATAATATTTAATTAATTTTATATTACTAATAATAATTATATAATAACACTGGTGTAACTTTTACTAAGTATTACACCACTTAATAATCTTATATTAAATGTGAATTTTGTAGATCCAACCGTTAGATTGAAAGTTTATATCACTTTATATGTTTATATATCAAATTTTGTTAAAATTGAACAACTTGAAGGTAATCAAAGTGTTCATATTTTAGTATATTTTGAAATATATATATTACGTCAATTTTTTTTTACAAGAATGAAGTATCAAATCATCTTGAATTAATATAAAATTTTGTATATATAATCTAAGAGTAAAAAATTTTCAATCTAACGATTGAATTTATAAAATTCACATTTAATATAAAATTATTTAGCGGTGTAAGTAAAAGTTACACAGGTGTTATTATAACCTTTCTCTTTTAAAATATTATTTTTATAAATTAAATTTTAATATTTTAAATAAATTATTAATTAACTTAATTTATTTATTCATCTTAAATCTAAGATATAAAATTTAAAAAATGTATTTATCCTTGTTTTATTTTCTAATCAATTTTTTCTATATTAATTATTAGTAAAATTTAATAACTTTTAATTTAATAATTAGATCGATAAAATTTAACTTATACCATGAATTATTGAGCGGAGTAACTTTATTAAGAGTTACTTTGTGAGTCATTTGATTCTTCCTCCTCTCTCTCTTTCTTTCTATATATATATATATATATATATATATATATATATATATATATATATAATTTTTTTGATGATAATTGTGTATCTTATATTAAATAAAATATATATAAAATTGTTAATAAAATATAAGTTTATTAAGATAATATAATATTTCCAAAAGAAAAATATTACTTTTGGTCTACCAAAACTACTATTAAATATATTTTTAACCCTAAACTTTATCAAATTTTACCGTAATTTTTGAACAAAATAATATTTAATTTGTACTAAAAATAACTTTTAAATTTTAATTAAATAGGGGTTATATATATATGTGTGTATATTATATTCAAACCTAAAAGTGATTTTAAGTTATTATTTGTGAAAAGATAATTAATTTATCAAATATCTCATATTTAATTAACCATTAAAATAATAAATTTCATAAATTATTTATTATTTTTTCAATATTCTCAATTTAATCCGCAATTAAGGTGTATTATTAATTTCACTAACACATAAAAAAATATAATATATATTTTTTTTAATTTTTAGCTTCCTAGAATTAACATAAAAAAAATTATTCTAAAATAATTTAAAAGATAGAGAAATAAAATTAATATAGTATATTAAAATATATTTTTTTAACATTTCTAAATATAATTACATGTCATTATTATTTTATTTTTTTATTTTTTATTGAAAGTAAAATTATATAATTTTAGAATGTGCATGATTTTGTGTGAATTTTTATTTCAATTTTTATTTTGTAAATTGCAACAGTTAGGAAGAACTGTTGTAATGTTGGAAAATTTTGTGAAATCATCGCAATGTTTTAAAATTTTGCCACAATTTTAGGAGAAACCGTCGTAATAAAAAATTTTGCTATGATTGAAAAAAACCGTAGTATAAAAGAAAGCGACGATAATTTCGGGATAACCGTGACGTCGCAATTCATTCTTTGTAATAGAGAAGGGTTTCCACATGTACAAGAAAGCATCGAGGTCAAAATAAAAACACATGTGCATGAACGAAACAAATGGGGTTTTGGCAGCGAAACCATCATGATTCTTGGTAGATCTTCCAAGAATGAACAAATTAAGACTAGGGAAAGCATGTGCACAAAGAAAGGGAAAAGAAACACAAACTTTGGTGAAATAGCAGAAACGGGTCTTAATTTTGCAAGGAATCTGAGAGAAACGCACAAAGTTTCATATTAAACAGTAAAGTGGAGGTAGAGAAATGAAGGGTTACCTTACCAGAAATGGATGATGAAGATGAGACAGAAGGGAATGTTTGGGTTACCCCTGACGGGGAACTCTGATATATGATTCAGAGAAATATCTGAGTTTGCATCTTTTTCCAATCTCTGGCTGCTATTCCTCAGTTTGGAATTTAGATAAAAGAAGTAAAGACCCTTTTATATTGTTTTCCAAAAGAAGTATTCTATATTTTTTTATTCCTTTTCCGTCTGGAAGGTTTTCTTTTACTATTTTACTATTTTGTTGGATTCTTTTGAGCCTTTCCGTACAGATAGCTACTGGTGTATCAGTCGCCAGCTATAATGACTACTGACGTGATCTCATGTTCTAGCCGTTTCGTAAATCCTAGAGGATTTTCGCAAATTGTTTTTATTTCGTATATTAAGGTTTCTGTTTTTGTTAATATCAACTTACATAATTAGGATGTATTTGGTTTAGAAAAGAAAATAAATAAAAAAACACAACAACAAGAAGGTAAAATAAAAAGTTAGATGTTTTTTAAAATTATTTAGTATGAAATAAAATGATTAAAAAAACATGTGTATAAAATAATATAAATATGTTAAATAAAAAGTTACATATAAAGATAAGGAATAACATGATGTCTATTTTATTTGTAATTTAACATAAACCAAATAATGAAAAACATTCAAAAATCGGATGTTTTCCTTCTCTTCGAAAATTATTCCTCTTCTTTTCACTTATTTCAAACAAAGAATAAATATATTAATTCTTATTTTTGGTACAAATGAGAGGAATAATTTTATTTAATTATCTCGTATCATTTTAAAAATAGACTAGTACATCAGTTATAACTTTATGTTTAAATAAGGTATCGAATTCGGATATCTCATGTGTCGAATCACTTATTTATAATTTTATATATAGTTTATGTTAAAAAAAATTTCTTATAATGATGCATCTATCTTCCTTTTAAAATCATCTAACTTAAGATTAAGAGAAATATCAAAAATTTATTTTATAATGTATTTTAAATATTTTTTGTTATTGATTCAAATTTATTAAAAATTAAAAAATTTGGTGTTATTTACTATTTAATGAGCCATATTTATAATTATAATTTTCAATAAAAGTTTATTCAATAATAAAAATATATATTGTAAGTGATACTCTTCTCAAATATTTATCAATCTTTTTTATCTAAATTTGAGAGAAAAAAATATAAATAATGATATATTTACTAATTGAAAATGGAAAGAATATTATTTGTAGAAATAAAAATTCAGTTTTTTTTTTCACTTTTTAAATTTAAATTTTGACCTTTGTCTTTCTTTCTTTTTTTTTTATCTTGTTTTTTATATGTCAAATAGAAAGAAAATGAAAAATAAATTTAATTTGTATATTGTTAATATAAAATACTTTTATACATAAATATCTAATAGGAGCTTAACTTATCATTATATTATATTAAAAAAATAAAATATAGTAACATTTTATATAGCAAAATAATTATTAAATATTCATATAGTAACATTTTATATAATAAAATAATTATTCTAAATTTAATATTAAAAATAATTTTTAATTAATTAATGACATAAAAATATTTACAGAATAAAAATTTAAACTCTAAACTAAATTCATATAAGAACATTACCAAAAATAAAATTCATATATACAACAAAATTGATTATTACCGACCATTATTTAGTGACAATAAATTAATTATTTTTATTTTATTATTTAATAAAAATATTAATGATTAATATATAATGATTATTAAAAATATATTTATATCACATCAAAATTTACATTAGCGATAATTACTTATTTAGAAATACTTAAGTTTCACATCGACAAAAAATAGGATAATTAAAAAATATATAAATGGATGATAACTCTCACCTTACAAATTTGTTTTATATGATTAAGTTAAATTTATAACTTACTATTTTCAATAGTCCTTAAACTTGAGAAGGTGTATTGAAAAAAATCTAAATCTCATATCGACTGAATAAAAAGTAAAAAATTTCACAAAAAATTATATATTTTTTTCGACTAGCTAAATGTTTTAGCAATACTGTATATAATAATTATTATAAAAATATCGCTAAAAAATTTTATAACAATTTTTATTATCACTAAAAATTATATTAAAGATTATTAAAAATTTATTTTATTGTAGTGATAATAAATTATCATGTCCTCACTCACGAAATATGTTAATTAATTTTAATTTGGTGCATATGCAATTTGTACGGACATGGTTACTTTTTGTCTCTCATGATCATCTTTTTGGTACTCTAACTTTTCTTTTTAGAACTTCCGTCTCTTAATTGCGTGATAGCAACTATGGTAGAAATAAGATATCCTGCATTAAATTTTGTTAGGTCTAAACTTGATATCGATGGGTTTAAGTTATTTATTTATTGTGAGCATTTTGATTTGACTTTCATATAAAAATACGATTAATTTGATTTATAAGTTTACTTAAATATTTGTTTTACAATAATTTAATGTTAAGATAAAAGTAAAAAATAGATATGTTAGGTTTTATATTATATGAACATATTTTATGATTTAATATGATATTTATTATGATAATTTATTTAAAAAACATATTTTGTAATAATTTTTTAATATATAAGCAGGTTAGTTGTAATGATTCTACAAATCTATACATTTTATAACTCAATATTATAAGTAATGAAAATATTATACATGCAACAAAAAAAAAAAAAATATATATATATATATATATATATATATTTAATTCATCAACTTAAATAAAAAATGTAAATATTTTAGTGGAACAATTATAAATTATACACATATATAAATATGAATTAATAACTTATACACTATTAGTGTAAAAAAAATTTACACTGGCAACCAATTATATCTTTTAATTGTGTCATGTCACTATTAAAAATAAATATATTTACAGTGACATGACACAATTAAAAGATATAATTGGTTGCCAGTGTAAAAAAATTTTACACTAACAATGTATAAATAATTAACTCTATAAATATAATAATCTAGATTGAAGACGTAAATCCTAGATTGCTATTCAAACAACTACTGTATACTAACTAGAATAAGTAACTTCCAACAAAAGAAGCATCATCTCCATATAACATGCCAACAACAAAAAATCCTTCAACCCGATCAAGCGTTGCTCTCATATAAATATAGTCATCACACTCCAACAATAAACAATTGCAAGGATAAGCTTACAGGAGACAAAACAACAATATATATAGAAGTAAAATACAATTATACTATCAATATCATCAATTCAACATAAATATGGCTCGATGCCAAACTTAACAACACATGGAAAAACATAACAACTCAACTTGTGTCATTATTAGACAACCTATTATCATATCAACCTAGCACATTTTCAACACATAAACATATCATAGGAACAACACAACAACTCCATATTCAACACAACTTTCAACTTAACATCTTTTAACATGTCAACGCATCAACTTTCAACAAAATACAACTCAATACACTGTCATGCATATTAATTAAGATATCTCTTACAACATGGTGAACAATTTAAGTAGTTTGACTTTACCAAACCAACTTAACAACATAATCTTTTTGAACTTGCTAGATCAACAACAATTTTGGATAAAAATTCACAATACAACATGATTTATCAAATTTCACCACTTAGACTTGGAAAATACAGTATTCATGACAAGGATAGAACAACTTGGATGTGAGTCTACTACAACCTTAGTGTGCATAGCTAAGCTTATATGGAATTAGCACGTCAATTACCCTCCAAATATTATGTCTCTTCCGATACTTAGTTAAGGACTTTAGTCCCCGACCTTTTACCTTACTCAATTGGTTACTTTTAAACCAATATGGTCCAACCTTGTCCCATACGATATTAACTAAAGACCTAAAAGAGACTCAACACTTCACTTTAAGAGAAAATTATACTCAAGAAGGGGTTTTTCAACAACTTGGCTCTTAGAATATCACAACACCATATTCTCACAATGGAATCTTCATTTTCTAAAATAACATTTCTCCTCTAGTCCTAAGTTGATTAACACAACACAACTACATGCATCAATTATTCAAAACACAACCTCTTTCAACATTATATATATTATCATCGTACAACTCTACTACTAATCAACTTTCAACTTGCTTAACTTAAAACATCATCATATGAACACCTATCATCATAAACCAACATTTAAAGTCAACTAAGTTAAGATTTTCATTCAACATATCCACACTACACTGGTGAGGTAGAGAGCTTCTGACTCGCCCACACTTGATAGCATACAACTTGCGTCGATGTGAATGAGACAAGGAGTCTCTGAGTACACCATGCTCGATGTTGCAAAACTCATGTCCGACTTTATTTAGGTAAAGAATCTCTACCTGACCCACAATCGATGCCGCCAAAATTGTGCTTGACTTCATCTAGGCAGAGAGCTATTACCTTGATCACATCGGTTACCACTCATCTTGGGTTCGAAGTGACCAACATAGAGAACTCCAAAGGCAATCACGCTTAATGCCCTCAAACCATGTTTGGCTTTACCAAGTCAAACAACTCTCCTTTTAACTCATACTTGACGATACCAATCTCGTGTTCGACATTGCACAAAGTCTCTTCCTTGCATTACACCTAGTGCCATGAGGTTGCATCCAACATGATGGTGTTTTCTAAACTTGGAAGAACCACAATTTTAGCTCAAACCTACAAAATTCCAACGTAAACCAACATGTGTCTCATGAAATCACATGTATATATCACAAACAACTAATTTCTAACAACAAAAACAAAAAACATGCAATTACAATTGAGTACAATGATATCATCATTTTCTTCCAAGAAGTGCAAAACACCCAAAAACTCAACAACTCAAATTTTATTCATTACTCAATTCAATAATCAACTAAAAACAACTACAATCTATACATAAAAGAACTTATGAAATTGTGACAAAAATAATATTTATTTAATATATTATTTCTTAAATAAAAGAATGAAAAAACTATTTATTTTTAAGGTTGTAAGAAAAATTGTAGGAGAATGGAATAAAAAATATAACATTACTCACAGTTTAAATATGTTGTTAAATTTAAAGAAACTAGTTAATGAATATAATTTCTCCAAATTATTAATAGTAATAAGTAATACTTGTCTAACACTGTGTTTGGTAGTATCGATGAAGTGACGAGAGTAAAAGTGACAAGAAGTTCATTGGATAAATAAGGAAAGTAGAAATTTTTGAAATAAATATGGATTCAATAATAAAACAACTCTCAAAAATGAAATCAAAATTTGAAAAAGATAATATTAATATTGTGCCTAAAGTGTTGGGATATATAAGTTGGTCTGCCACATGTAAGTAAACAATTTAAACAGTTCGCTCGGATTTTAAAAGAACACATAATTTAGTTTTGCATTTGCATCGCGTTGTTCACAATCTAACAAGATTGCATATTGTTCGTAAGACAACAAATGAAAAAGGAATAAAAAAAAATCACTGTCCAAATTTATATTTCACTCATCGATTCATTTTAGACTTTATAATAAATTAATTAAATTGTAAAATAGTTACACTATTCTACTAAAATGAGGTGCTTTTAGAATGTCACACACTTATTTTCCTTTTGATGTCATCAATAAGATCATGCTATGTTATGACTTACTACATCTATGAACCAACCTACAACATACTTGGGTGTTACTTTCACTATCACATGTGTTTCTCATAAATAATATATATAAATATATTTGTTAATATTTACTATTTAGTCAACTCTTGTTTTTTTAATGGTGCTAATTAAAAGCTTTTAGGTCAACCTAGATACCTGCTTTTAAATTTAAGCATGGGTTAAATAATCAAGTAAAAAAATTTCTCATCTTAAATGAGCTAAGATTTTTAAGATTGTAATTCGTGCAAGCTAAATAAATGACACGCGGGTCTCGGTCTAAATACCTAATTCTAACCATACCGTTATTTTTCGAGTACATCTATTCAAAATAATGTAACATAATCTTTGATATAACAGAATTAACTTTTGTCATGTATATGTATCCAAAGTAACATGACATAATCTGTTATATAATAAAATTCATTTTTGTCGTGTACATGTACCAAAAATAATGTTACATCGTTATATAACACAATTGATTTTATGTCGTGTACATCTATATAAAATAACGTAACATAATTAATTATATGTATGTATGTATATTTTAAATAAAATAACTTCAAAACCTTAGTTTTCATTTCATTTTATTTTATTTTATTTCAATTAAATAATCTCTGTTTACTTCTTCTCTCCACTTTGTTTTACCTATTTTCTCCCCCACTATGTATTCTCTGCTAAATATGATGTAAATAGTTGATGGAGCTTTTAACTTAATAGTCACTGCTGGAATCATGAATGGTTGATGTTTGCAAAGAAAATTCTGACATTTTTTTTTTTTTTTTTGGGTTTTTATTAGGCCCGAGTTTGAGTTTTACAAATCTTATTTGGCTTGGTGGGTATTCTTCTGTGTCAAATCAAAACCCTCCAGTCCAATTGCTAGTTTAGTAGCTGCATTTAGGGCAAAATAGCAATTTCCTTTAGTTGAGGTTTATACAGTAATTTTCAGAATTATTGAATTAAGCCTCAGTTAGCTGCATCTAGGCCCAGTTGATAAATTTTAGGAATTTTCCCCCTTTTGTCATTTTTATTCATGAAAAAGAGAGTTCAATGCGTTTCCGGCCGTTAAACCACACATAAAAGTGTCGATAGAAGTTGCAATTAAAAATACCAAAAACGATCATGAATGTCTCTAAGATATTTATGAAGGTGGAAAATAATCAATAAGTATTTAATATATTAAAATGTAAGAAAAAATATTTAATGCATTGCATTGAATGTTTTTAATAAATATTTTCAGCACATTTATTAGTAAGAGTTTTGAAGAAATTTATAAATGCAAGTTACATTAAGTAGCTTATTTTTTTTTTTTTTTTTTGTATAAACATATGAATATACCAAAAAAACTCAAAAGTGTATGCATCTAATTAAAACCAAGTTCAAATAAAATATAGTTACATGCTGTCAAAAGAATAAAATAAAGTATGGGTTAATGAAAGTAGTCTAAACCAATCATGAATTAGAAAAAAAGTCACTAAATGGGATATTATTATAATTTTTTCCCCTTAAAATATAGTTCAAATATCCAAATTAAAGATACAAAGCACGTATTTGGAGTGACGTTTTTTTAACCCACTTATGTTTCAATTTGTAAGTCAAAATTGGAAAAAGATATATAAGTTAATATTTTTTTGGAAAATGATATTCAAATTAACAAAAAAAGAGCTTTGAATTAAATGTGAATCAATCTAGAGATGAAGTGTAACTAAACACAAGCCCTGAGTTGACCGAAATTTAAAAAATAAATAAATAAAGAAAACCCAAATTTATTAACATTCCAGTAATTACAATATAGGAAATACGAAATGGAATGAACAAAATTGATGAAGGGGGAGGATTTTAGTAGCTGTGGTAAAGTTTGGTATCTTTCTTGATTTTGATTTTTGAAATTAAGACACCCAACAAGAAAAAGAAAAAGAAAAAGTGGATAAAATTAAAAGGGTTGAGCGTGTGAGTTGAGAAGTCAAATGTGGGAAAGGCGGTCCTACCTTTCAACTTAGTTTGTCTGTCTCGGAAGCGCGCATAAATAGGACACAAGAGAACAGAACACAAGCCATTTGATTTCATTACAACTTAGGAACTACGAAGTTGTTTTTGGTTTTGGTTGTTCAAGTTGGGGAGGTCAATGTCAATGTCAATGTAAATGTAAATGTAATGACCGAGAGCCATGTGATACTCGTTTTCTTAAAATCCACATGGAAATGACAAAAAGGCCCCTCTATGTAGTACTCACTCTAAGCTAAGCTAAGCTAAGTGGTGGGGGTGGAGGAAGAAAAAACAAAAGTGAAATGGAGGGTCACGGAGGAGGAGGGAACAGGGCCGAAGCGGAGCGCTGGCTCTACACGGCCAACAAGGTCTTGAGCGCACGTGACCTGCACGGGGCCCGTTCCTTCGCGATCCGGGCCCGAGAGTCCGACCCGAGATACGAGCCCACGGAGCTGCTTCTAACGGTCATCGATACCCTCATGGCGGGCGAGGCCCGGATCAGCGACCACCTCGATTGGTACGCCATACTTCAAGTCCTCCGCTACACTCAGAACATCGACTACATCGCCGCCCAGTACCGCCGCCTCGCCACCCAACTCGACCCTCACCACAACCCCTTCGCCTTCGCCGCGCATGCTTTCACTCTCGTCCACGACGCTTGGTCCGTACTCTCTAACCCTAACAAGAAAGCCTTTTACGACAATCAGCTCAGAATCCTCACTCAACCTGCTCCTGCTCCTCCTCCTGCTCCTCCTCCTCCACCGCCGCCTCCTCCTCCTCCCGCTCCCGTGACCTTCTTCCCGATTCAGCCCTCGCATCCGAACCTAAATCAAAACCTTAACTCGAACCTAATTTCGAGCCCGACGCCCCGAAGGGAAAGCCCGGGGAGGCCTAGGGTTGAGGCGCCGAGTCAAGAGGAGAATCTCGAAAGGGAAAGGCCTAGGGGTGAGGTGCCGAGTCAGGAGGACAATGCCAGCGAGTTGACTCGGGCGAGTGAGAGTGTAACGGAGGGGGCGAGTTTCTGGACAGCGTGTCCTTACTGTTACGTCATGTACGAGTATCCCAAGAAGTACGAGGACTGTACGCTGCGGTGCCAGAGTTGTCGGAGGGGGTTTCATGCGGTGGTTGTACGGTCGCCGCCGGTTATGTCTGATGGTAATGGTAAAGATGGTTACTTTTGCAGTTGGGGTTTTTTCCCTGTTGGGTTTTCCGGCGATTTCAAGGATGTGAGTGGGTCTTCTTCCAAGTGGAACCCGTTTTCCCCTTTGTTTCCTTGCCCTACGAAGGGGGATTCGGGAAACAGGAACAAGAAGGGGCCTTGGGTTTTTTATGATGATGACGCCTCTGCGGAGTTCGTGGAGCATTCCATCACCACGGAGGATGATTCCGATGACGGCGACTGGCGAGGCGGGCCTCTGAAGGGGACCAAGAGGAGGAAAAAGAAAAGGAGAGGCAGTGGTGATGTTAGAAGGGTGCCACTGGTTGAGAGGCCTAGGAGGGGGGCTCGTAGTGGTGATGGTAATGGTAATGATGGCAATGTGGGGAATGGTGAGGCTGTGGATGGAGCTGCCACCGTGGCGGCAGTGTCGGTGGTGCCCGAGCCTAGCAAGAAGGCGGCGTTCGGTGGTTCAAGGAGGAGGAGTGAGAGGAACGTGGGGAAGTTGGATTTGAATGTGGAGTTTAGCAATGAGGTGGAGGAGCCTGTGCATGGAGGGGGTGAAGGGAACGGGGATGGGAATGGGACTGGGAATGCTGAGGATAATATTGAAGGGATTGGATTTTTTGAGGGGCTGGATGAGTTCCTCAGTAGCTTGCCAATTCTCAATGTTGTTGCAGATGATAAGGTTAAGGGTCATTAGTTCTGTTACTTCTGTAGGTAGGCCCTTGCTTTTTATTGTGGTAGATCTTAGTTGTAATTTGGTACTTGTCGCACCAAATGATGCTGATGAGCTCCTTTTTTGAATTCTTAGTTATTGTTAGTCTTTTAATAATTTGCGGCAATACTTCCTCACTTTGTTTTGAACTATCTGGGGAGGATTTCATTTCTCTGTCTCCTGTTGTGTTGAGGAAGGATATATTACTCATTCAAGTTTAATCAGGTCTCTGTGTGTGTGTGTCACGCACACATACACAAATAACTGAGAGCTCGGTTTGGAGTTTTACCTGGTCCTTATCCAAATTGTATGCGTGATAGTCATCTACTAATCTACTATGTAGGTAATTTTTGTTGGCAGACTGACACTAACCATCTTTTTAACAATATGCAAAACATTTCCCTAATGCATATAGGTGTTTTGTTTTGTGTTCATGTTTCGTGATGATCCTAATGATATCTTGAGGCTTTTTTTCATTTTTAGGTTGTAGCGGTGTTTCTTCTGTTGTGTTCTTCTATGGTAATCTTGTGGCTTTGCTCTCAAGTTGTTAGACAAAGGTTTTCTAAAAAAACTAGTTATTGCTCGCTAACTGTTTCCCTTTGTTCAATTTGTAAAAGTCCAAAGAAGTTGAGATTCTCGCAGGAAGCTTTTATCTTGGAGTATGTCATTCAGTTGTGTTTCACTGAGCATCTTGTTGTTTTGCCTATGTCCAGTCTTTATTTATTTTCATTTCACCAAAGTAGTGTTTTTTAAAATGCAATGCCTGGCTGTGGCAATAACTTTGGTATTTGGCACTGTTGAATGCTCATGTGGTTTAAAAAGGACACACTCATGTTTATTAGAGATCGCATATGATCTGTCTACTTACTTGACCAAGCTTTTTAAAAGTGCCAACTATCTGGTATTTGCCTAAAAGTTGGCTATGTCTCTGGTGAATTATTCTGAGAAATGGTGCTAATAAACACTCTATCGCATACTCTTCCGAAGTTCCTACACACTCCATACTGTCTGATGAAATTGATTGGAATTCATGACATGTATGATGGGTTCCGCATCATATATAATACTAGTATATCTCATTCATAATTTCATTAGCTTCAATAAATTTTAGTCAATGGTGCCGTGCTGCTTATTCATTTAAAATTGTTGGTCCTGTGCTTAGCTATACCGTTTCAGAAATAGGTCTAATATAACTTTGGTGGAGGGTAATGATTGTTAAAGCTTTCCATAATGATTATCGAAACGAGTCATGGACATGGATCATAGCTGGAGCCTCAATGAATAATGAAAGAATGGCATAATTGATAATTGGCAATTTGGCATTCATATGTGCATATTTTGTTGATCTGTCTCCATTTTCACGTAGTTGGATGTGGTTATCTTTTGCTCGAACACATTGTTTTTTTCTCTTCTCAAAGTTTTGTTAGTAGTATTTATCTTCTAATAATGTTTGGCAGGATGCCTTCAAGATGAGATTGGCATGATTGTGATCTTCCTCACTAAACATGGTCCACTAATTGGCGTGTGATAAAAATGATGAATTCTGTGTGCGGATTTGTTTTGTTGATTTTCCTCTCTACTAATGCTTTTCATCGTAGATATCAATTTGGGCCTTGTCCCCCACTTTTTCTAGACCAATTATTCTGTCAGACCAAACTAGGATCAGGCAAAAGACAAATGGCCCGAATTAAACATTCCAATTTAAACAGCCCTGCAGTTTTACATATATTTGTCTCAGCTTGTCCGAAACATTTAGTTTTACTTTGATGACGTGGTCTACTTTTATAAATCTAGTAAAACACTTGGTTGTTGAAATTAGTATCACTGATTAATTTGGTCTGAGGTATTATGAAAAAAAAAATTAGTTTCTGATTTTTACTACAAACGAGTTTGTTTTCTAAAATTGACATAAACAGTTAATTTAATACCTTAATATTATTTAGTTAATTGAATCTTTGAATTTGATAATAATTTTTATTTGGATAATCATTAATAATTATTTGTTAATTTAGGTTTTTTTTTTCTTCTGTAATGTTTGTACACTTTGGTAAATCAACTTGGGGTTTGTAATGTTCGTGCACTTTGGTAAATCAACTATACTTTTATGGTATTTGTTAATTTAGTCTTTTAATATTAGTGATTAAATTAAACACAAAATTTAGATATATATGTTTTTTATTTTTAATTAAAATTGGAATTTAAATTCGGAAATTTATGTAATAAAAGTTGGTATTATAAGGATAATAACTTGCATTAAAATAACTTGTTGTGATAAAATTTCGATTTCAAAGTTTTATCATCAAATTAATTAATATGCATTAAAGTTGGATCAAATTGATAATTTATGATCTCGACTAATTTTTGTACTTTAAAGATTAAAATAATATATCATGGGAAGAATCAAATTACATTAGTGGTATTATAACTATAAGTGGTAATGGTTTTTAATTAAAATGTTCAGAATTCGTATTTACAGTTTTTAATAGAGATTATCATAATTCTTATGCCATACATTAACTTTATATAAAAATTAAAAATTAATCAATTTAACTATTGAATTATAATTTTGTATTATTTTGAATGTTTATATTAATTTTAATTAAAATTAAATAAGCATAAGAAGATGATTAAAATATTTATATTTTAACATATTAAAAAATATATATATTATGTTAATTTGATAAAGTATTATGTAATTTTTAAATTAATATAAAAATTTGTGTATATAATCTAAGTAAATGGAACTTTCAATTTAGTGATGAGTTATTAGATGGTGTAATAATTTTTCAAGTTCTATCTATGTAGCTTAATCCTTGTGATTTTTTCTTTAATGACTTAAAAGATTTTGCGTAAATTATATACTTTCATTATTAAGTCTTGGTGTAAAAAAGAAAAACGTAAATTATGCTGAAACAGTAATTGGGAATGTAAATAGTAATAGGAGATGATGAAGTGCCAATGTACCATTTTGAAAAGTTAAATAGCAATAATAACTCGCTTTTACCGTGGGCAATCCCAATCCTAGTGAGATCTGGCATCAATCTTTTGCAACACTCGTGTGTCATCATTAACACGTGTAACGCCTATTAAATCAACCTCCACATGTCTTGCCTAAATTGGGAGCTACAAAGACAAAGATTCTCGCCCTGTCTCAAGGATTTCCAATTTTCCCTGCCTTTTTTCTCGCCCTGTCTTTTACTTCTTGCATATAAAAAATTTAGATGTATTGATTGAATAAACAGACATAACTATAGAAACAAGAATGAAGAAAATGTAATATTTATTTATTTATTTGGATCAGTATAACAAAAAACAGAAAAAGAAAAATATAAAAAAAAAAAATTAACCCTAATTTTTTTTTAACCTTTTACTTCATTATATTTTTAAAGTTGTTGTTTTTTTATGCCATAAAAGATATTTGAGAGAAAAAAAAAACCATTTCTCCCTGAATATCATCTCTTGAGATGGAAAATGTTAAAAGGTGAGACGTGCCGAATTTTGCTTCACTTTCTCACTTTTTGAACACATTCAAAGTTTCAAACAAGAGAAATACCCCTTTTTTTCATTTTTATTTTTGTCTTCTTTAATTCCATTCCAAATATATGTTAACATTGAAACATGGTGAAAGGAGTTAAACAATCAATTCATATATATGATTACCATATTATCATCCAACAAGACCGAAGTCATTTAACAAAAAGTAAAGATAGCCATGTAGAGTACATGGATGGACTCACTGGATATAAACTCCAGAGAACTTCTAAATTCTAAAGTTCTAATTCCCCTTTATTCAAAGTAGCTTTACAAAAAGAATCTCAATTGTACACCATCCATGTGTATGCTGCTCAGATGATAACGCCTAAATATATATTTTTTAAAGATATTATAAATAGTAATTCGTTCGATTTTTGTCTTTTAATTATGTTTTCAATTTTTTTTTATTTAATCACGTCTTATCAAACAATTGTTATATCACTTGTATGTTGTGTCAGTGAGATCCAAAGTGGACGGAATAAGTGAAAAGAGAAGTAAATAAGAAATAAAATTAAAATTAAAATTGAAATTGTTTTTGTAAGAAGAAACATAAAAGAATGAGATGAAACAATATTTTTTATTTATTTATATTAAATTAAACAAAAATTTTAAATAATACTATGTATTATATGTTAATTTAAATTTTTATGTACTTAAGTGATAAAGAAAAAGTAAAGGTTATAATTATAAAAATATATTACTTTTTTTTATAAAAAAAAATCTCCTCAACTGAGAGGTTACTAAAATATTGGTGGAACTCAAGTATATATTCCACTTTCTTTTTTTCTTTTTATTCACATCAAACACATTTACAATAATACCTTAAATCCTCCATGCAATTATATTACCCTAATGGTGTGTTTGGATGAGAAATTTTACAAATTTAAAGAATTTTAAATTCTTAGTATTTGAATTACTTTAATTTCAATTTCTATCATTCTTAAAATATTTTGTTTGGATAAGTCAATTCAAATTTTTAAAATTTTAAATTGTTAGGTTGGATATGATAATTTGATTTCATCATGATAAAATTGATTTTAAAAATATATTTATATATTAGTATTTTTAAATTAAATTTTATAAAAATAAATATTAGCTAATTTTTAAATATTTAATAATTTTAAAAATTAATATTAAATAATATTTAATAATTTTAAATATATTTTGAATATTCAATAATTAAAAACATGAAGAGATAAGAGATAAGATAAAATATATAAGTGAAATAAGAAGAAAAAATATGAGAAATTTCAAATTCTTACTCTTTTGGGAGAATTTGAAATTCTACTATTTCAAAGAATTTCACAAATGCTTGAATTTCAAATTCTTTATAAATTCCTTATCCAAACAAGGTATTTCACCTCAAAGAATTTAAAATTCTTCAAATAAATGAATTACTCCATTTAAATTCTCCATCCAAACACACTATAAATGAACAATTAGTAATGATATTTTATGTATTTTAATTATATCTTATCAATAATTATTTAAAATAATTAAAGAGTTGAATATAAATGATTAATATATTAAACCTAAAATCAAATTATTTGGATAATATTTGAATTTGATTCTTGACGAAAATAATCTTTAATCAAATTTTATTTATTTTTTGATTAAATTAGATCAGTCTAAATCAAAATTTTAAAATACCGATACAAAAACAAGATAATTATTTAAAAATATATTTTTAATAAATTACTAATATACTTCTAGAATAGCTTTAAGACTCAATTTGAAATTATGAATAAAGTTGAATAATCTTTGTGTTGATTGATGCATTTAGTCAATAGTTAACATAATAATATGATTTAGATACATAAAATAATATTTTTAAATAATAATAGAAGTTATAAATTAATTTTAATTTTTAAAAATTTATGTTAATCAAAACTAAAATTAATAAATAAAATTTATTGAAACAATTTTTTTATCATAATATTATTAATTTTCTATACTACATATAAAAGAGATATCTCTATGATTTTTCTTTTATACCCTTTATTATATATTAATTTTTTTCCAACAACATATCTCTTAAGAGTAAAATAAAAAAAAAACATATATAAAAAAATTAATTGTTCAATATTAATAATAATTAATTATTTTATAATCACCTTTGATTTTCATTTTTGTTTAAATTTTTTTATTTTATTTTAGTTTTGTATTATTTCACTTGATTTAGATGTTATAAATTGTAATCTTTATTATTTATATTTTTTTATTTCACATTATTTAAAAAATATATAAATACATAAAGTATATCAATTTCATTAATTAATATTAATAATAATAGTAATAATAGGTTATACTATTAATTTATATTGAATTTAATTCAATTTTCTTAAATAAGATGTTATCGTAAATTTAAGGTTTGCATACGAAAATGAGGTTGTTGGAGGAAAATTGGTAGCACTAATAACACGGTAATGAATTTGATCTGATATGATCAAACCCTTATCTGTATTATGGGTAGATCTATCCGTCATCATGTTAATGAATTTTCCTTTATTGCACTGCCATTCTCACCGTACATATTAAATTCCAGAACTTTTCCCAAACTTACTTTGTCAGTGGCTAAAACCGAATTGTGAGAAGTCAGAAAGTCAAAAGCATAGCATGACAAAACAAAATCATGAGCAACTGGTGGTGGAGATGCAAAGGAATAATCTTTTTCTTTTATTTAAACACCTTGGTTTCTCCGTCTTTCTTGGAGACAACATGTTTCATCACTCTAACCAACTTAACCCACCAACTACTCTTTTAATTCCCAACTAAGCCATGCCTCATTTTTTCACTCACCCATCTTCGTTTGTGTGCGCCCTCTCCAATGGCAGTTCCTGCACCATTCTCTCTTTCTTCTGATTCCCTCGCTTCCAACCCTGCCACGTCAAAGGTATTTATTGTCATGCTTTCACATTTCATAAGCCCTTTTTGTTCCTTTAATTTGTCACTCAGCTAATTTTTGTCTCGCTGCTGTGGCAGATCTTTAGTCCTGCCGCGCTGAAATCAGGGAAATTTGAGCAAACCCATCTCAGATTCTTCACGGCATTGAGGTTAGTGTCCATCTTTCTCTGCTTACCTTGCTTCAATCGTGTTGGATTCGCTTACTTTATGTTCCAGTGTTAATATTCATTTCTGGGCTGTTCATTTCTTGCTAGTGTAATTATCTGAAAACTTCCAAGATCCAATCTTTACTTTGTTTCTAAGTTTCGTAATTGGTTTGTAAATATTGATCTACCAAAGATAGATGGAAATTGTTATGAGTCTTGAATATCCCCTAAACATTGAGTAAAAGGCGTATTTAATAGAGGAAACTGAGTGTTCTGATCCCAAGCTGATTTGGGATTCCTTTTGCTTGATTGCAAATTGATATTGCAATCTTCTCTCGTTTGATAACTCCAAATCTTTTAATTCCCTTCCTATAAATGAGTCTGCTGCTGTAATTTTCTTTCTTTGTAAACTGTCTGGATCGGTTCTACTGTTTGCGTGGCTAGATTACAGTTTTTGCAGTTAGTTCTTAGATATAAGAACAGTTAATTAATTGAATTATTCTTATTTTTATGAAATCCGTTGAGGCTCTTTTCTTTTTTGGTTTCACAAGGCTTTTATAACTTGCTCTCATGTTTGCAGGAGAAATCAAGGTTTCACTTTAAAAGCTTCAATGGGGCCTTCAGGATTTACAGAGAAACTTAATAACAAGAAGCTAGAGACTTTAACTGAAGCAGAAGATGACTGTGATATATTTAATGATCTGAAGGATAGGTTTTTAAGTTTCAAAAAGAATAAATACTTGTAAGTTTCAGAAAAGCCCTTGTTAAAGATGTTCATTTGAATCATTTTTGATGCCTAATAGGGAGAAGCTTATTTAATGCTGACTTTGTTTTGGGGCAGGAAAAATATTGAACAGTTTGAAAATCTTGCAAAGGCTCAAGCACCAAAGGTAGTTGTTCTTTATCTTCCTCTCCATTACCCACCCACCCTTTTGACCAAGCCTTTTGTTTATTATTTCATCTTTTGTTGTTTATTTCTTATTCCTTTCAGTTCATTTCTTCAAGTTGTCTACTGAAGCATTAACAAATAAGTATTCTTTACTAACAATTCCCAGGACAGTTCATGGTTATTGCTTGTGCAGATTCTAGGGTATGCCCATCTAATATTTTAGGATTTCAACCTGGAGATGCATTCGTGATTCGCAATGTTGCTAATTTGGTTCCTCCCTTTGAGGTACGAGTCTCTCACTGCTATTGCTATGGTTATCCCTATGTTTACCAGATCATTATAATTGCTAAAGTATGAATGAAAGAGATACCCTACTTGTTTTTTCTTATTCCTTTTTTCCTGATACAGAGTGGACCCTCAGAAACAAATGCTGCTCTAGAATTTGCTGTGAACACCCTTCTGGTAAGCATGTTTTTTACTCGAGTAGTGCAAGTCAGGATTTATCTTATTGATTTGAAAACTTTTGATGCTTCTGTTTGTTTATCCATCATCTATTTACTTATGCTCATTTTCTTTTGGGTGATTATTTGGTTATTTAAAGTACAAAACAAAATGATTTTGGTTAAAATAATGAATGATCTTATGATAACTACAAGTCTACAACTTCTATGGAAACTTGGAAAGTTTGAATTTAAAGATGTGGATATTGGAAATTTAGCAGAAGGAATACAAGGTTGTTTTTTTTCCTTTTTTTTCTTTGAAGTTTATAGCAGCATTGTTTGGTTGGTTGCAAAATGCTTGTTGAGCTTGGGCTCAAGTGAAATCAACCTATAACATATCATCATAAGACATGGCTTCTAATACCGGGGACTTACAAGAAATATCTGTAGATTATTCGAGTGCATAAGATTATAATAGCTTTATAAATTACTGGTCCAGAAACTGTAAGATTTGTACTTATTTTCAAGGAGAGACTAAATTATTTTCATTGCAGGTTGAGAATATCTTAGTCATTGGCCACAGCTGCTGTGGAGGCATACGTGCCTTGATGAGTATGCAAGATAATGATGATGAAAACGTTGAAAACAGGTGCTTAATTCTAGATGTTGGTTGTCCTTTTTGCTTTCGTTGATAAAAATGTTATATACATTCCTAACTTGCAAAAATATATTATTTCCTGGTAGTTTTATAAAAAGTTGGGTTGTTGTTGGGAAAAATGCAAGAGTAAAAGCCAAGGCTGCTGCTTCTAACCTCAGCTTCGATCAGCAGTGCACACATTGTGAGAAGGTGATATATTTTTGTTCTTATTTTGAATGTGTAATTTGGCTGTTGAAATTTCAAAATGTTTAAGATCTGTCTCCAAATAGTTCAAGATGGTTTAAGGTGTTTGGAATTGGCAGCCCCAGATTCTCTTTTGGGAAAGGGGGCAGGGTAGGCACTAGTATTTTGACAGAAGAAATCTTGAAGCCTTATCTGCAGTTTCTCCTAATGTGATTTTGGTGAATATATATATACACATGTTGTTAATCCTCAGTTTTGGTATTTTTGGCTAAAAATATTTTATATTATTGGATAATTGGGGATTGGCTACTTGGAGGTGTACATTAAGTCCTGTATTGGGTTCCAAAGCTTTGTAGGAATGAAATCAGTCAAGATTAGTGCCCTGATGAATCTCATCATTCATCAACCTCTCCCCTATATTCTGATTGTCCTAATTCCTTAACATGAGCTCATGTTGAGAATTCAAACACCATCATATTTTTCCCTAATGAAAATAGGATTTGTATCCCTAAAAAAATGAGTATTTCCTTTTGAATACTGTGTTCTTGGGGTTTTTATCGAGTGTCTCCGTTGCTCTCATTTTCCGCTCCTTATTAATCGATATGATCAATCCATAATAAAAAAAGTTGATTACGTTGAATACTTTTAAGTTTTAATGCTTCAAGTGTTTCTTTGTGCAGGAATCCATTAACCATTCCTTAATAAACCTACTTTCTTACCCATGGATAGAAGAGAAGGTGGCAAATGAAAAACTCTCCATTCATGGTGGTTACTACGACTTTATAGACTGTTCATTTGAGAAATGGACATTGGATTACCGGGGAACCAAATTGGAGGAAAATGGCAGAATTGCTGCCAAAAACAAAATATTTTGGTGTTGAAGTTTACTTTTATTTTCCTGTGTAATGCATCGTATTGTTTTTCCAAGATTTGGTAGGATTTAAAAGCATGGGCTGAGTTATGCATTTTTGTACAATTTATAAGATATTTAAATGGATTGAATTGAATAAACCCTGTTGTATTGTTGCTTTCTGAAAGAAAAAAAGGGTCATAATGTACTATGGCCTTGATGATTTTTTTTTTTTTTTTTTTTATATTCTACTGATTCTAGCAGGGAAAATAAAATTCTTATCTGCCAAATGAGGGTTCCTCCACTAAGGTGACTAAGCCTCTGCAAAATTCATTTCAAAATGAAATGTGAAAACTACAGACACAAACCAAAGTCATAAATCATAAGCAGCAGCCTTGAAGACTTTATGTAAGTTGCTGTGATTCTTTTTTTTTTTTTTTAAATTGGGGAAGCCTTTGAAAAAATTAGGGAAAGGAACTTGGTTTCATGAAGTTCATTGAGTTCGGCTGGTCAAAATAGGTTAGGCAAAGGGGGAGATGGGTAGTATGTTGTGAAACACACGATGATGATGACTCTGAACTCCAATATTGGTGCTGCTTGATGCATGCCTTAAATACTTCATATGAAAAATATAGTGAATGGATTTCAGTGTAGTGGAAAAAAATGTTACATGCATGCAATTATGACATGGTAAGCAAAACATAAATTCTTCCGGAAGCTTCTCAAGTTAATTCATTCCAATTTTTTTTTTTCATTTTAGCTTTGTTTTTATTTAACACTCATGTTTATATCCAATACGAGACATGCTCATGTGCAGACATATGCATGTTCTATAAGCTTAGGATAACAGAATTATTAAAGTCGATATTGTACTATCCACGTCGGACACCGAGCTCAAGCTCGGTGTCCTAGCGCTGCACCATCTCGGATAGGCGCCACATGACATCGGTCAAAACAAGGGCCCAATGCCTATTGGGCCACGACCAATCTCAAGCCCAAATCTATCTTACCCTCGCCCAAGAGGAAACCCTAATCACATATCAAGGTATGTGCATTATATATAAGAGACACTCATACGATCATAAACTAACTTATGCATTGGAGTCTCTTTTGCAGGTACCAACCCCATCTCGGAGTAGCAGACATACCAAGCAGAGGAGGCTCACCGATCTTACCAAAGATCATCTCACTCATCGATCTCAGGTAAGAACATTTGGCGCCCACCGTGGGGCCGATCAAGAAGTTTCTTATCGACCACGCTTATGATTTTTACCTGAAGCCATAATAGACGAGCAACAGACGAACAAGATAACGCAACAAGAATGGAAGGAGAAGCAACATTGAGACGGCTGATCGAGCAAGTCGATCAAATGCGACAACAACACACCGCTGACCTGGAGAGCATGCGCGCCCAGCACGAGGCCAATCTAGCGGTGCTACAAGCTGAGAACGAGCGCATCCGCGCCCAGCTTCCTCAGCGCCCCCCATATTAGCCCCCTCAACCAAGCAATCAAAACAAGGAAGAAGGGCACTCGATTTCCCCGCCACCGACTGCGCCTAGGGTGATGACCCATAGGTCTACTTCGGTCAAACGTACCAACGTATCGATCAGACCATGTAGTCAGCAACGCACCGATCCAGGCTCCAGGACACAGGGCGAGCATCCGCCGTCACCCCTTTGTCGACGGCATCATGGAGACACCTCTCCCTTTTGGATGGAAGCCCCTAACATCGACTGCTACGATGGCACCACCAACCCAGATGAGCACGTCGATCTGTACGTCATACAAGTGAACTTATACACTAATGATGATGCTATTTTGTGTAGGGTTGTTCCATCCTCGCTCAAGGGATTGACACTCGCCTGGTATACTCAATTGCCAGCGGGGTCAGTCGATAGCTTCGACACTTTGGTACGGCAATTCACGGCGCAGTACGCAACGAGTCGACCACATCACGTCACGTCTGACGCCTTGGCCAACCTCAGACAGGGCAACGACGAACCACTGAAGAAATTCATGGAGCGATTTGCCAACATCTCCATCCAAATTTGCAACATGAACCCCGAGATCGCCCTACACGCCATGCTCATGGCACTCAAGCCAGGTCCCTTCGTCGATAGCCTTTGTCGACGGCCTCCCCCGGACATGGACGAACTCCGTGCCCGAGCTGTCAGGTACATTTAGATGGAAGGACACACGACATTCCGTGACCAAGTCCATGGGAAACCACAAGGGAAGCAAGACCATGGCCACAAAGACAAGATGCGGGTCTCCAATGACAGTCAATTCAAAAAGACTAGGCCGAACAAGGGCGGGAAGTACGACTTCTACACCCCTTTGAATGCACCCCGAGTCCACATACTGGAGGAGGCCAGTAACACCGACCTCATCACCCTGCCTCCACCCGGGCGCAGCCCCAGTAATGCGGACAAATCCAAACATTGCCGATACCATAGAAATTATGGTCAAACAACCGAGGAATGCCGCACACTCAAGGACCGCATCGAGGAAATCGTCCAAGGGGGACACCTCGGACAATACGTCCAACGGTCCCAATCTAACAGGGGAGGCTACCATGGACGAGGACGAGGACGAGGCCGAGGCTCCGACACTCAAGCAGACCAACCATCCAGATCTTAGCAAAAAATTGGCGGTGCTGTGCAGGTCGAGGTAAGCCATGACACGGGTACGACTCCCTTGCGGGGGGTTATCAATACAATTACAGGTGGATTTGCAGGAGGTGGCTCAAGCAGCTCGGCACGCAAGAGACACTTGCAAAGCATCAACAATGTCTATGCAGAAGCCTCGGCTCCTAAACACAACATGCCGCCCATCACTTTCACAGACGACGACTACGTCAGTGTCTGTCCCAATCAAGACGACCCCATGGTCATTGCGGTGGAGGTAGCCAACTAGGAGGTCCACAAGACACTAATCGACCAGGGAAGCTTGGCTGACATCTTATACTGGCCGACATTCCTAAGGTTAGACATCCCTTACTCCCTTATTCAACCTCACACAAAAGTCCTAGTCGGTTTTGCAGGAAAACGAGTCCACACCCGGGAATACATAGAACTGCTAACAACCTTTAGGACACCTCCCAACTCAAAAAGAACCATGGTCAAATATCTCCTCGTCGATGCTAACACATCATACAACATCATCATATGAAGGCCGACTTTAAATCAACTTGGAGCTGTAGTGTCTACCCTACATCTGACGATGAAGTTCCCAGGGGGTAACGACCAGATAATTTCGGTCAAGGCAAACCAAAGAATAGCTCGGCAATGCTATGCTGAAAGTTTAAAGGCATCATCCCCAGCAGAGGAGCAACGCCGAGATAACTCCCCCACCATCGCTCACATCACTCAAGATGACATCACTGACCTGGATCCGAGGTCGGAATCTCATGACAACCGACCAAGTCCAATTGACGAGCTTGCTGATCTGTAAATCGGAAAACTCCCTGGCCAATGCACCAAAATAAGCCAACATTTGAGCACAGAGTTGAGGCAACAACTTGTAGCCGAAATTTCCAAAAACGCCGACCTCTTTGCATGATCCAGCGCTGACATGCCAGGTATAGACCCTAACCTTATCTGTCACAGATTGGCCATCTACAAAGAGACGAAATCGGTGGCCCAGAGGAAACGAAAGGTTGGTGGCGAAAGACGAGAAGCCATCATAGTTGGACACAAAAGCTAATAAGAGCAGGATTCATTCGCAAAGTTTGATACACTACGTGGCTAGCCAATGTGGTGCTCGTTAAAAAGAACTCAGGGAAGTGGTGTATGTGCGTCGACTACACCGACCTGAACAAGGCTTGCCCTAAAGATGCCTACCCCCTACCAAGCATTGACAAGTTGGTTGATGGAGCATCCGGTCACGCCCTCCTCAGCTTTCTGGACGCATACTCTGATACAATCCGATCATGATGTACCCACCGGACGAAGAGCACACGTTGTTCATCAATGACCACGCCAATTTCTGCTATCGCGTGATGCCGTTCGGCCTCAAAAACACGGGAGCTACTTATTAAAGGCTGATGGACAAGGTCTTCCACCAGCAGATTGGACGAAACATGGAAGTCTACGTAGATGACATGGTCGTGAAGACCACATCGGCCGATGTCCATGTTGCTGACCTAGCTGAAGTATTTAACCAAATACGGAAGCACAACATGCGCTTAAACCCCGAAAAGTGCGTCTTCGGAGTTCAGGGAGGCAAGTTCCTCGGCTTCATGATCACTCATAAAGGTATTGAAGCCAACCTAGAAAAGTGCAAGGCCATCATACATATGCATAGCCCCACATTGTCAAGGACGTCCAACGCTTGGCAGGAAGATTAGTCTCTCTTTCTCGGTTCATTCCCAGGTTGGCAGGGAAAGCAGGACCTATCTTTACCCTACTTCGCAAGCCAAAAAATTGAGTGGACTGACCAATGTGAAGAAGCTTTCAAAAGCTTCAAAATTTTCCTCGCCACCCCACCAGTCCTACAGAGGCCGGATCATCATTTTGACCTCCTCCTATACTTGGCAGTTGGCGAAAGTGCAATCAGCGCGGTGATGGTGCAAGAGCGCAACAAGAACCAAATTCCTATATACTACATCAGCCGAGTTCTCCAAGACACAAAGAAGAGGTACCAAACGATTGAGAAGATGGCCTTGTCATTGGTCACCTCGGCCCGATGTCTTCGGCCTTATTTCCAAAGCCACCAAATCGTCGTCAAAACGGACTACCCAATCAAGCAAATGCTGAGAAAGCCAGAACTCGCAAGACGCATGATTGCGTGGTCCGTAGAGCTATCCGAGTTCGGCATCCAATATGAAAATCGAGGCCCTTTGAAAGCCCAATACCTGGCAGATTTTGTGGTCGAACTCACCCCAACCTTAGTAAAAGAAAAGTAGGTATGAACTCTATATGTTGATGGATCTTGCAACACTAAAGGTGGTGGTGCATGTATCATTTTAGAAGGACCCAACAATGTCACCATAAAACAATATCTTAAATTCGGGTTTAGAATCACCAACAACCAAGCAGAATACAAAGCACTACTAGCAGGACTGAGGTTGGCTCACGACATCGGAGCACAAATGGTGAGTTGCAACAGTGACTCAAAACTCATGGTAGAACAGTTCAGTGGGACATACCAAACCAAGGACGCTCTACTACAAAGGTACTTTCATGCAGTATCCCAACGGATCTCATCCTTTGAGGAGTTTACCATACATCATGTACCCCGAGAGTATAATGTCAAGGCCGACCTCCTGTCCAAGCTTGCTAACACAAAGCGCCCCGGGCAACATCGGACCATTATCCAAGAGACCCTCAACTCTCCCAGCCTAGACGATAAAGTCGTCAATACTAGCGATACCAAAGACAAGGGATGGATGACAGATATATGGAACTACTTAAAGGAGGGGACACTACCCGAGGACAAAGATGAAGCTCGGAAGGTGAGGGTAAGGTCATCTAAATTTTTCGTCATTAGGGACGAACTCTTCAAATGAGAAATCTCGGCTCCCCTGCTAAAATGCCTAACCAAGTCCCAAGCCACCTACATCATCGAAGAGATCCATCGAGGAAGATGCGGTATGCACTCCGGGGCACGCTTGATGGCAACTTGGGTGCTCCGAGCTGGATACTACTGGCCCAAGCTGAAGTCAGATTGCAAAGATTACGTACAAAGGTGCAACACACATCGGCAATCACCCGAAGTCCTACACAAAATAGCGTTCCCATGGCCCTTTTCCCAGTGAAAAATGGACATCCTCAGACTGTTTTCTCCCGTGAAAGGTCAACTCAAATTCCTCCTTGTGGCAGTCGACTACTTCACCAAGTGAATCAAGGCCTGCCCACTTGCGAAAATCACCCCCGAAAACGTGCAAAAATTCACCTGGAAGAACATCATTTGCAGGTGCGGTATCCCATACTCCCTCATCACCGATAACGACAGGCAGTTCACCGCACAGAGCTTCGAGAGTTTCCTCCAAGAGCTCGGCATCAAACACCTCCCCACCTCGGTGGAACATTCCCAAACCAACGACCAAGCCGAAGCCACAAACAAGGTTATACTCCGAGAACTCAAAAAGCGGCTAGGAAATGTCAAAGGACAGTGGGCTAACGAGCTCTCCAACATTCTCTGGGCATATCATTGCACCTCCCAATCCACGACTCAAGAAACTCCTTACAAGCTGACCTACGGAGCCGACGTCATGATCCCAGTAGAGGTCGGCGAGCGTCCCATCGGCGTCACACCTTTGACACTGAGCAAAACACTCAAGAAACAACAGCCAACCTCGACCTAATAGACGAGCTCAGAGAGGAAGCTCGGATTCAAAAGGAAGCTTGCAAACTCTGAGCCTCCAAAAGATACAACACGCGAGTCTGACCTCGCTCTTTCTGGGTTGGAGACCTAGTGTGGAAACTACAAGGCGAAGCAAGAAGTGACCCATCAGAAGGAAAACTCACCTAATTGGGATGGTCCGTTCCGAGTGACCACGACCTGGGAAGTGGAGCATACCGACTAGAGGAACTCAGCGGCAAAACCATCCCAAGAACTTGGAATGCCACTCACCTCAAGTTTTATTTTAGTTGAAGTATACAAATGGGTTATTGGACTCTTTTCCCTACCCAGTCTTTTTTCCCAAAAAATAGAAAAATGAGTTTTGGTTGAGAGGGTTTTTAACGAGGCACACCACAACATCAATAAAAATGACTCACTTTACTCATATTTCCTCAATATCTCGCTGTCTAGCACGATTTATATTAAGCCAAGGTTGAATTCGGACCTTGGCACGAGTTACATTAAGTCAAGGTCGAATTTGAACCTTCGTACGATTCATATTAAGCCAAGGTCGAATTTGAACCTTGGCACGATTCATATTAAGCCAAGGTCGAATTCGAACCTTGGCACGATTCATATTAAGCCAAGGTCGAATTCGAACCTTCGCATGATTCATATTAAGCCAAGGTCAAACCTTGGCACGATTCATATTAAGTCAAGGTCGAACTCGAACCTTGACACGATTCATGTTAAGCCAAGGTCGAATTCGAACCTTGGCACGAATCATATTAAGCCAAGGTCGAATTCGAACCTTGGCACGAGTCATATTAAATCAAGGTCGAATTCGACCTTTTGCGCAAATTATGTTAATGGACAAGTTTGAACCTTAAGGCCAAACACGGGCCACGACGAAAAAAGGTCAAGTTTGAACCTCAAATACTTAAACTCGTTTTCAAACAACAGTGAGAAAAGCAATATATATAGCAAATTCATTCATTCACAAAGTAATGAGTTCAACACGCTGCTCAACGCAAGCAAAATAAACTGAGTCTATTACAAAAAACGACAAGAAAAATAAAGGCTCAGGCAGCAGTATCCTCGTTGGCGCTCTCGGACAGGTCATCCTAGTTAACCAATTGCCCACCTCGCACATCTTTATCAATGTGCATGGCAGAAAGGTCAACCTCCCCCGCTAGAAGCCTAGCTTGGCGAAACCTCGGCGATACTCCACCACAACGCCCGCTCGGTCTCGACGAGCCTCTTCTCCAAACTCTTCTTCTCTGCGGCCATCACATCGAGATCCGCCTTCAGGGCCTACCAACCAGAAGCACCTCGTCGCAAAGACGCTTCTCGGCAGTCTCCCTCAGATCGGCCCTCAACGTCGCGTTCTCCTCCTCCAAGGCCAGAACCCGGCCCCGCGAAGCTTCCGTCTCGGCCTTGCAAGACTTAGCAACCTCTTGCAAACCACCAACCTCGGTGGCATATGCCTCGTTGGCCTTCAAGGCAATCTCCAAAGACTTATGAGTCTTTGAAAGATCTCTCCTCAGGGCTTGAAGCTCGGCTTCATTTTTCTTCGCCTTCTCTAGCTCGTCCTGAAGCCTCGGCCACTTGCGCCTCCAGTGGTCCACTATGGCAATGGACCTTTGCATGAATACATCCGCAGAATCAAGGCCTTCAATCGGGCCAACCTTTTCTATCATCGCCTTGTCAGTGACAAAGGCCGGATCCTCTTTAAAAATGCCTCAGCAGTTACGCTTGAACTCCACAACGATGTCACGTCTGGTGATACACTTACGTGATACAGCCTTGACATCCGACGACTGACATCGAAGCGCTGCATGATGCACCTCGCTCTCGGAGCACCTGGAGGAGGAGGCGCAGTGGCGAAAGGGGCCGATCTCGGCATCTCAGAACTTAGCCCTTCCCCGCGAGCCTTGACAGAGGAAGGCATCGGACCTCCTTACAAGAAAATCAAAATAAGTTTCTAAGTTACAAGCATAAGAGTAACACACCAAAGCAAGAAGGATAATACTAAGGAGAAGTGAAGCAAGAACCTGTCCCTCCGGGGTAGCCTCCACCACAGGCTCCCTCGATGATGTCTCAGACCGAGGACTCTCGGTCAAGTCTATGGGGGTGGCGTCGGTGGCTTTGGACGTCACCTCCTCAAGGATGGGGGTGCCCGAAGCTTCGCCGACCTCCTTCTGTGCCTTTTCCTCTTATGCCGAGTTTCCAACGGGGCAACCTCCTCACCAGGCTCGGGCACCTCGAGCTCCTCGATGTTGAACTTCACCTTCAACTCGCGCTAATTGCTTTTCCCCATCAAACCTGCAAACGCAAATACCATAACACTTCAGAATGCGAACAAGGGCACACAAAATTTAATAAGCAAAGCAATGCAGTACTCACTCTCCAAACCCCTTTCCTTATTCGCCAGATTAGCTAAGGAGAGGACGAGCTTGCTGTCCAAGGGGCGCGGAAGCTCGGCCAAATTTGCGATGTCGTCTTTGTCGAAATCCGACAATTGGAGGCTACACGACCCGTTAAACATGACCGGGCTTCGCTGCCAAAATAGAGGAAACCTCGGCTCCCCCTCAAGGTGGAAAACTTCATCAATCCTCGGGTCGGCCTCGACAGGTCAGACCCGAAAAAATTCATTTTTAAAATTTTTGTAGGATTGGGAGTAAAGCTGGAACAACCCCCTAGCCTTACTCCCACTGAGGGATACCCAATCCAAGGGAGGCTCGCCCAACTTGAGTTGGTAGAAATGTAAAAAAAGGGGCAAGGACGCCCCAGGGCCGAGCACAAAACTTGGAATGCCCTTAAGAATCCCCAACTGTTGGGGTGCAATTGGTAAGGAGCCACGTTGACAAACTTCAGAAAAGCACATTCGAACTCGGTGAACGGCAAACATACACCAAGATCCCTAAAGAAGCACAGATACATGTAGAAGAAGGGGGTACTCGGAGTACCCGCCATGTACACACGCTCACCGGGTTGGCAGGGCTCAACCCGGATAAGCTTAGAAATAGTCGGCTTGCAGTTTCTCAGCGATTTCCACATCGCATTCACATTAAGAAAAGACCTAAACCCACTTTCAAACTCCCCAACGTCCCCCTAACCCACTCATACCCGGGGACGGAGATGGCGGGGTGCGAGTCTTTGGGGTTATTACCCCCCCTCTTTTTCTGAGGGTCGCCGTCAGTGGTGACCGCTTTCGCCTTGCCTTTCCCCTTGGTCCGCCCAACAGCGGCCTTGGGAGGAACAAAACCCTCACCAGCCATTACTCACAGCCACACTAACAGAAAGGGAAGAGGAAGACAAAGGAGGAGAAGTACCTGGTACTCCTTCAACAACGACAAGACAACGACGAAGAACGGTGACTGTGATTACCGAAAACGGCGACGGTGAGGGAAAACGAAGAAGAGAAATGTGCAGAGGAGGGACTAAGCGTAAAGGGGAAGCTGAATGTGTAAAGGCGCGAATGCGCGAAGGAGAGAGAGACCAACTGTTTTAGAAAAAAAGTGGAAAACGACAAAAGGGACAGGGCATTAATGGGGCTCATAATGACAGGGTGCATCCCATCATTATAAGTCGCCACCCCTTATTACAAGCCGCCCTGACGTTTCGAGAAACGAGGCAACGCCTCATGACACGCGACATTTCACCCAAAAAATAGAAATGAAAGGTCACGACCCCCCACATACTCGGCAATTAACTCTTCGATTCGAGATCTTCAGAGCTCGGGAGACTAGTGTACTATCCACGTCGGACACCGAGCTCAAGCTCGGTGTCCCAGCGCCGCACCATCTCGGATAAGCGCCACATGACATCGATCAAAACAAGGGCCCAATGCCTATTGGGCCACGACCAATCTCAGACCTAAATCTATCTTACCCTCGTCCAAGAGGAAACCCTAATCACATATCAAGGTACGTGCATTATATATAAGAGACTCATACGATCATAAACTAACTTAAGCATTAGAGTCTCTTTTACAGGTACCAACCCCATCTCGGAGTAGCAGACGTACCAAGCAAAGGAGGCTCATCGATCTTACCCAGAGATCGTCTCACTCACCGATCTCAGGCAAGAACAGATACAAATATACAATCTTTTTGACTTGAACCTATAACTAACTTATTATTATTTATTTTATTATATTAATCAATTATCTTGCTGTAACATGTTAGATCCTAAAAAAAATTGTGGGTTTTTAATCTAATCACTCGTAAACGAGGAAAAGACTCCCCATTCTATTGGAATTTTCTCCAAGATTAGAATGCTTGATTATTCTTTGCTTCATACCCAAACAGGAAAATATAAAAGTTCCATAGAGATGGTATTTTCTGCTTCTTACTTTTTCAACAATGGCTGATCACGCAAGGTTTGCAGAGGTACTATCCTAATGCAATCAATTTTGGCCATTTCCAATTGTACAAGCTTTCCCAACTTACCAAGGTTGATCTGTCACTGCCTAAGTTACCTGCTATTCCATTCCCAGAAGTGTAGGTTGAGCTTCCATCACTGAAGAAGTCAGAATTCCCTGCAATACCAAATCTGCTTTAGTACCTAAGATTCCTGCCCCAGAGTTACATGCTATCTGTGACAAAGCCGTAAGTGCCTAAGTTCCTGAAAATCCTAATCACCACCTATTCCTTAAACAATTCTTTTGCTCTAGTAACTTGTATTGTTTAACCTGTTTATTATTTATAACTTGTTGCCATTATAGGGTGACTGTGACTTTATCGAGGTTTCATTTGTACATTATGTATAATATTAATTAAATAATACTATCAATTTTTTAGGTTGTTCGAGTCAGATTTTCTGCAGCATATTCATTGTATTCAATATTATATCATACTTAATACTTTCATATTTCCAGTTCAGTAAAATCTTGAATTTCTGAATACTGTAATTATGAATGCAGAAATTCCTTCCAATATAGCTAAATTAAGCTATGGAAATGGCGTACGATAGTTTCTTCATCTATAGTATTTTCTCAAGAGTTGTAGGATTTGTTCATTATTTATACACCATAGAGGAATTATATGCATACATTGCTATCATAGCTTGAAATTGAATTCCATTTGTGTGCATTATTTAAAACTAAAGAATGGTTGAAGTTCTAGATGCAGGATACTGTATGCATGTATTCCAATTAAAAAAAACTACTAGAATTTCATTCTCCCAAGTACAGGTCACTCGCATGTACAGCAAGATGATGAACACTTCTTGTTCCGGCATTTAAGAACCCGCACTTTGAACAAGTTACCTCTGCTTTTATTAAAATGCACAAGTGTTACTAATACAAGCTAATGTTGCATCTTAGCTACAAAATACAAAAATTGAGTATTGAAATTTATTACTTCTAATAATGACTGGTACATTGAAATATTTGTTTTGGACATAGTCAACATTAGTGATGGAAATCAAATCAATAATATTTATCTCAAAAAGTAAAATTATTTTTGTAATGACAGTCGATAAACTGCAATGGTATAATTAATAGGAATAACATTACATGAACTAATTTTACATGTCTCATAGTTTCATAAAATGTACTAAACTACCAATTATTTTCATGGAAAACATGAAATTCCTTGAAATAATTAAGACTTTTCATCACATATGTCATATATAAGATTATAAGTAATTCAAAAGAAACATATCCGGTTAACGAATCTAGCTGTTTACAGCTAGAGAAGAACCAGACAGGCTGATGTGCATGTGGTTCTGTCCGAGTTTTAAATATTATCATGATAACTTCTTCAAAGCCACAAGTTATCCATAAAGGGACAACCTACTCTAATACTCTACCACGTTCTTTTGGTTTATTACATGTGCCAGCCTCATTACGTGGATTTGACCCTCCAATATGACAAAATGTTGCATTTTATCTTCTGGTAAAACAAACGCTAGAACCATCGAGTTCTTATCTCAATAGCTACTGGTCCAAGTTTGTTGTTGTTCGGTACAGGTTCATCCTCCACAAGTCACTTCTCCTCCTCCACTCAAGTCAAGTGCCCACACTTCCAGTGTAAACATTTTTTTTATATACGTAAAAAATTTAACTAGTTAAGTCTCACTCCACATTATTAGAACAAGAAAAGAAATAAGAATTTATAAAATATGCACATGTAAAAGTTTTTTAGGTAATGATAAAAAACAAAACCACAACAATATATTACCAATACCCATCAACAATACAATATCATACTCTTGAGAAAAATATATGTATCTCCTGAGTGAAAATTAAGAAAAAAGAGTTCTTTTATTTTATAGGAATTGAACTTAGTATTGAAGAGTTACAACAACTCATAAACACAGCTCAAGTAAACCAAACTTATCATTATATGTAAAGTAAGCAAATTAAAAAAAAAAAATGTAGAAAAGAAGAAGAAAGTTTAACAGCATGCTGGGTTCAGGTTTGCACCCTCTAACCTAAGTCTTTACGTGAATTTTGGAAGCTACAATTTGTGTCGGATGTGAATTGACTCTGTTATACGGTAGTTGCTAAATCATCGTAACCAAACACACTGAGTGTGTTTAGTGAAGTTTATTACAAAAAGTAATGTTTTGTTTTTGCTATGTTCTCTTAAAAGAAAAGCTACTATTTCTTTAAATTTTAAAATTATCAAACATGCATCAAGTTTTAAATATTGTAATGTCTGGTATCATTGACATTCGACATGCTACTTTTCATTTTAGTTATTGTGTTGAAATGTTTGTGGATTCACATTGGATCATCTAAACTCGTGCTGAATTACTAGTTAATAGGAATATAAGCAAATGCTCACATGAAACAAGGTTTGAACCTAGAACCTGAGGCATATTTCTCCAATTTCTACCACTATTATTATACTATTAACTTATTTTTAGAGAAAAAACTTACAAACATAAATTACTTGGTGCCAAAATCAATTTCATTCCAAAATAATTTTGCAAACATTCATACACACAAGCCATAACTTGTCCTCAATACCTATCCATCTGTCACAGGATTCCCCATCTAGTCTATAAAAGGCAACGTACAACATCTCAAGGCCACTACCTCAAGCCATTCTGCATATACTATTGATTAAGGAATCTCTTGTCATTTGTTAGCTCCAACAATGGGTTCTAGCAGTTTCACATTCATTTTACCACTTCTGCTTCTAACATTTTCATCCATGATCAGTGACACAAGTGTTGCAGAGGCACGTATCCTGCCAAAATCCGCAAAAGTACACCAAGTTTCCAAAGTTGACTTACCTCCACTACCTACTCTTCCACTGCCACTGCCACTGCCACCATTGCCAAGTTTGCCTGTTCCACTCCCTGCAGTTCCTCTCCCTGACTTACCACTTCCTAGTGTACCACTTCCTAATGTACCACTTCCTAACTTACCAATTCCTAACGTACCAATTCCCAAGCTTAAAGTTAATAACGTGGCAAGAATCCCATAAGTACCTGGAGTTCATGAATTCTATTCAGTCACTGCTACTTATTTTGCTCTAGTAACTTGTACTGCTACTTCCTAAAAATGTATTGTTTATGATTTGTTGTTACCATCCGAGGATGGTTCTGTTGGGGCTTAGTTTGTACTTTATGTGTCATTCAATTACATGTTATGTTCAGTTTGTATGTTATTTCAGTATGTTTCACTACATCATATCATTTATTATGATCTGTAATGTATCAGACTTCTTATCTTCTAGTTTAATGTACAACCTTGAATTTCTTTATGTGATACAAATCTTGAATTTCTGAATACCTTGATAATGGAGGCAGAAGTTTCTTCCAATATGACCCAAATTAAGCAATGGCATATTGTTTTTAGCTTCATCGGTTTTCTCTTTAGACATGTTAGTGTTTTAGGATTCATTCATCATCTACAGATCATGCAGGAATTATTTAATATTGATTGTCATTATGGCTTGTAATTGTTAACATTCTTTCCAAATTCCAACTAAAATATGAATTAAAAAAATTAATAAAAAAATTCCAACTAAAATTCAATGTCTATATCGATCCTCAAAACTAATTAATGCTATCAGTTTTGTCTTTCAAGGAACAATTTGATGCTAATTTTGTGTATTAATAGTAAATGGAAGACTCAGAATCAGATGATGTTACCTGTTTCTTTAGAGGATCAAAAGTAGCATTTACACTTTGAAGTTCAAACTAAAGAGCAGTTCAGGTTCCATACGATGAAAACACATGCATTTTAATTAAAACGTTCAGGCAATTTCAGCATCCTCAGCATAGGCCACTTCTCTGTAAAGCAAGATGATGAATAATTTTAATCCCAGGATTTTATGAATCCGCCATACATGGGACAAGTTATTTCTGATTCATTGTTTTCCGTAGAAAAAACACAGTTTTTACAAATTAACATAACCTTTTTATTTTTATTTTTTAAATCAAGAATTAACCTTCAAAGGTTACATCTCATGCCATGAGTCTTCAGGTTAGATGTTTATTTATTTATTTATTTTTTCTAATGAATTGTATATTGAGAAGATTGCTTTCGATCTTAAGATATTTAAGCCACCAGTAATGAAACTTAAATAATGCTTATCACAAATAAGATTATATAGAAGCTGGTAAACTCCACTGTATAATTCATAATAATGTTATCCTTATAAATATAAAGATTTAAATATATTTTTGTTTCTTAAAAATAGAGTGTTTTTTATATTTTAATTCTTATTTCATTTTTTATTTTTAATCCTTATATTTAACAAAAATAATAATGCAGTTTTTAATTCCTCAAATTCAACTATCTATCCCGAGAGGAAGATTTTTATAATTTATAAGGATTAAATATGAGATCAAATTAAATAAAGATTAAAATTTCAAAAACAAAAAAAAAATATTTAAATCTTATATGAATTAATATTACATGTGAGTTATCAGTTTCATAAAATATGCTAAATCACAGACTATTTTACTTAAAAAAATATTTCTTAGAACTAATTTAACATATATTTTATTCGGATAAACTTTGTGAATACTTATAAGAAAAAAAATGTTTACCCCATGTGTTAAAATTAATTTATACATGTTAAAATATATATATATATATATATATATATATATTAAAAAAATGAATATAGAAATTTGTTTATTGATCGAATATGAGTTGATATATTAATGTCTAAACACATGTTATTTAGTCACATTTATAGGAGTAGATGTTTTTGAACAAAACTTACATGTGTTCTACACTAACAGTATCATCTGATATTCAGTTCATAAACAAATTCTAACATTCTTTTTTTCTAAACGATCAGAATGTTGGACTACCAAACCCACAAGTTGGATGTCCTACTTTTGAATCCCAATGTTTTACAAGCCAACCACCACCACCAACATATTGGGCTGTCTAAGGAAGGTTGGCAAACACAAAGGGTTGCAATCATTTTGTATAAAAAGCCTGACACTACCATATATGGAATATGCACACAAGCTCAAAGCAAAAGTCTCTAATCTATCACTTGTTTATCACAAAGCAAATTAAGTCCTTTGCCATGGCCTCCAACACTTGCTTCATGTTGGCTTTTTTCATTGCTGTTTCCATCTCAAGTATGGATATTGGCCTAGCAGCTCGCCATCTTCTGCAGACAACTCCATCTGCACCAACTCTGCCAAAACCAACATTACCACAAATACCACAAATTCCAACACTTCCTCAGGGAAATGTTCCTCCATTGCCTACAATACCAACACTGCCACAAGGCAATGTTCCACCTTTGCCCTTACCATCTCTTCCTACCATTCCAACTGCCCCACAAGTCACGCTTCCACCACTTCCAGCTGCAACTTCACTTCCAAACTTCCCTTCCATTCCAACCACTATCCCATCTTTTCCTTTCCTATCCCCACCACCTTCAGCCACCACTCCCTAAATATGAAACAACTATGCTCATATGTGTTGGATAATTAAGCACTCATCTTTGGAGTTTGGTTCTGCCTTTCAGTGATCATTTGCTACATTTCCTTTCCTGTTATTTGACATGTTATTACGATGATACTATATACATATATACATTTGCTGGGGTGTTTATTTTAATATTTCATGTGCCTTTGTTACTTGGAGATCTTTTGTTATAGGATATACGTTATAATAAATAAATTTCATGTAACCTTGTATAAATTCTAGTGCGGCGATCCATGCAATGCACGTGTTTGATAGTATTTAAAAGTGAAGTTTAACGTTTTTCTTTCTATATAAGAAATATGCAAAGTGCTATTATTTTTCTTGTTCTTCTCGTCGTAGTAAACAATACAAAAAATATTCAAAAATATTTTTAAAAATCTTAATCAAATATTTTGAACGTTAACAAAAACATTAAAAGAAATAAAAAACAATGTCAAATTTTTAGATTTATAAAAAAAAGTCATTTGTTTTGTACGATTACTATTAAACAAACGTTGATTATATTTTAAAATTACAACACATAAGTTATACACGTGGGCCTTTTCTTCACTCTAACGTTGTTTCTTCAATGTTCTTTCTTGCATATTTTTATTTTATTTTATTGGTGGAAATTGAACTTAATAGTAAAAAATTATAATAATTCGCTCATTTATTTAATCAACTTAAATAGAACCTCCTATTTTCCTTGCACAAACCTATGAATACAGCCTAATTCAATATAATGTATTAAATTATCTAACAAAAACATGCATAATAGAAGTTATTTATAAAACACATTCTAAACCAAAATGTAAATATTAATATAATATTTAATATTATTAGAAGGCGCTTTCTAGCATGCAGCCACCGATCAAATGGTTGACAGCATTGAGGAGTTGCACCGCCGATGGCCACCTGAAATTTTTTGTTATCTGTTGGTTTGGACTTTGGAGGATACAAAAGGAGAGAATAGATAAATGGAAAACGTGTTGTTGTTTTTGCTGAATCTATTTGACACTGTTTATTTTATTTTTAAAGTAATCTTTGGCTATAGTCCCAGGAACAGTTACAGGAGGATGCAGGGAGTCAAAACAGGGCAGGGGATATGTGATAATCCTCTCTAATTTTTTTAATGGAATTTAGGATTTAATAGTAATTTTCAATATTTTTAAAATCAGAAAATTTAACTTAAAAGTTTTAGACTTTAATTATCATTTAATAATAATAATAATTATTATTATTATTATTAAAAAAAAATATTTAAGTTTAAATTTTATAGGTCTTGACATTTAATGTATACTAAAATTTTAAATTATATATAATATTTAAGTTTAAATTTTAATAAAATATAACAATGTTCATTAATAATAATAAATTTACATCTAGAATAAAAAATATCAAGATAATATGATATAAATTATAAAATAAAGATATTAAAAATTATCAATTAACATAAATAATTAAATTATATTTATGAGACAAATATTAAAAAATTTATTTTAATTTATTTTTTTATTAAATATTATTTTTATTAAAATATTTTAAATTAAATTTTAAAAGTAAAAAAGTATTCTTTAATTAGACTTATTCAAATCAATTTGGCTAATTTATTGGTTTTGATCAATTTTATCAATTTTTTTTTATCAATTTGATATAAAACGATTTTTTAGGCTAATCAAATTAATTGATTGTTGATTAAAAAATTAATTTTTAAAGAATATAAAAATTTAATTCCCTCTTATATGTTAACACTCACTTTAAAAAAGATAGAACAAAATATATTTCAAAAGAAAAAATCTTTTCTACTCATGATTTTTAAAATAAAGGTGACAAATGTTCAACTGATTTTTTCATGTGACAACTTAATAAATCTATCTATAAAGTTAATGTAATAAATTTTTTTGAGCAATTGATACACAAGATTAAATCTTGTTATCTAAAAAATGATTGTATGCATGATGAGAAGAAATAAATATTAAAGAAATTTCTTCACAAGATTTTTATCCCACATAATTTTTTCTTACTAAGATTTTAATGAGACACACCATAGAATAATGGACATCAAAGTGAGAATGTTACTAGCAATAATTGATGGATCAATTAGTAGATGTTCAGAATCAATAAACATTATTATCATTTGTAATTTCGTTATATATTATTTCTCTTTTGTAATCGTTTAGTTATTATATATACATATAAATAAGTTAATCATTTCCTAAAATTAATACATCTGTGATCAATTTTATGTTGTCTCTCATATTTTCTTCTTTATTATAACCTTTATTTTCATAACAAAAGGTAATTAATTATAAATATGTAGTTAAATTTAAAATAATTTATAATATTTTATTTTAATTAATAATTATGGATAAATATTAGAAAACATATAGTCGTTGATTCCCAAACTTGAACTTTACAGTAGTCATTGGTTGTATTTAATCAAATTTAATGTATTTAATTATGTTTAATACAAAATTAAACTTTTTACATTAATGTTATTTACTATATAATTTTGAAAATTACATATAGAAATATTAAGTAGAAACATAAAATGTTACTTTTTATTTATTTATTATTTTAAAAATTCAAGACAATATTAATTATTTTTTCAATTATACTTTACTTTTTTGTTGAAACTTTTAATTACTCTACACATATTATAACTACAACTAGCTAGTATGCGAAACTACTTTATGGAAAGCAGAAAATTTTAATACATATAATGATTTCTGTATAAAAAAAGCGCATTTTTTTAAATTATTACTTTAAAAAATAATAATAGTTATAAGTAATTATTTTATAATATAAGTTAAATTGAAAGTAATTCATAACATTTTGTTTTAATTATAAGTTAATAAATAAATTATTTCTTATATATATAAGTAAAGTTTATTTTTTTTAATATAGTTATTAGAATATATGTCACGAACAATAAGACTTAAGAATAATTATTTTATAAATATATAGTTAAATTTAAAATAATTAATAATATTTTATTTTAATTGATAAATAATGATAAAAAAGAATGATACATAAACTATTATATTTATTAGTGTACTTTTTTAAATTTAGTTATTAAAATATATCTTACTAACAATAATAATTAAAAGAAGTTCAATACATATATATATATATATATATATATATATATATATATATATATATATATATATATATATATATTTTGCTAAAACTTAGCGGACCTAATCATATTTAATAAAATAAATTAAATCCTTTACTTCACTACTTATGCTTAATCGTACAATTTTAATAATTGAATATTAATTTATAGAATTTTGATATATTTAAGTAGTGACATTAAATATTAAATATTATTTTTAACTTATGATTTTACCAAAAAAAAAATTGTTACTTGTGCTCATTTAAAATGAATTAGTTCTTTTAAAATATATTTCACAATTAATAATAATTTACTATACATTTTTATTTTTAAATATTAATTTTAATACTAAGCAGTAATATTAAATATTATATTACTATTTAAGCTTAATTCTTTTTAAATTATTTACTATAAAATATATTTTTTGAATAATATTTTATTTTATCCAAAGTATATTTCATGAATCACCTGTATTTTAAAAAAAAAAAAACTATGAAACTTTCTATAGATTTATGTGTTAAAATTTTTGCATATCATTATCATGTAAAGAAAAATGGTGATCAAACATTATAGTGTGAATTTCCTACACTAAGAATATCTTACAAGGGTTGAGAGGGCTAACGAGCTAGATCCTATTCCTTAGCATTTAAAATGCTAAAAGTTTTGGTCGAAGAAGTACCAAAAAGTTTAAATATTATTAGGCATTTAATTAGTATTTAATGATATTAAAAAGTACAAAAACGTAACTTTTAAATAATTTACTTTAAATTTAAATTTAAAGTAAATTATTTTTGCTGAATGGGCTGGGGAAAAATACCTTTCTCAAATGCAAGATCACCCTTTTTATGCTTATATTGCGCTCAGAATATCATCCTTCCTGATATAGATATGAGCCTATGTGATATGGACATTTTTAATGGATATCTGGTTCTTTTCTTCACTAAGAAAGGTCTTCCTCTACTATGCTCATTGAACTTTCCAATGCAAATTGATTTCAAGGTATATTATTAACATTTGTTGTTTACCACTGAATTGAAAAAGGCTTATGAGTTATGTCATCATATTTTCTTCTAGTTTGCATCAGCGGCCTCTAAACCATTGGATCCTAATGAATATGACCCGTGATTTGTGAACTACTGAAAAGACAAATGACACTCCAATATGATAACAAAAGTTTCTAAATCTTTTCTCTACAACTACTCTATATTTTATTTCCCCTCTGGACACTTACACTAGGACTGTATCATCTACAAAAATTCATGCATTGTGACATTGGCTCTTGGATATGCTCTACAAGCACATCTAAAACCAAGATAAAAAGAGGCTCAAAGTTGACACTTGTATAGTATAAAGAAGGGATCAATATGCAAGCCTCAATAGACATTTTCTCTCAACACTATTTCAATGTTGTTGTTTTCTTTGATGATGCTGCTTTTATGTTTTATTTGGACTAGAGAAGTTGGTGGTATATGCTGTGTATAGCAAAACTGGATATCATTATATGGGTGGGTTGGATAGAAATTTTTTTTTTATGTTAAAAGTGAGGAAGGAGATGACGATGATACTCAGGGGGATCAGAAACAGTGACATTTCATTTGTCTCATTTAGTTGTCTTAAGTGTATTTCATTCCACATCGATTTGTACTTTAATTGCTTCCATCTGCCACTGTGCCACAGATCGTTTCTCTTTCAAATTTCAGTTTCCAAGAAGCAAATATCTCCTCTGTGATTTAAACAGTGTAACATTTTATACAAAACCAGAAAGTAGGGATTCCTTGCCATAGAGTTTATGATGGTACCTCAGTTTATTCGTACTGTGTTCTGAAGTGTCAGAAACACTACAATTCTGAACTGAATATGTACAAGTGTGTTAGAAAGTTCATTAGGAAGTTAGTGATTAGTTGGTCAGTTAGAAAATGCATCTCTGTCTGCTTGTAACGACTCCTGTATGTACAAGAACCACAAAAGTTCTTTATCAATCAAAACAACTATTCTCAAATATCATTCTCTCTCTTAATTCTCTGTTTTCTCTTTCTTTTTACTATTTTTCTGCAACCATAGACTCTAATTGGTATCATGTGCTTCTTTTGTCCCTTAGCCATATCTTCATCAAATCTGTCTCAAACCTCAGCTGACTTATGTTCACATTCTTCCTCAATTCCTGTGTCTGAACCAGAAACATTGTTGACACTTATTTTGTAAAGAATGAGCACCAGAAACATGCTGGTATGTTGTATGGATTAGAGGTTTTCTGTTAATTATAAAATCATTATAAAGCTTAAAAATAATGAAAATTCATTTCATTCGTTGGTTAATCTTGTTTGTTCTATTCTCAATTTCTCATCACAAAATTTGGTAGGATATTGCGCTGATCAACTTTGGGTACCTAGAGTTTTCACGTTGGATCATGGATGCCTTATTGTTGTTGGACCTCTAAATTGTGGCTTAAGCTTAAATTAAAACTTGACAATTAAGTAAATTACGGTGTTAAGCAAGGTACTGGAATTGGCAGATATGACTCGTAATCAATCTATGCAAGGAAAACTCAAATTGGTGAATATTATTCTTTGGTAGCTTGATTCTCGTGGATCAGTCAAAGCAGATGCTTGCGTAACAATCATGCACTTAAGGCAGGTGCACAAAAGCATTGTGATTGAAGGTGAGTTTGTACCTAATTTCACCTTTTATTTGTATCTTTACCATGTTTTCTCTTGTCGAATACAAAAAAAAGTTATTAGTTTTTAGTTTCATTGATTAGTTTATTGAAAGATCTTTTGTTGAGGAATTTATATATATATGCACACTCATGGTGTTTGAGGAATTGTTTTGTTGTTGCATACAACCATACCATTCACCAATTGCCTTTTCTTTTTTGTTGCAACACTGTTAACTGTTAAGGCTTTCACTTCGTCACGTTTATTCGTCCCACTAGTTCAGTCTTCTTGATTTTTCATGGCATGGTCTGATTCTTCTAAAGGACTATCACAGTCACACAGCCTAAGGGTCTAACCTTGTATGTTGAAACCCATCCTCTCTCCTCTGGGTTCTGTTCAAATTTAGAAGCTCAAGCTCCTTTCTTCTTCGGGTCCAGATTAAGTTGTGATTTATCAAATGTCTTCTTCTGTCATTGAATACTAATGTTTTTTTGTAAAGTATACATGTCATGCAAAAAGGTGTGACATGTTCAATTATAAGTCAATAAACTATAAGTGCAAAAATTAGTTATGCTAAAAAAGATCATTCGATTTTAAACATCAATTATTATATAGCAGAGAGTAGCTCTGCTGGCTAATTCGTAAGTTTCCCAGATATCAAAATAATGTGAAATTACACTGAAATTAGTTTAAAACACTAGACCATTGAATTTTAAATCATTGGTCAATGCTCTATCTAATTATGAAAGGTCTTTTATTTCAGTTTAGGTTTTCAGAGTCCAGCCATAAAATATAGCAACATATCATGTGCATGAGCAGCAAGACTCCTACGTAACAATCTATATAACAATCTATACAACATTGACTAAGAATATAGCCAAGCTATAGAGGTACTCCCAGAGACTTGGGCAATCCTCCCCCTTGTGCTAGCTTTTGGGGTTGAATTAGGCTTTAGTCCATTTCTAACAAAATCAACTTCATATTCAATAGTTTGATTTAGGCTTCTGTCTGTTTGTGTTTGTGATTGTATAGGTACAAGATCGTAGCCAAAGGGAACTGGACAAAGCATATTTATTAATAATGCTCAATAGTACTCTTTCATGCAAACATCCACAGCCTTTGTTTTGGTGCAACACCTTTGATCCACTGCTCACTGGCATAATAAAGGGCATTGATCTCTATTCTCTGTTCTTTTATCATCTCTACCAGTAATTAATGCACTATAATGATTGATACAGCTGGCCTAAATAAACAATATAATATAGTCATTATTAATTTTTAATGATTAATATGGTTAGTGATAATTTTAAATAATAATTTGATAAATGTCTAAAATATACAGAATATTATTTGTCAATTTATAATAAAAATGCGCTTTTAAAATAATTCCAAATATATAAAAAAAATTACCGTAAAATAAAGTGTATTTTTGACGGTTTAAAATTGTTAGAAAATGCGAGAAATGGCAATCTAAAACCACAAGAAAATGTAAACAACCAAAAATAATAATAATTTTGTGGAGGTTTAAAATCACACATTTTTTTGTAGTGAATGATCGATGGCAAAGTTGTTTTTCTTTGTCTAAATAATTACTATTATTAAAAAAAATTAGTAATCTGTTTGAGATTGAGCACATTACCAAAGATTAGTAAAATACTATTATATCATTATCATACTATAAGTCTACAAGATTAGTTTACGCCTGTGCAGACTATGTTAACATGAAAATTATAATTAATATGACTTATTAATAAATTAAAATAGTATATAATGATATTAAAATTAAATAATATATATTAAAAATAACAACTATATCTATTTTCATTAAATCACGCTACTTAAAATATATTTATACAATTGTATCCCTTTTTCTATCTTTGTTACATACAAAGTATGAGTTAGTCATATAAATTTTATAATTTTCTAATACTATCAATTATAGAAAATTAGAAGGATCTTTGAAATGCATGATACCTATATAATAATGAGGAATGATATATATCTTTCTCCATAATGAAAATCTCTTTTGATCTTTAGAAATCTTTAGTCTTCTTAAGAAGAGAAGAGATTCAAGATTTCACTTCATTTGACTCTTTTTTCTACTCTTTCTATCTTTTGTGATGATTAGAATTTGAGAGAATACTTTCTATTAGGAATTTGGATCTTGTATAGATATTTATAATCCTTTAATGATTGTTATTTCTATCAAATAACAATTATCTTCAAAATTATTCTATTAAACTCATTCATAATTTAGTCTTTAATTATTTAATTATTTACTTATTTACCCTTTTATACTTCACATGTCTTTTACATAAGACATAATTATAAGACATAATTATATCATCTTAGTGTCTTTGTCTCACCTACCACTCTAGCTGAATTATATAAGACCAATCACTGTGCTTCAGTTTCTCACACAATCTCAAAGCAAACACATAGCATTTTCATATACTTTGGGATTTGTCTGCATTCTATTGCAATCAATACATTTAGCGTTATGGCCTCAAGCAAATCATTCATCACAACTTTCCTTCTTGCTCTTACCTTGTCAAGCATGAGCATGAGCCTTGCAACTCGCCCTCTTATGAAAACAATAACCACACCGAGTTTTGGAAGCATTCCCAGTTTGTCTAAACCAACATCGCCACCTTTGCCATCAGTCACAATATTTCCTGAAGTAACATCGCCACCTTTGCCATCAGTCACAATATTTCCTAAAGTAACATTCCCACCTTCGCCATCAGTCACAATATTTCCTAAAGTAACATCGCCACCTTTGCCATCAGTCCCAATAGTTCCTAAAGTAACATTGCCACCTTTGCCTAACCCTTCTCTTCATACCATTCCACCACTTCCATCTGCCACTTCACTCCCCAAAACCCCATCCCTCCCTTTCTTCTCTCCACCACCTCCAACCATGCACTACTCTTTGAATGAATTTCAACTCTTCCCGAATGAATAATATATATGTGTTGAATAAGCAGTTATCTTTGGAGTTCGACTCTGACTTTCAGTGATCGATAATATAGCTGCATGATATATTATAGCAATTTGCTGGGAGTATTTATTTTAATCTTTTATTTTCCTTTGTTCTTCCATCTGAATTATTTATTTTTTCCTCCTCTCATTACTTCATGTACCTTTTTTACAGGAAGACGTTATAATAAATCATTTATTTTACCTTGAATAAATATATGCATATTACTTTCCTAAGTTGTTAAACTATGTCAATTGAGTTATATGTAATCGAACGAAATATAAATTTTATTTGGATATAAGTTAATTTAAAAGTATTTTTAAACCTTTTTTACTAAAAAATTACTCTCTATTTTTGTAGAAAAACTCACAAAAATACTTTTAACTTACATTCAAAAACAAATTCATAATTTTACAAAATATAAGTTGAATGATAGGGATAGTTAGGAAAGTTTTTGGATAAATTCCTTAACTAAAGTATTTATGTGATAAATTAATTGCATTAAGTGGTCGTATAATTTGTTGGTATAATGGTACGTATTCAAGTTATCGTCTATTTAAAGTTTTAATTGCTTGCTTCAAGCAGACTTTTAGGTAAATCTATTAAATAGATCTTAATGTTTAGGGATATTTTGATTTATATATTAAAAAAAGTTTTTTTTTAGGTATTTAATTTATCCTCCGCTTATTTAGGGTAAATTATTTGATGTGATATGTGATATGTGATATTTGTGGATTGAGTTAATGAGTACTAAAATTTGAATTTAATTTTATGAAATTATGTATCACTCTACATTAATATTTTAAAGATTAATTTTAGGACAATAATTACATGATATTGAAATAGTTATTTTACTTCATTACACTTGGATGACATATAAGTATTAAAAATTTTGTCTGCCTTATAATTTATGTAAAATTTGATTTTTGATCATTTTTATATAAATTTAATCCGTCAAAAATAGAGCTAAAGTCTTATATATATATATATATATATATATATATATATATATATATATATATATATATATATATATATATATAGTATAACTTGCTAAAATTAATCTATATTATACTTAAGATACTGTAACTTAGATATTTTAACTATGACTTTTATATATTAAGTTACTGCAGTTTAAAAATAAGACTCTTTTAGAGGTATTAAACTATAAATTATCTTATTTTTATTAATATTATTCTTATTATTATATAATTTAAGATAATATTTTATATGGTTAAGTTATGATTATAAGTATAAAAAACTTTCTCCCAAATTTTGAATATAAGCAAATAAAATTTCATCTTTGTTGGTCTCAAATTAATATAAATTTAAATTAATTTTATTATATTTAATGTTATTATATATCTCTAAAATAATTTTTATTTAATTGCGATTGTAGTTTTAATATTCTTTTTTATTTTTTATATTAAATTTCAAGGAAGGGTAATTTAGAAAAGATTCATATTTTTAATGGGGTTAATAAAAATTAAATGATGTAAACTAACTTTCTTAGTTACCGTGAAACAATTTTTTTTTTTTGCTTATATTTAGAACCAAAGAGTATATTTTATGTGAAAGAAAATTAGACTTAATTGTATTTTTTAATTTTCCAATATTACAATTATGCAATTTTGATCTTTAAGATTTTAATTGAATAATTTTAGTCTTATGTGAGTAGTCCTTTTTAAGATGTTCATCCATTTTTTAGGATCAACAACTGACCCACAAACTAACATAATATTTTTTAGTGTGTTTTGTCCTCACTTATATGCTTTCTAGGAAACTTCCCGAAATGTTACTCATTCATAAATTATTTCAATCCAAGCACGCTTAACTATGTAGTTCTTTTGTAATAAGTTATCGAAAAGTTGATACATCTTGTCGGTATAGGTAATACAAATTAATTCTTTTAAATCATCCTCAATCATGCAATCTCACACAAGTATAGTCTTTAGATTCTTCTCATTTTGGTGTGTCTAGGATGTTACAAGCCCACCAACTTTTGCTTGGTTCATTCTCGAACCACATCATATTAGGAGAAAGAACCTGCTCTCATCATTTGTAACAACCATCAAATTTAACATCTTAGTGACTTCACTCCACGACATTTCACACAACTCCTTATTGGTCAAAACCTTTCACTAGTTAGAACCCTTCGCGGATATGTAGCCTTTTTTGAGATGTTTGTCTGCTTTTTAGAATCAACAACTGACCCCACAAATTAACACAAGATTTTTTAGCGCGTTTTGTCCTCACTCATACACTCTCTAGGAAACTTCTCAAAAGTTAACACATCCCTAAATTGCTCCAAACCAAGTACACTTAACTATGAAATTCTTTTGTGATAAGCTACGTACTGAAAGGTAGATGCATCTTGTTATTATAAGTGGTACAAATTAATTCTTTTAAGTTATAACTCAATCATACAATCTCACACAAGTACAGTCTTTAGATCCCTTTCATTCTAATGTGACTAGGATGTTACACCTCTAACTTTGTTTCTCACTTTGTTCTCTTGTTTAACTGATGGTGATTTTCTCTCTTCTCATCCCTTAAATAGGCCTAGAAAATAAATAGAGTAATTAAGCATGAAAGAGACCAACTTGCTCAGTCCTTTCCAAATGGCGCCTAAGCGAATTTTTGAATTCTTTAGGATGAAGAAAGTTCCATCAACTAAGCCAATTCCAATTCGCTAAGCCTTTGAGGATCAAAATTTTCACCCCTCTCTAAACCAAATTCACTCAACCATTTTCAAACGACTGAGCATATTCTGCTCTGCAACCAACCTTGCTCTCTACCTTTAATTCGCTAAGCCCTTGTAAATCGACTGAGCAAATTTGAGGGGTTTTGAGGTCTTGGAATTTCATTAAATCTACATGAAAAATAAGAGTTCATAAGTCAAAAATTCCATCGACTCTTCATAAACTATCCCATTTATGCATCCTTTTAATTCCTTGAATATTTAAGGGGTTAAAACACATATTTCTTTTAAACCTAACTAGATAAGTGTCAAAATAGTCATGATTTCTAAGTAAAATGGACACTAATCAACTATGAACATAAATAACCAAATAACTAATGTTAGGGTTTGAGTCATTGTGATTGGGCACCATACATAGAGATTACCAAATTACATTGTCTTTCCCGCCACTCAACCAAAGAGTGTCAAACTCTTATTCACATGATTAAGAAATTCAACTATATATCATCTGTACTGGACTTTGTTGTTAGATATTGCATATCACTATTATCACTCGGAAAAAGAAGCATCATATTAAATTTTAATAGGCTAATCTACTTAATAATTTCCAATATTTTAGTATATATATTTATTGTAATACTAATGTGGAGAAGAGAAAGACACTAGAGGGGAAGTTGATAAGTATCCACCAAAAATTTAATACCTTTTCAAAATAGTAAATTAATAATAAAAGCCTTAAAGAGTGCAAACAAAGAACACAATGTTTTTATACTAGTTCATCTCAACCACCGAGACTACATCAGTTCTTGATCAACTTGATCAAGTTTCACTATCTTTTACAAAGATACAAGTATTCTTTCATAAGTCTCTTCTAGCTCAACCTAAGTATTAATTATTTGATTTACCTCTTCAAGCAAACTACCTAAGTATTCTTTAAATAAAAAAGTCTCTACAAGCTTCAATACTAAGTATTCTTTTCAATAATAAAGTCTCTCCAAATTTCAAGCTAAAACATAGTTAAAGTTGGGTAAAAATAACAATTGATTCATCTTACTCTCAAGACATGATACAATTTTTAAGTACAAGAATTTATCTAGAAAGAAAAAACAAATAATAGATGAAGTTGTTCTATCTTATTTTTGAGTTCTTCAAGCTTCTTTATAAAGGTGTTTAATGAAGATGAGTGTTGCAAATTCTAGAGTTTCACTCGTTAACTTGCTTTGTCTTTCTTAGTTTTCCTTCCTTGTAGAGTAAGATGTTTGTTAGTGTATTAAATGTGTTTCACCAAATAATCACTTCTTATCTTATCAAAGAGGTTACTTATTATCACTTTTTTAGTACAAAAAAGGAGAAACTATTTCATGTGTTAGTCATAAATGATTTTTTAGGTGACTTCACACGCTTCAAGATATATCCTTGTTCTTTCTCTAATGAAAAACAAGTCATCATTCCTTTATCAAATCCAAATACTAGAGAAGCTTTTACTAATCTGATATGTTAAGGAATCTCATAGAAATAGATGGCATGGTCATCAGACATAATAAATGAAATATTTAATGTATTCATCTTAAATAAACGAAATATCCCATCTGAAATAACATATCATCATAAAATGTTGTCTTATGCAATTGTCTTAATTGTGTGGTCTTAAAAACAGATCTTTATAAAAAAATATTAGAATTTGTTAGCATTAAAACATATATTCCTAACGGATATATGATTGTTCTTTGATCTAACATCTAAATATTTAAAAAGTTTTAAACATAATTTTCATCCTTATAATTTACTTTTTTTCACTTTTGGTCCTTGTAAAATTTTTTGTAGTTGTTTCATCTCTAACCTTTTATAACGTTTCAAAAGTAGTTTTTACCGTCAATTATCGTTAAAAAAATCCTACGTGAGAACAAAATATATATTATATTCAACATATTTAATTTCATCATTATCACATAAATAAATTGATTTTAATTTTTTAGACAAAATTTCAAAATGCACTTCTCAAACCCTCACCTTCACCCTCGACCTCATGATCGCACTTCCCCACTTTGAACCAAATTTGAAACCGCAAACGCTAAACCTCCCAATCCAAACCTCAACCCCCTCGATGAGGAGCAATTTCTCATAGTCCACAATCTCGATAATGACGCCAAGTTTGTCCTCAACAACAACGACCATATCTACAAGGTTGCCACCTCTTAGCTCGGCTATTGTGTAAGAGCTCATGCAACACAAGAGCATCCACCTTTTTTTCAGTGCCATGCCAAAATCGCCTTTTTCAAGGGCAAGAAAAATTGTGTCGATTGGCTCCAAGCCATTAAGATTTCACCACTTATCGTGATAGTCGCAACAACGACAAGTGAGACACCTCATTAGAGAAGGGAGGTTGGTGATCCAACTCCACTATCAATGACAATCAAGACACAACATTCCACAGTTCGAAGAGAATGCATGCATGAAGAACAATGAAGTGACAAAACTGAAATGTGTTTTAAAATTTTGTCTAAGAAAAATTAAAATCAATTTACTTATATATCAATAGTGAAGTGGAATTATAATGAATATAATATCTATTATATTTGCTACATAATTTTTTTTAACAGAAATTGATGATAGAGCCTATTTTTAAACATTATAAAAAGTTAGGAATAGAACAACAACAAAAATTTACAAGAATTAAAAGTGTAAAGATGATAAATTATAGGGATAAAAATTATATTTAAGTTATCTAAAAATAATATATTTATTTATATACGTACATTAAAAGCTAAATAAAAATATATAATTTAAGTAAACCCGGCCGGTTAATTTGAAATTCTTTAGTGTAATGGACTTCTTTGGTGATCGGTGTGGTCAAAACCTCGAATGGTAGTAAATAGTAATACAATACTGATTTGCCTATAGTGTGAATGTGAAACGCCATTGGCTGTAAAGGGTGACATCTGGCAGGTAGCTGAGGTGAACTCGGTTAGATGAACCAACCCCAATTATCTAAGAATAGATACAAAAGCTAGTAAAAAAAAATTATTATAAACAAAAAAAATGCACTTTATCGTTTTACAATTGTATCCCTTTCTCTCTCTCTCTCTTTGTTACAAAGGTTGGTCACCCTACATTTGAAATATTGGGGGCTATAACTTAATAGTAGCCCACCACCTTATATTATTCCAACATAATAAAATGGTCTGTTCAAATAAAAGAAGGTGAACTAACAACTGCTAATTAAGACTGTATTTGGTTCTCTAAAAAGTTGAACTGTTGCCACCTCTCTAGCCTTATATAAGACGAAGTACTATCCTTAAGTCTCTCACACAATCTCAAAGCAAACACTTACCATTTTCATACTTTGTATTCAGCTATGGCCTCAAGCAAATCATTCATCACAGCTTTTCTTTTTGCTATGATCTTCTCAAGCATAAGCATGAGCCTAGGAGCACGCCATCTTATGCAAACAACCACACCAAATTTGCCTAAACCAACACTGCCACCTTTGCCTTCAGTTCCAACACTGCCTACCACTTTGCCTCCACTTCCCAGCACCATGCCATCAGTTCCACAACTCAGCCTTCCTCCATTGCCAAACATTCCCTCAACAATCCCTCAAATTCCAACCACTATTCCCTCCTTCCCATTCCTCTCCCCACCACCTTCCAATTAATACCATTCATTTCCTTTATCCTCTGACTTGGTATCTCTATGCCAAGTTGCATGCATGCACTAGATATGGCTTTATTCCTTAATGTGAGAGCGTTCTATGGTGTTTTCCTTGTATTTTTGTTGTTTGGTGTGATATACAGTGTATTTTCCTTTTCAATTTATGCTACCGTTTGTACTTTTTCTTACGTTATAGATTGTGACTGATATACACGGTATACAGTTATTATATGTCTTCTCCTTTTAAGCTCTTCCAACACTCTAATTATCTCTAACTAATCATACAGTATGTACATCACTGAGATCACTACTTGAGCCCTTGGGTTCTCAAACATGTAGTCCATAGCAGGTAATGAAAGAAGTCAATATATAGAAAAACGAGGCATTATGAACTGCTGCTAATAACGAAATCTTATGTTTCATCTCTTCAAAAACAGTTGTAACAACAATAATGATACTTCCATACTACTTGAACTTCACTATAGATAGTAAAAGAAGGTTATCAACCAAAAATAACATATTCTTAGCAACTTAAGCATAAGTTACTTCCTGTTGTAGTTAATTAGATATGAACATGAGGTTCAGGTCAAGCAACATACCACGATTAAGTTATAAAGTTCACAATAATTTGGTGCTATTTTTTTTCTTTTTAAAATAATATTTGATCAGTAAAAAATTTATTTCATGAATATAAATTAATTTTTGATTATATATCTTAAGATACTATATGAATTATATTTATTAAAAAATAAAATTATTGATTTTCTGTAATAACGGATTCAAATATTTAGTATAATCTGAAAGTCTTGAACATACAAACGAGCAATAACTTTGTTATAACAAAATTTCATGAGGCACAAGAATGGTGAAGGAAAAAAAATACGTGGTGGCCACAGGAAGCTAAATTCATTCGTGTTGTCATGAGCTGATAACAGAGTTAATTTTTCTCTCTCACATAAACGGTAGACAATTCGGATAATCAGTAGCTAAATCTAAATATGTTTTCCCACTATTGAATTCAATTTCGGTGACCTAGTAACGTACAATGCACTTACTATGAATGTTACGTATAGTAACTATATAGTTCGGTGTCAATTTTGCTGTAAGGGAGTGTTTCCATATGTTTAAAAAATTCTACATCATTTAAGAATTGAAACTAAAAATAATTTATAAACATTATTTTCTCTTAACTTACGAAGATCTCTTTTTAAAGATAAAATTATGATAATCTAATGAAAACTAAAGCCAACAATCTCTCAACTTTAATGTCCTTAACGTCCGCATCTTGTTCTCGTTAGAACAACCTAATTAGCCATCCAATTTTGTGCACATTAATCCCACAATAAGAGCAGTCGATATAAATATGCTTACCCAATCCTTTATTATTAAATGGCAGCCTAATCATGAAACTACCATCATTATAGATGTTTAGATACATGCAATTCTTACTTCCACGAGTAGAGAAGCTAGAAAGAAACTATGGCTAGGTAGTTTAGATTATATATATATATATATATTAGGCTAAAAACTTAATTTGGTCTCTTATAATATTTGTTTGTTTCAATTTGGTCCCTAATAATTTAAATTATTGCAATGTCGGACTTCCGTCCAAATTATTTAGACGGAGTTAACTGTTGGCCATGTAGATGCATAGGTGGATGCAAAAAAAATTTTAATGCATCTGGAACCAGAACGGGCCGTTCTGTGCACTCTTGGTGTATTAATTTTGCATTTGGAATGGACCGTTCTGGTTGCAAAATTAACACACCAAGAGTGCAACCAGAACGGGTCGTTCTGGTTTCAGAACAGATCGTTCTAGTTCCAGAATGCCAAACACAAACGGTCGATGATTATAGTTAGTGACAGATCCAGAAAATTTAGATCGTGGGGGCAATACTTATTCATATATTTGTAATATTAAAAATTTTACATATAATTTTTAAAAGTACAAATATATATTATAGTTATTTTTTACAAGTTTTTATATCTACAATTACGATTAAAGATGAAAATAAACTAGGTCAGATTATGTTATATTATAATTTAACAGATTTAAACCTAATTTTCATTAAAAAATACATGTTATAAATATGATATATTTATCTGTCATAGATATTTTTTAAAATGTTTGGTTAGAACTACAATTTTAAAAACCTACTTAATAATAATTTAATACTAATAAAAACATAAAAATAAATATGTTAAATCTTATAAAAATCAAGTTTAATTTATTTATCATATAAAGATGTTTTTAATATGTGATATAAATTTTTATAATTTTGATTTTTTTTATCAACATATACAATAAGTAGAAAGCCCAAAAGTTTGACAAATATTAGGTAAATGAATAACTCCTCGAAATTTTATTTTATATATACAATAATTTAAATATATATATATATATATATTTATTAGAATATAATTTTTATTCTTTAAAATATATTATTTTTTAGATAAAAAAAAATTGTGTATGTGTAAATGGTTTGTTTTCAATCTTTGAACTACATTATTGCATTGTGTTGAGTGGTTGGTGTTCTGGAACGCCACGTTCTGAATCCAGAACAGCCCGTTCTGGTGCACTCGTCAGTGTTAAATAATGCATCTGGAACGGGCCGTTCCAGATGCAAAATTTACACACCAGGAGTGCAACCAGAACGGGCCGTTCCGATTTCAGAATGGGTCGTTTCGGTTTTAGAACGGATCGTTCTGGTTCCAGATGCATGAAAAAAATTTGTCATCCACCGATGCATCTACGTGACATCCACGTGGCCAACAATTAACTCCATTTAAATAATTTGGACAGAAGTCCGACATTGTAATAATTTAAATTATTAAGGACCAAATTGAAACCAAAAATTAAAGTGGGACTAAATTGAAACAAACAATATTATAAGGGACCAAATTAGATTTTTAGCCTATATTTTAATAGAAGATAAAATAAATCATTTTCTTTATAAATTAAAATAACGTAATTTTTGTTTTAACCACGTGTATACTTAATGAAAAGTAATTATGTTCTCCAGTTAGGTATTGAAAAACAAAAAACATTGCATTAGTGAAGACTTTGAAAATCAAATAAATAAAAAAATGCGTTAAAAATTATAAAAATATATTAATAAATATTTTTAATAAGAAAATTAAAAGAATTTTTTACTATTTCTTTTTTATTTATAGACATAATCTATACAATATTATAAAATTGACAAATTAAATATTAATATGTGTTCATCATATACGACTTTTACATATTAATGTAAATATTATTTTAACATAAATGAGAATTAAATATGAAAATACTAAGTTGATCATGTGTAGAGTTGATCTTATAACTACTAGATGAAAGTATTAAAAAAAAACTGCTGGAAAATGTTTAATTACATTTATTAGTATTTGCCAAAAGAGAAAGTTAATGCATTAATTACTTGAAATGCATTTTTCTGCGCTAATAAAGGATACGCATTAGTTATTGAGGCCGCATATTTAGCTAGTCTACTGTAATAAACCCAATGCTTTCAACCCAACAGATGGGGACCAAGTGAGTGATGAAGTTACTAGTTAGTACAGTTGGTAAATTCTCTGTTTGTTTTAATTCTCGATTTTATTTCAAATGGTTTTATAATTATTTATTTATTTATCGTTTTCTAAGTTCAAAATAATATCAATTTTTTAATTATATTGTAACTTTTTATCAAACTTTTATTTAATTTATATATTTATAACTGGTATGCACTTATTATCAGGACTAAGTCAGACCTGTAATATAGGAAGAGCCAATTATAAAATTACTCTTCATTTAATAAATGTATTAATATCAAATTTTATATAAAAATACTCATAATTACTTGTTTCTAAAAGATGGTTCAACATTTAATTTAGTCCTTACGGATGTGAATTCTATTTAGTCTCTAAGTAAAAAATAAATAAATAAATTGGCCTCTGTATATAAATATTATTTATTTGGTCTCTTCTTGAAATTGTTAGTTAACTCCCATAAATATTCTTTTGGTCCTTATGTATGTAGTGCATTCTTAATTTTGATCCTTATACAAATATATTCTTAATTTGATCTTTTATATGTAGCAACTAAACTAACAATGCATTTCATGTATAATTAAAAGTGTGTTTAATGTATAAAGATTAAATTAATGTGTGATGGAGTTAACGGTGTAAGGAACCGAGTCAATAATTTTTAACAAGTGTAGGAACTAAATTGAAAATTTGACATATGTAAGGACTAAATTATATGTTTAACCTAAAAAGATTTAAAGAATATTTTTAGAAAGCATATTTATATAGACAATAAAAAAAAAATATATATATATATATATAGTTAATCATCCATACATTGCTAGTGTAAAGTTTTTTACACTAACAACCAATCATATTATTTTAATTTTTTTTATTTCATTAAATGAGCAACTGACATGACACTATTAAAATACATGATTGGTTGTCATGTGTAAAAAAACTTTACATTAGCAGTGTATAGGTGATTAACTCATATGTGTATATATATATATATATATATATATATATATATATATATATATATATATATATATATATATATATATATATATATATATATATATATATATATATATAGAGAGAGAGAGAGAGAGAGAGAGAAATTCACTTACTCTAAGAGTAAGTTTATCTAAACTTATTTCACTTAATAAATTATATTCTACATTAAATTTCAATGATTTAACTATTAAATTAAAAGTTTTTAATGCATAACTCAAGTTTACAAAGTTTTAAAGAATTTGAAAATTATTTGATACTTTATTTTATTAATTCAAATCAATGTACAAAACATTTTTATGATTATCCATTAATTTGAATTAATGAAATGATATATCAAATAATTTTTAAATTTTTTAATTTGATGTAAAACATGAATTATTGAGTGAAGTAAATCTATGTAAATTTACTCTCTAAATAAGTATATATATATATATATATATATATATATATATATATATATATATATATATATATATATATATATATATATATATATATATATATATATACACATTTGTCAATCACTAACCAGTTTCATGAACTACTAAAATTAATGAATTTATAATGAAATTTGACATATACATTAATCATTAGTGATAATTTTTTAAACAAATCGTATTTATTGTGTTATAAAAATCTACTTGAATGATCTTATTCACCAAATTATTTTTTATAACAATAATAATCACGAGGAATAATATGTTGTGTTATTTAGTTAAGACAAGACGAAAAACGAATATAAACCATATACAGTGTACAAAAGTTTATCCCGATGACAAAATGAACAAAAAATTATTGATAGTTCTTAAAGTTCAGTATGTCAATATCTTATATAGTGTACAAAAGCTTATCCTGATGACAAATTAATATTAATAATTACCTTTTAATTTTCAAATCAATTTATAATCAAATAATGAAACTAATAAATTTGATTACAAATATAGTTTAGTTTTTAAATTTCAATTAATAATTATAAAAAAAATTAAAGGAAAATCACTTATAGTTAAGTATTTAGTTTAAAAATAAAAATAAAAACAATTATTTCTACAATGAAAACCATAAAAAAGAAAATATAATATTTGCCTAACACGAAAAAAATATTTATAATAAAACTATAAAAAAGAAATAAAATATTTTGTCAAATAAAAAGATAAATAATAGTTAAATGTTATCATTTTGATAAGTAGTGATTATGGTATTGACGATGTTATTATTCACATTATTATTATTATTATTACTACTGTTGTTACCACTATCATTATTATCATGTGATGACAATCCTAAAAAAAATGACAGTTATAATGATAGTAATAATAATGATATAAATACATTTTTCTATCGTAGGAAAGCTAAGAAATAAAGATTAAGAAAGAATAATTTCTTAAAAAGATGTTCAAAAAGTTACCATGAACAAGTAATGACAAAGTAATGAGAAACACGAACCAAATTAATAAGTTATCAACTAAAGATACTTCTTCCTTTACCAACTAGTTAACATATTATTGTCTTATAAGTGTAAGTGAAAATCAAGGTCTAATTATAGTAAGTAAAATTTATAATCTTGTGAATCATAAACATAAAAATGAGGAATCCCAAGCTTAATAAGGGAGAGGACAATATTGGAGTCGGACTCACACTTACTAAATGATAGCCGCGTTCCCAACGTATATTAATTCCATGATGAACCGCAATTACATCGACGTGAAAGACCGTAACGAACCCACAAAAACCTGTTAGCCACCAACCCGCACCATCACTTTTGCATCTATATCTACATACCGTAGTCCCAACATTGATGCCATTTAAAACCGACATCGATGAGGTGTAACTCCACACAATAAACACCGTTCTTTAGGTGAATTCCTCTTCTGAGGTGCACTATAAAAAACTCAAGGATAGGTCCTTGTTCCTTGTCTCATCACCACCAATTCTCTTACTCTTTTAACAGTTCTCAAGGCTTCAGCTTCTAATATCCGCCATTTCAACATATACTCAAATGGCCTCCCTCCGTGAGCTTCTCTTGTCTTTCTTCATTGCTTTGTCACTTTTGTCCATTGGCAATGTCCAAGCCAGTAGAAAACTTCCGGCACCCACATTGCCAAATTCTCCTCGCCAGATTTTTCCTCCATTCCCCCCAATAATGGATTGGCCAGAGTATAGATTGCCTTCTCCTTTTATTCGCACACTTCCACCCTCCTCACCACCTCCCACAACTACCAATCCTTGAGTAGGACTATTTTCAGCAACATATTCATACTTCGCTGTCTGAAAAATTATTAAGTGGTCTTGAACCACATGATTTCCAACAAGTGATTGATTACGGTTACAAACACTTGATCTTCTTGAATTATCTAATAATTTCTAGCCATACATGGAGATGTTGCATTGCATACATGTGCAGCAAAATAAAGGTTCACACACAAGATTTCCCATTATGTCTATTTACCTTGTTTGTTATCCATTGATTGAGTGAAACATGCCATGTTACACCATGTAATGGAGCATCATATGTTCCGCTTTTGCTTTTGAGCAAAAATTGTATGTTGCATTGAAGTATAATTTATTTTTCATCCAAATTACTAGCAATCGTGAGTGTTTCAGCCTTCCAAAAAAACAGCAAGAGGCTATTATAAAATTTTGGCCAATGCAACCAAGGGAAATGAATACGGGTCAATCAACAATTCATATTGTTAGTTTATCTGACCAATTCCATGGACATTGTGAAATTACTTGTTAGTACTTTGCAATTTGCATCCTTAGTTAATCTAAATATACCAAAACACCAACATGGCTAACACACGTCTCTAAAATGTTGAAGATTTAGCATGCATATCAATATTAAGTCATCATACAAAGAAACTGACCTGTGACAGATCAATGAACAAAACTGAATCTATCAAATTTGTGTCTTGAATACATCAGAAAATTCATATATAAATCTTAGGAGGCTTCATATTTGGGGTCCGATGTGACCAAGTGATAAGCTATAACCAAACCAAAAATGAAGATGCCAAGAAAATTGGCAATGGTTCCCAAGGCTTGATCATCAATCATCTCTAACTTTCTGGACGAGACAAGAAAAAATAAAACCAAATAATTAAGGAACGCATCAAATGAATTGCTTTATATTAATCGCTGTAAATGAATTCCTCGTCATATTATACGAAAAGATGCAAAGAAAGAAATTAAAAGTTATGAATCAGAAATTGACCTTTTTTGGAGTCGCTGAATGAAATGGTTTGTTGGATCGGGATTGGGAACACGCAGCGTTAAGCGTAGCCCCAATTCTTTAAAAAGGAAGGGTGCGTTGACCTGGAATTAAGACGACATTTTAAACGCCGTCGTTTCGCTTCCAAGTTTTAAAGCGCAAAAATTATACGTTGTGTGGCTGCTGGGATTCGAGCCCAGGTCTCCACGGCCACAACGTGGAATTCTTACCACTAAACTACAGCCACTAGATATATTGTTTTATAATTTTTTAAGATTATCTTATAGAATAAGTATAATTATAAAATCACGGTTCAACTGTAGTTGGGGAACTTTATCCAAGTTTTTATATTAACAATGTATTTAGATTTCGGTTTAAAATAATTGAACGTTCAACTCAATCCTTTTTCTTGCATACTTTTCCATTTAACTGACATAAAATGTGTACTAACAATGAAACAAACACATCCAAAATCCATTTGAAATGGGTGATTTATGAAGGATAGCTTTTGTATAGAAGAATTAAAGTTCTGTTTTTTCTTCGAAAAACCGCTCAATCATTAACCACCCCTAAAAGAGAAAAGTTTCAAAATTTGGTAGATGTCACTTTGGATGAGGATTCTCTTCAATAAAAGAGAAAAAGGAAACTTAGTCTGAACCCTTAATTTTATTTATCAATCTTCACAAAATTATGAGAATTAAAATTTTGTTCATCATAGCAAAGATATCTTACTGGATCAGTATTGATTCGTTTTCTATCCAGCAAAGTTTTGCCAACGAAGGAACCCAAAGATGTCCTAAAAAGAGGAACATGATTGACTTGATTCTCTTATTAAATAATGAAACATCAGAAGCTAGGACACATAAGTTACAATATATCGCATCCTGAGATTCTCTCTATCTTGTTATTCATCATTGTAGCAGAAGAATATTATAAAAATGTTGCCCCATCATCTATCCGTGGCCACCTTGAGCTATAGCTAGTAGCGATCTATGTCTTCCCATGACCACATTATTCACATCCTACTACACAACACAATTGACCACATAAGGCAAGAACTAGAGATAGCAAGCCTTTTATTTATATGCTAGCTATTAGTCTATGACATCATAACTAATAGCAGCATGGAAAAGGAACACAAGCATGCACGTTCCCTAAGGCGCAAATTCACACGCACACAATGACAGAAACAAACCAACCACTGAAAATCAAACACACCACAATGTGCACATAACAACATGACCAAGCTAATTAAAAGCTTGGATGAATCAAATTAACCCCACCATTGGTGCACTGCAATTCCCTCATCTCTCACTCTTCCATACAAAGCCAAGCACTCCCAATAAGCCCTTTCATTCTTCTTTCTCTTCCCCGTCTGCCACCACTCATTCTTGCACTCTAGGAAGAGTTCATCCACCAACCCTATTGTCCTCTTCTTCATCATATCCTCCACCACCTCTGCTTCTGCCTTCACCACAACGTACTCTTCCTCCTTCACATTCTTCGACAGCCAATCAGAAACGTCGAAATGATCTTCTGGCGCAACCGCGAAGCTGTGAGTCTCGAACTGTGTATTCTTCTTCGGATAGTCCTTCTCGAACCATTGCATCACACCCTTGTTCTCCTCGGGTAACCCTATACCAATGAACACCCTCTTATCATAACCCTCGAGAGAATCACCTAACAAGTCAGGTAGGTACTTGATGTTGTTCAAGTACTTCCTTGACTTAACCAAAGCCTTTCTCGGAGGCTCCAAAAGCACATCCTCAAGACCCTCCAAAGCCACTGTCTTGGCCTCGGCCTCTGTCTCCAAGAGCTTCCTCTTAGGGGAAGAGAAATCAGAATCCACCGACAACCTAATGGCTGGCCCGGTTTTCTTCAATGCAACAATAACAAACCCGTATCGCTTAAGGAAAACAACCCTATAATTAGTTTGTTCTTTAAAAGCAGAATTCAACGGTTTAGCCCCCAACGGGAGAGCCACAATGCCATCAATCTTCAGAATGCGATCAATAAACTCGGCATCAATAGAACCAGAGGTGAACACAAAATCATAAGACTCGTCACTGAACAAGCTCTTTCTCTTAGAATCAGAGTCCATGACAACATCAATCTCCTCCCCAAAGCCATTGGGAATGGGAGAGTTCACAATAAGCGCCTTATCGTTCTCTCCGAGAAGCCCCTCATCGGCGAAATCATGAAAAATCGAATTCAATAGCCCCACATCGAGAGAGCCGGAAGGAAGCAACGAATTGCTGTTATGATAAGCAGAGGAGAATCCTCTGAGAGCGGTTCTCAAGAAAGGCAAGGTGGCGAGAACCATGGCCAAAAACAAAGACCGAGATAGAATGCGCAGAACAAGCGCATCCGGGATCCTGATAACGAGAAAAGTTTCGGGGTTGAGCGAAAAGGCTCCATCGTGAAAATGCTTCTTCATCTTGATACCCTTGCTGAAATCCACCGATGAGGGAGCGAGATCGAGAGAGGTTGTGTGTGAATTTTTCGTAAATTGAAGAGAAAACAAAGCCAGGCGAAGAAAGGAGAAGACCTCAGCGACTGCAAAATCTGGCGGCGGTATGATTTCCACCCACAAGAGCGACACGGTTGCTTCGTATTCTGCACCACATGAGCATCAACTGCCTCATCCTCTCGAACTCCATTGTAGGGTTTTGGTAGGCGGTGGCGTTCGCGTTCTTACCCGGTTGTTGTTGTCATCTGAAAATGAAGGGCGCCACCAGAACTAGCAAGAGGAAATGAGACAGTGATTGATCAAGAGGAGGAACAAAGTGTGTGACTCTGAGAATGGAACGCTGAAGAAAGGTCGAACAGGAACTTTATACATAAGCGGGTAAGGGAGGAGGCTGTGTGAGGCGCAGGTAAATTTTCGGTTTTTCCTAGATACTATGTTTGGCACTTTCATTCATGTCAATGTGCTTTGCTTTGGGTTAAATTTAGGATCTTTGTTAGGCTGGTTGTTTTCTTAAATACTATATTTTTAACCTCTTGTTTTTTGTTTGGTTGAAAGGTTTTCTTTCTTTTCTTATTTTAAGAATTCATTATTACAGACTCTAGAAGTTATTTAGAGTTTGGATACTTTTAGTTTTAGTTATGTTTGATGATGTTGGTATGATTTTTAGTTTTTGGAGATTAATCTCTACAAGTTTCGTGAAAGGGAGGTAGATTTGATGGAGGACACGTCTAGAAAGCATGAGACAGGTGTTTGGCTATGCAGTTTTGATGTGGGCCGTGTCATTCATTTTGAAGATAAAATGTGTCTCTACTTGTACTGTGTCTATATGATAATATGGAAATGATTATATCCTTGTAATTAAATTAAATTTAAAACTAAAAGCAAAAGTAAATTATATCGGTTCAATTTTTAAAAGTAATTATAAATCAATAAATTTACATATATATAAAAAAAATTATATGAAAAAAGAAAATTCTACCAATCTCATCGCTGAATTACACTTTAATACTATTTTGTATATTTATGTTAAATTTATCAAATTTAAAAAATAATATAAAATTAATTAAGTTATTCATATCTTAATATATTTTAAAATATATTATATCAATTTTGATATATAATTAAAATATTAAATAATTTTAGATTAAATTTATTTTTTTATATATAACTTAAGTGAAAAAAAAAACTTTAAAAAAATAGGACAAATATATTATAAAACAAGAGTGAAATTTTGGTAATTTTGATTAATGTCCCTTAAGTACATTAGTCTATTAGTAACTTCTAAAACCGACCTAATATTTTAAAAATTATAACCTAGTTATATTATCTTCTAAAAAATAAATTGAAAACTACTAAAAAAAAGTTTTTAGTTAGTATCAGTGAAAATAAAAACACTTCATACCTTTATTTAAAAAATATGATATTTTTTCGTTGTTATTATTATTATTATTATGATTTTCTTATGAGATAGCGTTAGGGTTTTATATTTAGTAAATTTTTTGTAAAGATTAAAAGATTTATGATATTTGTTAATTGTTATATTATTTTTATTTTTATTTTAAGGGTTAAACTCATAAAAGAAATATTATGCGACCTTTATATAAGTGTAGATGTGATAGAGGATTTTTTTACTATTATTTTGATGTTATAATTTTTTAATATTTACGATATTATTCAATGTTTTTGTAGTTTTATTTTTTATATGTTTTTCTTGGATTTTTATCGATTAGAGTTTAATGTTAATTAGTATTATTGGTCCTCCAAATCAAATAATGAAATAATAATAATAACAATAACTAAAAAATAAATGTAGAGATTCCATGAAGAGGAAGTATAAAAAGAGAGAGCATGGCATTGATCGCTCGCAGCCATTGAAGGAAGTACTCACAGAAGAGGAGAGAAAGAGAATCCGAAGAAGAAGAAGAAGAAGAAGAAGATGGGAGTGGAGAAGCAGTTGGTAAGGCCTGGAACTGGTCCCAAGCCAGTTCCCGGTCAGAACGTCACCGTTCACTGCACCGGTTTCGGTTCGTCACTCTCTCTCTCTCTCTCTTTTCCCTTTCTAAACCCTAAAATTAACCAAATTTTTCTTTCCATTTTCTTTTTTACAGATCTACCTGTTGTTTGATGTGCTAACTATTCTCGATTTTTTTATTGTGAGCAGGGAAGAACGGTGACCTTTCTCAGAAATTTTGGAGGTTAACTATCTTACCCTCACTCCCACCATCTTTTTCGATTATCAATTAACTCACTCGTTTCTCCTTATCTTACAGCACAAAGGATCCTGGCCAGAGCCCTTTTACATTCAAAATCGGCCAAGGTTCTGTTATCAAAGGTAATACCATTTTTACTTTGTTCCTGTTCCTGTTGCTTTTGCATGCCTGCAATCTAAATTCACATTTCTCTCTAGGATGGGATGAAGGTGTGATTGGCATGCAAGTCGGTGAAGTTGCTCGTCTCCGGGTAATTCTTCTTCTTCCTACTTGAAAATTGTTGTATATGTTGTCTCAGTTGTCACACTTGTAGCTATTAAGTGAGTGCTAACTATTCTTTGATTTCGTATTGCTTGTTTCCACCATGATTATTGTGAAGTGAACATTATACGATCAATCTATTTTTTCTCTTGTTGCAAAATCTTGTCGCTGTATGTAAAATAGATGGTCAAAATATCCTAGTACCTTGGAATCTTTGCTATGACTCAGATTGTCACTTGTTGGATATCCTTGGTGACTATTTACTCCGCAATATATACATGCTTTCATGGACACGATTCTTTCTTTTTCTGATATTGCATCCAATCATGTATTGTTGTTGGTGACATTAAAAATTAGCCTTGCCATTTAAGAACCTTCCTGGGAAAGGGATTCAATTTAAGGTTGTTGGTGCTGAATCCGTTTTATTTCCTTAATTCTTAGCTGTTTCTTTGTTACTTTTTGTTTGGGTGGAGGGTTTACTAAATTGAATAAACCCTGTTATTCACATTGTTGATAATCTTGCAGTGCTCCCCTGATTATGCTTATGGTACTGGTGGCTTTCCTGCTTGGGGAATACAGCCCAACTCTGTTTTGGAATTTGAAATCGAAGTCTTGAATGCGCAATGAAAACCTTCTTAGTCTGTCCCTGTCCAGAGAATAAAATCATCCATTTTCATGGATATATGTGTAATGGTATCCCCACATTGTGACTCTGTGAGTGATATCAACAGTGGTTGAGTTGTTTAACTGAAATACTAAATAACTTATTGGATGTTCTCAGACTATCTAATATTATGTTTGGTAGCCTTTACTGTCTCCCTCATTTCTTTGGCAAATTAATATTATCAGGCAATCCACCACCGTAGTGTCTGCATCAAATCCTAAAATAACTTATTGGATATTTTGACTGCCATTGTGATAGTAAGATAAACTTAACAATTAAAAAACCGAGACCTTATCATAAATTGTGCTAAGAAGTGTTATAAAATTTGTTTTTCGCTCTAATAGGAGTTGTTGCTCAGGTGCAAACCTTTTAGAAGACATTATTGTGTAATGGAGCAACAAACAAGTTTCATAAAAAATATTTTGATTAAGATAGGAGTGAGGGTCTCTTGAAGCAAAATTATAGGGAGGATTGAACATTTTTTTCATCCTATAAATATGAAAAGTTTATTTTTAGTCCTCATTTTATAAACATTGACTTTTGATCAATTCTTTTTAAAATGTGTCAAATTTAATCACATTATCACTAACTTCTGTAATTCAATTTATCAGTAATGTTGAGTCAACATTACTAAGTTTAGGCCTTTAAATTAGCATACATGTATGTTGTATCTGGTGACTACTCACCAATTAATTAGATTAACAAAAATTATGACGGGATAAATTTGACAATTTTAAAATAGAGAGGATAGAGAGTTGCTGTATTAAAATTGAAGGACAAAAAATAATTTATTTATATATTTATGAAAATGAAAAAGGATGTTAAACAGTAGTTGTAACAGTAGTTGTAGAATGTGTGGAAGAGTCTATTTTGATATAAGTTAGGGGTTTTTTTTGAAATTATTTTATTAAAAATGAAGAATATTTTTCGATAGAAAAGTTATGAATAATGCCTCTAAATTTTGGATTAAATTTTTTTTAAGCCTAACTATAAAAAAAAAGCATGGAATAAAACAAATTGCAAAAGTCCAATTCTGAAATACATTGCGAGGTGAGTAAGAAAACATAGTTCATACCAAAGCATATAACTTGAAAATAAAATAGCTTTATTATATCCTTTGGTTCAACCGAGATGAAAAAAAAAAAAAAAAAAGGCATTTTAATGGAAGAAAGATGAGAGATTTTAAAAATTAATTTATGTTTGTATCTTAACAATTCTGAATTTTGAAACATAGGTAAAGATATTTAAGACATTATGATGAAATCTTTTTAAAATCCCTTCTTTTCAAATCCTTTCAAAATTAGAGTTAAAATTAGGTAAGTAGAAATTTTGTTTTCTTTCATTCTCTTCCTCTCTCCTTAAAAATTAAACTAAATGATAAAAATTCATAAAAATCAATTTTCTCAGATAATAAAAGTTTACAAAAATCTCTCTTTAAAAATTAAACTAAATAATAATAGTTTATAAAAATCTATTTACTCAAATAATAAAAGTTTACAAAGATCTCTTTCCTTCATTCCTCTTGAACCATACGCAATGTTAAGCAGAACCCTAAACTAATTCAAAGATATTAGTGTATCATTTTTACATCAATTTCTTAGAAAATAACTATTTCTTATTATATCCTTGAATCGGCCTAAATCAATATTACAATATTTCCGAGCAGTCCTGCATTTGAAGACTATTCATCAATCTCTGATATTAAGTTCAGATTGGATTCAACGATCTTCTGCCCATTACGTGCCATCTTGCAGTAACAGCGATGGCAGAATAATCCTACGACCCATGTACGCGATTGTTTCTGAATACGTATACTTCCTCTCCTTTAGGGAGGCTCAATGAGAAAAAGACGAATGCAACCCAGGTAGAAAAAAACTCTTGAATCAATATTTTCAACTTTAACTCTTGTGCTTAGACTCAGCATTGTACACATTCAGGTTGAACAATAATAAAACGAGGAAAAAAACTGTTTTTCTTTTTCTTTTTCAAAATAAGTAATGTTAAAAAATTGATGAAAACTTTGTGTAAATATCTTACCCAAACTAATTTAAGAAATTCCTTACTAATATGATTCTATAAAGGATTTTCAAAATTAGTAAAATAGCACATACTATTATTACCTCTGGTCCTAATTATAAATAATAAATTAAATTTTATCTTAATTATAAGTAATAATTATTAGTTTTTTTAGTTATTTAGGATTAGATTTCTTTTATACCATTATTTTATTGTTAACTCTAATTCTTGTGCATTCGCTCATAATAAATATTTATTCTTTATTATAAGTAAAAATAACTAATTTTACAGATATTAAGAAAGTTATTTATTTGCATTAAGTTTTGTTATTTTCATAAAATTCTTTCTAAATTGTCCTTATTATAAATCTCAAAAGAAATAATGCAACTGAAAAGTCATTCATTAAAGGATGGATATTTTAGAGAAAATATTAAAAATGATGCAAAAGTAGTTAAATTTACTTATATTTAACAAGAAATGTATTTCTTTTTTGTTTATAATAGATAACAGATAGAGTATTAAATATGACTTAAAGTAAAGGATATATTTAGAATAAAATTTGAATTTATAGTAAAATTAATTAAAAATAACTGTATTAATTATTTTTCTTAATGTTAATGATTTGTCATGTTTTTAATTAGGATCAAAGGTAGTATTTTGTAGCATGTTTCTACCGGTATTTGAGAGACAGTTAGTTAGGAGTTTGTAGGAAAAGAAGTTTAAACAATTAGTCTTTTGTATCTCTTTAAGTGTATTTATGACACTAGTTTTAACAGTGATGTTGGGTAAAGTCTTCAAAGTGGTGACTCCAATATTGAAACCTTGACATCACAGATAAAGTTTACTAGAAATCTCAACTTACTTTCAACATGCTTAGCCACTATTTAGTAAAACTTGGATACATATACATTAATGGAAACAGAAGAAAATTTTAAAATACAACAGTTAAAAAAATACAATAAAATGAAACTTTACTTGCTTTGAATGAAGTGAGTTATTTCTAGGTTCGAAATTATGGATCAGACTGTTAACTAAAATAACATTCAAATGAGGAAAAATAGTTCAAATTATCAATGCTGCATTACCTTCACTAGAGCTTCCAGATTTTAATGGTGCAAGGTGTTAGATCTCTATCAATGCAATGATGATTCAACAATCATGAATGTTTTAAACAGTCCAATTTTGCATTGTAAATCATATCCCATCTTCCAATCACCACTACTGCTAAAGTAGTGTTCAAACAGTGCATTTTGCTCCCAAAATCTATTTAGTTCGCTAACTACTATTAGTGCTTATGATAAAGCTCACTGAAAAAACATTTGCAGAGAAAAATGTAGCTGAGCCAAAAGGTATGCATTTTTTTGCCTTTGCCTTTAAAAAGAGATATAATCGGAATGCAATCAATTCCATGTAAGTTCTTTAATGATAAAGGTTTAAATGAATCCCTGAATTCTAGCATCCAGTCTCTGAAATCCAACCGCACTTTGGTGTAGCTGTAACCGAAAGGGAAGACCTCATTATAGATTTTGGTATTTGGTGCTTGTGCCCTCCACTCCAAGCAAAATGGTATAGCACCATGCATATTATTTACAATATTATACATGAATTATTGGCCTTTTATAAATTTCGGGTCTTTTATTCTCCTTCTTTTGGCCCTTCATCAAATGCACGGGTGTAATATATTAGATTGGATGATTGTAGTTAGTGGGCTAAAAATGGGGGTTGCACTTGATGGATCTACCATTTGCATAATTCTCTTATTTTTATGGTCATGCTATTATATCATTCATTCCATGTACCTCGTGCCACTTTGGTGGGGGCGATTGGGCCCTCGAGATTGGTTGCATTTCAATGACTAGCTAACAACAAATTACGATGCTAATGAGTGTATTAGATTATTCATGAGTGAATGGCACATGTTTGTGTCTCTGCCATAGTGAAATGGGACTTTTGTTTTGGCAATGTTATTGTAATCATAATTGTTTTAATTATAAGCATTCAAACAAGTATGCTAATGCTTTTGATAATCGCCAGTTAATTAGGGCCACCACCATCAATTCATTTCTTAAGCAAATTTCACATATGCGTATTCGATTGGGAAGGAATGTGGACTTTGGTCGAAGTTACATCTCACCAAAAGAAAATTATGGTTAAATCTTCGATCATTATACTAACAACCAATTATATCTTTTAAATTATTTTATTTTATTTTTATTTGATTAAATAAGCAAATGACATAGTACTATTAAAAGATATAATTGATTTTAATGTAAAAAAATTTTATATTAATAGTGTAAGGGTGATTAACTCTGTCTCTCCCTATATATATATATATATATTGATGACATGAATTGATAATGTGATACTAACTTAATAACGTGTAATTTGAGGACAAAATGCACATAAATTTAAAAAAATGAAAGTAAAATATGTAATATTTTAAAACTATAGAGACAAAATGTATGATATTTTAAGAGTATAGAGAAATTATAAAAAAAATTGATAAAAATATAATATATATATATCAAATTATGTCATTTGCAACTGTAAACCACCCTTTTATTCCTTCTAACGCAATCTACCATTCAAACCCAAAATCACAACACAAGAAATTACATAAGTTCTTTGGTCGTCAACATTTATTGAATTCCTTCTTAAATCCACTTGCAAAAAATTTCTTCCTAAACCTATTCATTGTCACAAAGTCCGGATACTATGCACATCTTCACAAAGCACATACCTATTTATCATAATGTCTTGAGCGTATACTTCTCATTTTTTATGGATAAAACATAATATCTAACATTTACTCACAGATTCAACCTACCACATGGAGATTGGAGCCTTCAAAATGCACTTTTTCCCTAAGGAAGACATGTTGTGAGAGATGAATATGTGCTACGTGATTGTGTCCATAGTCTTGTGACTATAAATAAATTTAAGAAAGAACTTGGAGAATGTCAAGAATTGAAAAATGTATGCTATTTGTTGTATAATGATGCTTGCGTTCTTAACTTTTGAGTGAAAAATTAGGTTAGATGGAGTGAATGATAATGACATGATTTGGTTTTTGAGAGGATGGTATTTGTAGGTTAAAAGCCAACAAATATTATTATTTATTATTTTTCTTATGTACACGTTGCACATTTTTTCTTGATACTTACAAAAGAAAGAAAGAAAAAAAATAGCATGAGCGTGGAAAAGGTAAAAATGAAAGGGGAAATAAAAGGAAGGGGCAAAAGTGAGATTTGGTTGTCTATATAACGGTGGGCATTCCCATCTCCCTCCACTACCTCTTTCACGCATTTTCTTCTTCACTGTTCACTCTCTTTCCCTTTTCCTCTTCCACTCTCCTCAATTTATCTGTAAGTCCTTTCAACAACTCATTCGCTTTTTTTTTTTTTTTTTTTAGTCGGTAAGATGAAAACATGTTTAAGGTGAAGTCTTGAATCTACTATCTCCGCCATGTAACCTGGGTTTCGAATTTGATCTTTTTTTTTTTTTTTAATTGGAGTCATTTTGCTGTTAAATTAACCTACTTTGATTGCTGACAAATTTGAGGATACACAGTAGTTAATTTTTATTCTTTCTTTTTTAAAAAAAATTCTCAACGCTGAGTAGGCCAAGTGGGCTTCATGGTCTTCTTGCTAGTTGCCAACAAGTCACCAACATGGTGATTGCTTTCTCTGTTATCTTATTATGTCCCTTGATCTCTCCCTCGATTGGATAAGAAAATTAAGACAAGGGTGATGCTCCTACAGCCTTTTTTAAAAATAAATAAATAAAATAAACGAACAGACTGAGTTGTATGTTGCAATGAGTTTTCCCATTGTCACAGTAATTATTGTTGTTTTTTAATTTGAAACATTAGTCTATTGGAGGATTTATTATTATTATTATTATTATAAGCACTATTGTTGTTGTTACTATGTTTGCCAACATGAAATTGTTTTAATATATTGTTTCAGAGTAATTGGTCTCAAGGGCATAATATCTTCCGGAAGCTCTAAGCAATTGTGGAATCTTAAGTCACATAGGAAGAAATCAGCATGTGGTTGGGTCTTTTGGTTGACGTGTGCCGCCAAGTTGTAAGCTTGAACTTGTATTGTAAAGTTATTCTGTAGGTTCTCAGTCCCATAAATCCTTTTACTTTGTTACTTTGGGAGTTTGGTCCCTTATTTTTAACCCATGCCATGGAAGACAACCACTGTTTGATCATTTCTTCAGACGAGTATAGAATTGGCTGAAAGATAGGAAGTGAAGATAGAGCCTGGTATATTTTATCTTTGGTGTTGTCCTCCTCCCATATAGTTCTATAGTTCTAGCTGATTTTGATTTTATAATTAGCTTGGTGCCTTTATTATCACGTTCTATTGGGGCATTTTCTTTGGAGTGTGCATTACATTCTCTTGTGGTAAGGATCAAAAGAAGTTATGGTGTGCCAAGCCGCAAGCCAAACAAGATTCAGGGCTTTGAAACATGAGAGTGGCATTGAAGGTGAACCAACAATTATTGTTAGAGTGATAGCATGCTTTCAACCTTTGCACGATTGTCAGGTTAGTAACCTGTCACTGATTCTTAGTCTTTTGCAATTGCAGTTCTTTTCTATGACTGTAGGCATGATTTTCAAACCAGCTGTTTGAAGAAAATTTTTATATATGTCTATTTTGTTCATACAGTATGTACATCGTGTTCAATGATCACTAAACCTTATGGTGTAAGTCAGCTATCGAGTAATTTTATGTGCTTATGGGTGCCATCTTTTAACTCTTTGCAGGCTGAGTACTTCCGTCATTTGCTTAAGCCTGTCACGTAGATTAGTTTACGTTTATTTCTCTTTAAGTCGGAGTTTGTAGTTTTGTTTTCTGTCATTTGTTCCTAAGAGAAGCAGCAAGTCATTGAAGATCTATCAAGGCACCATAACATCTGCTGGTATGTAATTTCAATTGCTCTTTTTCATCTGAAAATGTCTTGTTTTCATCATCAGCGTTGATTAATCAGTTCTATTGTTATTTAGGTCATTTCTTTTGTTGAATGGTTAAGACTCATAGGTCTTGGCCTTACCCACAGCACGTGGCTTGGCCATCACCTTACTTAAATGGCTCCCACACCTTGGCAGAGCCCAGTTCACAGGTTCATTCAGCATATATGAACCCTAGCACATGCATCTTTCCTGCTGTCAGCATATTTCCAAGGTTCACGTCCCCTGCTATCCCAAACTTGAAGACTGAGCAGACCAATGAAGTGCAAAGATTCCTTCAGTATCCCAATTCAGAACCATGTTTGAAAGAAATACATACTGGGGGGGCTATTCAAAATGCAAATCATGCATCTTTGCAGAAGAAGTTACTTATTTTCGACCATTCTTGTGGTAAGACAAGGTTGCTTTATAGTCCTGTCTACCCTCTTGTCCAGAGTCCAATTGTTACTGCTACACATTTTGCTCAAGTTTATGATGTTAAAGAGGAAGCACAGGCAATTAATATGGGCCAAATGCATTTTCCCGTATACAATTCACCAGAAGAGACTGGTAAGGATCATATAGACAATGAAGAAAGTGAAATGCATGAAGACACAGAAGAAATCAATGCATTGCTTTACTCTGATGATTCTGATGATGATGATGAGGTAACAAGTACAGGCCATTCTCCATTGGTTAGTAAAAGAACTTATGATATGCGAGAACAGTTTGAAGATATGAAGGAGGAGGTTGCTAGCTCTGATTGGCCAAACAAAAGGCAGAAGTTAATTGGTGGTGGATACAATAAATTACCACCACTTGTGGACAGTGCTAGTTCTGAATGGCTAAATGAAACATGTGAGTATGTCAGCGATGCTGAATCGAAGTATTCTAGTAGTGGGGTGTATTCTTCAAGGCATATTAAAGAAGATAATTCAACAGTTGCTGATATTCAATTGAAAAAGGAGAAAATCCGTGAATTTTTTAGAGTTCTTGAGAACTTCATTCCTGGAGCAAAAGGAAAGCATCCCCTGCTAGTCATCGATGGTACTATTGAGTACTTGAAATCTTTGATGTACCAAACTGGTACACTGTGAAAGTATCACTGAGTGCTCCTTGTGGTTATAATATGGTTGGAGGGCACATGGTTGGTGAAAGGGGTTGTAACTATTGAAGCATTACTGCTTCTTTTAACCTCTTTCTCGAGGTGAATTTATAGTTTAGCAATAAAGGAGCGAAAGCAGCAATAGATAGTACTGCAGTTTGCCATTGCAATTGAAGAAACATGGGGTTTGGGATTTCAATTTGATGACCAAGATATTTTAGCTTTTAGGTTTTGAAGGATTAAAGGTGACGGATGGAGATGGTAGTGGATGGCTGTGCTGTAAATGAGGACACTTTTTTCTCCTGGAGTGTTGAATTCTCTTGTTGATTGAATGCATGCGCGTTAGGTGACTGGGGTCCCACTCTCCACCCTCCTTTTCATTCCTGATTTTATGCTTTGTCCTCTCTCTTCCAAGCTTGTACGCATATCATGCTAGCGTAGACTCTAAAGTACCAAGAAAGTTCGATGTTGGGGAGTGCTTGAATGAGGAGCGTGGTGTTTCATCATTACCTTGATGGGGCCCTTTGTTGGATACATAGCATGTTGTGGTAAAGGTTACTTTGTTTTACGTGTTGAGGGTGGAATTATAGGCGATTCTATTTTCTACATTGTAATTGAGAGGTGGGTTGAGTATTCTAGGTCTCCTTTTCACGATGTCATTATGTATTTATCTGTCGGTCGTGTGATTGTATGAATAATTGGAGTGTGAATGTTGTAAGGGAAGTCGTGTATTCTGGCGTTCATATTTTCTATGTTGATTGTCTGATGTGTTTCATGTTTACACATGATCAATAATTAAATATCATTTTTTACTACCATGATTCCTCACTTCCTCTGTTGTCTTGTATATTTTACTACCTGCATTCAAAAAGTAATTAAAAAAAATATGATACTTTAATCTTTTTACCTATGAGACGGAAAGAGTGGAAATTTTCACATGACTGATGGATGACATGTATCAGTTTGGTAAAAGTTAATTTAACCAACAATTATTTTTTGGTCTAAATAATTTAAAATGAAAATGGAAATAAAGTGTTGTTCATGTAATGTAACGTGGTCATGGGCACTTTAAGTTATAGTGGCTGTCAATTTTTTTTAAAGCTGTGTTGTGCGACACATGTAGCTTATATTGGTCTACAATCTACATCATTTAGCAACTGAAATGTATTTTGTATGAACATTATACTTTAATTAAATATGTTTTCTCTAATTTTTTAGTCCCATCACAATTAATTGGCGTAAACAACTCTGGTCTAGGCAGTTCTGGCATTCTTCCTTATCTTTTATGTCCACACTTTGTTGAAACAAAGCAATGGAATGAACACTAATCTTTCAATCATGCCGTCACTTCCAAATTTAAGATATTTAACAATGAAGCGTGTCTAATTAACCACTACTTTTTAATCCGCAATCAGAGTTTGCCTAATCAAGTATCATTGAAAGAGTATCTCAAGATTTTCTAGGATAATTTTATAAATCACGTTAACAAACTATTGAAGTAAGCTCTTGTGAATGTTCAAATGCATAAAAAAAATTAATAAAAAAAAAAGGAACTTTAAGGTACACTTAAATTTCCCTACTTTTCAGTACTGTAGACTTGGCGATTTAACAAAAATTTAAGAGATAGGGAAAATTAAGAACATTTTTTTGATTAATTATTATTATTATTATAAACTGTAGAATTTTCATACTCTTTAGCATAAAGAATAATCCCCACTAATTCTATGAACTACAGTAAGTAGTCTTTTTTTCTTTTTAAAAGAAAATACATGTAATTATTTGGATTTGACGGAAATCAAGGTGATTAAATAAATAATACTGATCTATCAAAATCATTCATATGTTTTCGTATCAGTCTTCTTTGTGTTTCATACAACTTTTGGTGGAACTTGGGAGTTAGAAGAATTTTAAATTACATTTCATATGAAATTAAAATTGGCACAATAAGAATTTCAATTTGACAAAATGGATTTCCAATTTGATGAAAATTAATTATAGTTTTTTAATGATATTTTGGATGCAGGATTTTATTGATTTTCACACTTTTATAGGTGAAGATTAATCCCTATTGAGGCACAATGATCATTGAAGTATTTTCCATATTTAATTATAACTCTTAAAAACTAAACCAAGTTAATTTAAGTATGCAATATACATTTCTATTAATCAATGTTCATGGTTATAGATAAGAAATTTAAAATGAACTTTTTAAAATGAATTTTCAAATACTAGCGAATTTTTTTATTAAAAAAATAGTACAAAATGAGTTTTTCAAAGACAAATTTAATAATGGTGACTTGGTCCAAATTTAATAATGATGACACAAAGACAAATTTAATAATTCTTTTGTATCCTAAAAATTTATTTTGATTATAAAAATATTTGAAATATTACTTAAATAACTAAGTTAATATTTGAGCTCCCAATATAAAACTCGTTCTCAAACTTAAAACAATATACACCAAGTCACTTACTAAAAAGTCGTTGTCAAATTATTTAACATTTATATTTTTTTCATTAAAAATTGTGATTTGATCTCCATCTTAGATATAAAATCGTAACTAGAAGTATTATGTGAAAATATACTTTCCTATAAATAAAATAAAATAACATACACTACACTAAAATATTAAGGAAATTTTAGTTGAGTAAAATATGTGAATCGTAGATCTTATTACCCTAACATGTCATCGAAGATATTGGTCTGAAATTGGTTTTAAGAAATTAAAATATCATATTTATAATTTAAAATTACACTAGTTTGTTATCTGCCATATATTTCATGCCGTGTTGTCCTGTTCAACTTTAATTTAGGCATGATTGATGATTTGATGGCATTGCTCGAGCCAAGAACATTGTTTCATTATTAGAATATTCAACTCTAATGATCAAAACCTTGGCCTTATAAGAGCCTTCGAATCGACAAATGAAAATCTCAAGCAACTTGAAATTTGGATTGTACCGAAACAGAATGGCTTCTTGTTTAAACAGAAATCGCATAAATTGTTATATTCTTCTGATATTCGAATTCAATTTTCATGAATATAAAAGAAGCATGTCAAATTAAAATGATAAATGCCTTGGTATTTTCATTTGCCTCTTTTTTTAAAAAAATATATATATATGATGGTTATGTGCATAAATAAGTGGCACACAGAATAGTCCTACATATAATGGATTGAATGAGTTTTGAGTTATTAGTTATACCCCAGGTTTCACAAATTTTCAACCATTGTCTTGGTTTTTTGAGGAAAAACTGGTTTAGATTCATTAACCCATCCTTTGCCACACAAAGTCCTTGTCTTGTTATTAGCTAGCAAAACATGCAATCATGAAGAATTTGACACTGAGATTGGCTATAATGCGTTGCAATGACATCTTCTGGAATCTGACGACTAATATCTAAAAATCATGTAGCAGAAATGGTTGAGCCTTGAGGGCACCGACTGTTTAAACTGGAGGCTACAATTATGACTTGGTTGGAAAATCAGTGATTACATATTAGTCTTGTCTTTCTCATGCCAAATAGGTTAAACAAGAAGACTAGCACTGAAATATAATAATTAACAATCAATAATCATGATAGTCCTTTGTGTTGTGATGGGTGGTAAACTGTAGCAGATGATGAAATTGAAAGCATCAAATAAATCCATCACTGTAATCTAATCTCATTGAAAGATTTACTTGTTGCCGAATTGGACTCGTGGAAGCCTTTTTGTCTTGTCACATGACAACTATAGTCACTGTTTTGATGCAGGGTGACATGATTTATGTTGGAATATCTAATCATGTTTCTTATTTCGTTGTAGTTCACCGCTTCTGGACAATTTTTATTTTTTAAAAAATGGGTTTGGTGTGCCTTTTTGTCTAAATTATTTAATTTGGTCCTAATGGTTGTAGGATAATCCTATACTGTACATGTCCATTTTCACATGTTACCGTCCGTCATCTTGCTTAACATCATTGGTGTCGATTTATATTGAAAAATAATATTAGGTATTTTTAAAATAAAAGATGAAATTGAATAATTTAAATAAAAAAAAGCAAGTTGAGAGACTTACTTATCTAAACTTAGATAGATTAATCATGTGTGATATCATATTTTATTAAGAAATTAACATATTAATTAACTTTTCAGAAGATATGTTTAATGCTAATAACTTAGTTTAAAGAAAGAAAGTGTTAAATACTCTTTATTAGTATTATGGATAAAAAAATGTTGTCATTTTCTCATTGAAAGTCATAAGAAAATTTGATTCAAAAATAAGGTTACTATCATACCAAATTTTTTGAAATTCATAAAAATGTCTTTTAAACATTTTGATATTATTCTTTCTTTTAACTAGTTGAATTTGTTTATTAAAATTTGGTTAAATTATTAAGTAGGTCAATAAACTATTTTAAAATTTTTAAATAGATTTCCAAACACTTTTTTTAATTAGGTTGTTAATCATGTAATTTTAATTAAATCCCTAAGATTTTTAAAATTGCCACCATAGTCATTTTCTAGTAGTTTTAAATCGCTAAAAACTAATACCAGGACCTGTCAAATTAGTTTAGGCTTTTTTTTTTTAAGTTTAAGAATTTATTTGAAAATTCACATATAGTTCAAGAAATTAGATAGTAATTTATCCTTAAAATTTAGAAAAATAAAATAAAGTAGAGATAATAAAAATAAAATAATCTTCTTTCTGTTAGTCTTCGCTCTGTATAATAATTTAGTGCAGCAGAAACAAAAGGAAACATTGTGAAGCAAGTGTCTGTTTTATCCGAAGTAATTTAACTATAGATTTTTAAATATGCACACAATGCATTTCTAGTCTTGATTGAAGCAGTGCCAGTAGAATTCACACTTGAAAAATATGATTAGCTTTGGTGACAAATTATGACAAATTACAATTTAGCCAGAATCATGTAGAAATTGCTATAAGATATCAAGAGGGAAATAGAATCACTTCCAAAGAAATTAAGAATTCTCATCTTTCAAGGAATCAGGATATTGAGTTTCTCCACCTTCTAGTAGTCTTTTTGTTCAGTTCTGATGAATCTGGAATCTTAGGCGAATTATCTTGATTTTCTACAACATTTGTGGTTCTTCCAAGTTTGCTGAGTTTTTTCCACCCAGTGCTCCATGCAGAAGCGTGCTTCTGTTTCAGCATCTTATCAAATTGTTTCTGCAAACTAGCCATATCATTTTGAAGCTCCATGTACTTGGCTTTCACACTCTGAAGCTCAAACTTGAGTGTGTTGATGTCTTTTTTAGCAGTTGTCCATCCTTCTTGGAATGATAGTGGTGTCCCTTCAAGAAGTGTTTTCCGGTTAGGAACCGTTGCATGGCTCTCAGGCTCAACATCTTTCACAGAACTGCTGGCTAGTGCATTGCTTATCTTAACTTGTTCAGCGAATAGAACTTGCACAACAACCCTTAATGGAAGCCTTTCATTTTGAGCAGCATGAAGGCAGGCATCAATCGAGAGTTTCTGACAATCCATTACACGGCAGAGTCGCTTCCTTTCATGCTCAGAAAGTGTTGGGTGTGCCTGTTTATTTGTTACACGTATAAGGAATTCAGAAGTGGAAATCCATTGGAAAAGTGAATCTCAGCTACTACACATTCCTACTCATCCTTCTACAATGAGTGATTAGTGAAACACAATCAATATAGTTTCTCAGTTCTTTTGTTTTGTTACCCTCCTTGTCAAACCAATGGAAATAAAAATAAAAATATTATCAATCAATGTCTACATCACATGTACAAGTTTTCCAATTTACCAGAGTTAATATCACTTAACTGTATGCTATAGTAGGGGCAATAATCATCTCGGATTACCTAATAATTTCTAATAAGCTCATCTATGTGTGAGCTTACAAAAAATAAAGAACCATTTTCCATGAAATTGATTGATTTTATATTTAGTGGTACTTTCAAAATCTTGTTTAAGGGAAAATCAGAAATAATAATCTTTTTAATGCAATGAAAACAAGAGGCATGCTAAGGTAGCATGAAATCCAATTTTTTTATTTCAAATTTCACCATGCACCTTTTACCAAAATTCCATGTAAATTCAGGTGTAACTTTAGGTAAATTGAAGATCATTAAAAAAAGTATAACATTCAAAACATGACACTAACCTTCTGTATATAAATAACAAAAGTACGTTTCTAGGGGCATTGGTTGTTTTATGTTTAGTGGTCTTATATCTGTGATACAGGCACCACATGACCTAACTCTAGTTTATGGGAGAATCAGGAAACATTATTCTTTAAATCAAACGTGCTGCCACTGAAAGACAAAACCACCAATTTACTTTTCCCTTTATCGTGATGAGAACAACAAGCCTATCTCAGGGTAGCATAAAATCCAATTTTTCATTTCAAATTTGACCACAACGTTTTACCAAAATTTCAAGTATAATAAGGTGCAAGTGTAAAAGTAGGAAATTAAGAGTTTAAATAACATTTTTTTTTTTCATTTTCCCTATGAAATCAATTACCTTGAGATAGGAATCAATTGCTCTGTAAAGTCCATCATCGCAGGTCCTAGCTGCCTCAGGCAAAGCTTCTGCAAGTACCTGAAACTTGGTGAGGGAAAGGTTCCTATCTCTGGACACCTCTGTAAGATAACTGTCAACAAGCCTTGCCACTCTTGCCTTGGCATTAAGGATGCAACCCATATCAGAAAAGGACTTTCTGCTTGGACTTGAACTTTCAGTCTGTTCCTGAACAAGGAAATGCTCTAACAGCCTCTGAACAAGATCCACATCATACATAGCCTCTCCTTTGTTATAAGAAGGAATCAGAAGATCAGCCAATGTAGCCTGCTCAAACTGCATTCCCACCCTTTTCTCTAACTCAGTGACCAGTGCAGGTGCAACCTTCAACATGATTGCCATTCTCAGAAGCCTAAGAAGGAAACTGCATGAGACACTGTCCTTTTGAGGTGGAATAATGCTCACAAGGCTCTCAATAATCATCCTTTGCTCCTTAGCTTGAATACTTGAAGTGTCATCTCTAGTTCCTGTCACAATCATATGAAGTCCACTTTTCCAGCTACCGCCACCGCTACTACTACTATTACTAATACTGCAATTGCTTGCTTCATCACCAGGGATTGCAGTGTCACTAATCAAACCAGGTAGCCACTTAGTTGCATAATGCATTATTGCCGCACCAATCAATTCAAATCTCATGCCCTTTACCTTAATGGCAGTGATGACTCTCACAAAGTGATCAATCCTAAGGATTGAGGCATCCTCAAACCACCAATCAGGAGGAACTTGCTGGTTCCTACTTGGGCTTGAGTCCTTCATATCATTCCATTTTGGGCTAGAAATTTTTGCTGTTCTCCCAGTGTAGGACCACCTTATCCCTTTGGGATTGGCACAAGCTTTCCAAGCTATAGACTCGCTGCATCTGCGAACAATTTGAAGGTTTTCTGCCCATGGTGAGAGCTTCTCACAGCTTTTCAACACTACTATGGAGTCTCTCCATGAAGACAAAACAACATAGCTGAGAAATGCTTCTGCCTTGAATATAAGATTCCCTTCCTCTAGGTCTTCTGTCATTTCAAGATACTCAGCAGCGCATCTTAGTCCTGAGATGTTGCCTGCTGTTAAATCAACAGCAATTCCATAGCAGAACTTGGCTGCAAGCTCAAAAGCCTCTGCCCCACCAGGGATATCATCCATAACTATCTTATTCAAATCTAGGTGGTGTGATTCATATATGATTCTACTCAGCTTTCCACTTCGAGATACCAAAGGATACTTTCACAGCAAAAGGGGAGAAAAAGACACAAAATTCAACAGCACAAATGAATATTTTGTGATCTCTTGATATAAAACAAAGGAAATCATGAAATTCTAACTTTGGGAGAGAAAAACAAGATAGCAGCTACCTTGTGCAAGTGGAAGCTAGCTTCTCCAATTTGAACTAGAAAGTCACTTGGAATATCAGTAGCAACATACCTGCATGGAGAGAGACAAGATTTTAAAGCAGTTTACATGCTCTACAACTCAAGCTTGTTCAACTCAAAAGTGGGTAAATTAATAGTACAAAATTTTGGGTGTCCTAAAATTTTTCTTCTCACTAGAATTAGCAAAGTAAATTGGTGGTTGTGACATCTTGAAAGGGTACGAATTATGCTTTAGCATACCAAGAGCGGCCTCTTTGCACAAATCCTTCTGTCTTGACTCCATGGCTACTTGAAGTGATAAGTCCACCCCCATATGTGTGTCCTGCCGCTGACTCGCTCTCAGATTCCCACATGCTTGAAAACCAGATTCACAGAACACAGTGGTCTAGATTTTTCTTAGGACAGTGCCTCTAACTGAGAGTCACAAAGAGAAAAAGAGCAGAGTGAAAGGGGGAGGGAGCCACATGGGATGGTTGGAAACTTGGAATTATTAGTTATGTTAAAATTGTCGGTTTCTTCACATAAAATCTGAAGGACCTCTTACAGGCTGTGCTGAAATGGGCATAATCAGTTTTATTGTGAAAGTTTCTGTTCATCAAAGTTTCTGTTTCTTCCAGCTTTTGGATTTTTGGGTACTCTCTGAGTCAATGTTTAAAGACAGCCAGTTTGAGTTTCTTTATGCCTCACCAGTGTGACCACTGACCATACATGTCTCTTCCTTTTCAGATCAGATTCTTATTATTTTGGGCTACTGAATTTGATACATCCTAACATCATTCCTTTGACGATGAAAAATGCTCTTCAGTAACAGGATTTGGGCTTTACGATATAGCCAATTGATTACTAATGATCCCACCATTTGGCTTTTCTATGTTTAATCAGAGCCAAGGTAAAAAGAGAAACCACTAAGTTTGCTTAAACAAATAAATATTCTTTTCCCCTATTAAACGAGAATAAATTTTAAAAAGTAAAAGTGAAAGAAAAACATGTGGCGGTGAACATGGAAGCCAAATAACTATGATTTGTGGCTATATGTTTTGTCTTAGTGATACCAACATGGACACTTGGCGTTTTCACAAAGCTTGAGCTATGTAATAGCTGTTTGGTATAGTTTCGAACTGAAAATGAATGATTGGGGTAATATAAGTGCACTGTAGGATGTAGATGATCTTGTGTGAAAAAAATGTAGTTGATGTGTAACTCAATCTGTATATTTGGAACATGAAGTGAAACTAAATATTTGTAAGTGATTTAATAATATACATTTTGTGTTTGATTTAATTTATAAAATTGATTTTTAAGATGAAAATTAATTTATCTCTTTGATCATACAATTAGTTAAAGAGATAATAAGATGCATAATGCAAGAAAATGAGCATACATGTGGATTTTAAGAAATGTGTGAGGATACTGTCAAAAAAAAAATATGAACCGAAGAAGTTACAGCTTTTAATTAACTTTTTATGTTACGTACTCTTGTACGTGTATGAGAGAAAAAGCAAAAGTTGCGGTTACTGAACGAAACTTTAGAAGACCTACATATTGCGGTTAACTTGTTTCATCTCTCTACTTTATTACACTCTTTTAATAAATTAAATTAACATTTAATTTTATTTAAATTTGAAGATAATAATATAACATTAATATTTTAAAGATAGTAGGATTTGTTATGATTTGAAACAAGTTATGACTTAATTTAAATTTAAACATAAATAACATACTTATAACATCAATAATTTAAATTTGAAAAAAATAAAATATTAAAAATCAATCACACTCTCATACATTATATATTGGTATGACTACGTAAAGACAAAAGAGAATGTATAAAAATGAATTAATTGAAAAGTGAAACTCAAATTTATAATATAGGCTATATATTTTCCCTCTTTTTTTTGTTTTTTTTCTTAATTTTATTTTTAAAAAATATATTATATTATGGGACTAGATTTTTTCGTTGCTGAACATAACAAACGGTTGAGATTCATCCCAAGTCCCACATCTGTAAAATGAAGGAACATTGACTAGTTTATAAGGGTGTCCACCATTTCATATAGTATGAGGCCTTTTGGGAAGGAACCCAAAAATAAAACCGTGCGGGCCTAGCCCAAAGCGGACAATATCATACTATGGTGGAACAACAGGTGGACTATCGGGCCTAACAAGTGGTATCAAAGCTCTAGGTTACGTAATTTGTGTGTCGTATTCGTACAAATTTGATTCTCTTGAGTTTGACTGATGAGGTTCTGCGAGAGGTAGGTGAAGATGATTTCACTTTGTGGAAATTGCCTAACAAGTGGTATCAAAGCTCTAGGTTACGTAATTTGTGTGTCGTATTCGTACAAATTTGATTCTCTTGAGTTTGACTGATGAGGTTCTGCGAGAGGTAGGTGAAGATGATTTCACTTTGTGGAAATTGAAGATGAAGGCTGATTCTCTTGAGTTTGACTGATACACACAGTAATTCACTTTCAAAGTCAAAGAAAGTGAGATGTTACACCTGCAAAGAGGTGGGGCACATAAGGAAGAATTGTCCACAACTGAAGAAAGATAGAAATACTACTGGTTTTGCTGATACATGGGTCATGGATACCGGAGCTTCTTATCACATGACTTTTAACAAGAAGTTGTTCAATTCATTTAAAGAATGGAATGGTAGTGTAAAGTTAGGTGATGATGAAGAGCTTGGAGTAAAAGGTAGTGGCGCTGTACAGATAAAAATGTATGATGGCATGGTCAGAACGTTTGATGCTTGGTATGTTCCTGGCTTACGGAAGAACCTGATTTCTATTGGTACCTTAGATAAACAAGGGTACAATTTTTCAGGAAATGATGGACAGATTACAGTTTCTAAAGGTGCTCTGGTTGTTATGAAAGGAAAGTTACAACATGGAATTTATGTTATGCTTGGCAATTCCTTTCGGGGAATGGTGCCTTGTGTCGAAAGTCTTCCTGATATTGTGGTGTTCAGGCGGCGTGTCCCGTAGAGTTAAGGTGGTACAAGATGGTGGCGGATTATCGCTTGAGGGGAGGAGGTCACGAGACATGTGGTCCTTGGTCTGAGGGGAGGTTTGTTGGGATTCATCCCAAGTCCCACATCTGTAAAATGAAGGAACATTGGCTAGTTTATAAGGGTGTCCACCATTCCATATAGTATGAGGCCTTTTGGGAAGGAGCCCAAAAACAAAACCGTGCGGGCCTAGCCCAAAGCGGACAATATCATATTATGGTAGAGTAACAGGTGGACTATCGGGCCTAACACAAACCTTAAATTTGTGAAGTCAAAAAAGGATAATCAAAAATGGGTTTTCGTTGTTATATCAATAGATTCGAATATTGTCTTTCCGGAAAAGAAGCATATGAAATCATTAGGCAGTGCATTGTTTATGGTGTTTGTTGTATGAAAGTAAAATTTTGTGTGTATCGTACTAAATTTTTGGAGTTTCAGCATGAGCAGAGTAGTGTCAGTTTGTCTCTTTAGGGTGTACTTTACCTGTTTGTCACCACGAAATAGATTCCCCAAAATGCATGGTTTCATGTTTTGGATAATATTAATCATGCAATAAACTTTTATAATATACTTGATAATAAAATAAAGAAATAGAGAAACAGAGTTAAAAGTGTATTAAAATGAATGATATGATAAAAATAAATAGAGAAAATTGAATAATGAAAATGCGAAAATTTGAATAAAAATAGCATCACTCCTTTTTTTCCCCATGCAGAAATTAGATCCACTGTGATTAATAATTATCAGAAGGTACTTGTATGCTAGCAAAGTTTTATTACAAGTTTACTAGAAGGTACTTGTATGTTAGCTTAGTTACTAATTAAAAAATACAAGTATTGAACCATTTAAGTTAAAGAATGAATTATCAACCTATAAATTAATTAGCTGATGATTTAACTAATTATGATGTACGTAGTGGTTTGTTTTATATTTGGGTCAGATTTTGAAATAAATGAGGGAAAAAAAACAAAAGCGACCAATTGAGATATGGATGTCATTGTTGAAGTCACATCTGATTTTGTTGGGCCAAGGCATAGTGAAAACTTGCCCACATAATTAGATATGCATTGGTTGAATGATGATGCTGTAGATTGGTGATAATTTATTTATGGTTGGTGTGGTGTGGGTGAAAAATGAAAATCAAAATAGTTGAAAGAGAAAGCGTTTTTGGATTGCATGGTGTGACTTGTGCCGCGTAGCCGCCGTAGCCGTGACTCCAATTAATTCTTATAAAATTATTTTGGTTTTTAAAACATATGTTTATTTGGATTAAAATAACTGAAATAATTTTATGAAAATTAAAAAATAAGAAACCTAAATTATAGAGATTAAAAAGATATTCAAGACTAATAATAAAATAGCTAGTGAAAATATAATGAGAGTTGATATAACTACCTTAATGACCTCACATTAGCACGAATAGTGAAGGCAAAAATCTTCACTTTTAACAACGTAAGAAAAATCCTACGGTACCTATGATGTCCATGCAAGGTTAATAGGTAATAGTAGTCATACCAGGAAAAAATCTTTCCTCTCGGGTTGTAAAGGAAGGAAAGGCATGTTATCTTCATAATTATAGGATCGAATTCTACATTTGAAGTAACTTTAGATTGATATTCCTGTTTGGTGAATCATCATTCCTGTACTTTGCATAATGACTGAATAGAAGTAACTTAGGATTAATATTTTATTTTTTAACACTGAAAGTTCAGTTTGGTGCTTCATCATTCCTGTATGGTGTATAATGACTGAATGGGAGTAACTTATGATTAATATTTTGTTTTTTAATGCTGAAAGTTTACTTTGATTCTTTTGTTATTATACCATCCTAAAGTTTTTTATTTTTTTTTTTACAAAAAGTTTAGATAAAAGTAAAACAATATTTCATGCAAGGCCATAATCAACTGGTTAGTGAAATTACAAATTGTCTACCTTATCTTCAATGCAAGTCTACTTGGAATGATATAAAACACACAAAAAAATTGTATTCCATCTGAAAACTTAACTAATAGAAATAAAAAAAAAGACTTAACCAGTTATGTCAAAGACTATTATACCATCCTAAGTAAAACACTCAAAGCATGTTTCTTTAAAATAAAAATAAAAAAGTTCAGGCGATAAGATGACAGGAAAAGTTGGAAAGGGTTAAATTTAACTACGACTACAATATCCGGGGGGAAAAGGGGGAATAATTGAAGGTTCTACAACATCAACGATGGTGCTAGCCAAGAGCAAGGTAAAAATGAAAAATTAGAAGGAATTTGCAAATCAACAAAGTAGTGGAAAACTTCCATTGTCACAACAGATTTATTATTTCGGGAAGAATTAGCAAATTGCAAATGAAATATATATAATTCCCTTCTGAAGGTTGCAAAATTGATATCAATTCTACATACTCTACATTGGATTCATACTCAGAGAACGACTAGTTAATCATCTCCCGGACTCAGGTTCTTCTCGATGAGAATCATATTCAAGTTGTTGGCTATTTCCACTAAACCAATGTCCCTAAAAGCAACCATAATCTTCTCACATGCAAGCATATCAAAATCTGTGGTAGTTGATTGCTTCCATTGATCAATAACTTCACTCGCTTCTTTCGTATGACCATGCATCAGATAGGAAGAAATGATGCAGATGTAATTCCTACTAATCATTTTCTGTTTGGTCATTCTCAAGGAATTCCATATCTGATCAAGTTTATCCTTACTTCCCAGCCCACCATAAAGAATGATTAAGAAGTCATAAGTTATCCATTGCCTTTGGGTGATCCTTTTCTCAGTCTCAACAAGTGTGTTGGAACTTGCATTATCAAGATGACCTACACTAATATATATATTGGCCAGGTTCAAATATCTTATCCAACTTTCATTAGAACCAGCACCATGACTCATTTCATCAAGAATCCTCCTAACATCATCAATATTAAGAATAGCAGCACAGGAACTTATCCATAGATTGTAAGTAAAGATATCAGGGGAAACCTTTTGTTGTTTCAATTCTTCAACAACTGATGGGACCTTTTCAAACTGCCCCACTGACATGTAAAGAGTCATCATTTCATTGTAAGTAAGGGCATCAAAGGAGAGGTTTGAATCTTTTATCCTTTGATAAAGTTCCTCAGCCTTTTCAGTCAATTTCGCTCCTGCATAAGAATGGAGAAGGGCTGTGTAAGTTTCAATAGTCTTTGTAGCAAGAGGTAGACCTTCAAAGTAGCGCTCTGCGGCATCAATGCCAAAAACTTTGGTCATCAAATCTATGCGGACTGCATAATCAGAGTCTGACAACTCGTATTCCTCATGGCTAACCATCCATTCTGATATCTACAATCACCAATAATCACAAATTGCAAAGCCATAGATCCATCAGAAAAAGAGTTGTATTTGTAATAAAGTATTCCAAGTTGGATACAATCTTGTCACTAAAAGAAAAAATAAATAAAACTGTGATATGACTCTGGAGCCATTGGAAGTGTTTGAAATTGATTGAGACTTGTAGTTTGTTGGAGCAAACACTAATATATGAAACTACACAGACTCAGAAAAAGCAGTCAGAACAAGTAATACCCAAATAATTTTAATTCAAATATATTCACTTCAGAAAACTTCTGTTGTGTTGTTATTGCCTCATTTACCAAAGGCCATAGTACTGAACAACATCAAAGGACCCTCGTTCTAGCAATTATAGGCACCATAGAAATAAGTAAACTCAACTACCTTGAGATGTTTCTTTCTTCTACTGAACCTTGCAAAAACTAATATTAATAGTGCAAAGTTAAAAGGGTGTCAATGTAATGTATTTCCAACAATATAAAAGACACGGATATCGGGTGAATTTCTAAGAAATCACATGGGGTGTCAAATAATTTGTGCTTAATAATAGTTAATAACCACCAGAAGTGGAAATTCAGTAACATGCTCTGATTTGTTAAAACAGAAAAAGATCCAAAAGCTTGCATGATCTGCTAGGTGGCCTTCTACAGATTTTTTCTTCTACTTAATCTTAACCATTTGTGAAATTACCCCAAATTCATCATCACATAACTATAATAATTTTAATGGAAATATAGTATGAGAAAGAAAAAGGTGAAACCTCCAAAGCGTGTTTATAACGCTGAGATCTTCGAAGCTCTTTGGATATATCCCGAAGCTGAGAGAGCGTAATAGGATTCCCTTCGATGACCCATTTGTGAAGAACGTTGGTGGCGCTTCGCTTTGGGAGCCTTAGCCTCAAGATTCTGCTCCTTAGGTCATCACCTTCCGCACTCTCTTCCACAAATTCACTACTCACAGCACCCGAAGACCCAAATCTCGTTCTGTTGAGGAGACAGGGTAAAGCTCTATTTCTGCATGATGACGTTTTGCGAGATCAACTATGGCTACCCAAAAATTCAAATTTGATTGGTAGCAGAGAAAGCATGGAACTTGATTGTGTTGGGGATTAGAAAGGAGAATCATCAAAATTGAAATTTTGCGTTGTATTTTTGTCGGCAATCAAAGGGAGAATATGAATTGAAGAGTGTGCTTACCGTCTGAGAGAGAGGAAGAGTGAGCGATGCGCCATTGGGCATTGGCGGCGTTTCTCACTTGCAGTTGCTCCCTTCACCTTCTCAGTACTGACTCTGTCATTTCATACAGCTTCAACCGTAACAATTGACAAATAACAAGTTAACAATAACTAGTTCTGTATCAGAAATAATATCTTCAATTTGCAGGAATTTATTTATTTATTTATTATTATTATTATTACCATTATTATTATTTTAAAATACTAGAAATTCATATTTGTTTCGTAAAATATACACTGTACTCTTTTTTAATCATGTGACTGTACAAGAATATCCACATGTATTTTGAGTTTTTATTTATAAATGCAAATTAGGAATATGATTTTGATGTAAGTATTCAATCATTAAGTAAGTATTTAGCTAAATATTAATTATGAAAAGAATTGTATTTGTGAAAATTTCAAAAAAAAAATTATTAAAGTTTATTTCTTTAATATAAACTAACCCATATATTAATTTATTATATCTTGAACCCTAATTTTATCTTAACCCAATGCTTAATATAATAGTAAAACATATTATCTATTCATTTGTTTGATTTTTTTTGTTTTAAATATCCCCTTAGCTTAGGTGTCATTTATTTTAAGGTATGTTATTACATTTTTATACACCGAAATATATATATATATATATATATATATATATATATATATATATACTTATATATATACACACATTATATTTTCAAAAATTACATTCCTAAGAATAGCGTAACTATGAATATTCTTCGTGCATAATTTTAAAAATAAAGTTTGTTAGATTTTTAATATTTTTCAAAATTCAAATAGCACAAGCAAAGTTAGAGTGAAATGAAAAGTATAGTTAGATTTGAAAATAACTACTAGAATATTTTTATCGGAATACAACCCTCATCATGGGAGGATTTTTAGGGAAGAAAAATTGGAGAGAAAAAAATACTTGTTCATAAATTAAAATTATTTTATACATAAATTAAAAATAAATAAATAAATAATATAAAAATATAAATTAATTTATGTATAAATTGGTTTTAAATTTGAAAATTTTATTTTATTTTACTTTTTATTTTTTTCTCCTAAAAATACTTCTTATAAAGTTTAATCGGACAGGAGGATGAGAGCATCCAATAATTGTGTAATTTCCCACATATAACGGATATTTTAGTCTTTAATATAAAACAGCAGGTAATTGATAGTCTCAACTCTCAACGGTCGCATAGAAAATGTCCCAAACCTCTGTATTGCTTAACCTAAAACCACCAATAAAACTTAATAATAAATCGAAAATTGCTCAACATTTTTAATCTTTGATGATAATTTGAGCTTATCAGAAACAAAAATATCCATAAGTCGTTAATTTATATCGTAAAATTCTCTGTTTTGAAGGCAAGCGTGAAAAAAGAAATTGGTTAATAACAGTAAGACATTGCATGGAAGCTGAAGCCGCTAAAGCGCAGTAAGAGGAACAGATGACGGAAAGAGAGGAAGAGCAATACCTTTCAATCAATCTGCCCTTTTCTCTTTTCTCGTTTACAGGGCAAGGATATAGAATTCTAGTTTCTAGACTCCAAGCTAATCAAGTATAAAGCCTTACCGATAAGGACACAAGCTTTTTGTCATAATTATTCAACAATTTTTTTTTTGTAAAAAATAAATAAATTAAGAACAGCGTGTATCTTCCATTTACTCAATGGCAAATTTAGAAACCATCACTTTATCATTGAGGCCCCTTTCCGCTTCTGTTCTCATGTTTCATAGGGGTGAACATGAAATTCCCTGAAAATAGTGCTTCTTTATCTGCCAATTCAATAAAACAAGAAATTAAAAAATGAAAACAATATTTCCATTAGATCTGCTAGAACTCAGTCATTAACATATCTTCCAAAGTCATGTATTCTACTTGTAAAACAACTAACATGCATGGAGTATCTGAGTTCAAAATAACTTTTCGTGTTTCTTTGGGAAGTCAGAACATAATGCAAATATTTAATGCTTGGTGGAAATTCTACATGATTTTAAACTAGATAATCAGAGACCCCAGCGAAATAACGGTGCATGTTAAAATGATCCAGTTTTCCAGTTAAAAGAGGGATTCCAGTCCGAAAGATCGTAGTATAGAAGAAAGTTCAGAAACAAACAGATAAGAAGCATATGGCTATCAATTACAGTAAAACTCAAAATATTCAAATGAGACCCTTGCGGTTTGATCGGGTGCTCTTCAGCTCACTTTACCACAAAGTATGAAGCAGCACGCATTGGCTCATCATTTTTCATCCAGTTCATGATCAATGATATAATACATATACAAACAGTTCTTACAGACAAGAATAAAACAAACTGTATTTACCTGTTAAAGTCATGCAACTTACTTCCCGGCGAGCATACCTGGCCATTGCCTATACAAAAATTTAGTTCAGTATGAATGTGCGTGTACTTGATATAAATGAGGAAAATAAAGAAGCATTGTGAAAACAACAGAAAGCATCGAGCATTTAGGTAAGATACGAAAAGCAAAGGAAACAAAGAGAAAAAATAAATAAATAAAAGATGATGACCTGGAGTTCAAAATGCTTAAAAAGTTACTTTCAAAACAATTATAGACAAAGTTGTAAATTGGCAATCAATAAATTCAGGAAAGAAAGCCCCTAACTCAGTCTATCTACTTCATGAAAATTGATCATTACCCTCCCCTGGTTTGGCAAAGAGACTCCAATATAACTGTAATATGTCAAAATATTGATCAATCACAAAAGGGTGAATTCTTGAAAAGTCAAGTCATGCCAAAATATTAAGTTATTAACCCAGAGTGGTGGCAACTGGTGTCTGGTAATGACAGCAGGTTAAGAAGTAACTTCACTGGTGAAGGGTAAATGGTTAGAATTAATAAGTTGTATGACTTAATTTACTAGTTGCCCCTGGGTCCAACATCTTGGCTCAGTTTGAATTATCAGGGAATACCATGCCCAAAAGCCTAAATTAGAGAGGTCAAACAAAATATTTTCCACAGATAATAATAAAAATCTTACATCATATAAACATACCTGCGCTGATTGAAATGCAGCAGCATCTGGTGCTGAAGAACCATCTTCAGAGAATATATTCCTGAAATCCCAAAAAAAGAAAAGAAAAACAGATGAGAAAAAGATAAACTACAAATATAAGGAAGTAGGTGGTAGGACTGAGTCTTCACTGATTAAATATCCAAACTGAGAAAAGCAGAGAAGGAAATGATCTAATGTTTCCTACTTTCAGCAGGAGCTGGATTCAGATTAGTACGTACCTCCATATAACATTAGAGAAATCACCCGGTTTAGCTTCAGGAAGTATAGCAGTATCATAAGCAACAACGTTCCCATAAAAAATTTTCTCAAGCTCTTTCATCCACTTAGTCAGTAGAAGGTTAACCTGCCATTTCAAATTGAATGATCACAATTCACCAATATAGAGGCTAGTCCTGAAACTGCTTTGCAAAATTTGCAAAAATGGAATTTATGGCAAAATATTTTTAAAACTATTAATAGATAGCAATGCCAAAGTATAGATAATCACTTAATTGTTTCAACAAGGAAAGATAATGGAAAATTTTCATGATTTACATTGTTGGTGAAAATATATCTACTAAGAAATGACTACTTACTCCAGCTTTAGACACTCTTAGCTCCACATCATGATTGTAAATCTCATAAAGGTACTGCCCAAATTCAACACCTTCTTTTCCCTCTTGCTTCAAGCGACGCAAACATAACCACATATGAAGTACAAGTAAAGAGAATGTTGTTTTGAATGTTTTCTCCAAGTTAAACACTGCAAGCGGAAAGAAGAAATTTAGAATGTTACAACATCTAACACTAGTTTGACTTGACAAGTACTAACATAAATCAAACTCCTTCCATGCCATGATTACTTTATTCTAAGTGCAAACAGTTAATTTGTGGAAACGTATATCTAATCACTAAGTACACACTGGCATGGACAAAGTGAAACTTTTCCAATCAAGCAAAAAACAGATGCCTTTCCTTAAATGGTAAGAACTTTAAAAGCATAAAAATAAAAATAAAAAATAAAAAAATAAAAAGTGTCAACAGGAGAAAATATCATCTTTATAAATCAATCAAAAAATGGTCACAAAAATATAGTTTTTAGCTCAATTAAATTTTCTTCCATCAGAAAATATACTCTCTAAAGAAAATATAGAACAAAAAGAAAGAAACATTACCGACCAAAGTGCTACAAACATAGACACTCAGACAACATAGCTTTTAAATCTCTATATTTTCCGCAGGGAAACTAAAATAAACATGAGATAAAGAAAGAACATAAGGAAGTGAAGTAAAGAGTTTCATCCCATAAAACACATGGAGGATGAATTTATTTATCTCTAAAATTCCATGCACAAATGACAAATCCACAAAAACCTTGTATTCGTCTTCTACCAAGTACAAGCCAGCAAGAATTTAAAACAGTTGGTGGCGGTGGAACCTAGAGCTTCCAACAAATGGCAAACAAGAACAATATCAGAGAAAATGGCTAGGAGTTTCCAAACGACCAGGGAAGCATAACAAACATATGTCTAATTTTTACATTGTGAGAAAATCATTGGTTGTGTAAATTATACAACCCGAAACCAGTCTAGCAGACTGAATTGGTTGGACATAGGGACATAGGCACGCGTGTAATCCTTTATGTGTGCGCATAGATGCACGAGTCACAATACAACCATAGTTTATAATTTTATATTTGCTATAAGTAGAACGAACCTTCATAAATAGGAGGTTTATCGACTTGTGAAATGATTCTTCGGTAGACAACATTAGCCCCTCGAATTGACTTGCTCTGCTTGCTATAAAACATCATGAGTTTGAGCATGAAACGCTTGATGCCCTGATAATCAGGTTCTTCAACTCTGAGGGGCGAGTCACGGGGCAGGGCAAGCGAACAGGGCTTAGACCAAAACATTTTGTCTAGGTTAACCTACCAAGTAGAGATTTTCAGTTAGCAACACCGAATCAAGACTATTTCCTTTCCATTCTACTTTCGCGTAGTTCAAGCAACGGTTGAAGAGCGTAAATAAAAGGGTGAAGTTTACGTACCACTGGGGGTTGAGGCTTGTCCTCTATCGTTGGCGCGGGTGCAACACCGGCGTAGGTTTGGCGCGTGCCGTTCTTCGCGAAATTCAAATGGCTCTGCGATCCGAATTTGGAGATTGGAGTAATTGCTCTGCTCCATCTTCGCAACATTCTGATTCCGAATCACAATCACTGGTTAATTGATTGTGTTGTGCACAACCTAGAGAACAGCACAGAGTGAAGAAGAACTGAGGAACTGTTAAAAATATATATATACAAATTGGGAAAAGAGCTTTCAAACTCAACACGGACCAACGGCAGCGGCGAAGGAAAACCAAAGTTTGATGGACTTGGTGTTAACCGGATCCCGGACTATGATGGAACATGTGTACTTGACCCACTGGCCTGTTATGAATTATGACATGTAAGGTTAGTTTTTTTAACTATAATTTAGGGAAAATTCTAACATTAAATAGTAAAAAATGTGGTACATGTATGAAACACTAGTTTTTATCATTGAATTTAATAATATAATAATAAATGATTTGGATTTATTATCGACAACTTGGAAGAAATTATTTTTGTATTTTGCATATTAGTCTCAAGTGAAGGCGGGGAAAATGGCGTTCTTAGCGCCGAAAACATGATACCAGGGACTCAACCTAGATTGGGCCTCCATGTCCTTAGCTCTTGATGTTGGAAATATGATAACAAGGACTAAAACCCATATTGACACTAGAATCTTAAAAGACTTGGATCCGATGACGACCTTGCGGAGGGAAATGTAGTAGTACTCTTTATAAGCAGAGTTGTTGGAGGAGGAGTTGTGGTGAAAAGACGTGTAGGTGAGGTTTTCTCTTTTGGTGTCGCCAGTGGAGGTGGTTTATAGAAGGATTTTGGTGCTTTTGCGTTGAGTCGTTGAAGTTGTGGGAGATTAAGCAGTAGGAGAATCTCCTGAGGGTCATTTACAAGGGGAGGGACTAGTTGTCGCAGTCGAAGCCAACGATGTGAGAGGGGTAGCAAACAGAGAAGATGGAACAACCGACGAGGAAATTGGGGCAGGGCTGGTTATCGCGGCCAAAGCTAGCGATATCGAAGGATTGACAAACAAAGAGGGTGGAGCCTGAACCCTATTTAATATAGGGACCATTTTGCAATTACAAACAAGTCACAAAACTCACTATTACCAATTAAAAATCACCCTCACCCATACACCATCAACCTAACTTCTTCACCTTAGAAGCGTTCATAATTTTGTCCCTTAATTTCTTATATTTGTAGTTCTCAATATCACGAAAAATTGTTATGTGCTCCTTAAAAAGCATTTATCTTGTCCAACATTACTCCCAATGTGATATCTAACTAACTATTTTTATATCGATAAAATTTTATGAAAAATTATAAAAGATTCAATAACTAGTAAAAATCACATAATTTTGATAATTTTAACAAATTTTATGTTGATAATAAATAATATATTAAAAAGGGTGTGTTAACATTTATCTTATTAAAAATGTTATGTATCTTTAATTAATTCTTCAATTTTATCTTAGTTTGACTATTCATTACTAAGCTTATGAAAACTTAGATGGATGAAGGATTTTTTAAGATGTCATAGACATGAATGGACAAGGTTTTTTTTTTTATCGTGACATCACTACTATTATTTATTTGAGGACGCACCTGTACAAGTTGCTAGCCCCATAGGAGACCACATGCACAACAATGTAATGGAGGTCATAGATAACGTTGAAAGGGATGGGATGAACCTAGTGGATGTTACTAGTAGAGTGGTAACTAATGACAATGTTTGAGGCGGTGTCGTCATTGTCAAAGTTGAGGAGTAAAGATTTTTTTTTTTATTGTTATCAATGGTGGTTTTTTTGTCACAGAGGACATGAGCCGTTGGATTTAGTTCATCGCTTTGATGTAATAATTCACCTTTTCGCGATAGTCGAAGAATCAAAGATTATCCTTAACTATTGCTCGTAGTCTCACCATGGTGGAGGCACCAATGTAAACTCTATCTAAGAGGTTGAATGTGAAGACAGAGATAGAAAGGATAGATGGGAAGCAGAAGAGTTTATAGTAGAAAATAGAAAGATCATGGTGACAAATTGAGTGACAGATATAATATAGAGAATGTACCATAAGGATGTGAATTTTATATTAATCTAAAGATTAAAATTGACGGACCACGGTAAACTATATGAAAGGGTTGATCACCCTATCCTTGGTCATAAAGTTATATAATTAACCTATTAATTGAATGTCATCGAATTTTGTAAATGAGTTAGCATATTTTTTTAACATTCATGTCTAAAGTCATGATTTTTCTTAATATTTACATAACTACTTATTATAATTCCTAATACTTTATATTTAGTCATTTTTTTTAAACTAAAAAAATAATCATTTCTAAACAAGTACTATTAAAAAAAGTAATTATGCTTCTTAAAAAAAAAATTATTTAAAAAAATAAATTTGGACAAATACATCAAAAAGTTAAAAGAAAAAAAAATATTTTATTTAAAAAAACGCATATTTTTCTTGTATATTTTCTTACTTTAAAGACTAACAAGAGAAAGAGTAATAGTTTCTTTTATTAATTTTGGTCAAAGGCTTGGTCTTTGGGTGGCATAGACACTTGAATTAACGAGGTTCAACCAGAGATAGGTTTTGGGTTGGGCTTATGCGTTTTTTTGTTGTTGGAAGTAATTGGTTAGGGCCATGAGTGGGCAAGGCAGCCCATATTTGGTAATTAAAACCCTGATTCACTTGCATCGCCTCCATTTCAATTCTAAAACCCTACCTCACTGAGTCACTCAGGCAGAGGCAGAGGCAGAGGCATGTCTCACTCAGAAACGAAGAAGAAGAAGCGCGGCGCCAATCCCGACGGCGAGGAGGCAAAGGAGGATGGCCTCATGATAAAGCCGCAGAGCTTCACTCCGCCGATCGACACCTCACAATGGCCGATCCTACTCAAAAACTACGACCGCCTCAACGTCCGCACCGGCCACTACACCCCCATCCCCTCCGGCTTCTCCCCCCTGAAGCGCCCCCTCCCGGAGTATCTCAAATACGGCGTCCTCAACCTCGACAAGCCCGCCAACCCCTCCTCCCACGAGGTCGTCGCCTGGATCAAGCGCCTCCTCCGCGTCGACAAGACCGGCCACAGCGGCACCCTCGACCCCAAAGTCACCGGAAACCTAATCGTCTGCATCGACCGCGCCACCCGCCTCGTCAAGTCCCAGCAAGGCGCCGGCAAAGAATACGTCTGCGTCGCCCGCCTCCACTCCGCCGTCCCCGACGTCTCCAAGGTCGCCCGCGCCCTCGAGACCCTCACCGGCGCCGTCTTCCAGCGCCCCCCCTTGATCTCCGCCGTTAAACGCCAGCTCCGCATTCGCACCATCTACGAGAGTAAGCTCCTTGAGTATGACCCTGATAGACACCTTGTTGTTTTCTGGATTTCGTGTGAGGCTGGTACCTATGTTAGAACCATGTGCGTCCACCTAGGGTTGCTCCTCGGTGTGGGGGGCCACATGCAGGAGCTTAGGAGGGTTCGCTCTGGGATCATGGGTGAGAAGGATAACATGGTGTCCATGCATGATGTCATGGATGCTCAGTGGGTTTATGATAATTATAGAGATGAGACTTATTTGAGGAGGGTTGTTATGCCTCTAGAGGTTCTCTTGACTAGCTACAAGAGGCTTGTTGTTAAGGATTCTGCTGTCAATGCTATTTGTTATGGTGCCAAGTTGATGATTCCTGGCTTGCTTAGGTTTGAGAATGATATTGATGTTGGGGAGGAGGTTGTGTTGATGACTACCAAGGGTGAGGCTATTGCTCTTGGCATTGCTGAGATGACTACTGCTGTTATGGCCACTTGTGATCATGGTGTTGTGGCTAAGATCAAGAGGGTGGTCATGGATAGGGATACTTATCCCAAGAAGTGGGGGTTGGGCCCCCGGGCTTCCATGAAGAAAAAGCTCATTAGTGAGGGGAAGCTTGATAAGCATGGGAAGCCAAACGAGAACACTCCCCAGGAGTGGGTTAGGAATTTGGTTTTGCCGGCTGGTACAGATAGTGTGTTTGCTGGCATGGCTGCTGCTCCTGAACCAGTGGGTGAGAATGTTAAGGAGGGAGATGGGGAGGGGAAGAAGAGAAAGAAGCATGAGAGTGAGGATAGCCCGGTTGTGGTTGCTGCTAAGAAGGTGAAAGTGGCGGAAGTGGAAGAGGTTGAGAAGCAGGAAACTGTGAAGGTGAAGAAGGTGGTGGGTGAAGAGGATGTGGAGGTTGAAGTTGAGAAGAAAGAGAAGAAGAAAAAGAAGAAGGATAAAGAGAACAAGGAAGTGGTGTCTTCGGATGAGGAGAAATCTGAGAAGAAGAAGAAGAAGCACAAGGATAAGACAGAAGATGGTTCACCCAATTTAGATAAGTCTGAGAAGAAAAAGAAGAAGAAGAAAGACAAGGAGGCTGCGGCTGCTGCTGAAATTTCCAACGGAAAGGAGGATGATAGCAATGCTGACAAGAGTGAAAAGAAGAAGCATAAGAAAAAGAAAAACAAAGATGCTGAGGAAGAATAAATGAAGGCATATTTTTGTGTTTTGGTTAAATAGACTCATTATGTAATGCCTATTTCTTGATCATTCAAAATTTATCGCTTTGTTTAGTGTGTTGTTGTCTTTTTAGAATTTTGGTAGTTTTTTCTCTTAATTTTCCCCCCAGCAAGTATGCTCTTCGGAAAACCTGTAGTATGCATAATCTTTTTGGCGTTTAATAGGTCTCTTACAATTGTTCCATTCATGTCTCTGGCCTATGTTATATCATTGCTTCATTGACATGTATCCGGCCTTTGTATTTGCATTGCTTCATTGTTCATCTGCTCAGATGCTTAGCTTTTCCATATACATATCTGGTATTTCAGAATAATCTTGCGGTATCTATTTCTGTTCCCATCTGGAACAGGGAAGTGCGGATGAACAATTTCCGGTTATTTGATAAAAATCGACTGTTCTTTGTGTTTACTTAAAGAGCCTTCAGGAATTGGCTGGTTGCAATTTGTCTACAAATCACTCTGCCCAGATCTGAAGCTCCAAGAGAACGCATCGAGTTGGATTTATCCAAAATAAATTCAGTTGGTTCACTTTTGGCTTTGATCTTGTCAAATTCGTGTGCTATATCTTAAACAATTTACTGATGGAAGGATTAGAATCAGAAGTTACTAGTGTTCGTATGGGTAGAAATGACTTGAATCATTAAATGTAGTTAGAATGTGAGACCATAAATTTGCTTTAGAACGAATGTCATGCGGTATGAAATTAATTTTGGTAGTTTTTCAAACGGACCCTTAATTGTGAGATGTGAAATTCCTATTCAGCACCGTTATTGTAATGAATTGCTTCTGGAACTATGCTTCTAAAATCCTGTAGTATGCATAATCTTTTTGGCGTTTAAATAGATCTCTTGCAATTGCTCCATTCATGTCTCCGGCCGGTGTTATAGTATTGATTCATTAACATGTCTAATAGATCTCATACAGTTGCTCCATTCAAGTTTCCGGCCCCTGTTAGAGCATTGCTTCATTGACAAGTCTCGGGCCCTTCTCTTTTGCATTGTTCACTTGTGTTTGTCTGCTCAGATGCGTAGCTTTTCGGCATACATTCTGAGACGAACGTGTTTAGAATAATTTTGCGGTATCTTTGCCCTGTTTCCAGCTGGAACTTGGCAGTGTGGATGGGCATTTTTGATCATCTATTAAAATCTCCGCTGTTATGTTGTTACTCAAAGCACCTTTAGGAATTGGTTGATTGTAATTTGTCTACAAATCACTCTGCCCAGATCTGATGCAGCAAGTGAATGAATCGAGTTGGATTTATCGCAAAATAAATTCAGTTAGTTCACTTTTGTCCATGTTCTAGTCAATTTCGTTTGCCGAATCAAACAATTTTCTGATGGAAGGATTAGAATCAGAATTCAGAAGTTACTTAATGTCCATATTGGAAACGATTTGAATCATTACATGTATTTAGAATGTGAAACCATAAATTTTGCACTATAACGAATGTCATGCGGTATGAAATTAATTTTGGTAGTTTTTCAAACAGACTCTTAATTGTGAGAAGTGAAGTTCCTATTCAGCACCATTATTGTAATGAACTGGCTGTAATATTCAACCTCCTGCGGATTAGAGGTGTTACGTGTTTTTTGGGTAGACAATTATTGCGCTGATTTCTTGGCTAAAATGCGAGAAAGATTAGAGGATTCTTTGGTCGTTCTTCACCATCCTCCTGCGGATTTGTGCTCGTTATTAGAGGATGCTTTAAGTGTCTCCTTTTTGCGGTTGCACTAGTTTTTCATTGCTGTCTTTTCCCTTTCTTTTCTCTTGTAGAAAAAAGGGCCGAATCTTTTCGTAATGTATTTCCTTATTCCGTAAAACTGTTATCATGTGCAAAACCACTTCACCTATAATTCTATGAATCGTGGTGTATCATTCCCAAACTTTTCATCCTTTTATAACAAATTTGGGGTTGGGTTCCATTGTTTTGCTATATTTTTTTTCCCTATTTATCTGCATACACTGCAATAATCACTTCTAAACAAGGAAAAGACATACTTTATTGGCTCTAGGAAATCACAATTTCATGTGAAGACATCGTATATGGAAATATCTGAGCAAAACTCAACAATATTTATTTGCAACTTATTGTTTTGCTATTATATACTTGAGCATCACATAAGCTGCTTATGCAGAAATTAAATTTTGAAGCTCTCACCTTGTAGAGAGCTACATATACATCTTAGTTGGCAAGTTAGCATAAGGTAGAAGAACAACATTACTAAAAGCTTGACAGAGAAGCGTTTGGCTTCTTCTGACTGCGGCCGTACCAGGACAAAAGGTTTTTCCCGTTGTAGGACTGTGACCTTTTCATTGAACTAGGAACACCCTGCAGATATCTTGTTAACCTAAAAGAAGCGTTACCTTTGGAAGTAGTCGCCAAATCATTTCCAGTAACCCCCTTTGAAGCACTGGGATCATCCATGGCCCTCGGCACTCTATTTGAGTTGCCATTAGATTCTTCTGATAGAACCTTTGCAAGAGCAAAATTGATATTTGCAACAGAATAAGAATCCAGAGAAACAGATCTTCTAGGACGAATGCTTGCCACCCCTTCAACTTGGCTCTCAGTTTCACACACCCTCACTCCATCTTCATCTTCATCTCCTAATTGGCCTTCTTCCTCTGCCCTATTATTCAATAAATCAGAATCCGGAGCACTATTTTCCAAAACTTGGGCATGGGAATTTCCCAAGGAACTTGACTCAACAAAACTAGACTCCATCCTAGCAGCTGCAAGGTCATTAACAATGGGAGCCCGGCACATGGGACAATTGGTATGAGACCTAAGCCAGGTATCAATACAAGGCAAATGAAAAGCATGATGACATTTTGGCAAAAGTCTGAGGTTTTCATCCTCTTGAAACTCACTCAAGCAAACAACACACTCCGTTCCCTCAATCAAGCCCTCGCCTTTCTTATACTTACAAACTGTGATGGCATTGATAATTGATTGCTGAAGGCCAAGGGTGCGAATATACCAGATGGGGTGGTCCACCATAGGACCACCATGCTCTTGATCAACAAAATCATCATCAGGGGTGTCCTGATTTTGGTGCCTTAATGATATCCTCCTCCTTGAGGTAAACCTGGTATAGATGGCACGGCAACAAACAACAAAGAAAGCAGCAGTCAGAAGAGCGAGGGCGAGGAACAAATAGGTGGAGACTCTGTGGTAGGTTCCTTGATCTGAGACATCAACATCTGAGTTGAAAGAAGGAAGTGGTGGTGGTTGCAGCGGAGGGAAATAATTAAAAGGGTATTGGGGCGGTTTGGTTAGGCAGATCTTGAGGCAAAGTGTGCAATCTGGTGAACAAGGCTCAGAAGCCTTCACATGGCAAATTGACGCACAGATTTCGGGAATCAACCTTCTGTGATGCAGCCCCATTTCAGAGAAGCGACCTCAAATCAACGTCGCAATTCAGAGTGTGTAATTGTTGAAGGTAGATGATCATGACGTGAGGTCTCAAACTTTGACTTCAAAGGATACATCAAAATTTTGTTTTTAAAGATGTTCACGTCCTACTGGTAGTGGTTGGATGTATTAAATAATCAATTTTTTTTTTAAAGCTATTATGACTCCATATATAAGTAATTCATTAAAGGGGCAGGCATGATCATATAGCTTAAAAATATAACTATTATAAAAGGAAATATATTTAGTGGATTTTTAGATACTACATTTTAGAAAATAAAGTATAATTAAATTAAATTTATGTATAATATTTTAAATTAATTATAATATTTATCGTTAATTTTTAATCAATAAATATTATTATATTTTATTCAATGAATTTTAAAAAGTCAAATCCATATTCTGTATAAAATTTTATCTTCATAACTATTTTTTCGTAATTTTTCTTTAAAATTTTATACCATAAAATATCTACACTTTCAATTAATTACACTCTAACGTTTTTCATTTTCCTTATTTTCATAAATAAGAGTAGGGGATTCAAACATATTTATTATATATAATTAAAATTTATGATAAATTATATGTATGCATATATAAATAAATGTATATATAAATTATATTTAAAATTTATATAAATAAATATTTTTAAAATATATAAATTATTTTTTAAATTTATAATAAAATAATATTTTAACAGGTACACAAACATGCTTATCATATATAATTAAAATTTATAATAAATTAAATATAAATAAGTATTATATTTGAATATATAAATTATATGTAAAATTTGTATAAACATTAAATAGATACTTTTAAATATATAAATAATATTTTAAATTTATGATAAATAATTTATATTATAATATAAAATTATTTTATTTATTGATAATTTATTTAAAATAATAATATTTTATTAAAAATAATTATAATAAATAATAATCAAATTATATAAGAAATTAAAAAAAATTCTTACAAATCTCCTGATTGGAAAACAAAAATATACTTAAAAACACTCTTATGTATGATAAATATTCATGTTTAATATATAAGAGTTGATAATTTATATTATATTTTATTTATATGTAATTTATTTTAAAATATTAATATTTAATTTAAAATAATTCTGACAAATTAAAGTTAAATTAGATAATAAAAAAAGTTGAAAAAATTATAAATTTTTTATAAAAAAACTTAAAATAACAATTCATATCTAATATATAACAATCATATTTGTAGATTTTTTTCGCTCATTTAATTTTGTGATAGTAATTTATTTAATAAAATTGATTACATTAAATATTAGGGTGACGCGTGGCATATCGTGTTTGAAGGCGCACCACTCGTGGATTGGAAAAATTTAACTTTCAAAAAAATCGATTGCCTTTTTTTTAATCTAAAAAAATCAATTGCTTTATAAATACAACTTATATAGAAACTAAGCCTATATGTGATGGAAATTATTAATAGGAATAAGGGTGAATTAGAGTGAATATCTTTTATAAAAAAAAATATCAATGTTTAGCGGAAGATTTTTAACAAAAATTGTGTAAAATTATAAGTAAGTCTCACATTATTTTTTATACTCTCTTTATTAAGGAAATTCTTGTGAAATTTTAAAACTGTGAAAAATTGCAACATGAAAAAATATAATAATTTAAATTATAATACAAAGCGAAGGTAAAATAATAATTATAAATATCAATTTTATTTTATTTTTCAACTAATTTTATTATACTAAACAACTATAAGTTTTATCCTGTTTCACACTATTTTTTATATTTATTTTCTATCAAATTAATTTTTATCTATTCTCTCTTATTCCCTTCTATTCCTCTCCTCCTAAAACAAAGCACAAAAGTCATATTAATAATACATGTTAATTTATTAAACAATTTTACATTATCATTTAATTATAAAGTTGTTGACTGATTATAAACTTATTAAATTTTAAAATAGATACCTTAAATTGTAAAAAAAATCTTAAAAGTCACATTAATAATACATGTATATATATGTATATATATATTTATATATATATATATATATATATATATGAGGATTGCTAATATACTCTTACCTATTTTTTTAGTTTGAGTATGTTAGCAACTTACACCAAAATTTAGGACAAGAAAATCACTCATTTTTTTATTTAGTTAATTTGTATAAAAGATATTATAATAATTTAATTTAAATAAAATAAAATATTTTCTCTCTCTTATTAACTTTATTCTCTAATTCATTTATCTCTCCTATTAAATTTCTTCTCCAACTCATTTCTCTCTCTTATTAAATTCTTTCTCTAACTCATTTATCTATCTTCTATTAAATTCCTTCTTTAAATTTCTCTCATCTCTCATAATGTTTCCCCTCTCTCTGAATAAATAAAAAATTAATTAATAAAAAAAAGGAAATGAGTTGGAGAATGAAATTAATAAGAGAGAGAAAATATTTTTTTAAATTAAATTAAATTACTATAATATTCTTTATACAAATTAATCTAATCAAAATAAATGAGCGATTTTCTTGTTCTAAAATTTTGATGTAAATTGCTAACATACTCCAACTAAAAAATAGGTGAGAGTATATTAGCAAAACCCATATATATATATAAACGGCCCGTTCTCCATCCAGAACGGTCCGTACTCCTTCCGGAATGGCCCATTCTCCATCCAGAACGGCCCGTGCTCCCAACAGAACTGTCCGTCCTCCCACCAGAACGGCCCGTTCTCCCTCCAGAACGGTCCGTTCTCAACTACGATTTTCAGTTCAATTTAATAGCTTGGAACGGCCCGTTCCAGATTGGGAACGGCCCGTTCTGGGCTACTAAATTAGCCACATTTTTTTTTTCTACGTTAAAATACTATTAAAATGATAGAAATCCTTTTACATTCATGTCTTCATAACAAATAAATGTAATTTTATTAGTTGAATATATAAATGTAGTCCTCTAAAATGATTTTTGTGGGAAAAAATATCATAAACAACAACTGATATAAAGGTTATTTCAATTTAATTAATGATACCGAATTTTAAGCATACATTCAACACTGAATTTGAATTCGAAGTATATAATCAACTCGATTTATATATAATTATATATATTAATTATTCTATACAAAAACATTTTTAAATATTTTTTTGACAGAGAATTTTTTTTTTTAATTTTATATATTTATTTACTTATCAATTAAATTTTAATATTTTTAAAATCAATGATAAATAAATAATAAATAATATTTTATGTCATAATATTAATTATTTATTTTAAATTTAAATACACATATTAAAATATTAGTTTTTTTTAGGTGATTAAAATATTAGTTATTTACTTAAATACTAGGAAAAAAATGATCACTTCACTGGTAATAATTATATTTGGTTGGAAGAAGAAAAAAATATTATGGTGACTCTGTTTTGTGGTTTTTAGTTGACAGTTGGATTTCATTTTCATGCGTGGCAAGTGGTGTGAGTTGAGTTGTGTTGGGCTTTCTTTTTCCATCCAAATTCAAACCTAATTTATATAAATTAGTGACATCTCACATCCTTAGTTGTTGAAAACTATGTTTTGGAGTATAGACAACCAATATGTTAGTATTTGTATCATATACAATTATAAACCACACATTTGGGACTATAAATGAGGCCAAGTGGTTTGTTCATTTTCAAATCAACTTTTAGTGGAAATTACAATCTTATTCCGTAAATCACCATTGACAAGAGTAACTATTTTATTAACTAAATTATTGGTCGGTACAAATTTTATTCAAATCATATATATGAATTTATCCTTAATTAATTAACCATATATTTCCTTTTAATGATTGTTTCTAACTTTCTTTTACTCCTTCTTAATTTCAAGAAGAAATTTAAAATACGTCATACTACTATGAGAAGCAAAAGGGAAATGAGTACATATAGTCAATTTAGTCTGTGAAGTCTCTAAAATTTAAAAATAAAAAAAAAGGTAATAATATTAATTCATTTTTATCATTTCATTTAAAAGCCTAAAATAGAATTTTTTTTTAGTTCGTGTAATTATAGAATATAAACATTAATTATTGATATTATATTAATGCAGATTTTCTCAATTTATGATAAATATGTAATAAAAGATACTTTTATGATTTATTAAAAATAAATTTACTTTTCATTACTATTTATCTTATAAACATAAAAAAAATGATTTTTTTTAAAGTGTTATCTCTATTTTTATTTACAATATTTAATTTAGAATAATTATTTATATTTTATAAAAGACTCAGTCCATATTGGTTCTTGTATTAATCATTTTAAACTAAAATACTCTTAATTAAAATATTTTCTATTAATTTAGTAAAATACATGAATTATATACTCTTTAAACTCTAATTGATTGACAGAGAACAATATCAATTAGGAGAAAATTAGTATAGAACATGTACTCTACTTGATAAATAGAAGAAAAAAAAGTAATTAGGAGAAAAAATAGTATAAAGATAATCTTAAAAAAATATATATGAAAGTAGTGTATGTGACAATTAAATATTTGAATCTTATATATAAGAATAAATATAATATTAAATAAATAAATAAATAAATGAAGATATTGTGCACTTTTCTTTACTAATTATCTTAAAAAATATAAATGAACAATGAGAAATAATTTATTAAAGATGTCATTAATTGTAAATATATACTTTCATTACTAATTACTAATTATCTTATAAATATAAATATATGTGTGTAGTTTTTATTTCTTTGTTTAATTACTATCTTTAAAAGTGTTGTTATTTTATTTGTCTTATCAATGACTGTTATTTTATTTTATTTTATTTTACATCAATAAAAAAATAATAAATATATAATAAAAAAAGTGTATATTTATTTTAGGTACTTCTCCCAAGATGTTTCTTTTTTAATGTTTAATGGATCCACATAAATTAATATACCTAAATAATAAAATAAATATAAAATTATAACATATTTAGTTTGATTTATTGTACAAATTTTTTACATAATAAAGTAGGAAGTTAAAGTAATAGCAGTTCTTTCAATATAATTTGTTGCACAAATAATTTCAAATTACATATAATAAAATAAATCAAATGTATAACATATTTGTTTCATAATAAATCACATATTGTTTACATGATAAAACTTATGTGAGTTGTTTAAATTTATCATTAAAAAAATATAAAATATAAATAAAAGGCATGCCAATGGACCAACCCACCCTAACCTGCCATTTGGCTTGATGAGTTGGGTAAAACAGGTTGACATCTAACTCAACCTACATTTTTTTATGAACCAATAAGATAGTTTTAAGAGTTGAGAACTATTTCATCATTCATAAAATAAAATTATTCTCAGTATTAATTTTTATAAAGAAAGTATAACACAAAAATTTTCCTAAAACATATAATTAGGAGTATAAATGAAAAAAAAAATATTACATTAAAATTTAAAATAATATTGATTTTGATACTTAATTTTCTTCTTATTACATGTCGTTTATTACAAAAAGAAAGGAATAGTAATTAATTAATAAAAAAGTTAAAATATATGTCTAACTAATTAGTAATTACAAATATTTATCTCTTCTAAAATGAGAAATATATTTTAGAAAATCAAATATATTCATAATTATTGATTAGAAAAGATAAAAAAAAAATTATGATAAAATTAAATTTATGTCAACTAAAATTTAAAAATAATTATAAAATTAATCATTATTTTTTTAATAATAATTATTATTACACTTTATTTTTTAAAATAAAATATACTAAACTTAAGGTAAGCCAAATTCTAATTACAAATAGTGTGATGGTCAACCATCGAAGAACTACTGATAGGCTAAAACATGCAGATAATAATAAAAACTAGGAGGCCCGTTAGTAGCAGTTTTTAGCCTAGCTAGAGTATGAGTGTTACGCTTGGGCTTTTGATGGGCCTCACTGGTGGTTGGATTGGGCCTGGGGTATCTGGGCGCCTAACAATTTGCGTACTTGGTTCCGTAAATAATTTGTTCTTAAAGAAATGCTAGCACACTTTCTTCAAAATTTTATCTAATTAATTAAATTTATTTAATGTCATCTATTGTTTACTAATAATTTTTTTTGGTAGGCTGAAACTGAAAATGGAGAACTTCAATGTCAAATTGAAATTTTTCATATATTAATAAAGGATATTGTTCTTAAGTTAGAACAAGTAATTATTTCAATTTAATTATGTTATCATTTTAATTGTTTTCAATTTCATTTTCTGAACCTAAATCAAATAATTACCGTATTATTTTTCATTTTGACACTTAAATTAACAACATAATTTATGTACCAGCTAGTATGGAGAGCTAGTATTTCACCTGACGATACAAGTAATTTTTTAGCTAGTATTCTTTATATAAATTTGATTAATTATTAAGCTTATTTCTTTTCATTATAGAGAAATTATACTATTCTTTTTTTTGAATTAGGATCTACTTAACTATCATGTTAATTAACACATAAAAAACACTACTTGGGTTGAGATTTATTTTGTGTGTGAAAAATATCTTTAATACCATATTATTTTTTAAAAAAATATAGAGTAGTACATCTTTAATTAATAATCTATAAAATAAATAATGTCTGTTTTATTTATCGGTAATAGTTCTGTAGGAAAGAAATGAATGGTCTATTCTGAACTCAATTTTATATTAAACTATTCCAGATTTTGACGCACCAACAAAAGGTTCATATTTACTTGTTTAAATTTAAAATATTTAATGATACTGGCTTGTCCCAAAAAACACTTTTTGCCATGTTTCATGAGATATTCTTGTTTTTTTTTTATATTATATATTTCTATATAAATTTCAGACTATAGGAATACCAGAATAAGTTGAGTGCATTTTGCTTCACGTGTTTTTGTGTATATTATTTTTTAATTAGTATGTATTAATAATTACATTTTTTTAATCATTATGATTAATTTAGTGGTGAGAATTAGAATAATATATAGATAATTTTAGGATAACTTTAGTATCGTATAAGAGTAATGAATAAAAAAAAACTACACTTTTATATTTTAATAATTACTTTTGAAAATAAATATTAAATAAACATGTCTCATATTTCAACGGTTGTAAACTAATATTATACAAATCACTCATGCATCAATGATCTTCCATTGTTAATTCAGAATCATTATTTAGATCATCGTTAATTTATATTTTAATAATTATTTTTGAAAATAATTATTAAATAAACATGTCTCATATTTCTCATGACCACTGGAAAAGGTTGGAATAATGGAAGCACAAGACATAAGTTTGATCTACATTGCATCTTTATAATTTTTTGTATTTTTGTCAAAAAAAAATATTTCAATGATATAAAATAGAATTTCATACATGAAATTATTTTTGTAATTTTTTATATTTTTATATAAAAATATATTTTTTAGTGATATTAAATAAAATTTCATACTTGAGTGTAACTCTCACTCTTAGTCTAGGTAAAATAGAGAAGTTTTGATTTTGACTATTGTAAAACTATTTCTTTATTTTCATCCTAAAAAATTAAAATTATTCTATTATTATATGATATTTGTTAATTGATTACGTGTTTAATGAAAGATAATGACCACCCCAAATGATATTCACTCATACTTGTCGTACTAGAATTTGGATCCTCATGTGATATTTTTGTCGTGAAATTTAAACTCTTAACTATAAATAAATGAAAGAAGATTTAAGAAAAGAAAAAAAAGTATAAGATTTTGTTGGTGGAGATTTCTAGCGGAGAAAATTTAAATAAAAATTCCTCATGAAAAGATTTATTTTCATGTATCATTTTTATATGTGAAATTTCTAAATTTTATAAGGACCAAAATTAAGCCAACTCATTTTATTAGACTTTTAAAAATATTTTTAATTCAATACAATGTATTCCTTCACGGGAAGTCAATAAAATGCTAATATTTATGCAATATTTTAAATATATTTTTATCTTATTAACTAAAATTTATCATAATTAAATATTTTTAATATAAATTATATTGATAATCTATAAAAAAAATAGTGAAATTTAATTTAGAAATAATGAAAATAATAAATTAAAATAGATATAAAGTGAAGATAGACACTATAAATTTTAAGTGTGTTATAATTGATTTTAAATTTGATATATATTTTTTTAAATAAACACATTAATTCTTTATATACTAACTAGTATTTTTGTTTATTATATATAACTAAAACTTAATTCTTTATATATATATTTTTGTTTGTTATATATAATTAAAATTTATAATAAATTATATGTATAAATAAATATTATGTTTGAATATATAAATTATATTTAAATTTTTTATAAATATATATTTTAAACATATAAATTATGTTTTAAGTTGATGATAAATAATTTATATTAGATTATTTTTTATTGATAAATTATATTTAAAATATTAAAATTTAACTAATAAATTATTATAATAAATAAAAATTAAATTAGATGAAAAGTTAAAAAAGTCACTAAAAATTTTCTTGTAAAAAAAAACTCTTAAAAATGATTTCAGACAGGATAATTTATGTTTAATATATAAATATTGATGATAATATATTAGATTTTAAATAAAACGTTTACATTGTCAAATTAAAATTATTAATTTTATTTTATAATTTAAAAAAATAATATTACTAGAAGTTATATCAATGAAGATTATTCTTTAGTTATCAACTTTAAAATATTATGTTGTCATATATATTAAAAAAAAAAAAGAGTAAGCATGTATAATTAACTCAAAGTTCAGTTTTGTTTCGTGATAGTGAAAATAACTTAACGCTAAATGTTTGTGACTTATCGATATCAACTTCATTCAAAATTTAATTATTTTAAAGTATAAAGTATCTTTCGGTAAAAGATAACACAAAGAATTTAACTTTATCTATTTAACGAAAAATTTAAATTCATACCTAAATTAAGACTAATAATAATCAAAAGGTGTAAATATTTTTTTAATTTTCACAAAGTTAGTCAGTTTTAATTTTAGTTTTTATAAAAAAAATTTATTTACTTTTAATCCCTCTAAAATTGAAATTTTTGTTAGAATTTCTATCTTTGTATCCAATCATTTTTAATTATTTTTTGTTTACTAAAAGATCAAGTGATCATTTTAGGTAGTATACCTATAACTGTTAATAATATTATATCAGTATTTGACACTTTTGAATATTTATATAAAATTTTAAAATAAATATTATTTATTTATTTTTAAATGATAGTTAAGGGTAAAAAAATATAGAAATTTTAACTTTAATAAGGATGCAAATAAAAAAATTACAATGATCAAAATTAAAATTTATTTATTTCACAATTGACTAAAACCAATGTTTATAAATTTTAGAAATATTAAAAAAAACTTATAAAAATTAAAATAAAAACTTATTTATTTTATAAAATCTTAAAAATACATTTAATTTGATAAAAAAAAGAATGTTTTGCATGAATGAAGGGGCAAAAGGAAGGTTAATTAGCTACTAAGCAGTTGCGTTGGTCAGTCCAAGTGTCCAACAAACGAAAAGGAGAAAAGGAAAAGGAAGTGTCCCACAGGAATCAGGATGTTTCATTCGTTAGTTGTTTGGGTTCTACCAAAAGACTTCCACTCCTCCAATCCAATCATGTCTGCTCTGTCATTAGCCATAGAGTATAACAAAATTTTCATTTCAACCAAAAGGAAAACTTTCACTATTTAAATAATGATCAAATTACTTGTTGCAGGATAAAAACACACACACACACTGTTTAATAATAAAAAACCTCACGCAAAAATGAAAACTTCAATTTATAATATAAATTTATTTTTGTTGATGAAAATTGTCCCAGTTAAATGCTTTGCAAGTTAAACTAAATTCAATTTTTTTAAACAAAGTTTCAGTTAAAATTATAATTGGTTGAGAGAAGATATCTTACTAAAAATTATCAGTTAATTTTTTAACAAAAACTAATCATAAATAAATAAATAAAAATATTAGGTAGTGTAAGACTTGATTTTTTAATTTATTTTAAATATAGAATATAAGTTTTTGTTTGAATTTTTTATTAAAACATTTATTATATTTTCGATAATATTTTATAAATTATGTTTAACTTATTAATTGTTTTTAAATTGAATTAAACAATACTATAATATATCATGCGTCATCTCATGATTCATTTAAATAAATATTATTATCTTTCAGTTATGGTTGTTGACAAAATCAATCGTATCACCTTATTTCTATTATTCATGGTGATGGTTATTTAAACTCATTTTAAATAAAATTAACTCTAAATCAAATAAATTTTAAAAAATTGTTTGATTTTTTTTGTGATGATATATTTTAAGTTGATCCAATTAAGGTCGGATTTTTTTAGTTTGAATCATTATATTATGATAGAAAAATAAATTGTTATAGTTAAGTTTTTATTTCTAATTATACTTCATTTTATATAAAAATAAAAAAATTATTTTAATACGAGATTAAAATATTCTTCATATGTAATATTGTGCAAAATTGTTAATAATTGTTGGTTTTGTTAATTTAAATATTGTGTTTAGTTACTTCTAGTTGTAAAACTCTAAGAATTCATGAATTATAATGAATTTTGTTATTCAGAAGTTATTCTAAGTATGTAGAGATTAAAATTGATCAGTTAGAAGGTGTATAAGATTTTTTTAAGAAGCAAATTTCTTAAATTCATTTCTTAAGAACTTAGAGATAGTTAAGAGCGAGACACTCTGAAATATGTAAGTTTTCTTTCCTCTTCTACCGACTTCCTTGAGTGTTTAAGACTTTTCCCTTATCATGAATTGTGGAGTGATTTTGTGTATAGTTCTTGAAGAGTCTTACTCTTCTCCTCCTTCCTCTTTTTGGTTGATTTAAAGGCAAGAGAAACTTATTAAGTTGTTGTTCGAAATGTTGTTGTATACTTGAATTAACTTGTTGAATTTATTGAGTAAAATTTTATGTTGACCATATCAAATAACCAAAACTTAGTCACTATTAATAAAATAAAATAAAATAGTTTACTTAAAAAAAAGAATTTTTTAATGAGACATTTAATTTTATTTTTCATCATTTTATTTTTATTTAAGATATATGTTCGACACAAAGTTAAAATGAAACAAGATTAATCAACGCGTAAATTTTTCTTCATTTAATTTGTATTATAAAGTAATTTTAATTGAATTACACATATTAATATAACTAGTTATGTTATTAATTTTATTAGATTTATAAAACAAAATTATGATTTATCAATTTTACCATCCTCACTTGTGAATCTGTGATTAAGTTTTTATGAAACAGATGAATAAATTATTAATATTAATATTAATAAAAATGATAAAAGACAATCAAATAGATTATAAAGTAAGAGAAACAAACTCATATTATTACAATTTTTCTGATAAGAACGTAAAATAAGAATGAAAATTAATGTTTTAAAGAAATTGTAAAGTTTCTTAAAAAAATATCAATTATCTTTTTCCTATTCATAAAAAAATGCCAATTATTTTTAAATTATATTTTATAATAAAAAATAAAAGGAGTATTAATTTAAATCTTAAATACTAACACCGAAGCAACAAATTCAATAACTTTATATGAAATGAAATTTTTATTAATCCAACAAATAAACCACGTAATATTTCAATAATTCTCAAAATTAATAATAAAATTTTGACTTTTAGGTAAATTTATTTTTGATCTTTTACATTTAAAATTATTATTTTTAGTTTTTTTAATTTTTAAAAATCTTATTTTAGTTATTTATATTATTAATAACATATATCAAGTAATATATTAAGACAATTATACAGCATCAACTTGATTAAATATATTATTTTTATTGAAAGAAATATTAGTAGATAATTTTTATATGACGTTATTTGATAATTTTTTTATAAAATTTAAATATAAAAAAAATATTTTTTAAAATTAATGAAAATGAAAAACTTTTTTAATTTAATAGATTAAAAATAAATTAATAATTAAAAATAGATTTAATTATAAAATTTTACTTATATTTTAACGTACTAAATGGAAATATTCAATTCGATCCTCGTCTCGCGTTCTTTCGTATGGTAAAAAATAAATAAATATTTTATTACAAAACAAATTGAAAGCAATGACCACATTGTTGCTACCACTACATTTTGCACTTTTTATTTAATCTTCCATAATAGAGTGAAACTATCTCGTCTCTTTCAACATTCAGTTTTTCATTCTCTAACTTTGTTCGTTAAAATCTTCGATCATAGAACAAAAAGGATTCACAATCATAATCACAAGTCTTCTGAAAATAACAAGAAATGACGAAATCTTATTAATACAAGACATGACTTTCATTTCACAAACAGAAGATAGTAGTAATTTACGAGTACGATTACGAATTCAATGTAAAAATAACAACTGAAGCGTCTTATACTAACTCTATGAAGAAAAAAAAAATAACTATAACAAACTCATAAATAATGAGATAATAAATTTTCTATGTATCAGCCGGTGCGACTACTTCACGCGATCAACACGGCGGCGACAAGTCCAACTACGACGGATCCGGCGGCGGCGAATCCATTCGAGACGGCGGCACTCTTGGTCGGTGCGGGAGCCTCCGACGGAGTTTCAGAGATAGACGACGGAGAGACGGAAGGCGACGGCGAGACTGGAGAAGGAGACGGCGGAGAGCTCACAGCGGAGGCTGGCGACGGAGTGACGGCCGGTGGAGACTTCGACGGAGCAGGAGCAGGAGCAGCAGCAGCCTGAGGTGACGCCGCCGGAGAATCTGCGACGGCGGAGAAGACAAACATCGCCACGAGTATCAGAACGAGCATGTAAGAGCTAGCCATTCTCGGAGGTTGAAACGACGGTGAAAGTGGTTGAAACGCAGCGTGTGATTATGATTTTACGAGTGTGTGAAAAATGAAGGAAGAGACAGTGAGAATTTATAGGAAGAGGAGTGTCATGTTGTGGAAAGATCAGAGGGTGGAGATCGCTCTCATTCTTTGTGACGCTCGCGTGGGGGTAATGATGAGTCGAGTCCATAGAAACGCACTTTTGATTGAATCGAAACCGTACACGTGGAACCACAATTTGAGATAAGAGGGACCACTACCGTTGATGAAATCTGTGCCGTAAATCGTAATTGTGACGGTCAAGAAATAGGAAAGTGTGATATTTGTGGGGATCCACAACAGGAACGAGAAGAAACTCTAAACTTGGCTTTTTTATTTTATTTTTTTGTAAAAAATTTAATTATTTTTAGAATTTTGAGAAATACTTATATAATTTTCTAATTATATTCACGCATATAGTAGAATTATCAAGGAGATAAATTAATAGTTTTGATTCACATGCAGCATTTATCTTCATTTATAGTGAAGTATTAATAATATTTATTTGTAGCATTTGTGTTGAAAAAAAAAAATTATTTCATGAAAAAATCAAATAATTTGACTAAAAAATCTTAGCTATACAATCTCTGATTCATTTTTTAATATTTTCTTTATCATTTATTAAAAAATTATTAAATTTTGTGAATGCTTCATATTTAATGATTTTCACTTATATTTTATTTTTAATTAATTTTTAACAATAATATAATATTAAAAAAATGTGTTCATAATATTTTACCACCTTGATGTCATATGTATAATAATAAAAAATAATATATATTTTATGAAGCAATAAATAAATATATTTTAGTCTGAATATGTATATAAACTAAATATTTATTATTTTGCATATAAAAAGATTAAAAAATTGAAATTTAAGAATGGAGAGAGTATTATTTTGTTGAAAGGGATTGTTGATTGACGCGTTAATTACGGAAAATGTAAAGCCGCGTTTTTTTATTAAGGAAGGAATTGGAGTGTCACAGTTACATACATCTTTCTCTTTTTTACCGTTCTTATTTTTGGGTGTTATGATTATGGAAAATCCAAAAAGGAAGATAGAGATGAGAGTGAGAAGATTGAGGAAGATTTGATTCATCTTCATTGTGACCATTATATTCATTGTTCATCAAATGATCAAAAGATCCTGTCCACCCCGTGACAAATTCTAGTTTCACGATTTCTGTTTATTTGTTGTAGTTCATTGTATTTATGTTCTGCTCTATAATGGTAACTTATTTGTTTTTCTCCCACTCATCCCATCTTTTTTAAGGAAGGAATATCTCCATTTTAATTATAAAATAATTCCAGCATCCGAAAATGTCATTAGATTTATCATAAAGATGCAACATCATTATTTATTTATTTCACCAACCTTGAAAGTGATTAATTTAGTTTTGCAGGAAAATTTGATAATTGAAATTTTTTTTTAGCGAGTTTCTCTTTTTATCACATTATACGGTACTTAAATATGGAATTTGGTTGAGAAGATGAAGTCTATTTTTATTTGGACTAGTGATATATCGGTAGATATACTTTTAATGGGGTGGAATGAGATAGAGATAAGAACAAGAAGAAAAAAAAACAGACATGATAAAAAAAAATTAAAGAAAATTGAGTGAATATATTTCTTCATATTTGTATTTTTATATGTGTTTTTTGACTTCTAACCTTTGTAATATATTGAAATTAAAATTTACTTAGTATTATGACTGTTTTTTTGTTGAACTTTTTTTTTAGAGGATTTGTTGCTGAATTTATGACTGATTCTTTTGATACTATGTTATTTAGCTGGAAAAATGCATATATCGTTAGAAAACATTGCACGATTTTATTATTAAGTGTCACCTTAATAGTTATTTTCAAAAATATTAAATAATTAGTAAAACTTATTTGATAAATCAAAACGCGTTGAATTTTTTTATATTATTTTTTATTAAAAAAATTAGATTAGAGTAAGATACAATGTCATACAAGATCAATAATTAAGAAATTATCTAGAAATATCTCATTAAAGATTAATTTAATTAATAAATATTTAAAATACAAATATATATATATATATATATATATTTTTTTTTTTTGCTTTTAGTGTATTAAATAATGCATTTGAAATCGTTTAAGAAATATTTAGTTGTTGGTATAATATGAAAATAAAAAGGATGTGTGCAAAAAATGACAAGTGTTAATTAAATATTTTTATCAAAGGATATGTTTTCTCTGGTTCTTTATATAAAAATAAATAAACAAATTACCAAAATTAAAAGTCAGATAATTAATTTTTTATTAATTGTTTAATAAAATTAAATTTTATTCTAGGAACACTTGTTAAACTAATTGATTTAAATAATTAACACCGAACCTAATTTAAAAAATATCGAGCCCATGAATTCTCTAATGCCTATCCAGCAACGTATTTTTTCATGCAAAAATCTTAGCCTTTATCACATTCTTTCTCTTTTTTAACTAGAGTTAAATTATTATTCAATGGTCTAAATTTTGCTAAAGAAGTACTTTATCAAAGAGAATTTAAATATGAATAAAGAATGTAATGATTTAGTAAATCTCTACACTTATTATGAATATTGGCAACAAATAAAAATTAAAACATACATAAATTATCAAGATAGATTAGCATACAAAAATAACTAATTATACATGTATGAAGTAGAATGTAGTGAATATAAAGCTTACAAAATATCCTGTACATAAACTATATACATCATAATCTCAAAACGTATACATGTATACCTTATAGATTGTCAATGAAGTCTACACAAGAGGTAACCTCACCTGGAAGAATAGTATGCAACAAGTCACTTTCAATGTATACATGTATACCTTATAGATTGTCAATGAAGTCTACACAAGAGGTAACCTCACCTGGAAGAATAGTATGCAACAGGTCACTTCCAATGTCACACGCACACACACGCACACACACGCACACACATATTTATATTAATAACTAATGTGTTAGCACACAAGTCAATTAAAGAGATCTATTATAATAAAAATAAGCATTTTAAGTGATTTGACCTTACAAAACCATGATATTAGACTTATCTCAGCCAAGTCAAGTGTAGTACAACATTAGATCTCAAAGAGAATTTAGTATAGATAATTTACTTTGATTTCTCAAATTTTGCCACTTAAACTATAAAATATGATACTATGTTAAGATAGAATAATTTAGATATGAGTCTACCACAATATTAGTTTGCAACACTAAACTACCTCATATACCAATTATAGCCATAACAATTTCAACCATCAGAAAAAGAAGGATGAACTTATGAAATAAAATAACATTCCACAATATGAAAAAGTACAACTAAAGAATATATCAGCACACACACACATCAGAAAAAGAAAAATTATTCAATACACCATTTTATTAATTCAATTTGTCAAATATTCATAAAAAAAAATTTTGATATAAAATATAAATTATAAAATGAAGTAATTTACTTATTCTAAAAATAAAATCAAAACAAAATTATATATATATATATATATATATATATATTAGGTTTAAATGTGTTTAAACTACCTCAAATTAGGTCGATTTTCATATTACTATTTTTTAAATTTTATTTGTTGTTTAAATTACCTGACTAATATTTTTTTTTTCAAATTAGTACCTGACGTTAGTTTTCTCTGTTAAATGATGATGTGGCAAACGGACTGCCATGTCATCGCCCAACGTTGTATGCCATGTCAGCACACAATGACCACCTCATTTTCCACGTAAATTGTCACGTCAGATTTGAAATTTTTTTAAAAAATTAGTTTCGCATATATGTTGGAAATTTACGAACTCAGAAACCCATACTCTCATTCATTTTCAACCTCATGTTTGAAAATTGTTCCTTTTTTATTTTAAAAATATTGAAGTTGTAATTCGTTTTGATTTTCGTTTTCATTCTCCTTTTTCGTGAAGCTGCTCCGTTTTTGTGTTCCTTCAATTTGGAAACGCGCATTGTAAGTGGTTGTTTGTTCCTTAGGTTAGAAGTTTGAAGCATCGTTCTTCGATGACCATTTGTGGAGGTGAGATTTTGTAGCCATAAATAGAGGTAATTGTTGTCATTGTTAAAGCACTGTCAAAGTTGTTCTGGACGAAGCCCCTTGCCATTCTCCGTCTGTGTTGAAGGTAAGTGATTGGTTATGTTATTAGGGTTTACAATTTGATAACCTTTAATTATTTTGTTGCTAAGGTTTTTTTGACTTAAAGATTTGGTTTCAATTTAAAACTTTATCACGGGATCGTTTTGAGTTAGACCTCGTGATGTATTATGTTGGAGGCAGCGAGTCAGTGCATGTGAAGAATATGGATATGGATAGGTGGTCCTATTTTGAAGCTGTGGGAATTGCAAAAGAAGACTTGGCATATGGAGAACATTCTGTTAGGCTGTGGTGGAAATTTGGTCATTCTGATTTCAAAGAGATTAATTGTGATAATGTTGCATTAGACATGACAAACTTTGCAATTACTAACAATGTGGAAGTGAAAATATTTGCAGTTTGTGATGGTGGCAATGAAGGTGTTGTTGGGGACAATTTCTGTAACAGTGATGATAACTCTGTGAGGGATGTTCGGTTGGATGATTTAGAGGAAGAGAGGGCTGCTGGATTAGATGATGAATTTGATATAGAAGTTCCTCAATTTGGTCGAGTCAAACGTACTCAGACCCCTCTTTCAGTTTCTTAACCCTTCACCCACGAGAGAGTTCTTCTTCTTTTAGGGTTTTTTCAATTTGTTCTTAGACTTCTCTTTCAGTTTCTTATTAAGTCTCAAACGTGGAGAATGAGGTGGCTATTGTGTGTTGACATGCATACAAGCGATGACGTGATAGTCCGTTTGCCATGTGATCATTTAATAGAGGAAACTATTAATTTGAAAAAAAAATATTAATCAGGTAATTTAAACAATTTAAAAAAAAATAATAATAATCTGAAAATCGACCTAATTCGAGGTAATTTAAACATATTTAAACCTAAAAATGATTATAAACATAAACATCAAATATGAACCTTTTCTTCTTCTAAATAGATAAATATTAGAAAATTAATTACATTTTTATCTCAATAATTTTAAAATTCTACTTTTTAGTTCTTATAATAATTAAAAAAACTTATTTTAATTCTTATAATTACATAAATTTCTCTTTTAATCTTTATAATTGTATAAATTTTATTTTTTAATTTCTATAATTACATAAATTTCGTTTTCTAGTTCTTAAAAATATATAATAAAACTAAATAACAAAAATAGTATATATAAAAATTAAAATGAAATTTTTTTATTTAAAAAAATAGTATATATAATATTAAAATCAATATTATAATATCACACGTAAATTCAATTAATTTATATCTAATTTACTTTTTGGGGGTCTCCTTAATGTGAAGTGACATGTCCATATATATGTACGTTAAAGTTAGGCCGTCAGCCAGCCAGCGAATCAAAAGTGCAAAAATAGTCTGTTGGAATCTTTTGACTGAGAAATGGTATTACTTTTTTTTTCCTGCTCTGGTCATTTCGCATCTCTTTACTAACGGTTCACTTTATTCAACTCTAAAGTCTGCCAGACCAAACGAATAACCCAAATCCACTTCCCAAATCATCGTCTCATTCCAAAGCCCAACACACTATTGTGTTACAAAAATAATCTGTAATGAAAGCTGTAACTTAAATTTTTAAAAATAAAATAAATTGTTTTGTAAAATTATATTATTCAATTAGAATAACAGTTTTACTTAATTTCCTTATTTGAAATTGTTTAAATCAATTACAATTAAATTCCTCGAATAACCAAACGTTTCTATATGAGAATGGATGAATTATTTTAATTAATTTTTTTTATCATTTTGGATTAAATTGAACGATGGAAAAATTAAAATATGTAATAATTGGTGATTGAAACAAGAATATGTAAAGTGTATAACTGCTTCAATAATAAGAATAAGAATATAAATAAAATATACAAAATAATGAAATCAATGAATCCTCAATGACCCTAGAACAACCCCAAAAAATAAATAATGTAGTTCATGACTCGGTATTTATGAAAAAATAAAGATAACTGAATAGAGTCGGATCTAGAAGAGCATGGCCGCAGCGATGACGAGGACCATGGCGGATCCGGTAACTCTGTTCAAAACGGCACCGTTGGAAGCTGGTTCTGGTGCTCCAGCTGGAGGACCAGAGATGGAAGAAGGAGTGACGCTGGGAACATCACCACTTGGGGCCTCAGAAGGAGTGGTTGGTGGAGATGGAGGAGAGGCTCCGGTGGTAGGTGAAACCGCTGGTGACTCAGATGACGGCGACACGGCGGTGGGAGGTGGAGACACGGCGGAGGGAGTCGGAGACAATGCCCTCCTCGGCGGAGTAGCCACCGGCGACAACGCAGGAGACGAAGCTGGAGATTGAGCCATGGTGGAGCTCAATAGCAATGCCGCAACCAACATAAGAACAAAGGTGCGAGCCATTCTTGAAGGAGTGAGGAAAGTTGATAGCGAAAAAGCAAAGAGAGTGTTTGTTTGATCTAGATTTCTGAGATAATAAGAATAGGTTTTGTGTTTGGTTATGTTGTTGGAGAGTGAAAAAGGGTATTTATAGAGTTGAGAGGGTAACCGCGTGAAGAGGGAAGACGCGGTCGGATAATGGGCCTGGGCCGAGTGGTTTCCATGTTGAAAGGGTAAAGTGAATCTGACGCGGTTACCTCGCACAGCTGGAACGTACGCGTGTTGATCAAAATCTATGTTACCGTTGGATATGGGAATCATCATGACAACGGTCGAAAACGGAAACTAATATTTGACTAATTGACTAATTAAACGTCGTGTCGTATTGTTCTGAAAGAACTAGCCGTTGCACGGAACCATCAAGGAATAACAAATTCCGAATTGTTCACCTACTCACTTTGTATTGGCACAGATGACAGGCCCAATAAATTATAAGCGCGTTAATCCCTCTAATTTAGGCAAATTAATTATTAATTAATATATACACATTACAGTCTGGCTTATTATTAAAATTTTATTGCCGCATTTATTAAATAAATAAATAAAATTCCATGCTTCGTCATTTCAATTCACAGCTTACGAACAGCTAGCAGACTCACAAAATACTCGTTTGTTTCAGTTCTCTAAATAAATTTTCTAAAAGTTAAACAACATATTTACAAAATTTTACTGATTATTTAAGTTTTTTGAAAGAAAATTAATTATTTTACTATTTTTCTTTTAAAATGAAATTAATTGTTCTAAACACACACATAGGAAAGATCAAACGAATAAAAAAGGAGATAACATGCACAATGTGATAGGTTTGAATCTTATGGATACCATTATAATCATTTTTATTTATAAAAAAACAAATAGGTTCGAATTTATAATAAATTTGTATTTATTTGTAACTGAATATAAAAAATCAACGTACTAAGAAATTCAATTTGGTGTTCTGCTGATGTACTTAATGCTCAGATTTTTTTATATTTGATATCTCAATACTAATATGTATTATTATAATTTATTTACTGATAAAAAATATTATTTATTTATTTAAATTTTAATTAGATACTATTTTTTTATCTATAGATATGGTCTATTGAGATATAATTAAAATTTTATTAACTTAAAAATTATTTAAAAATTATATTTAGGATGATTTCTATTACTAAACAGTTTAAAATTGCTTAGACTAATATTGTGTCAAAATTAATTAAACCATATTTTAAAGCTAATATTTTTCATTTCAAAGGCCAATTAAAAAAGTTTTGTATATCCACATTTTTTTTTGTCTATTAATATAATTCATGCAATTTTTTAAAGATAACAATAAAAAATTAATCTATATTGGTGAGACGTTTGCTAACGAAACAGTATCCACATACTTAAACTTACATGCTTTTTTTTTTTTTGAGGGGAAAACTTACATGCTTTTTCATTGTAAATTTAATGATTTGAATAGGAGAATATCCCTGTGTTAAAAGCTCTACTATTTTATTGTAGATGCATTCCTATAAATTAGAAGCATTAATATATTTTAATAAAATTAATTTAACAAAAATTAAAAACAATACTATTTATTAATGATTTTTCCTGCAAAAATTAATAACAATACACTATAGAATATTAACTACTAAATATAACTTGTCATATGTAATTAAAAATATTAAAAAAAATTAAATTATTTGATGATAATATTATTTATTTATTATTATTGGTATAGTAGTATCTATGTATTTTTTTTATACCAATCTATTTCTACTTATACAACCAAAAATAAATTTCTTTTACTTTTTATAATACTATATGTTTTAAATGTTTTATTATTTAAATTATGTTACATGCTGTTTAATTATTATTATGTTATATTTATTGTTATTTAAGAATTCTAGGAATCAATGAATCTTTGAGAGTTAAATTGCTTTGGAGTTGCATTTAGTAGAGGTTAAGTTAGCCAAGAAAACTAGAGAGAAATTAGTGAGATAAACTTTAGAGCTAAGAGAGTTTGTTTATTCTTTTGACTTCGTAAATGCCTCTAAATCCTTCCATGTAACAGAATTAGTGTGGTTGAAGACTTGAAAGTTTGTAAGCTAAGAATCAAGATCAAGGTTTTCATATGGCAAACTCAGACAGCTCTTATTTTTTTGTTGTTTTTCCTTCTTTTTTTCATTTTTAAGCAATTTAAAGTAAGGGAAGCTTGTTGTTCGATCTTTTATGTTGTATATGTTGATTCATGCTTTGGTAAGCATTTAAGTTGGAACTAAATAGTATAATTTTGGGTGTTCTTATTCTTGGTGAAAGATGAAAGAATTGATAATCTTGTAATACATGATTGTTGCATGTTACATTTTCTTCAATTTATGAGCTAGTTGTATGATGTTAGTATGTGGTGAATTCTGAACGTGCTCTTGATCATGCATGTTTATATATATATATATATATATTCAAGAAAGAATTTTGTAATTTTATCTCAATATTATCATAGTAAGAAATGACTCATCTACCCACCCATATTTTTCCGCTTTATTTTTTCTTCTAAAGTATTTTTAAGGATCTTTGAATTAAATTATAAAAAACAATATTAATCAGAAATAAAGTCTACTTGACTTAAATCTACACAACTGCAATTTCTTGAATGGAAAACTAATCAAATTTAAATATTTTGATTTGTAACGAAAAGAAAGTCAAGAGTTGAAATTATTATATACAAACAAAGTGCAAGGTATAAAATGTATTTTGGATTTTAAAATAAATTTTATTTTATATCATATTATTGATCTATATTTTAAAATAAAAGATAAAAAGGACCCAGGCACCACCGGGATAGGACACTAGTTTCAAACAAAAACACTCTTTGAAACAACCAATGAGCCTATAACCTTTTGTATTCATCTGCAGCATGGAAATCAACTTCCTCATCTGCTGTGTATGTAGTAAAAAAAAATAGCAGGTTTGAAATCCAGTAACAGCACTAGAATCTTCAACCTTACTGGCAATGACATTTTCATTAATTACCATTAGAATTGTCATGAGTGCTCAATTGCCCGTTAAATTCCATCCCATATATGTGACCCATTTTCACACGTTTGGTCTCTAAATATCTCTTGTTCTCAGAAGTGATGAGAGTTAACAATGGGATCCTACTCGAAACTGTCAAACCATAACCTTTGAGTCCAACATATTTTGCTGGATTGTTTGTCATCAGCTTCATAGATCGAACGCCCAAGTCCCTCAACATCTGCAAGCGAAAGGAGACCATTTCAAATACAAAAAACATTACTATTAAGTCCCACAATTATACCAAGAGTTTGTCTGGATACAAGTTTAAAAGAGTTATCATAGTTTCTTTACTGAAAAAAAACTCGTTATTTTAAAATAGAAAAACTTTCAAAAACTCTCTTACTTTGGCATCCAAACCTACTCTAAATCAGTATCTATGAAAGAAAAGTCAAATACTGAGAGTATAACATATCAAATAATATCCAATATCAAGTACTCCCACTGGTTTTGAATATAATACCTGCGCGCCAATGCCATACTCCCTGGCGTCAACAGGCAATCCCAACTCCTCATTGGCTTCTACGGTATCCCGTCCATCATCTTGTAGGTTGTAAGCACGAAGCTTGTGGCCCAATCCAATGCCCCTTCCTTCGTGTCCACGGAGATATACCAGAACACCCCTACCAGCAGCCTCAATCTGCTGCATTGCCAGTGCAAGCTGATTTCCACAGTCACATCTAGCAGATCCAAATATGTCTCCTGTCAGACATTCTGAGTGTACCCTCACAAGAACATCTTGTCCATCTCCAATGTCGCCCTGTTAAATAATTAAATTAAATGGTTCAAAGTTAACGATTGAACCAACCAATCAAACTAAGAATGTTCACAAGTTTTGTAACATGTATTCTAGATGTAGCATGTGTTAGTTACATATTTCCACTATAAAGAGAATGTTCACAAGTTTTGTGACATGTATAACAACAAGCAATGCTCACCTTAACCATTGCAATATGCTCAATCCCGTCTAAAATTGACCTGTAACAGTAAGCTGTGAATGGTCCCCACATTGTAGGTATCCGTGCAGCAGAAGAGCGATCTACTAATTTATCTCTTTTTCTTCTGTATCTGTCATAACAGTAAATGTTAATCTCCTTGCTAATTGCTATACATGATAAAATAAGCAACAACTTACCCAAGTAGCAAAAACCATGAGAAAAAAATAATGCAGAAGCATAAAACAAGCACTTAGAATTTAACTTGACAAATGGAAGATTTTTCAAAATAAAAAAGGTTTCCATTTTCTTAATAATATAAAAATTTATATTCAGTGAAACGTTCACCAAATACTTCACAAAGCAACATTATGTTTGATTGGTAGTATCCTCAAACGACAAAAGTACCACAAAATCCAAGTTAGTTTAATTGTGTATTCAGGATTCAGGCTTATAAATTACTATATCAAATTCATTTAATATATTTAAGACAACTTAAACAGATACATTATAGTATCTGTAAAGAAGAATCTAAACATAAAAGACAACATATATATAAAAGAGATAATCACCTATACACTGTCAGTGTAAAATTTTTTTACACTGGTAACCAATTATATCTTTTAATTGTGCCATGTCACTATAAACACAATTACTTTTAATAGTGACATGACACAATTAAAAGATATAATTGGTTGTCAGTTACACTGACAGTGTATAGGTGATTAACTCTATATAAAATCTGCATACAATGAATTTTATTACAAAGTCCATGAATTGCAACTACATACCTTATTAAGTCAGCAATAGATACAATTTTCAAATTTTCACGCTCTGCAAACTGGCGAAGCTTTGGCAGTCTAGCCATGGAACCATCATCATCTACAATCTCACACAGAACTGCCGCTGGATCCAAGCCAGCAAGTACAGCAAGATCAACTGAAGCTTCTGTATGCCCAGCTCTCTTCAAGACACCACCTTCCCTGTATTTTAGTGGGAAAATATGGCCTGGCCGGTTGAAATCGCCTGGAGTAGAATCTCTAGATGCAAGGGCCAAGACTGTTGTTGCCCTGTCATGAGCTGATACCCCGGTGGTGGTATCATGTTTAGCATCCTACACGTACAAATTAAATTTATTGAAATGTATCAAACTGTTGGGAAACACAGGTCTATCTGAGTACATCAGACAATAACAAAGTGGAACTAAAAATGTTTTCCTCAGTTGTGTGACTTAAAATGGACAGTAAATGAAGATGAATAAAAGAGATATAACATGGTAGAATTTTAATGTGGAAAACACTCAATGTGAGAAGGAAAAACCACAACACTTAGTCCAAAAAACATAATCTCCACTATATAGTAGGATAACAATACAAAGTTTACAAATGTTTGATCTTTATAAAATTTTGATTTGCACCTTTGTAGGGGACAGTCAATCACCTTTGATTTTAACCAAAAATGGTCTATACCTAGAGACCCCCAATTATATAAGTGCCTTGATAATAACGGGAAACCTTCACAAAGATATTCCACTAACTCCACATGTAAAGATGTATGGAAAAGTAGTACATACCACAGTCACAGTGAATGCCGTACGAAGTTTCTCATCATTGTCCTTACTGTTCACCATCAAAGGAAGATTCAGTTTATCCAGATCTTCCTCCTTCATGCTTACACAAATTATCCCAGTTCCATGCTTTACAATAAAAGCCATTGCCTCAGGTGTTGCCAATTGTGCTGCCATTATCAAATCTCCTTCATTTTCTCGGTCTTCATCATCCACAACCACTACCATCTGCATCATTAATATTAATAACAATAATCTATTATGATACTGAAACCATTAAACAAAAGAACTTCACACCACACACCTCTCATGTTCTAATTAAAGATTAGGGCGAAAAACAATTTCATTGAGAGAAAGAGTAGCTACCTTTCCCTGGCGAATGTCTTCAATGGCCTCATTGATGGAAGCAAAACCTTCTGTGGGACTGTCCAAATCAAATTCATCATTGTCAACAGAGAAAAAATTGCTTGTTAGCCCTGTGTCTGCTGCCAGTGTTGCTTTAGGTTGCACCTCAATTCGAACAGATTCACCTCCAACCAGATTTTTACCTAACACAATTTCATTGCTATTTGGATAGGAAAATAAGTCACCTCCTTCAGAGATCAATGTAGCCTTAATTCCACCGACAACATCGACACGTGAGGGAAATTTAGAATTGATCCGGACAGAGGACACATCATTGAACAATTTGAAGTGTTTGCTTGCCCTGCATTGAATATAAGAACACACCCAAGGTTAACTTAATAATAGTGACATCCAAAGAGGGGGAATCAATAAACTGAATTCCAAAACGATGAGCAGCTCAATGGTCTATGCAGCTAAAATGTTTCAGCTTAAATTTAAAACAAGAATGACATGAAAGATAAAATCTTTGATACAATTAAGCACAGAATTTGGCTGCGAAAGAATAAGAATCAAACATGCAGGACCCAAAAGCGATCCCTAACATATTTTAGACTCAAAATTAAAAGCATGACTTCATAGAAAGAAATATGACACAAAATTGTGCATGACCGGAAAAAGGTTCTTTGAGAAGCGTGGTTTTATAAAGGGCCCAACCCACGTGCCCCATAACGAAATTCAACGCAAAAAGAGGGATCTTGCATCAAATGGTGGATCAAGAAAACATGGTGCAGCCAGAAAGTTTCTGTTGATGGATCCCGGAAATGAAAGTGCATAACAGAAAAAGAAGAAGAAAAAAAAAAGTTTAAAAAAAGGGGTATTGGGTTTAGTGTTTAGAATGGAAGATGAAGAGAAAAAGAAAGAAAATGCGAAAAAAAGGAATGAAGGCGTGAGTTGTTTGAAGAAAGAGAGACGAACCGCAGACATGAGAGGGCGGGCGAGGAGGAAGAAGAGAGATTGAAAGAGGCCATTGTTTGGTTTGGTCAAAGTAGATGCGTTTTCAATTTGATTGAGTTAAGGATATATATATATATATAGATATGATTGGTTGAAGAAGAAAAAGAAATGTAACTGCAACAACTACAAGCACGACGAAGCTGACTCTCATTCTCTGAACATCAACATTCAACACACCCTCATGCCTCCTTCCTGCCTTCTCTTTTTTTAATGCCCTTACTCTCTTCTATATTTTATAACACAACATACATATGGTCGGAGAGACTAATTTCAATCGTTGAAAGTAACTTTTTTTTTATAGAGAAATTTTATTTGCATGATAAACTATACAAAAATATGTATAACCAAGACAGAAATAATATAAGTATGTGTGATGTAATAAATAATACAATAAAAATAAAAATTATATTATTTTAATTATAATATGAATAGTACATCTCTTTCTAATTAATTATGTTTCTAATATTTTTACCGGATGGTAAATTAACAAACTTAATAAAAACTGATTTTAATGAAATAATATGTGAGATTTTTAATTAAAATAGTTTTTATTTACTATTTCATATTTCAATTATTCTATAAATATTTTCTGAGTTTAATAATGTAAACATTGTAAATAAACTTAACAGCTATCTTGAAAACTAAATATTTTTTTTGTTAATGAATAAATTTATATATGATTAATGTGGTATTTTTATAATAAAATAAATAAAATTTTATTGTAAAAATTAAGAAAATTATTAACATGACTTTTTTAGTTACCGCGTCAATATTATAAGATATTTATCTACTTCAACGATAATTTGAACTAAACTTGTATGCTTCACTTTTACTAAGTCGCATTTCTTAATAATTTTTCTAAAAGAAGATTTTAACGTGAAATGTCAATCTGATTCTTGGTAATGAAATAAAAAAAACATAATTTGATTGCATTAATAAGTTAAAAGTTCGTTTATTTGAATTAATTGTAAAATATTAGAACAATATAGAATGGAAAAAATTAAGAAAAATATTTGGTGTGAAAGGTGGTTAATAGTGTGTTTGGATGAAGAATTTTACAAATCTAAGAAATTTTAAATTTTTGGTATTTTAATTACTTTGATTTTAGTCTGTACTATTCTTAAAATATTTTGTTTGAATAAGTCAATTTGAAATTTTTTAAATTTTAAGTTATTTGGTTGAATATAATAATTTGATTCTATCATGATAAAATTAATTTTAAAAATATATTTATATGTTTAGATTTTTAAATTAAATTTTATAAAAAAATAAATATTTGTTAATTTTTAAATATTTAATAATTTTAAAAATTAATATTAGATAATATTTAATAATTTTAAAATTATTTTTGAATATTTAATAATTATAAACATGAAGAAATAAGATATAAGATAAAATATATAAGTGAAATAAGAAGAGAAAAAAGATGAGAAATTTTAAATCCTTACTTCTTTAAAAGAATTTGAAATTCTACTATCTCAAAAAATTTTACAATTACTTAAATTTTAAATTCTTTATAAATTCTTCATCTAAACAAAGTATTTCACTTCAAAAAATTTAAAATTTTTCAAATAAATAAATTATCCTATTTAAATTTTTCATTTTAATACATTATAAGGTTTAAGCGCTTACGTTGGGAAGGGAGAAAATAGTCTGCAACAAGCCAAATAATAAAATAGTAGAATTAAATTAAAATAGAGTCTCGAATTGATTCGGTCTCTATCCGTTGAATAAAGACGGCGGTTATTTATGCGATTCCGATATGTGCTATAACTTTGACCCGTCACTATTACTCTTCAACGCTGTCAAATAGTTTCCCTGCAAAACCTTTGAATCTGGACAATTATTTTCTTAATACTATTTTTATTATAATTATTATGTTATTTGTTTTTATATTATTTTTAATTATTTATTTTAAATAAATAAATACATATAATTGGTTATATATAAATCAAACACTAATTTTATACATTAAACATGCATTCCGTTAACAAATTTATTTTTCGATAATAAAAATGAGTTAATAATTTATATATTGTCAGTGTAAAACTTTTTTACACTGACAATCAATTATATCTTTTAATTGTGTCATGTCACTGTTAAAAGTAATTGTGTTTACAATAATATAACACAATTAAAGAATATAATTGATTGTCAGTATAAAAAAGCTTTACCATGACAATATATAGGTAATTAACTCAATAAAAATTATTGTACAAAGTACAAACTACCTCCGTGACGATTTGTATTTATGATCTATGTGTCTTGTCAGCATGAACTGTATGTATAAGAAAAAAGGTCTTAAGTCATTAAAATTAGGGGTATTCATGAATCGGTTTTTTCAAAAAACCGATCCAAACCGAACCGAACTGTTTTATAAAAGTGGATCGGTTAACCGATCCATTTTATACAAAGTAGATTGGTTTGGTTTTTTTAAAATATGGATCGATTTTTTTGAAATTGGATCGATTCGGTGCGATGCAGTTATCCACTTTTTACTCATATATGGATCGATTTTTTTAAAAAATTAAACCGAACCGAACCGATCCACTTTGTAAAAATGGATCAGATAACTGAACCGGTTTTATAAAGTGGTTCGGTTCGGATTTTTTTCCAAAATGGATCAAATTTTTCAATATGGATCGGATCGGTTATAGATCGGTTCGGATCAATTTGGATTTTTTGCACACCCCTAATTAAAATATTGGGTTGTAGTAAGGTGCTTGATAGTTGGCCTTAACAACATTGGACTAGTGTCTTTGATTTGTTTGTTTACGTGGGGCTAAGCCCACTTAACAAACATCGTGTGTAATACCATGATTTTTATAAATTATATATTTATGATATATATATATATATATATATATATATATATATATATATAAAAGAATGATATTTTACTTTGTTTGATTACTATTAGCCTTTGTAGGATACAAGTTAGAGATGTGATAATTTTATATTTAATTTATAAAGGATATAACTTAAGTGTATAAGAGTTGATTTGAAAAAAGATTGAGGTATATAAGATAGATTTCAATAAATAAATTTCATAAGTTTATAATTCTAGAATTTTAGAAAGAAATAGACTTTGGAGTCAAAGAGATTCCATTCTTCTTCTAATTATGCGAGAGCATTATAGATCATTCCTTTAGACAAGTAGTGGTGTTGGATTGAAGATTCAAGGTTAGGAAACTAAGAATCCAAAGTCAAGGTTATCGTACAACAGACTCAAGGAGCTTCGTTCTTCGCCATTCCTTTTTCCTATTTTTGTTTTCGAGCAATTAGAGGCAAGAAAAGCTTGTAGATTGCTTTATTCGTGTTGCATGTGTTGATTTTAGTGTTGTTTGACCCATTGGTAGCATCTATGTTGAGAATGCATGAAGTTCATGTTGTAGGGTTTTAGGGTCTTTAAAAGTTGAAGATGGTTTGATGATCTTGAGTTTTGTAGTGGTTGCATGTGATGTTTTTGAGGTGTTATGAGTTGTATGGGGTATGAAGAAGAAAAATCATGGATTGCATGTGTTGTATTTGATGTGGGTCACTAGATTTTGTTGAGAGAAAGTGATTTTCATGGAGGAACATTGCATTCTCGCTCAACGAAAAGTGTATGATAGCTCATTGTTCATAAACAAATGAAAAACATCAACTTAGTCTTTATATTTTCGCTCAACGGTCAGTTTTGGTCACTCAGTGAAGAGTTTTAGAGAGCTCAACTCGCTCATTGAAAAATGTTTGCTCAATGAATAGTAAATGACCGAATTAAGCTTTGTGATCTTCATGAAAGTTGTTGTTTTAATTGTTACCTTTCCAATTGTTTTGAAATCGCTTAAAAAAAAGGTCTATAACTCAAGTTATAACCTTTTAATGAGAAAAGGTCGAGTTGTTAGCATTAGTAAAAAATGTTGTGATTTCTTTTTTATAATTTTCAGTATAGTAGGTGATGGAGTATAATTTAAGGTCTTCATAAGCTTGTCGCGATTAATAAAACTCCTTATATGGTGATTTTCATGAAGATCATTGTTGTAAAGTAGTTGAATTTCTTATGGTAAGGCTCTTTTAGTGAGACCTTTGCTTCAAAAGTTGATATTTTGTGTTGTTTCTATTGAAATGTTGTAATGCATATGAGATGTGGGTGATTTATATATGTGGTGGTATTATGATGTGGGATAATGTATATTGATAATTAAATTGTTAATAGTTGAATGTTGTTGTAGATTTTATCCACATTGGTTGTTGATCTAACTGTATAGAAAAGATCCTTGGCTATTGATCTATTTGTATTGAAAAGATCACATGCTTGTTGGTTTAGTGAAGTCAAGTCACTTAGGTTGTTCATCTAATCTGTAGGAGATATTCGTAATTGATATGTGTCATGACACATTTGTTATAGAATGTTGTTTAGTCAGCAATTAAAGTTGTGTATGTTGAGTATGTAGTTGAGAATGCAGTACATGATGCATGTTGTACTAGCGATTGTAAGTTGTGAATGATGAATGAAGTTGATGTTATGTTTTGAGCTAACCTGTTGGTTTTAAGTTGTATGTGCTTGCTTAAGTTATTACCTCAGTACTTGTTGCAATTTTGTTTGAGTTAACCTATTATTTAGTTGAAAGCATTATGTTGCTATGTCGTCGTGTTGTGGTGTTATTGAAATTTGTGTTAAGTGGTAAAATTGTTGATAAGTTGTGAAGTTGTGTTACTGAGTTGGTAAATTCTATGTTGTTAAGTTGTATAATATGTTGATGTATTATTATGTGTTGTTTATTTGAGCTTAGGTTGTTGAAGTTGTTTTATAGTTAACATATATGTTGTTGTTATGTTATGTTGTTTTATTTGATTTCAAGTTGACCCTTACATTTTTCTTATGGTTGGACTGCGATGATTATATCTGGTATGGGAATAAGATACAAATAAGTTGGAGGAGGAGTTTGAGTTAGGAGCCATGCTAGATGACAATGTTGTTTTGTACTACCCCCATGTAGTAGTTTTTTTGTAATTGTTGTTTGATCGATAACTTATGTTCACATTTTCAATATTGGATTACTATCTGTGTGTATATATATATATATATGAGAAGGGATCCTTTTACTCTAAGAATAAGTCTACCTAAATTTATTCCGTTCAATAACTCATATTTTACATTAAATTTCAACGATCTAACCGTTCAATTTAAAATTTTTAATGCATAGATCAAATCTGTAAATTTTTAGAAAATTTGAAAATCATTTGATACTTCATTTCATTAATTTAAATTGACGGATAATCATAAAATTATTTTATACATTGATTCAAATTAATGTATAAACTAATCTAATTCTAAAGATAACAAATTGTTTGAGTCGCCTGCATGGATCACTACATGCATGTATGTGAACTAACCTAAGCAAAAAGTTTTACTAGTCACTTATTCTGTTAGCAGGCTATTCGGCTGTTAGTCTAATAAATCAATAAGTTTGAGGCAAAAAATTTAGTAACCCGATTTGACTTACATGGCCCTCAAGGGGGGCTTAATTGACCTTTTTTTTTTTTTTTTTTTTTTTTTTTTTTTTTTTTTTATAGTTCAGGCTGGCCAGAAAGATGGGCAATTGGTTGTTGTCAGCTCTACCTATTGAGAACAACATATGCATTATGCACATAATTGAGTGTTTGCCCATTTTGAGGGTGGTAAAAGGATGGGCAAAAAATATAAGAAAGTGATCCAAAAGGAGTGTGTAAAATATAATAGCAGGTGAGGAGGAGAAATACAAAGTGGCAGCAGGAATAGGATAGAATAATATTATAAAAGAAAAGAAAGCAGAAGAGGAAGCCAAAAAAGAGGAGATTGAGAAATGAGAAGCATAACCAACTTTTACCAAAAAACAAAGGAAAAAAAAGATACTACGATTTCCGACCTCATATCCAAGTGATTGGTCCCTCTCTCACCCGGCTTTGAGCTTTGTAAATACCGAACTAAAATCTCATAAGTGAGAGAGAAAGCAAACAAGCAAGCATCAGCCTCACACTATGGAGAGCCTCTGCCTCGCACTCCATTGCTCTCTCTCAGCCTCAACCGCAACCTCCTTCTCTCGCTTCTCCCAACTCCACCACCGCCCGAGATCCCAATTCATCCACACCCCATCTCTCCGATCACCCACCGTCATCTCCTTCCCCTCCAACCCCTCCACCTTCAGATTCCACCCCCATTACCCAATTCAAGCCTCCAAATCCACGCCGCCACCACCGCCACTCCAGGGCGCGAAGCCAATCCCTCTGGTGATCTCACTATGCATAGGCCTCATCGTCCGCTTCGTGGTCCCCAAACCCCTCGAAGTCACCCCCGAGGCCTGGCAGCTTCTGTCCATTTTCCTGTCCACCATCGCGGGCCTCGTTCTGAGCCCGCTTCCCGTTGGGGCCTGGGCCTTCCTGGGCCTGACGGCCTCTGTTGTGACGAAAACTCTGTCTTTCTCGGCGGCCTTCAGCGCCTTCACGAACGAGGTGATTTGGTTGATCGTCATTTCCTTCTTCTTTGCTCGAGGCTTTGTGAAGACGGGCCTTGGCGATAGGATTGCCACTTACTTCGTCAAGTGGATGGGAAAGAGCACTCTGGGCCTCTCTTATGGGCTCACCTTCAGCGAAGTGCTGATTGCACCCGCCATGCCCAGCACCACTGCCAGGGCCGGTGGGGTGTTCTTGCCCATTATCAAGTCTCTCTCGCTCTCTGCTGGCAGTCAACCCTCCAGTCCTACCTCTAAGAGGCTTGGGGCTTTCCTCATTCAGAACCAATTTCAGGTTTCATTTTGCATAACATTTTCATCTGTCCCTCATTTTCATGTCTTCTGTTCTGTCTTTCATGTCATAACAAAGTGACTTTGTTTCTGACCTTGGACAGTCTGCTGGTAACTCTAGTGCTCTTTTCCTAACTGCTGCAGCTCAAAATCTGCTCTGTGTCAAATTAGCAGAGGAGCTTGGGGTCGTAGTGTCAAATCCTTGGGTTACTTGGTTCAAAGCAGCTAGTTTACCTGCGCTTGTTTGTCTTCTTCTTACACCATTGATTTTATACAAGCTCTATCCCCCTGAAATCAAAGACACGCCCGAGGCTCCTGCCCTCGCTGCCAAGAAACTCGAGAGTATGGGCCCTATCACTCAAAATGAATGGATTATGGTTGGTACAATGCTTCTAGCAGTGTCTTTGTGGATCTTTGGGTATGTCATATTCCTTCTATTGTATTTACACCTATGTCTATGGATGAATGTTTTTTTGACTGATTTCCATGTTTGTCGAGTTTTTAAGGTGGAGAACTTGGTCCTTGTGGAGATGCTAAAAATATAGATTTTTGAAGGATTTAATTAATATTTTCTAATTTTATCAATGTTTTGGCCACCTAGTTTATGCTCTCTGCCTTTTTGTACATGCTATTGTTGGAATTCTTTCATATGCATATGAACTTATGATAATAATATATGATTAGTAATACTGCGTTTAGTTTGATGTCTGTCAAGTTCCAACAGACCCAATCTATGCTTAATTGCTTTTGCAAGTCACAACACCTTCAGTTGAAACTATCTATGAGCCTATTTGAATATAAACATAATAGAGTTTTTTTTTTGGAAAAAACTTTTTATTTTCAGTAGAAAAGTTCTCAAAAACTCTTTTAAGCTTGTAACCAAACAAGCTTTATGAAAGAGTCCACTAGTTGTACCTGTGTAGCAGTGTACATTGTTGTTTTTCTTACAATTTCTCTTGGTTGAGTTATGTACTATCCATGTTTCTTTGGTCCTGCAGAGACACTATTGGCATAGCAAGTGCTGTAGCTGCAATGATTGGTTTATCAATACTCCTCGTATTAGGAGTCCTCGACTGGGATGACTGTTTGAATGAAAAAGCGGCATGGGATACCTTAGCTTGGTTTGCCATTCTGGTAGGTATGGCAAGCCAGTTGACAAACCTTGGTATTGTGAACTGGATGTCTGATTGTGTGGCCCACAACCTCCGATCATTCTCTTTGAGCTGGCCGGCCTCACTAGCTGTTCTTCAAGGAGCTTATTTCTTCATCCACTACCTTTTTGCAAGTCAGACTGGTCATGTGGGGGCCTTATACTCTGCATTTCTTGCCATGCATAGGGCAGCCGGTGTTCCTGGTATTCTGGCAGCGCTTGCTTTAGGTTATAATACAAATCTTTTTGGTGCAATAACACACTATAGTAGCGGCCAGGCTGCTGTATACTATGGAGGTTTGTCCCTCTCTTTGATTTATGTCATCTAATTTCTGTGTTCTTTATTTTCCTTTCCAGCTATATTATTATTTGCATGTGTTTGCTCTTAAACTACATACATATCAATTGTATTTGGTTCTAACACTTCATTTCTGTCTTACTGCTGTTTTAATTCTTGTTGTGCTGATTCTAGTTGCACTTTGTGACCAAAAGGATTATTTCTGTTTAGGCAACCCTAATCTCTATCCTTCCCCCCTTTTTCTTATGAATTGAAGTTATGTTCAAGCTTAGCATGGTGGCTGATATGATTTCGGTTCTTGTGTTTCAACAGCTGGTTATGTAGACCTACCGGATATCTTCAAATTTGGGTTCATCATGGCTGTTGTTAATGCTATCATCTGGGGAGGTGTCGGCTCTGTCTGGTGGAAATTTTTGGGGTTGTATTGAGTTTTCATTTCCATGTAAGTAAATAGCACATTTCCCGGTTTCAGTAGGCCTTTCTTTTTCCCGGCCGAAAGAAAAGGTCCTTGAATTGAGGACAGTTGAGCTCATCATTTTGACATGAATTTTTCTTTCTGCTTTTGGCTTTGTTAGTTTTAGTATTGTTGCCGTTTCTTTCTTTAGTTTACATACACTCACTAATAATATATATTTATAAAGGCTTTTAAAGAAACCTAAAAGATTTGACACTTGCATGATCTTCTTCGGTGGAGGTTTGGTTTAGCTTCTTTAGCATGGTTTGATGACTTACAAATCTTCTGATCTATCTTTGGAGCGATGGTGTCTGTCTATTGTCTAATGCCACTTCCATTTCCATGTATCTATTATCTGTCACTCCTATTTAAATATTTTATATTAAAAATATCCTTCTTTGTTAATCAAACTAATAATAATATAGGAAAGTATATTAATTAAATAAGAGTGGAAATAGGCACTCCCAAAGGCCACAGGTGTGTGGTTTGTCTTTAACATAACATGCTTCATTGCTTAGCTTAATAATTAATTAATCTCTAATTAGTTAAAGAAGACGTTGAACCTGGATGGTGGTCCACGGCGGTCTTCGTTTCATGGATATCCTCGTACACCACGAACGTCGTATGTTGTACATCTCCTTAGTCCTTACCTCCGGCGGCGCCATCGCTGTTGTTTGTATCAGGATAATTGAATGTAAAATGATACCAATATGATAGGAATACAAATCAATACAAATGAGTGAATGGAGTATCATAAACTTCAAAAATTGAATATTTTATCTTAACGTTGAGTCTTCCTGTCGTAAATTTATTATCTAATTTTTTCACGACTTTATCTTTACTATTTACCCATTCTTCAATCTAATTCATTGTAATGTCTTTAATTAATTAATACTCTATCAAGTTGATTTTTCAGAGTTAGTTTTGGTATCAAAACTAATATTTTAATGATCAAAAATCAAAACTAACATTTTTGTTTTACTATTAAAAAGGAAGCAAACCATTACAGGCTTCATATCTGCAAACCTGTTAATTCCACCGATTCCGCCCTTGAAGCTGAGATATTGAGTACTACGCATAAGAAAATGTCTAGTTTAGTAGCTTTATCCTAGTTTCTGTTGTTAAAATATCCTGTGACTAGAACATCCAGACACCTTCCATTTATATATCGAAAAAGTAGCAGCAATAAACACCTTAATTTGTACAGTAATTGTAACTCCATATTCATACGGTCCCTCGTCTCTGTTAGAAGTGATTAAAACATTATAAATACCACCCTTTTACTGAAATATAATATACAGAATAAGAATTCCTTTTTCTCCCACTTTACGTTTTCCTCTGATACTCTCTCTTTCACGTGTGGGTGTGGCTTTGCTCTAACAAACTGGTATCCAGAGCATAGGTTCCGATTAAGGGATTTTTTGAGACACGATGGGTTCAACTGGTACGAATTTTCCGGCAAACCTTCCCGTTCTCAATGGAAAGAACTGGGATCGGTGGCGTGTGCAGATGAAGGCGATTCTGGGTTATCAAGAGGTTGCAGAAATCGTCGAAGAAGGCTATCCAACGCTCACCAAAGACTCGACAGATGCACAGAAGGCGCTTTACAGAGAAAATAAAAAGAAAGATTGTAAAGCAACCTTCTTGATTCATCAATGTGTTGATGAGGCACACTTTGAGAAGATTGCAGGTGCTGCAACTTCGCAAGAAGCGTGGAAGATTCTGGAGAAATGCAGTGAAGGAGCAGAGCAATTGAAGAAGGTGAGATTGCAGACGATGAGGCGTCAATACGAATTGATGCAAATGGAGAATAATGAAAAGATAGCTGAGTTCTTCAACAGAATCATCACCCACACGAATGCTATGAAGAACTGTGGAGAGAAAATCACAGATCAAACAATCGTAGAAAAGATTCTGAGAACACTCGATCCCAAATTTGACCACATTGTTGTGGCCATTGAAGAATCAAAGAAGCTCGAGGAATTGAAGGTAGAGGAACTTCAAGGTTCTCTTGAGGCACATGAGCAGAGACTCATTGAAAGAGGTTCAGTGAAGTCTGATGATCATCAAGCACTGCAAGCTCAAACCTCAAAGAAAGGACGTTACAACTCCAAAGGAAACTTCAGAGGACGAGGCCGTGGGAGAGGATTCAGAGGTGGCTTTGAAAAAAATAATCGAAGTCAAGACCAAGGAAAGATTGAACAAGATCAACCAGAAAACTCAAATAGAAGAGGGAGTTTCAGTAATTGGCGAGGAGGAAAGAAAAAGGTAATCGATAGGAAAAGAATTAAATGCTTTAATTGTAATCGAATTGGACATTTTTCGGCAGAATGTGAAGCTGCACCAGGTCGCACAGATCAACGGGGGAGTCAATCACATGGTGATTATCAAGCACACATGGCCAAAGAAGATAATGAAGCGAATCTTGAAGAACAACCGTTGATGTTGATGATGATCACCAATCCAGAATCTTATAACAATGAAGAATGGTACATAGATTCTGGATGTTCCAATCATATGACCGGGCATCGAGATTGGTTTGTCAATTTCGATCCAAAGAAAAAGAGTACTGTAAAATTTGCAGACAATAGAGCCACTCAGGTTGAAGGTTCTGGAAATGTATTAGTCAAAAGAGAAGATGGAAGACAAACAGTGATTACAGAAGTACTGTATGTTCCTGGAATGACCACAAATCTGATCAGTCTGGGTCAACTTCTGGAGAAAGGATGCTCAGTAAACTCAGTTAAAGGCTTTCTAGAAATCTATGACAAAACAAAGAGATTGGTGATGAAAGCTCCATTGGCCAAGAACAGAACCTTCAAGGTAAGCCTAAACACCATTGAATCACAATGTCTTTCCGCTGCTATGTTGTCAGATGATTCATGGTTATGGCACCTTAGACTAGGCCACTTAAATTTTAGAGATTTGAGTCTCTTGAAATCCAAGGAAATGTTAACTGGTCTTCCTTCAATTAAAATTCCCAAGAAAATATGTGATAACTGTTTGATCAGCAAACAACCCAGGAATTCTTTCAGCAATTTTACAGCTTCTAAGGCTAATGAAGTACTGCATGTTGTTTACTCAGATGTTTGTGGACCGATTGACACTCCATCATTAGGTGGAAATAGATATTTTGTTTCTTTTGTTGATGACCTGAGCAGGAAGGCATGGCTCTACCTAATCAAAGCCAAGAGTGATGTGTTCAGCATCTTTAAAGATTTCAAGGCTTTGGTGGAGAAGCAATCTGGAAAATGCATTAAAATTCTGAGGACAGATGGTGGAGGAGAATTCACATCTGGAGAATTTGAAGGTTTCTGCAAGGAGCATGGTATAGTTCATGAAGTAACTGCTCCTTACACTCCCCAGCATAATGGCATTGCAGAAAGAAGGAACAGAACAATCTTGAACATGGTCAGAAGTATGCTTAAAGAGAAGAATCTTCCTCATAGTTTTTGGGGTGAAGCAGCCATGACAGCTGTGTATGTTCTGAATAGGTGTCCAACCAAAAGGCTTGGCTCCATGGTTCCAGAAGAAGCCTGGTCGGGAAGCAAACCTTCAGTTAAGCATCTCAGAATTTTTGGATCTCTATGCTACAGACATGTTCCTGATCAAAGGAGAAAGAAGTTGGATGACAAGAGTGAGGCAATGATTCTTGTTGGATACAACTCTACTGGTTCATACAAGCTATTCAATCCCAAGAATCAGCAAGTCCTATTTAGTAGAGATGTCTACTTTGATGAATCAAGTTCATGGGCAGAGTTTCAGTCTACTCCTGATATAATACCAAAGTTTCAGTTTGAATGGAAAGATGAGGATCTAGTTGGAGAGACACATCAAGAAGTGGTCAACAGTGAACTTCAAATGGTGGCTGACAGACCTACAAGAGTCAGGAGTTTTCCATTAAGACTCAGTGATTATCAGATTTATCATGATAGTGCAATTACTGAGGAAGGTGATTTGGTTCAGCATATGGCACTTTTGACAGACATGGAACCCATTACGTTTGAGGAAGCTATCTCTAAGGAAGTGTGGAGATCAGCAATGGAGGAAGAATTGAAGAGCATTGAGAAAAATGATACCTGGGAAATGGTGAATTTACCTCAGAATAAAAAGGCTATTGCTGTTAAATGGGTTTTCAAAACTAAATTCAAATCTGATGGGTCAATTGCCAAACACAAGGCTAGGCTGGTGGCAAAAAAGGCTTCATGCAGAAGGAAGGGATAGATTACTCAGAGGTGTTTGCTCCTGTAGCTAGATTGGAGACTGTGAGGCTGATTGTTGCTTTGGCTAGTTGGAGGAACTGGAAGCTGTGGCAGCTAGATGTTAAGTCAGCATTTTTAAATGGGCCACTTGATGAAGAAGTTTTTGTGGCACAACCTCCTGGTTTTATATGTAAAGGTAAAGAACTGAAAGTCTTGAGATTGAAGAAGGCCTTGTATGGCTTAAAGCAAGCACCAAGGGCGTGGAACAAAAGGATTGACTCTTTTCTCACTGGTTTTGGCTTTCAGAAATGCTCAGTTGAGCATGGTGTGTATATCAAAACAGTAAGTGAAACTGAGATATTGGTATTGTGTTTGTATGTTGATGATTTACTCATCACTGGTAGCAGTTTGACCGCTATTGAGTCACTCAAGCAAGGTTTGAAGAGTGAATTTGAGATGACTGATCTAGGCATCCTGTCCTATTTTCTGGGAATTGAATTTGCCTACACCGAGAAAGGCATCTTTATGCATCAAAGGAAGTATATGTCCGAAGTTCTGAAGAGGTTTAAGATGCTGGGGTGCAAACCAGCAGAAACTCCAGCTGAATTGAATGTGAAGCTTGATAAGAGCGAAGATGAAGGCTCTGTTGATGGAACTATGTTCAGGAAAATTGTTGGTAGCTTGAGATTTATTTGTCACAGCAGACCAGAAATAGCTTTTAGTGTTGGTTTGGTCAGCAGATTTATGAGTGATCCTAGACAATCACATTTGGTTGCAGCTAAAAGAATCATGAGGTATCTAAGAGGAACGCTCAGTTATGGCATTTTGTTTCCTCATCACACTAAAGGAGATGATAGCTTACACCTTGTAGCCTATTCTGATTCTGATTGGTGTGGTGATCTGGTTGACAGAAGGAGCACCATGGGACAAGTTTTCTTGCTGTCAGGATCACCCATATCCTGGAATTCTAAGAAGCAGACAGTAGTAGCACTCTCTACCTGTGAAGCCGAATACATTGCAGCCTGTGCAGCTGCATGTCAAGCCTTGTGGATATCCTCTCTACTTAAAGAATTAAAGGTGTTTACTGGTGAAGCAGTGGATTTGCTGGTGGATAGCAAATCAGCAATTGATTTGGCTAAGAATCCTGTGTCACACGGTAGAAGCAAGCATATAGACACGAAATTCCATTTCCTCAGAGATCAAGTAAGCAAGGGGAGGATCAGACTTCAGCATTGCAGATCTGAGAAACAACTAGCAGACATTATGACTAAATCCATGAAGAGTGAAAGATTTAAAGAGTTGAGAGAGTTTTTGAATGTTGTTAGTTTGTAATTGGTTTGAATCAAGGGGAGGTGTTAGAAGTGATTAAAACATTATAAATACCACCCTTTTACTGAAATATAATATACAGAATAAGAATTCCTTTTTCTCCCACTTTACGTTTTCCTCTGATACTCTCTCTTTCACGTGTGGGTGTGGCTTTGCTCTAACAGTCTCAAAAGGAGGTAATTCTAAGCTTAAAATCTACATGAAAGATATAGCTAGGGAAGAAAATAACTTTTTGACCTATAGAGCTATCAAAATGATTTATTCTACAATAGTCTTCAACCATGGCAGAACCAGGAACGAAATATATGAAATAAGAAAAGGAAATTTATGTTGCTATACATGGTTATAACTGCCATAGCCACTCCTTCATCTTCAAACAATGGCATGCCATTAATGCACGAGGGATCTATGACTTGTAAAGTATGTACGTAGATGAGACGCGTTCAATAGAAACATGACCAAAAACTTCCATAATCTCAGTGTGCAATATCTTATTAACGCTATTGTCTCTTTTTCTCTAACAGCTTTAGACAGTAGTAAATGTACATTACACGAGTGGAAAAATAACACAAAAGCATATCTATATTGTAATATACATGATGCTTTCCAGTGTATATATATATTACTTTATTTGAACAGAAAACTGGATTAACATTAGTCTTTGCCTCGCCTTCCCCTTAAAATGTTGAAATTTGACTAAAAGGATATTAGAAGCTTTTCAAGTGTTGGATTTGGCTCGCTTCACCGGGGCTTGAAGGGAATTTAGATAAAAAGCATCCTTTTTGTCAATTCCATCAAATAGGTAACTAAAGGGTGGCATTTTTATATATCTCCCGGTACCAGGAGCAACCTTCAATTCATTATTTTCCCAAACAATTTTTCCTCCTGCAATAGTCACTTCAATCTTCCCCTGGACAAAAAAATAATAATTGAATATTGATATAAATGACAAGGCTTCAATTATTGAACTATATACAAACAAGAACATGTTGAATGGAGTCACAGGACACTAACAGGACAAAAAGAACACAGCATGAACAGAACATGTAATGAGTGGTGATACTCAAAGCCTAGAGGGTGATGATGGACAGAGAGAGAGAGAGAGAGAATGATATACATAAACTTGAGGGGAAAATGTCACATTTAGTGTACTAGCGAGTTTTAAGAATAATTCATTATTCTCATTGATAGCTCACAGGATAAGGCATCAATTTATAAATTTATAAATATATAATCTCCCTAATGCTGTAATGAATTTTACTGTTGTACCACATGCAAAACCAAAGTGTCTTACGGAATTCAAACTCAATATAACATAAATGAAGTGCCTTCAATTGAGTAGAACTATATCTCCCAAATCCTACTTTATAATATACCGTTTGTACCTTACTATTTATGAACATTCTGGTTTGATACTAGCACAAAATTAATTCCAAAAGAAACTAAAGAACTTAAATGAAAGTCCCTATACTGTGTCAAAAGTCTAAAGAGAAAATGAGAGATATGGGTGAAAAATCCAAATTTAAACCAAAACAAGGAGATTTGCATCGTATGCATGTTCTCACTAGGCAGTTAATCAATTTCAATCCTTAGATGGACCATATTATAGTTAAATTAGTACCTTCCCTTTCCTTCCCTCATAGACATTTGTGTCCAGTTTGGAGTGGTGAGACTTTGCAGTTATCTCAAAGCTAGAATTTGGATTAAGGATGATAATATCTGCATCGGATCCCGGAAGAATAGCTCCTTTCCTTGGATATATATTAAAGATTCTAGCACTAAAATGATTGTAGAAAAAAAACATCAGTAATGCTTTTGGCATCTTCACCAAACAGCTTCATCAAATTAAATAAAAATAAATTATTACTCTAAATTCCCCTTATTTCCAAAAGAATTGAATGCTAGGTTTTTTTTTTTTTTTTTTCCTTTGGTCAACAGAAAATATACCATTCAGTGCTTGTCAACCGGACATAGTCAGTGACAGATATTTGGCCAGATTCCTGAGAGATATATAACAATTAATTCTAGTTAAAAAGTGATCCTCTCCTCCATTTCATCCAATCTAAAAAGAAATGAAAGAACAAGCTAATAATTGATTATCTTACCACCATGATATCCCATACCAAATGCATCCTTTCTTCAATACCTACAGATATCAGGTTGTAATGCACATTAGTAAGGAAACCTTTCAAAATCAACCAGAATGTATTTGGGCTAGAAATATCTAGGTCCATCCATCATGTGATTACCATTGACACCATTAGGAATTTTCCGGAAGTCATCAATTCCAAGAGCTTTTTGGGTGGAATTAAAGGCACAGTGATCAGTTCCTACTAGCTGCAAATTTGTAAAAGGTACTCTTGGTCAAATAATTGATCTTAGTAAAAAGAATAAACCAAGCCCAGGGCACTAGATAATAGAGTTTATAAACAATGAAAATGCTAGGATGCATTTCCTGGTTGAGATTATCCTTACATCCTGAAACTCAAACCCTTAATGATTATTGAACCTAAGCCTAAATCATAATGTGAAACCTGCAAAACTCCTTTTGAAAGGGCAGCTTGAAGGGCCTTATCATGTCCTTGTTTCCTGATAGGGGGACTCATGACATACCTGAAACGTGAGAATGAATACGGCTTATGTTCTTAAAACTGAATTCAATAAAAGAATAGCAATAAAAAACAATGAAACACGTGAAGGCACTTACTTTGCAGCAGTCTCAAAGTCAGGATGCCAGAGCCAAGATTCATCAAGGGCTAACCCAGAGGCAACAGGCTCTCCAATTACTCTTTGTCCTGCAGCATGACCGCAATCAGTGGAACAAAAATATCATGGTGGAAAAAATATAAATTAATCGCACATTCTGTACTATCAAAACAAGCAAGGGAGCTCACTAAAACTAGTCATTTAGTAAATTAAAATGTCACTGCTATGAATCCCATGTTAAGAATAGAAAACTCAACGTGGTATCTAAGTCATGAGGCCCTACCACCTAATGGAGTAGTAGTTTGGGTTGAGCTCTCCTTATATGCTTAATTGCAAGAAGGGCTACTGATAGCCTAGATTAAGGTGCAATGTATCAAATAATAAAGCCACAAAAGGGGGAAGGACTGTCACCATGTCAGAGTTGATTGAGTGAAGCTGCTGTAAGCATCAACTTTTAAAGGAGACAATGTTATGAATCTCACATTAAATAGAATAGAAAGCTCAATGTGATAGTTAGGTTGCGAGGCACTCTTACCAATTAGACTAGGTTTTTGGATTGAACTTTCTTATGTGCTTAAGTAAAAATAGTCACACTTAAAATGAATCATATGCAAACAAAAGGGATCTTCAATCTGATCCACTTTTTTATTGTGTTGCTTTGTCATTCTCCGGTTCAGAACATAATCAAAGATAGAATAAATGTGAAGAAGTTTATAAACTTGAAAGCAAGGATTAAACATGATGTATAAATTTTATTCATCTTCATGGCCACAAAGAATTTAGTTTTTGACAAAAACATGCTTTAATTCATCATGGAGATTGGAGAGGTTGAAAAAGTAAAACACAAGGGGGCACTGGATTTAGAACAAGACAAGAATAATTATAGTACAAGTCCACAGAATACAATTTCAAAGAGACTATAGAGTGTTCCATTTATATTAGTCATCTGGTTGCTGGAGAAAACTTCTTTCTGGTATGGCCTAACAGATTCAAGTTGAAAATCCCATTTCATAGGACACTTGTGTCAATATAATTTCCAATTTTTCATAATTTACAAGTTCAAACTTATATGATTATCACCTACCCACTTTAAGAAGAAAACTAGATGCAGAGATAAGCGTCAAACTTCTGTCCTTAAATCTTATATCCTTATAATTACATAACCAAGGTTCTTATCAGTATGAGATTAGGATCGGGAAACTCTTTTCCTCTTTTTTCAGGATAGAATGGAAAGAGGGAAAGGATGAGTAATCCTTTCTTGGGAAGAGGATAAATAATCCTCTAAATCAAAAAAGTGTAAAACAACGAAACAGTAAAAGAAATTAAAAAAATCAGCAACGCAATCCAGTCTCCCTGCAAATCAGAAATGGAATCTTCCTTGGGAAGCTCATCTCTTGAATACAAAATACAGAGAAAAAGGGTACATTAACAACCCTAAACTAAACGTTATCCCCCTAAAAAATCACATCAAAGACAGCAATCAGAATCAAGTCTCAAACTCTCAATTAAGTGTGTGTTTGGATTAGCTTTCAATTCTACCAAAATTAATTGCAAATGTTACAGTGGAACACATCAGTGAAAATTAAGAATAACACTATAAGGATTAATATTAAGAACCTGATTTCCTGGCCTTTGCAATTTCTTCCATTGCATCGATGCTCATTACATGAACCACATATAAAGGAGTGTTCACAAAATCAGCTAAGCGAATAGCACGAGCAGTTGCCTCTCCTTCCAACTACATAGGTATACCAAAGTCAAATTGGGAAATGTTCTATAAATCAGAGACAGATATTTAGACTTTACAAGAATCACACAGTATAAGAAAACATAACAAGTATTCAATCTAATAACATACCTACTAGTTGTGGTTCACAAAAACAGATGAAAATGAACACAACAAATGTAAAATTAGGGTGGTCACGAGTAAGCAAATTTTGACAAAGGAAGTCTAATAAGATGAAAAAGGAAATTTTAAATATGAGGAGCAAAAATCAATTTCACATATATACAATAGGTTGGTAAGATAATGAGGATGAAAAGAAACCAGAAGTGGCCAACATTTTCATTACACTGTTCTGTAAATTCTTTATAAAAGAACAAATATGAGAATTTACCACTGCAGGCCTTGAAAGAGCATGCCCCTCAGGACCAGTTATTCCAAGTTCTATCATTTTTTTCTGCCCTTCATACACAGCATCTCCATTTTCTGCATGGACCATAGCTAAGGCACCAAGAGACTTGCACTTTTTAAATCCTTCCAGAAGAAGCTCATCGTTGATCATAAGAGCTCCTTTGTATGCCATGAAAAACTTAAAGGAGTTGATACCTGCAATTACAAAACATAGATGCACTACCTGAAATAAATTCCTCACAAACTCAACCAAAGGGTTATTGGCACACAATCAGCCAAATTATCAAAATGAAACAAGGAAATAAATTATGTGACCTTTCTCCTTGACCATGATCTCCATTTCTCTGGACACGGTTTCATCCCATTTGGTAATAGCCATATGAAAACCATAATCCATGCAAGACTTGTTTGCCTTCTTTTCATAAGCTTCAAAACCAGCCGTTAAACTTCCTTTAAGTGGTATAACAAAGTCAATGTGCATCGTAGTCCCACCAGCTAAAGCTGCAGCCTGACCACTGAAGAAGTCATCAACAGTTGCCGTATCCATAAACTCAAAGTCTAGGTGGGTGTGAGGGTCAATGCCCCCTGCCAGTTAACAAAAAGATGCATTATTCTCCAACTTAGTGATGCATGATGAGTCTGTTTCGATACAAACTTAATTTTTTTTTAAGAACTCCTGTACTAGAAATAAACTTCATTTTCAGCAGAAAAATTCTCAAAAACATATTTTTCTAAGCTTGTACCCATGGAGACTATTGAAAGCTTAAGGGCTAACCTGGCATAACAAACTTGCCAGTGGCATCTATGACTGTCACCTCATCTCCAACCTGGCAATGGAACGAATGAGACATTAGGTGGTAGTAAGATAAAAAAGTAGATGAGAAGAGTGAAGAGATAAAAGATACCGGAATAGAAGGATTGACGGCAAGAATGACGCCATCTTGGACGTAAACATCGGCAAGTTGTTGGTGATGAGCATTGACAACGGTGCCTCCCTTGATCAAGAGCTTGGATGAGGTAAGTCCAGCGTCACAAAACTGAATGAGTGAAAAGAGATGATGAGTAATTGAATTTGAAAACCTAGAACTCAGAAGAGTGAAAGTCAACTGAGATTGGGGTGACCTGGTCAGATTGTGAGAGTGAAGAGGGAAAGGTGATGAAGAAGGTGAGAGAGAGGATATGAAGGAGTGTGAATCTCATGGCCATGGTTACACATGTGATATGCATAGCATAAACAATAACATATGCTTCTTTCTTCTTCTTCGTTAGTCACTGAGTCTGCTTAGTGCTTACCCATCTCATCTCAATCAAACCACAGCGTGAGACTGGGTTAACAAAAAATATATATATATATATATTTTTTTATAAACTTTTTTCCTATTCTCAGAAATCTAATGGTTTACAATAACTCACAAACAACCCCAAACTTCCCTTCATCTTTTAGGTGTAACACCAAGTGAATAAATTCTTTTACATGTAAAAAAGAATTATAATATATTTATTATTATTATTATTATTATTATTATTATTAAAAAGTCATAAATAAATTAATACTAATAATATTAATAAACTACTAAGTTGGCCTAGTGATTGAGATTGGAATAATATATGTTAGATTTTAATAGATAAAAAATAATTACCAATATTAATCATATATCAATAGATAATTAATAATTTAATAAATACAAATATATTTAAAAAGTTAGTCAGAAATATAAGATATAAATATTAAGCATCTATTTTTCATATTTTAGCCATTATATTTTTATTTATATCATATACTTTTAATTAATCTTCTTTTAATATATTTATATCATATGTAATATATTTATATTGTTATTTTCACAAAAGTATATTAATATATTCTAACTTATATTTATTAAATTGTTTATTTACCTACAAATATACACTAATATTATTATTAATATATGAATTTATTTATTTAATAATAATAATAATAACATGTTCTTTAATAAATAAATAAAATTTATTATATATTTTAAACAAGTCAATAATTATATAATTTTAAAATATCATAAAATAATAATATATTATAATATATTAATATGTAGTAATAAAGAAAGAATACAAAAAAAAATATTAGTATTAAAAATATAATATAAATGTAATTTTTTTATTTAGTTGTAATAAATATATGCAGAATTTTAATTAAAAAAAATCAAAAGAACTTGTTGAATAGATAGTGTTGTATTATATAAAACGTTAAGTTCATATCTTATTTTAAACTTTAGTCGTCATATTTCTATATCATCACTCATGACTAAAATTGTATAAGTCTTAATTAAAAGATTGAAAAATTAAAAGTAAAATGGTAAGTATGGGACACAATATTTAAAATAAAAATAAATTAATAGTAATTTTTTTTTAAAAAAAACGTATATTTTCAAGTAAATTAAATAAATAAGAATAAATACTAAATAGAACCTTTGCATATATGAACGTCCATTAGGCAACGAGAGGAAAATATATTGACAGACCTAAAATTGGCACATATAGCAGAAATTAGGTGGGCAAGTTAGTTATTATTTTATTTTTGTTAATTTACATTTCTATGGTGAAAAGCTGTGTCTAAAAATCCTTTCTGGTATAGAATAATCATCATATTTTCCCTAAACTTGGATAATATCATGTTCTAATTTGCACAAGCTCATAATAGAAGGAAAGTAGTAATTGAACAACCACATATTTTTTCCCTACTTTTACTCTAATCACAAGAATTCAAATCGACAAACACGTTCATTTCGCTAATTCCTTGAAACTGACATATTTTGAGTACCAAACATAACAAAATGTCTAGTTTTATCCTAGTTTCTCATAGTTAAAATACCCCATGCTAACCTCCTTTTTTATATTTTTAAAAAAGTGGTAGCAATAACTACCTTAATTTCTACAATAGTCGTAGCTCAATTCTCAAGGTCACCAGCCTCTCCATTCAGCCATGGAACAAGAGGTATCAAAATGAATTATTTTATAACAGTCTTCAACCATGGTAACCAGGAACCGGGAATGCATGAAGCCTATGAAACAAGAACAGGAAATCCAATTTATGATGTTATATCTTATGAACTATAACCATACTTCTATGTGTTTAATAAATCAGAGGTTCCTCGTTGTTTAATAAATCACATTTTGAAATGGTTAATGCGCATTAGTTGACCAATATAAGATGAGGATGAAAGTTCCAATTTTCCCTCTAAACAAACTGTGCATTTGAGAATGTGCAACAACAAAGGTAGTAACATTATTATGTTTGTGCAGAACATACATGGCAGGATGTCTGTGCCTCAGTTTGGAGGGTGGGACCAAAACGCACCAGGAGCTACCGACTATTCGGTGGTGTTCACCCAAGCTCGTGCTAACAAAAAGCACCAGAAGACCAGCATGACTGAAATCAAGACTAAAATTCATGAGATTGAAGGGGACTCTGTTAATTCTAATAATAGTCAATCTCATCATCATCATCACCATCATCATCATCATCATGTTCGCAGTCATGCTCCTGAAGATTCTATGGTTAGTTGATTATTTGTCAAAAGAAAAAGTGAGAAGGGTCTTATGTATATGTAGAATATTGTCAAAAGTAACATGCAAATTAGAGAGTGATTGGAGGGAGAGAGATGTGTACAAAATTACTACTAGAACTCTAATTCAGCTTTGTTTCCAAATGTGAAAATTTCAATTTATGCTTGCTGTATCTAGGCTATACTCCCCTTCATGTTTCTATTATAACACACGGGACAAGTAAGAACGAGCATGTAATTAGGGAATACAACTTCTAATTCCATTGTTAATTATTATGATGCAGGGGAAAAAGAGGATCATGGCCTACATCAATTGTTGCATTAAGCCGTGAGGTGCTAAGAACCATACTACCACAGCGACTCCTCAATTTTCAAGTCAATGACATGCTACTAAAGCACGAGGGATCTATGACTTGTAACATGCACGTAACTGAGTCGAGTTCAACGGAAACTTGACCTTAAACTTTAGTAATCTGTGTGAGCTATATATTGTACAGTATCTTATTTAAGTTGTTGTCTCTTTCTTCTCCAAGAGATTTAGTCAATAAGCAATATATTACATGGGTGGAGAAAAGGTAACACCAAGCATATCTATTGTCTCTATATTATTTTACTTTTGTTGAGTAGAAATTTGGTTTAACATATGTCTGTGGTCCCCTCCCTCGGTAAAATGTTACAATTTGACTAAAAGGATATCAGAAACTTTTAAGTGTTGGATTTGGCTCGTTTCATTGGGTGGTTCAAGGGAATTTAGATATAAAAAAATATTTTTTGTTCATTGCATTAAACAGATAATTAAAGGGTGGTCTTTTTATTTATTTTATATATATATATATATATCCCAATATTAGGAGCAACCTTGTGCTCATTATTTTCCTTGACAAATTTTCTCTTGCCATAGTCACTTCAATTTTCCCCTGAAAAAAATACTGTGAATATTGATATTATATGACAAGGCTTCAATTTTTTGAACTATAGAAAATAAGAACATGTTGAATGGAGTGACACTAACAAGGCAAAACAAAACATAAACAGATCAAGTAATGAGTGGCAATACTCAAAACCTTCAGGGATGGTGATGGGCAGAGAAAGAGAAAGATATAGTTAAGGGGAAAGTGTCACAATTAGCGTAGTAGCGAGTTTTTAAGAATAATTCATTATTTTCATTAAATCATTGATAGCCCAAAGAATAAGACAACAATTATAAAATATAAAATAATAATCTTTCTTATGTTATAATGAATTTTGTCTGTCTAATGTTACTCATTAACTGAACAGTTGTACCACTTGCAAAACCAAAAGGCCATACCTAATTCAAAATTTCAAACTCAATATGGCAACATATATGAAGAGCCTTTAATTAAATAGAGGATACTTTATAATATAATACATCACTTGTACCTAATTATCAATGAACATTCAGGCTCGATACCAGCGAAAAATTAATTTAACAGAAAAAAAAAACCTTAGTGAACCTGTGAAAGTCTTATATTGTGCCAAAAGTTTAGAGAAAACTTGCGAGATAATGAGTCAAAAATCCATATTAAACCATAACAAGAGATTTGTGTCGTACTCACGTTGTCCCTATGCAAAAATCAGAAATCTTCAATCCTTAGATGAACCACATTAAAGTTAAATTAGGACCTAACATATCAACTCTTTTTTTTCTTCTATTAATAATACAAATATTTTTTTTTATATTACCATTTTTAATAACCATATGATATAAATGTAATGGACAGGATCACTGCTATAAAAGCAGAACCGCTGCAGCGGATCCAAGTGCGAACAATATGACATAGGAGAGAGTGAAAGTTTGAAAAAGTCAAAAGCCTATGAAATTGCCCTTTCCATTTACTTCTTTTTGAAAAATAAAAATACACGACCATGGCTGAATTTTTCTAATGCTATGGACACTGCTTTACCTAAGTTGTTGTGTTTCCTAGCTAGAAAGAAAACGATGCTTCCTCTCTCTCTGTTTTGTCTTTGAGGTCATATCCACTAAGACATCACTTTTTTACCTTTTATCCCCTCTAAACAACAAATTTCTTCGGAGAATAGAGAAAGGAAAATAATTGGGGCGGTGATTACTGTTTATTGATTATTGCTTCCGACAATTATTTGGTGATATTCAGTTCCTTTCATTTGACTTTTTTTTGGGTAAAATTTATGTCTTTAATTAAAAAGAAGAGAGATGATACAAATTATATATATATATATATATATATATATATATATATATAAGTATAAGATTTCGATGGTGGATGAGCGAATCTAACTGAAAAATTCTACATAAGATTCATTTTAGTTGATATTCTTATAACATAATGACTTTCAAGAAGGAACAGTACTGTAAAGATGTTAATATGAATTCCATCTTTCTTTTCTTATATTACCTTGAACCAATTTCACATCATTTTTACATTAGGAGTGTAACTATGTGCATACAATACAATGTAATTAAAAACAATGAAATGAAAAGAAAGTTAGGCATGATAATGGAGCGAATTCGGGTTGAAAATGTTCAGTCTAGTACAAATTAACCAAAAAAAAAAATATGGACTCATTTCTAACCGCATCAGTACTTGGGATTGTTCATGTCGAGTTAAACGAATTTCATGGAAAGGGAGTTCTCACAGAAGTAATTTCTGACAGCTACGCTTCCTTTATCATCTGTTTCATTTCTTTCTCTTCCTAACGAAGAAGATGATGACGGTGTTAGCGTCATTCCGGTAGCATTTCGCAACTTCCCCCTCCATCGAAATCCTTTTCGTCGACTATTTTCATGCATGCAACAGTGACAGTGGCAACGGAGAAGGAAACTTGGTGAAGCTGAACTTGAGCAACAAGAAAAGGAAGTTCGTGAATAAGAGACAGATTTATCAAACAGGTTTGGAGACCTATAGATAAAGAAATTTAAACTCCAATCCAATCGTAATAACTCATTCAAAACCGATTTTAAAAAACTCGAAAATCCAATCATCCGAGTCAATTCGTCCATCAAACATATTTGATCATGGGTTATCGAATTCGGGCGGGACGGGATTTTTTGATCAGGCCTAAACAAAGTTATGCAAAATTATATAAATCAAAACATGAGACTCTTAATAAAAAAATATATATGAAGAATTATAAACATGTACCCTATTTTATGGCGAACAGGGGTGGACGAAAAGAGATAGAAAGTAACAATGAGAAAGTGATACGTGAGATATGTGTTTATAGTTACTCTGGTGTGAAAGTAACATTGGTGCGATAATTGCATGTGGCGATGCAAAAATCTTATCCAAGTAATAGGAACATTACTTTACACATAAATTGTAGATAGATTAAAGCTTGCTCACACTGCCTTCCATCACAGTTTCTAGTTTCCCTGTTACTTTCGTTGTAGTTGTTTCATTTTATTCTCTTTTTCAAATTCCGTTGCACCTTTATCGACCATTGTATGATCTGTCTTGTATCCAACCTTAGGCTCCTCCTAGTGATTTCTAAAGTTTAAATATGCATAAATTAGTCCCTCGTGTTTACAAATGGTGTAAAACGTTAACTCCAACAGAAATTGCCAATTGACTAGCACATGATCAATTTAATGATTAACAAAATGCAGAAACACAATACCATTTCCACTGCCGAAAACGAAGAGACTTGGCCTTTTCCTCTTGAATTTTTTATAAGATACACAAAACGGATTTGCATAGATTTGATGTGCCTAAATTTCGAACCAAGTTTTTTTTTTCCCCCACTTCTGCGTTATTTCAACATTTGGACGTGAATTTACACAAAAATGGAGATCTTCCACGCATTATATTAGAAACAGAGTTGAACATATATCTGCTACAAAATGCATCGAGACGAAACAACAACAACAAAAAGAGAAAAGATTCCTCAAAACAGCATTGAAAGTAACATATCATGCAGTAGGGATATATGGATTAATAGAGCTAAAACCATATATATATGGATTCAACAGCATCAATAAGTCTATATATATAGTGTCTCTAGTATGAGTCACTTTCCACCCAAACTGCACAAGCAAAACGACCCCAAAATGAAACATGAACAGCACGTTCATGATGAATTAACGCTGTCAAAGTGGAACAAGACTCTCAGCATAAGTAAAGGGCACATAGCAATACTCATCTCTATGCGCTGGCAGATTCTTCAGTTCATTACTCAAAGGATTGAACAGCGACAGAACCGTTTCCACTCCTCTGTACTCGTTCCCATGTCCAGAAACCTCTTCCCTACACACAACTTCATCTCTCCATATACTCAACGGATACAAAACCCTTGAAAAGGGGCCCACACTATACATCTTAACCCATCTCTCCCCAACCCCACAAGCATCATCATTACCAAAATCCTCCAACACCCACAAATCAAAGGAACAAGACTCAAAGTTCCCAACAATGTAGTGCCGAAACATGGCGAGCTTATCGTTACGAACCGCAAGCACGTTGCTATAGGAACGAGTGGGTGAAGAAGGAACCGGAGGACCGTCCAACAGCGTGAAAAACTCCCTAGCGATGTCAAAGGAAACGACAAACTCAGAATCAGTGGCAGAGTCAGAAGCCATGGTGGCAAGCCAGAAGACGTTTCCAGTGATAGCGACGGAGCTAGAGACAAGGCACAAAGGTTGCAACTTTACGGCGTCAATCTCCTTCCAGGAGGCAGAGTTTAAGGAATAAAGTTGGGCGCGGTCAACCCTAACGTGGTCGAGATCGAGAAGGACATGGTCCTGGTGGATGACGTGCATGGAGATTGTGACTATCTTGTAGTCGTTGGATTGAGGGGTGAAGCCGAATCCGATGTAGTGAAAACCGAATAGGGTTTTTCCGGGGAGGTGTTTGATTTGGTTAGTGGCGGGGTTGAGGAGGGAAAGCTTGGTTTTTTCACGGAGGCACAAGAGGCCGTTGCAGGAAGCGAGGATTTTGGCGGTGGGAGATGCGATGGGGAAGTCGGTGATGTGGGGTCCGACTCCGATGAGGCAGGAGGAGAAGGGGAGAGGGCGAGGCTGGCGAGAGATTCGTTGGAGGAGGAGGAAGGGGTTTTGGGAAGAGTGAAGAAGGTGGTGTTGGATGAAGAAAGGGTTGGCTTTGATCATGTTAAGCCATTGCTTGGAGACGCATTGGAATCGGAGGAGGGATTTCACGGGGACTCTTATCAGAATGTTCATTACCACGTCGTACGGTAACAACTCTTGCTTCCTCTTTCTCTTTCTCCTTCTCTTCGCCATTTCTAATGATCAGCTAGATTCTTCTGCTTTTAGAAGGGAATCACTTTTGTGTCATTTTCTTTTATTTATAATTTTTTGTATTTTTTTATTTATAACTTAATTTGGTATAAATATTTTTTTAGTTAATTTTATCTTTTAATTTTTAAATAATAAAAAATAATATTAAAAATTAATTATTTTTATACGAGAGGAATCGACTTATATAAAATATATATATATATATATATATATATATATATATATATATATATAAACTTTTTTATATTGATATAAGGATCTAATAAAAAATAGATACTAAAAAGATAGTTATTAAATATATCTTTTTTATAATAAGTATAAATAAGACTCATAATTTTATATCTTAAAATTTAAAAATTAAACATAATATTAATTAATTTAATAAATATTAATAATTTTAAATAATTTTAAATTATACTTAAAAGAATATTGAAATATAACCATTTTTTAATATATCCAAAAATAAAATTCATACTTATAATATTATTGAAAATCTTGTTCTTGAGAATACAAAATGAACCTTGAAATTAACATTTCTAAATATTTATTTAATATACTAAATTTATATTTTATATTTTATTTACTCTTGAAATATTTATTAAATTTTCTCATCTAATATATTTATATAATCTTATATAGGATAAAATTTTACTTTAATTTTATTTTCCTTCTCATACGGTCTATTTTAATCACTATACTATTTATATTATTTGTCATCGGTACTTTATATCTCTATTTATTTTGTTTTTAATAAAGTAAAATTAAATATATTTTTAATTTTGAATAGTTAGTCTCCATAATTTTTTTTATGTTGACTTTGATCCCTATATAATTTTATTTTATGATTTTAGTTGTGTTACTATTCACCAACAATGTGGCAATTTTCTCATATAAAATCAAAGGACTTAAATCATAAAATAAAATTGTATGAAAACTTATATTAAAACTTTATTATTTTATAAAAACTTAAAAATACTAGGATTAAAATCGTAAAATAAGATTTTATAAGGACTAAAACGGACAATTTTTTATATGGACTAAAACCATAAACCAAATATATTATAAGGTCCACATACATATTCAAATCATAAAATAACATAAGTTAAATAATAATAATAATAATTTACAATTAGAGGATAGATGTAAGTAATTTCAGTAATAATATGGATAAAATAGTGAGGAAAAAATATGTATCCTATATATTCTCTTATATAGTAGATTATATACAGTATAGAAGTATAAATATAAATATTACTTTAACATTATACTTCATTATTTTTAACTATTACACAAATCAACATTATAAAAGTATGACTTCTCCTCACGCATATGTGAGTATGTTAAATCATTTTGTGTAGACCTTAGTTGGGAATATTCTAATATATAATATAACATTAATAATAAAATACATATTGAAATTAAAAAATCGATGATATGAGTATAATTAACTTCAATCCCTTAAGAAAGATTTAGAAGTTGAATCTTGAATGGAAAAAATGTGGTTAAGAAAAGAGATATCAGTGGTAAATCAAATCTTCTAATAAATATTAATCATCAATAAAATTGGTAAATACTTCCATTAATAATATGATTTCTAAAAAATGCAGTCAATAAATAAAAAATAACTGGTTTATTGTTAATTAAAAAAATTATATATATACCAAAATACAATTTTGTCAGTGAATTATAATTAAAATTTATATAAAAATCATATAAACATTTATTTTTGTCATTTTATATTTATCAATCAATCAAAAAATAATTTTACCAGACACTGCTTCAACAAATAATTTTACTAAACACTAATAATTTAATAAACTAGCTTAACATCATCTTTAATTGGGTGAGATTCCAAGACTATTATTTTGCTGAAAACTAAATAGGTCTTCTTGAGTCTCAGCTATCCTAAAGAAGTATCCCTGAGAAGCAATCTTGCAGGTACTTTCATGCCTCCGATGCAGAGTCTATCTAGAGGATGAACTACTATGGATTCTGAAATTGAATGCTGAATGCATGAAAAACCCATGGTGTAATTGAATCTAGGCTTTTATAAGAAATCAGAACTTGAAGGAGGGTCGATGCTGTCATCCATGAACCGGATTTCTTTTTTATTATTTTAAAAACTACAATTTAGGGGCTCTAATTTTCTTATACCGAAATATGTAACTTACTGAAATATTCTTTTAGAATTTAAGCGAATATACATGAGCAAACCCTTTAATTTGTAAAAGCCTACTGCTATCTTGAGTCAGAACAGACCGAAATATGTGCAAACATCATTATTATTCATAGGCAATACGCAATAATAGAATTGAAATCATTCATACAACTTTTAGTCTTGTACAATAACAAGAGTATACAGCTTCGTTTTTTTTAATATATATTTAATGTACTAGTAGTGCGGCCAAACAAAGATAACAACTACCCCACATAGACAAGGTCATAAGACTAGTGATGGAAGTTAGTTCTGTTCATCATCGTGATGAACTCCTCTGCACTAACCTCTCGATCATCTGCACATTTTAAAGCCAAAAAGCTGATATAACATCTCGTAATCATGGGACGCAATCACAGAGACAAATTGGAAAGCAAAAGAGAATAATGGCAAATATCGTGTTCCTAAACCAACAGGTGATAAATACAATGTCTAACAAATAAACAAGTCAGTACTGATCACTAAATCTACAGTTAAAAAATGATGGCAAATATCGTGTTCCTTTACCGTTTATTTAATAAAAATTGTCATCCAACAGACAAGAGAGTACAACAAATCGACCCCCTTTCCCCCCAGAGAATTATGAATTATCATCATGAAGAATACTTTCTTTTTAATCTTTTTTGCCTCTGTATTTTGTGTTTAATCTTTCAAGCGCAGAAAACTTCCATTTAGAAGTTCAAGTAATGATCATAATATTTTATATACACACTACGTTATGTCAGCATAATCTAAATCCCATGCATCCACACCCCGCTAATTATAGAATACAAATCTGCAATATGAGAAGTAAAAGTTTTCTTGTAAAATTAGAAAGTTGACAAGGATAAGTTTGGAATAACTTACTATCTTGATCTGCTTCATCAACCATCTCCTGAATCTCTCTGTCAGTGAAATTTTGACCTAGCTCTTTTGCAATGCGCTTGATGTCTGATGCAGATATCTTTCCCTGAATAGACCACAAACAATGAGAATTATGAAGAAGTATAAATGATGTACAGCAGAGAAGAACTTTACATTTTTATCATGATCAATTATATGGAAAGCTTTCATGAGCTCCTCTTTTGTGTCCCTTTCTCCTATTTTGGCTGTCATCATGTACTCAAATTCGTCATAATCAATTGCTCCACTTCCATCCTTGTCCACATCTGCTATCATTTGATTAATTTGCTGAAATGACAGCACAGGTTATCTATCAGAAATGCAAATAGAACTCTGACAAAAAGCATAGCATCAGGAAATCCCAGATTACATACACAAACCACACTAAATTTAGGATTGGGTCTTGAAAATCAGTGCCCTAAGGGCATTTTATCGAAAAGTAAAACTACATTAAGTTATATGGGAGTGTGTTGTTACACTTTTCAATAATCTTTTTTTTTTACTTTTGATTCCTTAACAGATGCCTATAAAGCACTAGTTAGCATTTTTTTGGATTTCATTTCAAGCAATTGACTCCTTAATGCTGAATAAGTAGAAGAACAACCACAGCCCGACCGGTAAATGTTAAATAAAACAATAAAAGAGGAGGGGCAGGGGAAAGTTAGCTTCAGCTATCATGAACATGGAGAGAGACAGATGGCTCCCTTCCTTGTGACCACGATCGATAATCTTTGGAGGAAATCATTGAAATTTGTAACTTGCAAAATTTAATTCAATCAGAAGAAAATTGAATGCATGTACTGGAATATGAATAATACCTCTTCTGTCATCTCAAATCCAAGGGCCCTGTCGACATAAGATGTCTGTCACAAAAACAACACAGCCAAATAATATGAAAAAAAAAAAATTAAGACTACGAAAATCAACAATACCTCATGGCAACATTCAGCTCCTTGGCATCAATAGTACCTATAAATCAAAGTAACAACGTTAATGAAAAAGAAAGTAAGAAAACTATTCTACCATAGTGTTATTTTGATACTAAAATGACAGTCTATATACAAAACCTGAGCCATCGGTATCAAATAATTCAAAGGCTTCCCTGATCTCCTGCTTCTTCTGCGTTGTCAAATGATGGCGTCCTCTTTGTTTGTTGTTGAACCTCCTGGATTCCCCTCTGTATAAAGATGACTGATATGGGAATTGCACAAGTTAATGGTTGATCCATGATTAAAAATAAAAAAAACTTTTTTGTTTTGAACCCTAGATACGATACATAAAATAAAGGGAAGCTACTAACTAAGGGAAATCGTAAACGATAGTGGCGCTAATGATGAATGATGTATTGGTTTGATTGAGTAAAGAGGGGGATCGTACCATTGTAGTCTGAGATAGGGCACCGAAACGACCACAATTGAAACAAAGTTCCGAAATTTCCCTTTCCTGGCTTGCTGATAGTTCAAAGTCTGCTTTGCTTCTGAGGAATTTAACGAAACACGGTTAGAGGCAGAAATTTCTTTGCTGTTGTTTTCTCTATGAAAATGAAAAGGATTGGGGTTTCAGTTTTTTCAGTGCACCCAATTGCATTCTAACAGTCCGGTTCAGGTTCTTTCAAAAATGGTTTGGTTCACTTGGGTTTTTTTTACTCACATGTGTCTCGTAAATAATAATGACCTTTCCAAAATCATAAGAAAGGTTGAGGGTGCCTACTGCCGTTGAAATCGTAAAACTTAAATATATGAATATTTTTAAATGCATTCGTTTGACGTTGTGATCAAAGACTTGTGTTTAGGCGAGCATTTGCACAATTGTTTTGAAAAAAATTGATTTTTTTAAGATTAATTTCGGTCAAAATTAATTTTGAAATGATGTAATTCATTTTAATGTTTTATTCTAAAAATGAATTAGTAATATAATTTAGTATAAATTATTTTATTCAACATAAATACTCCTAAAATTGTTTAATTATGAATCCATAATTAATTCATCAGCGTGGAATCAAATATGTAATACATTAACTTAAAATCATGTTAGCTGATATTTTATTATGATTTTGAATGACCAAATGTGAATTAAACACATTCATATTATATTACAATTTTTTTTTCAGTATATGAAAGTGATAAATAAAAAATACATTATATTATTGGGTGCATTAATTCCCCGTCCAACCCTGAAGTTACTCCTTATAACTTTCAAAAGTCACGTATTGTTTTACATGCATTATAGGAAATAAATGCAAAATCAAACACTCGGTGAATAAATAATAGAATCTTAATCTTAGTTTAAGTAACAATCCTTTTGTTCCTCAAAATCTTTTGGGAAATTTAATGCACTACACTACTTTGTTCAATTCAACATCAAATTGTGAAAACTCCTCCAGGGATTCAGACAAGATAAATTGCTCAACTTAGTTAGACTAATTGATGAAATTATTAGCTTTATAAAGATTCAAGTCAAATTTTCTATGATCTTATAATTGATTTACAAAGAACATCCCTAATGAATTCACACACACAACCACATCAAAGGGTAGTTCAGGCAATTCAAATTGTAGAGCCCTACCCCATCTAAACCCAACTTGATTGATCCAAAATGAAAGGATGCTTAACTTGTTACCAAAAAAAAGAAAAAACTTACAATACTATCAATACAAGTTAGAATACTTGCAGCACAAGACCAAAGCATAATGGATAATACAGAAAAAGAATCTCATTCCAAACTTTACAAACAGATAAGTCACCAGAGATTAAGATCTCCTTACCAAACTTTTGATATAATAATTTGGTTATGTAATCCGCTCATAAAAAGAAAAAGCTGATTTTTTATAGAGATCTCAAATCCATGACCAAGATTTCTGCAAGACTTCTTACCATACTGAATTTTTGTAGGACTTGAAAGGAAAGGGGATCGGATGTGTTACAAGTTGATACTTGTTAGTCTTAAGTTCGATATTTAACTTCTGGAACCTTTCCATAGAAATAGTTTTTGTGATTAGTAAAGCTTGAAACTGGATCACATATTCACAACTGATTAAAAAAATAACATATTCACATATTCGTATACATCGGAAGGAAACTAGATAATTCGCAACCAGGCAGCTTGTAAACCAAGTATGCATCTCTAGTGCTCAACCAGGTTTGTCTAAAAGTACACAAGAAACAAATGAAAGGCATCTATATCGTTTAGTAACAAAGAAAACTTTTCCCCCTTCAATGCTAAAACAATCTTTTTCATTGTAATAGCAAAACCAACCAAAAGGAACCACTTCACTCTTCCATGTTGTTTTCCTCCTTACTTTGCCTTCACTCCTCCATGCTATTCATTCATATCAGGAAAGTCATCTATTGATTCCAATTTTTCTAGGATCAATCTTTCTTGCTTCGCATCTGTTTTATTGTGTAGTAAGGAAGTTCTTGTTGAAGCAAAATCAAAAAGCTGTAAAGTGAGGACATAACACAACACAATAATATTACTTAGCTTTGCACAAACTAAAGGACATTTACGTACATGCAATACCTGCTCTAATCCTCAATCTCTACTCCCCCCCTAGTTTTCCGCTGCAGATAGATTTCTTTTGACTAAGATGAATGATATTACTGTGTGAAAAGATCACAAAATATTCCATTTAAACTAAAGAACACTACTTATCCGTATCACTTTATTAGGTTCGAGAAAAAAAAGTAAGTCATCAAAATTATTACAACACAAATGGCTAAACTGCAATTTTGGTTTTCCGCAACAGAACCCACCCAATGAAATCAATTGATCCACATGACTGGCTGCATTTAATAGGATAAGGTTTGGTTGTCATAGTTGCATTAAATGTATGTAAAGGGTAATCTAAGCACAAAAAAAAAGGACAGCAAGGAAAGGATACATTCCTGATCAGGGTTGTCAGTAAAATTGGAATGCAGAGCATTCCCTATGCAATCCACAATAGCTGAGGTAGTCATGGAGGATTCTATGCATAGAATAGCCGTGATGGCATCTAGTCGAGTCACCTCATTTCTGAACATCAGCCTTGCATGGGCTATGACATTTAAAGAGTCAAAGCACATAAGATAAGAGGGATAAGTTGACCAGATAAGTTTCATCCAGTACTAGTTACATACCTTGAGCTAGGCGTATCAAACTTTCCAACATGCGGACAGTTGTTCTAGCTACATTGCATATTTGCAATCAGGAAAATGACATAAATTGATTATGTATTATACTCAAATTACATAACAGGTTTCTAGGTCAAACCTGCATTATGAGTTGCAGATTTCCTTTGAAGCTGATAATAGCTGGATATAACTATTTCAGCCTCTCTCGTTAGGACTGGTCTGAAATGTTCTTTCACATACTGTATGTACCTGCAGGATTTTTTTCACTATTGTAAGTAATCAAGAGTTTTTTACAAAGCCATCAATATTGAACTTTGACGAAATTTGGAAATAAACCATATCTATCTAATGTTGCAGCATATTCCTACAGGCCAAAACCAAAAGAACTCAATGGAGATTGAATTTTGCACATAACTAAGGTCACTGCATTCCATTACTTGTCTATGTAAAGAAATGGTTTATCTTATTTAACCTTACTTTATGAAATTAATGAAAGTCTACTTACTAAAAGGGGAAAAAACAAGGTCAACCATTAGTAAATTAAAGCTCAATAACCCTGGGTGTGAGGAAGTGTGTTGGAAAGTCCCCTTAACTGTGATCACCTAAGTAATGCTTATAAAACTAAAACTTCGACAATCTTCACTTTATTTGTTAATTTTGTGTGGTTGAGTTAGGCTTTAAGCCCAAATTCTAAGAAAAAAGTTATCCTAAAATCATATTTATCAATCTCATAGCAGCACATGTGGCCAACTCCGAAAAATGCTATAGCAAGATGATCGTTATTTTTAAAATGTAATAATACAAATTAAATGGTATATGCTTACATATAAATACTCAAAAAAGAAAATAAAATACCCAAAATTAAAGGAATTCAAGATAAATAATAAGCCACAATTTATACACACAATCACAATCAATCTAGGAGCAAAAATAACAAAGTTAAAACATGAAAGATGATAAGGAAATTACTATAAAAAAGAACATAACTAGATAAAAATTAGCGAAATGTGAGCTAGGAAATTTAAAGGAAGAATAAAGAACAGAACACATGAAAAAAAGTCTTATGAAGTGTGATGAAACAAAGGTCAGAAGTAACTTTTTCTGGAGTATTTTAACAAAAAAAAAAAAAAAAAAAAAGGTGTTCCAGGAGTAATGAAAAATGATGGTGAAATTAACATAAAAAGAACATAACAAACTACATAAAAATTAGCGAAATGCGAATTAGGAAATCTAAAGGAAGAAGAAAGAACAGAACACATGAAAAAAAAATGTCTTATTAAGTGTGACGAAACAAAGGTAACTTTTTGTGGAGTATTTAAAAATAAAATAAAATAAAACGGTGCTCTAGGAGTGAAAATGGGTTTTTGAAAGTTGTATCATGGTAGTAGTGCCACTATGACGTGCAAAAAGCCACTACTTTGACTGCTATTGCCGCTGCTAATGAAAATTGCTCCACTATTTCAATCCCACAGCGGTACCAGGCCCAAGCCACTCCGCTACTCCACTATAGTGCGCTACTGACTTCTATACCTAAAATTATGAGCAATTTCAAAATGGCAACACAATCATGAAGCAATGGGGACAAAAATCAAGTTAGAGAGGATAAATTAAATTTAAATTCTAGATTCCTAATTTGCTGAGTTCTGACAGAGCTTAATAATGATTAAGAGAAAGGCACCCAAGACTTTCAAAAATCCTTTCCTTTTCTAAGTTTTATGATCTGCAAACAGTGTTATTCATGGTCATTAGCCTCATATCTTACCTCTTCAGTGTAGGAAGTGGCCAGCTATTTACCAGATCTTCATCATTGGTGGTACTATCCAGTTCTGCCTGGATATTAGTTTTCATACAAGTATTATAATCTTAACCACAGAAAGTTGTATGCATTGTACAGGGATAAAGATTACCTCAGAAAGAATATGAGATGAAACTACAGCATCCCAATCAGGATTTTTTGTATCCAAGAGAACAAGGACAATATCAAACCTGCTTAATAAAGGACCAGAGAGCGTTGTATTGACAGACAGAGCTACCTTGTGTTAAGTCAGACAAGTATTGAACTGAAGCAATAGTAAACAACTTCGGACATAATCTAGAACCAAGATGAAAAAGCTCAATGCCCTCGAAATTGTACATCAAGTAACAGTGTAGTTTGACATCAATCTTAAATAGTATTAAATAATATATATTTACTTAAGTGATACGTTGATCAGGATCATATTGTCCCTTGGGATTTGTGGCGCCAAATACAGTTGTTCTAGAGCTGAGTGTTGTTACAAGACCAGCCTGAATAAAGCAAGAGAGTAGATCAGTTGCCACACTTTTTTACCACAAACCTGCCAGCAGCCATTTTACTTTTTTTAAAGAATAGAAAAAAGGATATGCACTCATAGTGTAATTTTTTTTTTATACTGTCATCCAATCACAAACTACTATTTATAGTAAGTTTGTTGACTTTAATAATAATCATCCTAAAAGTCATACCAAAGCTGATTTTTAATTAGTTGACAATGTAAAATCTTTTACACTAGCAATATATATCCATTGAACTCTTTAAAGAAAGCTGAAGTTCATTCAAATTTTGAGTAATGTATTCAAACATTCTACCTTGGCAACACTTATTGTCTGCTGCTCCATGGCTTCGTGTATCGTTGCTCTGTCATGTTCCCTCATACTGCCAAAATAATGTTTAGTTACATACCCAATGCCAGGATGCTAAATAAAAATAATATATACAGTCCTGCCAGAATTTCCATTCAAGTTTCATGAAAGCATTTAGTGAAACTTCCTCAACCAACTTAAGGTATCGAAGGTGTCAGGTATTAGAAAAGTAGAACCAATTAAATGTAGAACTAGTCCAGGTCTTCCAAGTTAAAAATGGAAGAAACTCGGTGGCTTAGTGTAGTTAAAAGTTAAACTTCAGTTTCCATTAAAACAAAGGATGATGTCTTATTGCAGACTGCAAGCTTTGTTGTGTCATTCATAATTAGAGTCACTGCTGAAATGAAAGCATCTTAGTGCATAGCCATAGACACAAACATCAAATCTTTAAATATAACAAACAAATGCCAAAAGAAAATGTTTTATAATGCTTATCAACACAAGATTTCCTGCGTAAAAATCCAATTTAAACCTCCAAATATGAATATCCTGCTCTTTGTTTTGATTTTCAGCTTCAAAATTGGAATACTACTTGACCACATACAACATTTGGTGAAGAACTAATCTCCAGAAGATAAATTCAAAACCAAAGCAATTATGCTAGAGCTTACCTATCAAATTCATCTATGCAACACAATCCTCCATCTGCCAAAACAAGAGCCCCAGCTTCCAACATCCATTCCCCTAAAGATTCCATAAATTGGCCTTGTAATTACTATAACCATCTATAAAGTATGCAGATCCGTGCATGTTGAATTATGTATTCAAGTAAATGAGTTACGTATGATTAAATTAAAGTATGCTTGAAATGCTAGATTATAACTTTAACTATCATCTTCATCATTATTGTTTGTATACAAAATGCCATGAGAGGCAAGTTCAAAAAACTGAATGCAAAAAAAAAGCATGTTGCTTAAACAAAAAGTCCTTTATAGAACATGTATCAACAACAAAAATCAATTATTAAATAACCAAGACAACCTAGTAATTCTCCAAGGATTCAACAACAATGTTCAACAACAAAAATCAATTATGATCAAGGACTGCCTGTTAGGTTCTTGACAAGGTCCGAAAGAGAAAGGGAATTATTCGTCCTTGAGTTTATTGAATCTTTTGAAAGAAAATGATTACACAAAGGAGGCTACTCCTTTCACACTGGAATCAGTCCAGTTGTTCACTTACAATAGTAATTCCTTACCCCCTCAGCCTAAACAACCAAACTATTTAAAGAAGACTGAAAAACTAACTAACAGTAACCGTGAACCTAACTAATAGGTCAAAGGGTCAAATAGATTTAATTAATTCCTATTTGTACCCTTCTTCCTATAATACACTCTTAACCCTCTATTTATCTCCTGTGGTTCCTGATGTCTAACAACATCTCCCCCCTCGAAAACCACCTTGTCCTCAAGGTGAAAATCCGGAAACTGGGTCTGTAGGGTGGCTGCATCTTCCCACGTCGCGTCTTCTGGCGTTTTCCCCTGCCAACGGATGAGGACTTGAGAGAGACGCGTCCCATCCTGTGTAATCACTCTGCTATCCAGCACCTCACTAGGTTGATAGGAGTCCAGAGGAAGTTGTAACTCTACTGGTACCACTGCTTCCACCGTGTGATTGCCCAAAGCTTTCTTAAGTTGAGAGACATGGAATACCGGATGTATCCGGGCTTCCGTTGGCAACCGCAATTGATATGCCACAGCTCCAATCCTTTTAAGGACTGGGTAAGGCCCGTAATATCGAGCGGAGAGTTTGGGGTGCAGTTTGGTTGGCATGGAAGTCTGTCTATGTGGGCGGATCTTCAAATAGACATAGTCCCCTGGCTGAAACTCCAAAGGTTTTCTATGCGCATTCGCGTAGTGAATCATTTGGTGTTGAGCACGTTGTAAGTGGAACTTCAATTGTGTTAAAGCCTCATCTCTATCCTGAAGGTCTTGTGCGACCGCTTCTACTAGAGTTTCCCCCGGAATAAATCGTGCCAAGGACGGTGGTGGTCGACCGTAAACTACTTCAAACGGGGTGCATTTTGCTGAAGCCTGAAAACTGGTATTATACCAATACTCTGCCCAAGGAATAAAATCAGCCCAAACTCTCAGTTGCTCGGAACTAAAACATCGTAGATACGTCTCAAGTGTCCTATTTAGAACCTCCGTTTGGCCGTCGGTTTCCGGATGATATGCAGTAGACATCTTCAGTTGGGTGCCTTGTAGTCGGAACAGTTCTTGCCAAAAATGGCTCATGAAGGTAGGATCTCTATCACTCACAATGGAAGTGGGAATCCCATGTAGGCGTATGATTTCCTTCACAAAAATCGCAGAAATAGTTCTGGCTGAGTAAGGATGTTTGATCAACACAAAATGCCCATATTTGCTTAAGCGGTCCACCACTACCATTATAGCCTCAAATCCTTTAGAACGGGGTAAGCCCACAATGAAATCCATGCTGATTTCTTCCCATACAGCATTAGGAATGGGCAAAGGTTGCAGCAGACCATCCGGAGACGGACCTGGCTGCGAATGTCAGAACGTAATCCCGCCAAGAAATATCCCAACACCTATTCTTCGGAGCTAGGCTTGGCTTGGGCAATCAGTAACTCGAATTCTTGAACGTAATCTTCCACACTGCCTGTTTGTCGAATCGCCGCCAGTCTTTCGTACACCGTACCCCTACCGTTCTCACCATATCGCTTCAGTAGTGCGCGCGTAAATTCGTCCCAAGATGGGTGTTTGGCTTGGTTACGCCAATATTGGAACCAATGACAGGCTTTGCCTTCCATGCTGATGAAGGCTACGCGTAATCGCTCTGATGGTTTAACTTGATGGACTTCAAAGAATCTTTCTGCTCTAGCAAGCCATCCCAAAGGGTCATTGCCTTCGAAAGTGGGTAGCACAACTTTCTTTAACCAAGAACGCATCGTGCTATCATCGTCGTCACCGTCGTCCTCGATGAAACTCGGTTTGGTTGTGTTGGACTGACCATCATCGTCAGTGTGGGGTTTGTTGGTGAGGCATTCCATGATGAGATTCCGTATCTGGCTCAGATCGGGTAGATGTTCTTTGATGTATGCGACGTCTTTCTGTAATTCTGCCAACTTGATGCCTTGATCTTTGATCGTATTTTCCGCGGAGTGCATACGTGCATCCATCGTGAAGGGGGGGAAGAGCGGCAGGTCGGACCAATTTGTTAGGTTCTTGACAAGGTCCGAAAGAGAAAGGGAATTATTCGTCCCTGAGTTTATTGAATCTTTTGAAAGAAAATGATTACACAAAGGAGGCTACTCCTTTCACACTGGAATCAGTCCAGTTGTTCACTTACAATAGTAATTCCTTACCCCCTCAACCTAAACAACCAAACTATTTAAAGAAGACTGAAAAACTAACTAACAGTAACCGTGAACCTAACTAATAGGTCAAAGGGTCAAATAGATTTAATTAATTCCTATTTGTACCCTTCTTCCTATAATACACTCTTAACCCTCTATTTATCTCCTGTGGTTCCTGATGTCTAACACTGCCCATGCACTAGAAGTCTAGAACATGATTTTATCAAATAAGTGAAATCCCCATAGTTTACTGTAGAGTACTTAAATAAAGTATCTTTAATAGTAAGTGAATTCAAACAAACATATTGACAGATATGCAAAATATGGATACAAATAACAAAGAATGAATGTAAAAGAGTCTTTCGCTTTGAAAATTTTAGCTGTATGGAGCTTACCTCCATCCTTCACTGCAGTAACAGTCAATCCTGCACTTGTGCTTCCCAACCCAGTGGTAATAACAGATCGGTTGCTCAATTTTGCAGCAAATTTCAGAAACTGAGATTTTCCGGTGCCTGTAATAAAGACAGTATGTGAGGCAAATTAGGAGTAAAACTTTCTTTTATTTCTTTTCACTTAATTTGATGATAAGAGCTGACAGGAAAGTCAACATCCAGTTCATATATATAATTGAGAAAGCTGCATTTGATACATAGCGAACACATACTCAAGTCATTAGGTGAAGCATCGTCCAATTTTTGTGGCAGTTTTACAGCATATAGAAATTTAATATTAATTGTATTAGTGGTGGTAGCAGAAATAGTAATAACAATGGATTGCATACCAGGATCACCAACCAAGAGTAAGTGGGACTCCCCTCTTACCCTAGTTCCAGTAGCATCAACATGTTGCACACCTCCAATAAGTGTTAATGCAACTGATTGCAGAAGCAAAAGACATGAGATGTTTGCACAGAGATATGATAATAATTCACAAAAAAAAAAAAAAAAAAAAATTCAGTCAACGGAGAAAAAGACAGCCAGATAATTTATCAAAGGAAAAAAATTATTCAGCTTGAGAAGAACAAATTCTCCTGTCTTCTTATCCATACTAACATAGCCATGAGCCATATCTTTATCCTAATCATTTCATGTCAGTGACATAAATTTATAATCAAAATAAATGAAGGTCTCTGCATCACAATTCTTTGGCCCCTCGAAATCCCGTGATGAACTTAGTCCCTTATAAACTTTTTTTGAAGTCATGTATATCCCTTATACAATCTTTATAAAGGTTCTTCTTTTGAATGAAACTCAATGAGATTCGGAGAGATATTGTTTTCATCTTTAGGATTCCCATTTCCAAGATCAATTGAAAGTTAGATTCTATTTGAACTAATTATTTTAGGGTTCAACTTTTTTTTTTTAATTTAAAATTTACATGAACCCAATCCCTTCTACATGTTTTCCAATATGAATTGTTAGAAAATCTGAGAAAATATTTGATGATATGGGTCTATTTGTTTAAACTTAAAAATAAGTGTTTCTAAACAAGTGCTTTTAAAAAAAGCAATTCTTTAAGAAGCAGATAGAAGTTACTTCTAAAAAAAGCAAAAAATTGCTTATTTTAAAAAAAGAAGTTTAGACAAACACAAAAAAATAAAAAAGTGTTTATCTTAGAATGTTTAAGTATCCTAGATATTTTTTAGAATTTATTCCTCTTTTATATTTTATGATTTGTTTCCTTATTTAATAAGGATGTTTGTAATAATAGGCATATCTAATTAGAATAATAAATAAATAAATATACAGAAGAATCAAATTTATTAGAATCTGATTTATAGGCATTTTTTTTTATACAGTGGAGGGCTAAAAGCCTAGATTAAAAACCTCCTCTAAAGAAAGACACAGCAGAACAAAGTTTCATATCATGTATATATGAATAAAATTTCCTATAGTTATTGGTATTTACTCTATAAAACAGATTCTATTATGTAGTTTACACACTGTTTCAACATCTCTTACATTTATTTTTCTTTCTTTCAACATGAACCAAAGTATTTCCATTTTATTGATTTACATTTGAAATAATTTTATTGATTTACATTTCAAAAAAAAATCCTCAAAAGAAACCGTAAGTTGAGGACGAAAGCTACTAAATAGCAAGTACCAAACCTATATTAAAATGCAACAAATTCCAAGATGAATACATAAAGTAAATAGTCATAACCAAGGGTGAATGTGTTTACCAGCCAGCTTGACAGTGAAAAGGCCAAATACTTGTGGGCAAATTGCTCGTAGAATAGCATTCCTCCCTGGATCAGTTTGAAAAGACTTTAAAGTTTTCATCTCACATGATATACATAAATCATTGCATTCCAGAATACTTTTACAGTCATTAACCAAATTTGGCATGTGAGGAGTCTGGGCAGAATTGGACCAAATATTATAGGTGATGAATTATGCTGTATTGTACAGTCCAGTTTCTCGCAGACTATATAAAATTACAAATATTGCGAGACATGAAAGGTTCAAAAATATGAATTTAAAAGATACAAACAAGACCAAAGGTGTGTTATCAGAATAGCACCTTTTAGAGGTGAATCTTTGAAGTGCGCCCAAAACTGCTTGAATTTGATAACAGTGTCATGCAAAGTATTAATTTCTGACTTCAGTTCATTGATTCTCCTGATAACAATGAGAAAATAAAAATTCAGAATAAACTTGGTCAGATTATTTGCTTTCCTCCCATTGGATCACAGTAGATGACTACAATTTAAAGCATCAGTTCAATTTCTGAAAGCACTTAATATGTGCTTTGTTTAAACATGTTAAGACATATACCGTGTGGAACTTACCCTCTAATAGGCCACGTGTAAATAAGGTTTACAGTAGGGAAATCAAGGATGCATAATGAATCAGTACCCAGGGGCAACGAGTAAGCCATAAAAATATATTCGATAGTGGACCCTATTTCACTAATGGGCTCTGACTATAACATAATAGACACATGGACCAGGGAAAGAAAGGATTTGATTGAATAAGGAGTATAATATAAGAAGATCTAGAAGAGAGGAGTGAGGTGGTAATGCTGATTGCATTGCACGAATTGTATGCTGCTCTGGTTCATGTACTTGTATTTCCCCTTTTTTTCACTGTTACATTTGTGGCAGTAGCATTCCACCATGTCTCAGTTGCAAACAAGGATGGTAGTGATGACATTGCAGTGTTTTCCATGGCTAGTCAGAGGGCTAGTGTGCACAGCCAGCCTGAGAGTACCAGGGCGATGGAGCATGGTCTGCATGGAAGAATGTTAGGACTCAGTTACAAGGTAAGGGGTACAGAGTCCTGCATCGAAAGTATGGAGTTTTGATATTGGATTTATATGGCTTTGAGCTCTCCCACCATAGTGGCTAGCTTTGTGGTTTGGTTGCCCATGGTCTATAGCATTCGCCCTTCTCGTATCGACAGAACAATCATGCAGCCAAAGTTAATAGGAAGGAAACCCAAAAATTTATCCAACCGGATAATGTTTTCCTTCATACAAGAACTTAAAACTATAAGCAAGAGAATCGTAAACATAACATCAATACAGTGCAAAAAATTTAAAACATGGTATTGCAAACAAATCTTGTGGAGTTTATAGAAAAAAGCAAGAAAATTTTCCTAAATAAATGAGTAAAAGTGACCATATACACAGTCATTCCTATTTAATTTTGCCATAATTGGGAAGTAAAATTCAGGTTGGAACATAATCAACGGGTAAGGATGCTACTACCTCAAAGACTGCTTAGACCAATAGTATACTGATTATATAAGCTACAAAATTTTCATCATTTATTTTAAAGAATCCTTATTAGTTCCACAGAATACCTAGAGTTTCGGATTATATTTATGTGTAATTATTGGATTCAGATTTAGGAAAACGGGGAACATTGAACAGAATTTCTAACATGAAACATGCGTTCTCCAGTTAAGAATTCATTCTAGTAGAAACAAGGCCAAATCGTTAAAGTAGCCAAATAGAGTAAAGAGGATCAGTGTTTTTATTTCAACATGACACTTCATAAAATGGTACTTAAAATGTATGACATCACTGCACAGATCCAAATTTAATTTAATTATAAAAAATGAGGTTGGCAAGGACTGATCTATAGACCATATGAGAGGGGGCTTCAAGTTTAATACCATGCCAAAAACCCAATCAGCCCCAAAGCTAAATATATTAGTTGGAGGTGAATAAATAGTTGTTTTAACATCCTGGGTTTTAGATAATGACAGTAATGGGAACATAATTAAGTCATTATAAGCAGTAAATTGAATGCTGCGAAGAATAACAACTTCTTGAATGTAAGATTCATATCAAGGCATAACATAATTAAAGAACTAATATTTGAATAACCTGAAAAGAGAATGATTAGAAGAATATTGCCAGAAAAGGTTGCCATTTCAACCTAAGGTATAACTAGACACTAGATGATCTATAAATTACGGGGGAAATGGGAAAAGTTTCTACATGCATAAATAATATATTTTTCTTCTGACAAACTTTTCCATGGAGAGCACCAAAATGGCTAATGTCAGATACTAGGATGTTTTATTATTTTAAGGTTAACACAATGAAAACTTCTTTTGCACCTTATAGTGTTGGCAATGAATACAGGATCAAGGTCGCAGCGCACATCCTTCAACTCTGGAGACCACTTTGCTGTTAAGACACCAGTGACAATCACATCGTCTGCAAGTAAAAGAGAATTAAAGTCCCCAATAACCAAACATATAACATCAAATATTGCATTTATGAATTCATGACCCTCATTCCCTTGGCCATATACATTCTATAATGGCCAGGACAAAGGAGTGTAATCCTCCATGGGTGAGCTAATTCCAGAAATCCATCCACAATTTAGATAGCAGCATGCAATTTGCCTAACAATCTAATCGTATCATATTGTTCAGTAGGTTCACATATAATTTTGTTAATTTTATCTACATGAAAGGTTACTATCAGTATATCTTAATTATTTTTTTATAAAAAAAATAATGCCTGTAGCCCTATACTCTATAGCGTAGGATAATGACTAACAAGTCATTTTACTTCTTCCATCTTAATTATTTACAGCAATAGGTACAACACAATATATATATACACATGAGAAAAAAAATGCTAACCTAGAGATTTTAAGGCTACATATCGTATGTAATAATAGTAAGAGACAAATTAGGAAATTAATCCTAATTACAGTGCATAAGAAAATATTTTATACATAATTACTTGCTACAACACACTAATGATTTTAAAAGAAATACTTCCTTTTCATTTTCTGATAATTACCAAAAATAATTTGACAATATTCTCTTCCAGGACTCCAGCTTTAGCTTATGACAGACCATCAAATTTTCAGGAAACTAATGCAAGAAAATAACATTTTCTACTGAAAAGTCCATCTCCAAAAATAATGATCCAATACTGCATGGCTTCAAAATAAATGAACACATAACAAGCTTTCTGTTTATTTCAAAAATTGTTGCAACTTGGGAAGGAAACAGGAAATAGAGAGAAGAAAAAGTAGGCGTGGAATTAATATGGTTTGACGTATATGGTACTATAGACTCACATCCATCGACAAAACAGAGAGAAAATGCATTATGATCAATGAAGATTATAAAGAGTTGCCACTCAACTTCTAAATCCCTAATCCCAATGCACCCTAATGCTCTGTCATTAAGATTCACTATACTCTGCAGCATAAATAGTAATTTCCAATCATACTATATGTAAATCCACGCCAACTTTGAACCATAGATCAACACTAATGTCCATGAAAAACAATGAGAAGTCCAATGTCAGTCAAATCATATGAGGCCAGGCAAAGCTCTAAAATCAAATGCAAGCCATTATATAACACAAACAGATAAGAAAAACGAGAGAAATTATACCAGGCTTGTATTACAAAATCCAAAGATCCGTCATTCATAATTTTAAGGAAGGAAAATTCATAGTTTATGGATTAGATTTCCTAGATCCAATATGTGTACATCATAAAATAGTATTCAAAATTTGAAGTGAATCTAAATACCTCCAGCTTTAACAACATCTACAAGGTCATCCTTTAATATGACAAGAATTGAACGAGGTATTGCCCCAACACCTAGCACCTGTGTACTTTCTTGAATTTTTATCTCCTGATAATCATGGCATACTATAGTATTCTCTACATACTGGAATTTTGTGCCTCCACAGGGCTTGAACCCCTGCTATTATAAACAGCAAATAACCAACATAACCAAATGAAAAAAGATAGTCTTCCAATTTAAAAGTATACTCATTGGATTTACAAACAAGCACATAAACATTAAAATTTGAAAGGATACAAGTTCCAAAATCAATTTTGAGCTTCCAGGAAATTTTGTGAATTAAGAAAGTTGACCTACGAACTCCTCAACTTATTGCAAGAAGCTTCACATAGGGCAAGCAACTTCTAAATTTAACACTTTGCTTGTCTTACATTTTAATATATCATTGCATATCATATTATTTATTTAAGGGTAATGAAAAGGGAACAAATATCCGAGTATTGTAGGGAAACTGCAGAACTTAAAACTCAAACGCAAAAGATACCTGAATTGGGCAAATTGAAGGTAATGATATGGAGTTTCGAGCTTCCACCTCAGGATAAACTGGGAAGCTGCACACATACTTTGTTAACTGACATGTGACAAACTTATTCTGAGGTACATGGGACTAAAACAGATATACTTTCCAAGTTGTGAATGTACATAAGTTTTTTGGTGTAAAGTAGCGACAATGATATTTAAACCTAAAACCTCATGCAAACTATCTAAATTCCTCACTACTAGACCGAATCTAGTGAATTCGTGAGTGTACTTAAGTGAGTTGGATTTGCCCGCGTGGACACCCACAGTATGAGCATTCAATTATAGCCTGTAGTACAACAATAGTATAAGTTTATAAGTGTGCACTGTGCAACTAATAAATAAATAGAAGTAGGACACGCACACCTGTTTTTGCATTTTTGGCACATGTACATCCTCTCCCCTTCATGCATCTTGATTGCTCCGGACCTGATTACTATCCCCTTGAGAGTGAGAAGAATTCCATGGTGCTGCACGCGAACACGTCCTATGCTTGGAAAATTTACTAATTACATCAAACAAAACAAAACACGCACACACAAATCAGAATTTGAGATGAGGGTCCGTTCCCTGAGGGTGAGGGGTATTGTAACAAACAAGTAGGGGGCAAAAGCAAAAGCAGACCAGGGCATGGGCATTCAAGGGGTGAGCCGCCGATGTTAATACGAACATGAATGAATTTTTTCTCAACCCCTTTCTTGTCATCCGCCATATCATTCAATAAGACTCTCTAAAACAACCCACAAAACATATCCAAGTCAAGTTTCCACCTTTAACTCCTCCAAATAAAAATAAATAACCGAAAGAGAGAATTACGGACGTGAGCCCAAAGGGAAGCTTCATCGAATAGTGGCAAGTAGGTTTTGGGTTTGTAAAAGAGGAGCTGGAAAGTGAGAGGATGGTGGTCCATTAACTCTGCCAAACTGAAGAAGAGAAAGAGGGTTGGTTAATTTTGCAGTAAAAGAAAAAGAAGAGAAAGTAGAAATGGCGTACTCGACGAAGAGAGGGAAGTGAAGGTTGGGATCGGGAGAAGAAACGATAGAACGAAGCTCGTCGGAGTGGTTGCGTACGAGAAAGTTGACCATTAGCTGCTTCCAGTAAAGTGGATTCTCCTTCTCCTTCTCCTTCTCCTTCTCCATGCTCGATGCCTCTGCTCTGCACACTGTCACTCCTTTTGGCGGGAAACGAATCAACGCGCCGCGCTATTTTTGTAACGTCGTTCGCATTACATTTAATATCCTTTTGTTTATCATCGTCATATTTCCACTTATAAATTATAATAGTAAAATAAGAAGGTAGTATAAATCCAAACTAAATTATGTACGTAATTTTTATACAAGTTTTTCTTACTTGATTTTCTCTTATGCACTTAATTTTTTTGAGTTTATAAAGAAGTATAATATATTTTATTTAATTTTTTTTCTTAAATACTTATAGAGAAGTTTGTCTTAAATGGGACCTTAATTTTATAATTCAACATTCCTTCTATGATATGATCTGAACAGACCTCGTAAAATACTATAGACACATATCATCATCATAATATTATTATTATTAGAGTATATGAATGTCTAAAATTTATCAAAGTAGTTAATTTTGTTTACTGAAGTAATTAAATGTTTTTAATTCTTTTAAATATTACAATTTTTTTATTTATTTTTTAAGAAAATATACTTTAATTGTCATAATTTTTTCACTTAATCCCTTTGTTAGTCTTCTATTTTTTTTATTAACTGAATTTTTTGTTTTTAGTTTCATTTTTAATCATTACGAGTTTCTCTTTATGTCCTTCATTTGTACGAGACATAAACATTTTATGAACAAAACAAATGAAACATTATATGGGGGAAAATTACAAAGACCAGACTATAACTTTAAAGTTTAAAAGATTAAATGAAAAAACATTATGGCATTTAAAGAGACCAAAATCATATTTAAATGTATATAAAAATTCAAAAATAGCTAATGGCGTAAAAACCGTTGATTATCAATCTTACTTCGAAGGAAGAATCAATTAACAAGAATGTCTTACCTTAAATGATATTAAGGAGATATCGTATGATTCGAATAGTGCCTTCTAAAATAATGATATTTTTCTTCGTCCCCAGTTTGTTGGGCCATGTATAACGTACCCCTGTATGAAGAAGGGTGCAGCATATTTGAAATTGAAATACTATGGTATGGTTCTATACTTCTTTTCACCCATATACAAACAAAAATAAAATGTTTAATTGTTTATGAGAGAGTAAGTGGGGATTAGGCAAACCGGTATGAGTTACACAGAATCTTTTGTTATATGATTCGGGAATAACCTGTCATCGTATAACCTTAAAAAATGTAAAACATAATCAACGGCATACTAAGGTCCAAATTAGCTAAAATCTAAGCATTATAAACTGTCAGAAATTCATCATCATAGAACAGTTAAATTTAACTGAATATTTTCTCTCAAATGTTTTTACATTCAAATTTGATACAAGATCCTATCCTTTCTTCTACAAGATGCCTGACAACTGACAAGTACATTTTGAATCTCTCAAATTTCAATTGCATTTTTCGCCCCACATTTTAGTCAACTTTTGAAAGAATGGTTGCAGAACTCTACATTATAAATTTGAATTCTGAGGTATAAATGGTCAAACTAATGTAAGTCAGATCATCATGATAGAAACAAGAACTCGCAGCACTCTTACATAATCTCACTCCAAAATTATAGGAGATAGGCATAGGAAGATATCTACTTCTGTTGAATGAATGTCGTGATTTAAAAATCATTAAGCTTCAGTGAAAAGATAATGAAGTAAGGGAGCAACAACTGCGACGCTTAAACTATTCCCCAGCAATGCATACCTGCATAAGAAAGAAGATTAGTTGTATAATAAAATACAAGCAATAAATGCAAGAAAGCATATAACTCAGCAATCTGACCAATTAATCACGTAAAGGGTATTCAGAAATAAAAAGAACTGAAGAGCTAAACACCACTAACAAATAAAATAAGGTGTTCCTCCGTAGAAATGCAGAAATATTGTTTAAACTGATAAAACATCATACCGTTGCTTGAGACTAATGTGCTCTGGAAACTCAAATTCTTCAGGAAAAGAATGTAGGTTTGCAACCTAGGTAAAATGATGACAAATACCTTATTGATTAGTAACATGCACTGAATCAAGATAAGAGACGACACATACATTCACGTGCAAGCTTTCTTGCATATATACCATTGACTAAACAATGCATGACATTCTTCTGAATAAAAAAATCCACCAACCTCTCTTGGTGTAAAATATCTAAGGCATTGCTCCTTCAGTGATGTTTTGTCCCTCTTCATTGGCTGCACATTCAAATGTTGAGTTGGGAAGGTAAGTAAAGAGTGAGACCAGTTTCAAGGTCAAGGGAATTGCTACAAAATAGTTAGCACCACACCTCCCCAGAAAAATAAAATGCTGGGTTTGTTAAGTTTATTTTCTAAATTATTTCAAGATCAAATTTGAGAAAATATATTTATAATCATTATAGTTTTCATGAAAAAAAAAAAACAGAAACTAAATGGTGATTTGAAAAGGTGAATGTCAATAAACATATTCTTTAGTATCATAGACAATATTATATTTCAATTAATATTCAAAAAATTTAACAGCCACAGGGGTAGCCATTCCAAGTTTGTGTCATTAATTTAGCCCTTCAAAGTCACAATCACAACAATTAATAGCTACCAAACATAAGATGGCAGGGATGATTATAAAACATAGAACAGCATCTGAGTGCTTCAAAAAGAATAAACAAATGGTAGTGTAATATAAATACATTTAGCAATATGAACAAGAAAGACTTGTATATGTACCAAATAGAATTCCTACCTGGACAGTTGCCAAAAGGGATCCAGTTCCCTTCACATATCTGTAATAACTTTTTGTAAAACAGCAGCAGCGCTTTGAATCAGGATAGACAACATCTAAGCTCTTTTTAAGGAATGGGATAGAAAATACATAGAGGTCAGATTATAACATGGTGATTTGAATATGTTGTAACCAATTAATGAGGCAAGGATACCCATAGCACTTCCCCACCGTTCTATCAAGCTTCGGGGAACATAATATTGGTCCAAAGATTCATATTCATGACCATTATTTTCCCCCAAAGTTCTGGGAGCGTCATTAGATAAACCAGTCATTAAAGCTGCAGATTCATCAGCTATGTCATTGCCAGGGATCTTCAATTCAAGAAATTTCTCAATAGGTTGACATGACTGCAACAAGTTATGCCTGTCCTCTTTTGATGAATCATCTTCATCAGCCACTTTATCAAAATATTCAAATAATGGCCTTGGAGATTGAACCAGCTGGTTGTTCAGACATTCATTTACAAAAGATGAAGGTTTTCTCTTAGCCTGAAAAAAAATATACACATAGAGGTCAAGTGATTAACCCACACAATTTGCATATCAATTGATTAACAACTTAACAAGAATTTTCAGTGATGTCAAAGTGCAATAGAAACACCAGCAACATCATCAGCACTGACAACCTCCATATGATAACCTTTACTATATATTTTACTCCAACCATCTCTTGGAAGTATTCAATCCAATTAAAAAACAATGCAAAAACTGTTCTTAACCAATATTTATCTTTACTATTTTATATTCTCACACACCTATAAATTAATAAGATCTGAACAAACATCCAAATACCAATAGCTATGCAACCCAAAAAAAAACTATGAGACTACTTTATAAATAAGTGTCTTCTTTTTTCTACTTTCCAAGTTGTAGCTCTAAAACAACAAACCAAAACAGAAAGCATTTTGCTCTGTGGTAGATGAAATAATTTCAAAATATAGTATTGTTTGAACCTGTCAGAATGATGGATCCAATATCAGGCTTAATTCTGTTCCACCGAGGATCCAATTTATCATATTTCATTTGTAAGAAAACATGTTACATTAGACGTCACTAAATCATAGAGGTCCAAACTCCAAGTAATTCAAGCAGTTATATTAGATATTAGGATGACAAACTGATAGGATGGGTTTATAGAGGTCCAGAAGAAGGAAAATTAAGTGGCTTAATGTGTGAATGTATTGTAAAGAGCAGTTATCAAACAGACTCTGGGTTGCTAACTCTAGTTTACTAAACTGACTAAAGTTTAGTTAGTTAGTGAATACTCAGCTGTATTATGTGTATTGTATATTTACAGTATGTAGAACACTATATATAATTATATATAATACAGCTGAGTATTCACTAACTAAACTTTAGTCAGTTTAGTAAACTAGAGTTAGCAACCCAGAGTCAGTTTGATAACTGCTCTTTACAATACATTCACACACTTAAAGATTATATAAGATGGTCTTAAAATATTATGGTATTTATTTATTAATATTAGTTTTATTTTAATTTCCTAAAATATTTAAGTCAACAAGAAAACTTCCATTAGAAACCCTCACAATATTGTGATAAAGCCCCAACAATTTTTCATTCCATTTTTGAATAAAGCAATCGACATAAAATTTCAATTTCAATCTTTAAAACAGTTCAGAAAAGTAAGCACAGTTGCAAAATATTTGAATTATATGATCATATCCCAAAACATATTGCTTATTGCCAGCTGATTCCTCAATGACATAAAATACATCACAATATTTTAAAATGCTCATTTACATTTCAGATGAAAAAGAATATGTCAAGTATAAAGAAAACCTACCAGACAAAAATAACGAGGCCTGGAATATGGGATTCCAAACTGCAAAGGGCTCAGAATGAACTCCTGTGTTATAAAATTTGTTTTTTTCAATATTTCAATCAGTTTTGCATGTGTATCAGATGTCTGCAACCAAGGAGGGAAACAGGAAAAAATAATGAATAGAACAAATCATTAATGAAATTAATTTGGAGTCTTAGCCAATGAGTTCAATCAAACAGGACAAACCTCAAATCCAACGACATTTTCCACAAATAACATACTAGGAGGCTGCAGTAGAAATGGCATAAGCTCAAGAATCTGAAGAAATGAAAACGCTCGGGCATCACCAGTGTCCTTCTGGAGACCTAGCACAAGACTATTGAGTAACTTTTTGCCAAAAAATAAAAACCAATCCATAGGATGAGAAGAAGAAAAACTCACCTTGTCGTGTGTAAGGTTGGCAAGGAGGAGAAAGAAGCCATGCATCAGCACCATACTTGTCCAAATCAGCAGCAGTCAAGCATTGAATATTTCCCTAAATCAACCAACACAAGTTAATCCCAATAAGCCTGATCATTTCATATTATATGTATATCTCAGTAATCTAATGTTTAAATTCATCTAGTTTGACAATGATGACAAATCCAAACTCAAAAAAAAAAAAAATTTAAAAAATTGGCTGGTAGGAAGATGAAATGAAAAACTTGACTTAGCTTAGCTTGTCAACTTCAAGCTTATGAGTAAATTCCATTTATTCTGAACATCTTAGAGGAATTTAAACGCTGACATAATGCATAAAAAATAACTGAGGAACTACCACTTGTAAATGAAAATAAGAAGAAAAAAAAATATTCACCTAACCACAGTTAAATGAATTAATGCATGCACAAACCTTTCAAATCACAATTCATAACTCAATGCGCAAATAGGCAAACAGAACTCCAACCCAACACTTTCAAATCGGGAAAAAAAAAAAAAAAAAAACAAACCTGATAAGGACGATGAGCGAAATTGTGTTGGTAAACATCATTTGCAGTGTCGTTAATTTCAAATGCCTCGACCACTTGGGCGTTCACGTGGGCTTTCATGAGCGAGTACCTCTAAACAAGCACAAGAGCATTAACATGTTAAAATTGAAGCAAAAGTACTTGCTTGCGTAGAAGATGCGCATACCATGCCTCCGATTCCACTGTAAAACTCCAACACTCTCCAGCAACCTTGTGACTCCGATGACGTCTTCGCCATTCCGATGAACGCCTCTGAGTCTGAGCTATCAATCGCTTTGGATTAAACAAAAATTCGTATGACACCAAAATCCTGGTTGCCTCTTCCTAACCAGCCTTGACTTAACAAAGCTAGGGTTCTTTTAAATTTTTTAAATGATACACAAATAAATAAATAACGACAGAAAAAACTAATCAATTACTAGCATATTCTTTTAAAAAATCACTTCTTTTAAATCGTTTTTTTTTTATTTTGAGCAAATTAGTCACTATTAAATAACTAAATTTTTCTTTTCAATTATGGTTTTTTTATTTGCGTTCCTTTAAATATAAAAACAAATTTGGATTTTAAAATCACTTCTTTAAATTTTATGTTGTGTACCTCATCAAACTTTAAAAAATAAAATAAAATTATGTCCTAATAGTTAAAAGGCTTGGTCATTGAAGATGCTCCAAGTTTTAATCAAAATCATCAATTTTTATAATTTTAATTAATAATAAAAAGTATTAATAAAAAAAATAAAGATAATAATATTGACATTTTTCTTTCAACATTTAAACATTCATTCTCTAGTAATTTTTATAGGTATTAGTGATTAATAATTATATTCATTATATATTGACTTTATGGATTTTTTTAAATAATGATCTAATTTGACTCTAGAGGAAGGAATATATATGATTTATATTTAAAATAAAGTGTCATAAACTCAAATTACCATAACTTATAAAGAAATATTATAGAGATAAGTCTTACTATTTTAAACCTTTCATCTTCCTTTTATGATTCTTGTTGTAGTTGTGTTTTTGTTGAATTCGTGCCAATAGGAAGCTTGAAACTTGTTATTGGTTTGAGTTGAGGGAGACACAAAACTTATGAACCCTTTCTTCTTCTTCTTTAGTTGGCTTTGAATCTGAGGTAAGGGAAGCTGGATTGTCGCTTTTATTTGAGTTGTTAAGTTGTTGAATAATTCGCAAGTAAAATATTATGTAAGTTTTGGTATTTAGTGGCTATGTTGGTTAAATTGTAGTAGGTTGCATGTTTTGATAAGGTTGAGTTTTGATGCTTTGAGCATGTGTAAAGAAGTTTGAAAATTTGATAAATGTGATATTTGCATGTTACTTATGACTGTTTTTGAGTTGTGAAAAGTATTTATATGTTGATTGTGTTATTGCATATTGAAGTTGTTGAGTTCTAGGTGAAGGGAGTTGATCTTCACAATCTGCACAAGTGTAGAACTCGCATCGTGTTAAGCGCATCTTCAAAGTATATGACGTTATTTCAACATAAGGCTCTCTATCTTGTTATGCTAAACATAGGATCAATAACATTGAACATGAAAAAAATAGACTTATCTTGAATTGGAATGACGACATACATGATTCTAATAACGTTGAGTGTGACCCTAATGCCATCGGGCATGAAAGCACGATGAAGTCTTTAAATAGGTGGCACCAAGTCTTGAGTGTAGTAGAACCCAACGTGATTGAGTCAACACTCTGCCTAGAATGAGATTGGACATGGAACTTTCCCATGTTAAGCATGAGGTTTTAGGAGCCTTTGCCTTATCCACACTAGGTACGGGTTGTGTAGTGTCAATAGTGGATGGGACAAAGAGTTTCTTGCCTAAATGACATCAAATACATGGTGTGTGACATCGAACATTGACTAGTGAATGAAAATATGTTATTTGGTCGATGAATTGTTGAATATGAGTCAAGTAGAATAATCCATCATATGTTTTAAGTTGCTCAATGTTGATATTGTTGAGGATGCAATGAAGATGTAACAATGTTTTAATGTAGTGGATACTTTGTATTGCATATATTTTGTCCCTTTAAACTCTCTTACCCTTATATATTTCTATATGATTTTGAATGCGATGATCATATGTGATTTGAAAGCAAAACATGGATAAGCTTATGGAGAGAGATAGTGTAGGCCATCAAGTGGTGTTGCAGTTGATGATTTAAGGTTACCCTCGAGTAGTCATTGTATAAATAGTAAAAGTTAGTTAATTAATAATTTAAGTTGTATTATTTACTTTTATTGGATTACTGCATTTATATCATATATATTTATATAATTGTTTCGCTTTTATATATACGATGCATATTACATGTCTAGATATGTGTAAACTTATAACTTAATTTTAAATTTTTATTCACTACTAGTAATTGTGTATTAGTGTATAAATTATGATAGGTTGTTACATCTTTAATTTAAGTCAACACTTAGGAAACGTGGAGTCAAATACATTTCAATTGATAAATTAATTTCATTTGTTTATAAAATAAATATATATTTTTAATAATAAAACATTACAATAAAAACAGTAAATTTTTAATTAAAAATTTTACACGTACTACTTTTTTGCGTTGCAAGTAAAGTATATTATTGACCAATTCAATTACAATTATAGTTATGGGATATAATTTAAACCTTTTATTGAAACTTAAATCTAGGCTAATGTTTAAATAAAATAATCTTTTTTATTGTCGTTACAAAAGGTAATATTTATTGTCATTAAAAAATTAAGTAATCTTTCATTTGCTTAAACTTTTAAATTAAAAAGTCTACCAAAAAAATAAAATCAAAAGAGTAATCTTATTAGAAATGTTTCCCAATATAAATTTATGATTGTGCGTTATATCTTGTTCCATTGTAGGGCCTAGATATATTATTTTCCAATAAAACAGTACTTTAATGTACATGAAAAAAATACTTTATTGTTTATGAAAAGTTATATTGATGAAGCCCATATTATTATTCATTTTAGACAAATCTTATTTCTAAAAAATAAAGAGAAGAGATTTTTCGTCCATTGTAAAATTGACATATCACACAAGCTTTAGAAATTAAGACTAGCATCATAAAAAAAATTGTCATGCAATCTAATTTATAAGCAATCTACAAAGCATAATATTTTTTACTTTTTGAAAGTTCATTTTAATTGTGACACAATATCAGTATAAAGATTTTAAAAATATCAATTAATTAGAATTAAAAAACACTTTAAATATAAATTTTAATGTAATTATTTTAATTAAATAAAATTTATAATTTAATAATACTATGATAGTGTAAAAAACTTATGATATTCTACAACCATGTATCATGATTATCATAAGATAAAATCATGATCTAACATATTATCACATTTTTAAAGATTATTTTAATTTATTAACATTAATTGATATAAATGGATTTAACTAAATAGTTTAGGATTTGAATTTTAATGTGGAGTGAGAGAGAATGATTTTGTTGGAGTAGATTTATGAAAAATAAATATAGATATTATATTGATATATTATTTTTGTAAGAATTAAAAAAAATATAGATAGGGAAGAAAAAGGATAAAATATAAAAGCTGAATAAAGGGAAATAAAATAAGTTGTTTAGGGCCAAATAGTTTAGCCCAACCCCTCACACTCAGAGGTTGAAGGGAAAGGGTTGAGCCGAGGTGTGAGGTGTGAGGTGTGAGGTGCCGGCGTTGCTCTTTCTCGGAGACATGGAAAACGACGACGTCGACATGCAAGCAGCCGATACCAATGAAGCAGTAATGCCCTCCCTTTCTTTCAATTTTCATTCTCTGCATTTCTCTATTTTCGTTGGATCAAACTTCTTTTGCCGCTGCCGCTGTTCAATCCCAAACCCTAATTTCTTCATTCATCAATGCCGGCTGCAGGATTTGGATGACATGAAGAAGCGCTTGAAGGAGATGGAAGATGAAGCTGCTGCTCTGCGAGAGATGCAGGCTAAGGTCGAGAAGGAGATGGGATCCGTGCAAGGTGCCTCCTTTTTCTCTCCTTTTCTTTTTGCTCAAAAATATTCATTTTTTATTTTGCAATTTGGTAAATTACATTCCATGGCAAGGAAATACTTGAGTTTACAGTAGGCTAGGTTGGATTGGGTGTTTTCGAAATTGGAATTAGTTCTGTTTTTTTTAGGACCCTACATTGAGGATTTGAGTCTTAACTTATTCACCTAGAAGATCTTTTGTGTTTTACTTTTTGGTTAGAAATGTTTTAATTACTAAACTGGTTTTAGATTCTTACCTGGTGCTGGTGGTAATGGAATGCCTTTCTAACTTGGTTATGAAATATAAACTATATCCTTGTACTCATTTGAGATGTTCGTGTTACGAACTGATTTAAGTTAATTTTTGTTAACTTCTGTTGGAAAATTCAGAAGAGCTCTTGCTTTAATGCTTTGGTTACAAGTTTTATTTCTATTTTTTCCCTCTTGTGTCTCTCTTTTCTTTTAATTTTTCTTCTCCTTGCTCTTCTGAATGGTATGACCACTTTTTGTTTTTTAAATGCACAACATATGTTATTACATTTTATCGTTGGACTCCAGTTTCTGTTATTGATTCTTATCTCCAAATAGATCCTGCAAATGCTTCTGCGAGTCAGGCCAATAGAGAGGAGATAGATGCTCGATCAGTCTTTGTAGGCAATGTGAGCTCTCTCTTCCCTTGTTTATATGATAACATTCTGTTTTGCTTAGCTGTCTTTTGTCATCATTTGATATGGGCCCAGGGTCTGAAGTGTCTTATTCAATTATGAGCCAAAGTGTATTGGACAATAAATATGTTAGACTTCATCATATTCTATCCTTGAAAGTTCTTTGATGATGAATGAGCTTCTGCTATTTTGAAGTTTCATTGTATTTCCAAGCAGTGGCGTCCTGCTTTGACGTAATGTTTTGACTGCAATCGCAGGTCATGCTTCCATCTACAAGTTTTCTGGTTTTGTAATGCTGCAGTTGAAAGTATATGTTATAATATATAGTTGGAGGAGAAAAAGTATTAGAAATGTATGAAATTAACAAAAGGAGTGGAAAAACAAAATATACAACACAAAAAAAAATTGAGGGATAGAGGAGAGAGGACAAGAATGTTAAAGAATTATTTATTGAGTAAAGTGATGTTTGTGGTTTTGTGAGTTTGCATATTTTTTTTTTTATGGAATGAGGACAGGAAAGAAACAAAGAATAGAAAAAACAGGATATGAATTATGAAGCTGTCTACAATTATGGGTAGAAAGGAAAAGTCTTTAACTAGGAAGTTTTTATTTTTATTAGTATACATTCCAAGTTTTTGCAATGGGATTGACAGAGGAATCTATTACGCCTTAGATCGGAGAACAAGAATCTGGACTCCTTCCTACTGGTGAGAAGAGGACATGCTTTATGGGTAAAGTACTGTGCATTAGTAACTGTTATTTGATTGAAAATCCAAAGGAAACTATCAGTGGTCCTTAGTGCTCAAGTAATGTGTAGGCAAGTTTTTCTTATTGTGAGGGACTGTTGTCATACCCTTTTTCTACTTTTGGACCTTGAGGAATTTCTTTAAGACTGTTGTCCCTTTCATTTTGTACCCTTTTCTAATATACTTCTTCTTCACACCTCAAAAGCTGAAAGAAAATCCAAGATATATATTTGAGAGAGTAGGGTTAGCAAAATCTAAGATCCTCCTTAGGATTGGACAAGGGAGGTAGAAATGTAAATTTATATTGCTTTTATATATGTAAATAAAACATATATATATATATATATATATATGTATATGTATATGTATATGTATATATATATATATATGTATATATATGTATATATATATATGTATATATATATATATATATAATAAGGCTGAGGCATAATAATGATAATAATAAAATAACACTCGCAACTAGCATTTAAGTATCTTCTAATTCAGAATGCATGATACATGTGAGTTTGTAAGGTTATGTACAAGCCTTATTAAAAAACAGATGTCAGATACTTCTTGATTACATTTTTAATATTAGAAAAAACTGAAATTAAGTGGCAGAAACAGGGAATTACAAAGCGTCACCCACAGACCAGCAAAGCACTGAAACTTTGCACACACTAACTAATTATCCACAAATCAGCTGATAATTGAATCAGAAGAAAGTTGCAGGTGCAGAAGCCAAACCTGATATCATTCTCTCTGAAACAGAGCCATTCAAATCACACAAGGCTGAACATCCCAGCACCCATGCAGTTGCTCAAGATTGCAGCAGAGCTTCAAATGACACATCAGCAGTTGCTGCAGCAATTGTTTGAAGAACCCACACCACCCACTTGGCAAGGGTTTGAAGACCTGAATAACATTTTATGGATTTATAAAATTCCACTATCTAAATTTCTTTTCGTTTTCTGCTGGCACTCTATTCTGTGACCTACCTTGCATTTTACTGGATGAATTTTGCAACCACATAGGCCATGGCAAAAGATTTTTCCTCCCCTGAAACTTTCTAGCGTGGTAAAACATGCCATGTTTCAGATATAATACAAGCTACTATGAGATTACTTTGTTTCTTCCTTAATCTTAGAAGGGCTCAGCAAAACATTTAAATTGTTTGGTTAAAACATGAGTGTTTTGTATGCTGTTATGTTGTGAACCGTTTTTATTTTCTGTGGCCGAAATTAGCAAACTTACTCTAAGCCCAAATTTATTCCATTTGTAATTGTAATAATAATTTTGACAAAACCTACATTGGCATGTTGAAGGCAGGGTGTTGTAGTGCCTGTTTGTATGATGCATAAAACCAAATTTGGAGGGTAAATCATGTTATCTGTTATTTGTAATGGAGTTTTATCAAAGCAAAAATAATTTGCTTTCAGCCAATGGATGTTGAAAGCGTAAAAACAGAGCCTAGTTGATTTGCCAAAAAAGGTTGATCTTCATTCAGCATTTCAGTCCCGAGTTAGTGATTTGACAGCTGTCACTAACAAGTTCTATTGTATGTTTATATTATATCTACTTCAGATGGTTTTGTTGACAAGGCTTGTTGAATTTTCAAACAGTTACCTTTTCCAGTAATCATTGCGTTCATATTTTATCCAGTTTGGTGTTAATCTCATGGATTTGATTTTATCCGCAGGTGGACTATTCATGCACTCCAGAAGAAGTGCAACAGCATTTTCAGTCTTGCGGAACCGTAAACAGAGTCACCATTCGAACTGATAAGTTTGGCCAGCCCAAGGGTTATGCTTATGTAGAGTTTGTTGAGGTTGAGGCTGTTCAGGAGGCCCTCTCGCTGAATGAATCTGAACTTCATGGGCGCCAACTAAAGGTTAAAGCTAGAGGTTCTTGCTGTTGAAAAATAGTTAGCTTCCCCTTTTTTTTTATCATCTCTGCTTTTTTGAACATTTTTCAGGTAACCGCTAAAAGGACCAACATACCAGGGATGAAACAGCATCGTCCCCGCCGGGCCAATCCTTACATGGGGGGCTTTCGAGGCAGAACCCCATATGCCCCTCCTTTTATGTATTCTCCATATGGATATGGGTATATTAAGCTTAGTTTTTCCCTTTCTAATGTGTTTTCTTTTAATGCTGTAACAGCAAATTAATATCATTTGTCTGTTGATTGCAGAAAGGTTCCAAGGTTCAGAATGCCAATGCGCTACAGCCCCTACTATTGACTGTTCAATTCTGGTAGTATGGACTGAATGACACCCTTCACCCCCATGTGTACTATCATGGTCGGAGTTTTGGCCATTGAATGTGAGGGAGTGAACATCCAACACCCTGGATTCATTTGGTTGGTTCTGTGAGGATTAAACATTGACTTACCAGCAAACCTTGTAAAATTGTGGTGTTTGCACTTGCATCTGCGTTGCTTTAGTATCGGCATATTAAATTAAGTTCTTGTAAAAGTATCCTTCACAAGTGTGGTTAATACATGGGTTTTGCGTTTATCTGTTTTAGTTATAGTTGCTCCTTCGTGATATCCCGGCCTCATTGACCTTTTATATGAACAACTGAACACTATTCATGATCACAGAAGTTAGTGTCATGTTTACCAATAAATTTGACGGACTCATTGCTCGTTGCCTGGAAAATGGTAATCACAAGAAAGACGATTCCGACGTATTTGTGTGTGAAAAGGAGTAATTTATAAATAATTGAAGTATAGCATGTCAGTAATTTTTGAAATTTTAATAATTAAAATTATACGTATATTGCTGATCATTTTCCTGAAGTTTAATTACTAACACGAGAAAATGCATGTACCATTCACGTGACTTGCAAATCTTGAGCCTGCTTACTAAACGGCACGGAATTTGTAACTAATGTATGTACAAGTATAACTAAGTTGGACTCCATTAGTAAAGTAATCATTTTTGAAAAAAGGAAATAAATTTATCATTTATCTTTTGTAATATATAACTTAAATTTTAATATACTATCCATAAGGTAGAAATTATCTTAAGTATATTTTTAAAATAGTTATGATTATTATAAAAATAATAATCTTATTATACAAAATATCTATAATTAAATAATAATGTGAGGTTGTGTTAATTAAACTTTAAATAAGTAAATACTACTTCTATATCTATACATACTTTTTTTCTTTCACTTTTTTCTTGTCTATTTTTATAAGTTTGTCTTCTAATTATCAATTGCATTAATTATATCTTTTTAAAAAGTATTTTATTTAATTAATATTTCTTCTAGATAAAATATATTATTCCCATTTTTTAAATAATCATAAGATAATTTTAATATTTCTTATCATATCATCTTTATTTTTGTTTTATAATAAATACATACTAATTGTTATGTGTAAATTAATTAAAAGTTAAATAAGATGTAAGAATATATAAGAGTATAATTGATAACATAATAATTAACGTTATCTACAAATTTTAAAAAAACAAATAAATAGAAATAAAATTTCACTGAAAATTTGACAAATAAATAAAATAATAAATACATATACCGATTCGGAGAATATGAATAAACACATTTAGTTACCCAAAATAGTATATATCAAAATCTAATCTTTTTAATCCGTCATCGAAACCTAATTTTTCTGATCTTATAACAAAGATTATGTTTTTTAATCCCTGATTCTTTGTCATTCCTGCATAATGTACCAAAAAAAATAAAACAGATTCTTTACTATTTTAATGCAAACAGTGATTAATAAAAACATCAAATCCTACAAAAGCATATGGCATCCATCATTCCACGACAGATTCTGTGCAGGAGTTACGATACTGTCATAAAGTTTCGGAAGCATTAGCATTTCTGTAACTAAAAGGCAAAACGATTAATAGTTTTCTTTTTGGGACAATAAAACAAAGAGTATATATGTATATATACTACATTTCATTTCAATCTGAGTCAGAATCTGATAATCGTTTGTTTTGTTTTGTGTGAGAAAAGAATGGCTCTGGCGTCTTCTTCATCCCTTATCACGTCGAAGGTGAAACCTTGCCTTTTGGGGCCTCCTCGGAGATCCCCGCTGGTTAGGAATTGTGCCAAATCAACGGAGGCTTCGAAGTCAACGGTGGCGCGAATATCGACGAGTTGGAACGTTGATAGTTGGAGGGAGAAGAAGGCCCTGCAGCTTCCGGAGTACCCAGATGGCAATGAATTGGATCAAGTTCTGGAAACCCTCTCTTCTTTTCCCCCTATTGTCTTCGCCGGCGAGGCCAGGAATCTGGAGGAGAAACTCGCTCAGGCTGCCATGGGCAACGCTTTCCTCCTTCAGGGCGGTGATTGCGCTGAGAGCTTCAAGGAATTCAATGCCAACAACATCCGTGACACCTTCCGTGTCATCCTTCAAATGGGTGTCGTCCTCATGTTCGGTGGCCAAATGCCTGTCATCAAGGTTTTTAATTTTTTCGTTTGCATCATCTCATGTTTTTATTTCTTTCTTTTTTGTTGCTAATTGCTAATTCTCTCCCATCTTGATTTCGATATTTTGAGTGATGTTTGGATAAGTGAAGGAGTGACCCCTGATTTATGCCTTAACCGAAATTCTAAGGGATAATGTTGTGTTGTTCCGGACTTCTGGGTTCAAATTCTTGCTGTTGATCAGTTATTTCTAAGTTTGGCTTTTGCCTTGTGAGTTATACCAACTTGGAGGAGGAGGAGGAGGAGGAGGAGGACTGTGTCTTTTTTGTATTGTGGTTGATCTAATTCTTCCATTGAGCAAGATAATCTTATATTGTGCTTGTTTAGAATTTTATGATGAATGAGGATGGCATACTTTAACTGTTGGATGTGCTGATTCAGGTTGGGAGGATGGCAGGTCAATTTGCAAAGCCGAGATCAGATCCATTTGAGGAGAAAAACGGAGTGAAGCTTCCTAGTTACAGGGGTGACAATGTGAATGGTGATGCATTTGATGCGGCATCTAGAGTCCCTGACCCGCAGAGGATGATAAGAGCCTACTGCCAATCTGTGGCTACTCTGAACCTCCTGCGGGCGTTTGCGACAGGAGGTTATGCTGCCATGCAAAGGGTTAACCAATGGAATCTTGATTTCATGGAGCATAGTGAACAGGGAGACAGGCATTATTTCTAACCATTTCTAAATTTATTTCAGGATTTTGACTTGTTAAGCTTTATTAATTCTTATTCTTGTATATTTAAAATGGTTTAGATTGATGTGTTTGGAAATTGAACTGATTCTTTCCATATTTTGATCCAAAGATGGTGGAAGAAGGGGGTATAAAAGGGGGAACGGAAATTGGGAATAATTTTTAGATATTTCCCCTTTTCTTATTATGCTTCTGAATGGGATGTTCGAGAGAAAATCAGAAAAGAGTAGAAAGGATACCAAAAGAACTATAGTTGAAGACAACATTTGTTTGGCTAGCTGTGACACTATAATGGGAGATATTTCCATTGACAGTTGTACTAAAAAATGTTATGAGATTGAGAAGGAATTTGGATAAATTTTTATTTACAATATTATGTATTTACTTTTTCCCCTCCTTCAAACAAGGTTAAAATTACAATTGCTCCATTCTTCTTGTAATGATCCTTTACAACTAGCTTTAACTAATCCATATATGCTTCATCATTTGGGCTTTCTGCAAATTGCTACACCGTTTATTCCTGAAATTGCTATCTTAAGAATTTCTCAACTTTTATAACATCAGTTATTTTTTGGTGTGGGCCAACAGGTACCGTGAATTGGCTCATCGGGTGGACGAGGCTCTTGGCTTCATGAATGTTGCTGGGATCACATCCGAGCATCCAATTATGAGTACAACAGACTTTTGGACTTCCCATGAGTGTTTGCTTCTCCCATATGAGCAAGCACTTACTAGGGAGGATTCTACTACTGGGCTTCATTATGATTGCTCAGCTCACATGCTATGGGTCGGGGAACGTACCCGCCAACTTGATGGTGCTCATGTTGAATTCTTGAGAGGAGTTGCTAATCCACTTGGCATCAAGGTGCTCAAAATGCTCTTTTTCCTATGGTCTTTCATATGCTTTTCGTATTTGTTTTTTTTTCTTCTTTTGTATAAATAAATTATAATTTTTTTCCTTTGATTGTCAAAATTACGCCTGCAAAGGCTTAACTCAATTTATTAGTTATAATTATCTTATGATATGGTGCATAAACATTTAAACTACAATCCTATCTTAAAGGCTACATGGTTTTCAGGTGAGTGATAAGATGGTTCCAGATGAACTTGTTAAGCTGATAGATATTCTGAACCCTAAAAACAAGCCTGGAAGAATCACAGTAATTGTTAGAATGGGAGCTGAGAATATGCGAGTGAAGCTTCCACATCTTATCAGGGCAGTTCGCAGAGCGGGTCAAATTGTCACTTGGGTTAGCGACCCCATGCATGGAAACACCATTAAAGCTCCATCTGGACTTAAAACCCGCTCTTTTGATGCTATAAGGGTAATTTTCACTTACACTTGATTCCTTTTTCAACATATATATTTCTGCTTTATAGTCAATATTTAGGCAATATATAAGCGGCATAAATCTTTTCTGCTACTGCAAGTTGCAACTTTCCTTGAGCATGCAATTTTACGCATAAATCTTCTACATTAAAGAAACAAAGGACTCTTTTCTCTGAGTGGGTATTATTGTGATCTGTGTTGTCTCTCACTCTCACTAAACACATTTTGCATAGCATCTATTATTAGTATTTCTTTTATTTGGTGGTTGGCTACTGGTTTCACATATGAATTTCGAATGATATTTTCATAACCTGAAATTCCTTCACATTTACAATGAAGTGTTCACCGATATGGATAATTACAAATTCTGCTATTTTGTTATCATAATAATGGATAAAGCTAATGGTACAAATTGTTGAGCACCTCTGTCATTCTATTATTCTAATACAGTTTTGTCCTGGGGTTTTTGCTGGTAATAGGCTGAGTTGAGGGCATTCTTTGATGTACATGACCAAGAAGGAAGCTACCCAGGAGGGGTTCATTTAGAGATGACAGGGCAGAATGTGACAGAATGTGTTGGGGGCTCACGGACTATTACCTATGATGACTTGAGCTCTCGCTATCACACTCATTGTGATCCAAGGCTTAATGCTTCTCAATCTCTGGAGCTTGCATTTAATATTGCAGACAGGTTGCGCAAGAGAAGGCTCAATTCAATTAGAACTTAGACAAGAGGGGTCTTCCTTTGCTCCTGGACTGGATCACAAATACTGCCCAACCACCATATTTCTAATTTTGCTGCAGACCGTGAACAAATACTGCTGGAAGCCACTCCACCTTGTGTCATAAGAACTTAGAAGTTGGCTGACACAATTAATACTTGTGCAGTGTTATATACGAGTGTTGCAACATAGTTTAAACACGGTGTGCCTCTGGTTGTACTTGCAAGTTTGCATTTTAAGTTTGGAGATAGTATGTGTATTTATGTTTGAGTAATAAATAAATATTCTAAGTACCTCTTATATCATAATGCATTAGAGTGAAATTTCTCCCACAACATTTTATATAATAACAATTTATGAGTTTATTTCTCTTCATTAAGTTATTTATTATATCTTAAATTTTGTTCATCTGATTATATAATTTTTTTATTATAAATTATTGTATAAATAATATTTCTCAATTTACATGTAAATTATTGTATAAATAATATACAGTTCTTCTCAACAGTTTTCATAATTTCTCTTTTTTAATGCCAATAAGTAATAAAATGATAATGCGAAAAAAAAACGATATTAAATAAATTATTTCTCCAAATAAAGTGAAGCTTTTATACAAAATTGATCAAGGCAATATGTGATTTTAACTATCATTTTTAAGCAAAATCCAAATTTTACCCTGATTGTTAGAACTATTTGTACAAGCAATGAGTAACTTGGGCAATTATCCAAGAATATGAAAGAAAAATCTTAAGAATACCTAATCCTGGTATATAGAGCCACATCTAGTTACACTTGTGTATTTTTACCTGTGTTTTAAGAATTGGGCCAGATCGGTCGATTTGAACAATAATCAATTAGTCTATTGGTTTAAAAAAATCACAAAATAGATATGTATAAAACTGATTAAAAAAAACGGATTAATCAGCTAAAAAGTGATAAAAATTGGTCCAAGAATCCACTTAGAATCGGATTGAACCACTTTTTTTTTAATATATATATATATATATATTCTAATTTTTTAATAATATTTTTATGATGAATAAATAAAAAAATTAATAATTTATGAATTAGAATAAATTATGTTATTTATTATTTTTTAATAATTTTCTTATAAAGATGTAATTTAATTATTTATATTAATTTATAATTTTTATATCATAATATTTTATATTTTATATTATATTAATTTAAAACTTTTCTACTCAAAATATAAAATTGTTAATATATATTGTTACATTTTGTTAAAATTTAAACTTAAATTTAAGTATTATATTTAGACTTTTATATGCCCTTTAAAAAATAATAATATATAAAATGATGTTATATTTAATTTTTAGTTTTATAAATCATGATATTATATATCTATATAATATTATTTTATGTATTATTAAGAGAAAATTGCACTCATTTTCCACGAAATCTATTTAAATAACACAAATCTTCCCTGTAGGTTTTTTTTAAAAATCATTTACCTCCCTAAAATAAGGTCATCAGTTAAAGAGAAATCTATTAAATTGTATAATTGTTTAGGTTTTAAACAGAAAAAAAAAAATCTCTAATATACCTTTTAGTCATGAATCCTGGTTGTATATTCTCTCTTTTTTTCCCATGCAATGAGAATTGAAAAGTTGGCTTTTCTGGCCTATGGATGTTAACATAGAAATAAACATTGCATATGACTCCACACATGCAAGGAGTGGTTGCTGTGAAAACTTGAAATGATGATTACAGCACAGGACAGGAGTATGAACCAAAACCAGAGAATGATGATTATTTTTTAGGCCATCAGATTCACACCTCACCTCACTTTTTCCTTGCTCGGCGTGCTTTTCGTACTCGCAAAAGTAATTATAAAAATGCATATAGCAAACATAAACTACATGCAACACTTTGTCATTCATTGCACTGCTTTTCCCACTTTAATTTATCCATATACTCAATTATACATTTTTAAACATTCATAATTATAAATTATTATTTGACATAAGTGATAATAATTCATATTCATAATTTGAATTATGAACTATGAATGAGAGAAAGATACTAACTTTACATGCGTTCAGGATGTGATAGTAATAGTATGAAAAAAATAAAAAGGGAGCATTATAGAAAATGAGAATTTACACATCACACTAAACGACAAGAGCAGCTTCGTATGATTACACGAGCGTCTTGCAAGCCGAACTCTGGGGGTCCCACATCGCCGGCAACAGATACTTCCTCCCGTTGGTGCCGTGCGCATTGAAACTCGCGCCCGTGCTCTTATCCACCAAAACCCGACCCGGATAACCCGGGTAGGCCCCGCTCCCGAAAATCCCGGTGCAGGCGGAAACGGCCTCCAACGGCGCCGTTGCGGGACCCTGAAAGTATCCGTCGTTAAATGGGTTGGTGACGGTTGCCGCCAAAAGTGTTGCAAGGTTTATAATGATCCCATCCACCCCAACGTCAGCGTTAGGCGCAACTAACGGAGGCGTCTGTGGGCCGTAAATGGGCTGGTGAAAGGGCCAGGCGCATTGACCCGGACACTGGGCTTCCGAGTTCCCCACCCAGACATAGGCGCTACGGGCCTTTCCCTTGGCGGGCCCAGTGGAGCCGTGGGTCCCACACCTGCTCCTGCAGAAGCCTTCCACGGCTACGTCCTTGGCGGTGAGAACGACGTTTATAGCTGAGACTGAGAGGTCGTTGAAAGTGGAAGCGAGTGAGAGAAGGTGCGTTCCCTTTAGGTATTTCCCGAGGGAATAGGTCGGGTGCAGGGTTTGCTTCCCTACCACCAGCGCAGAGGATCCCCCCTTGTACTTCTCCGTGGTCTTCCACCACGACGCCACCCCCACCCAAGGAAGTGGGGCCCCCGCGGGGCTGCTCAGGGACTTTATGAAGTCAACGATTATGGAGCGTTGGATTGGCGTGAACTGCCCGTACCATACAACATTAACGGTGATCCTCCCCTTCAGGAGCTTGCCGTTGTGGTACTTGAGCACTAAGGGCTGCTGCTCCACCTCCGCCCCCACGGTGGGGTTCAGCAGCAGCAGAGCGCAGCACAGACACAGTAGCGTCGCAAGGTGGTAAGCATTGCCATATAAGTATAACAAGGCCATTTTGGTTTGTGATTGTGAGAGACGAAGGGAATGGGAGGGGTTTTTATATTTATACGCTGCACCGTGGAAGAGGAATGGGAGGGGTTTATCTTCTAAAATATTGGAATCACTAATCACTATGCATTTTCATCCAGTATAAAATTAACATAATATTCTCCCTCTTCCGCTCAAACAAACATAACTACCAAAACCTTTCTAAAATTATATGTCCCACTAATATATTAAAAACTTGTTACAATTTTAAATTTTCAATATCATTTTTTTTTCTATACATGCTGGTTCTCATCTAATTTGCTTTATTTAATCTTTCATGTTTCTTGCATTTCTTTGTTCTTACCACGAATGGATTCAAATTCAAGAACAAATGTCGTTTCTAATTAGGTGTTTTTACTCTTTTCTTTATTTTTATTTTAAAAAAATGATAGTTAATATATTAATTTTTTAAAATACTTTTTTTGACTTAAATAAAATTTAATCCCTTAAAGTTAGGATAATTTTTTTTATCCGTCAAATTTAAAACTGTTATTTTTATTTCTTATACTTTTTAAAAAAATTTGTTTAGTATCTCGTATCACAAATAATATATATGAAAGTGACTAATTGAAATAGTTACACAGTATCAATTGAATTTAGTGTGAAGTTTTCATTAATAAGGATACCGGTAGGTAAATTTTATGTTATAATATTTTATAGATTTCTTAATAAAATTTGAGTATAATGATTAAAATATATATTTTTTTAAATTACAGGGACTAAAAATTTAAATTTGAGAAATTAAAAATAAATTTACTCAAAATTTAAAGGACTAAAAATATATTTAATTTTTTTTATATATAATACTCCCTTTAACTATCTTAGTATTAGTGTCATATTTGAAGATACAATAAGTATCAAATTATTGTCATATTAAATTTTCAATGTAGTACTAATTATTACTTTTCATTTATACCCTAATAATATTTTTTTTTTAAATATCAATATTATATTGTAATATTTATAATAAAAAAGATTAATCATAATAATTTTTTAAAAAATTATAATTAAGTTAAGTTAGTAAAGGAATTATTAAGAAATGATGATTGCCTAATTCCATGTTATACTTTTAAGAAAAACAAAATTATCAAATAAAATGATCATCTAGTTACTTTATATAAAAGAGATATTTTTTAGAGTATTGAAAATAAAATATCATTCAATATTTTTATAATATAAAATTACATAGAGAATAATTTGATGTATATATATTTACATTCTAAAAAAAAAATGAAGTTATATACTTAATGTTATAATTTTATGTAGAAAAAATCTATATCTTCCTAAACTGTGTTTCGAAGATTGTTTCGAACGCTTAAAAAATTAATTTAAATTATAATATATTAAATTAAATAATTATTTTATAATGAAAAATACGAATATTTTTAAATTTCGGAGGATATTTCCATTCGTTTTTCGAAGGATGTATCGATCCTCTTCTATGTATGAGCATCGTCTCATTACTTATAACTTCTAGTTCCCACGGTATCAATACTTCATCTTTTGACTTTGATTTTCCTGTTATAAATGTTGTTCCTAAATTTTAATGTTTTATAATTGTGTGAAACTATTGAAAGTAATTTCAAAATTATTGATTAATTTATTAATTTTTTGGATTATTATCATATAAATATAAATTATATATTTATATGGTATTTATTTACATATATCTTTATTTGATGAAAACATAATTATTAAATTGAAATCATAATTATTACTTAATATGAACTAGCAAAAATATTGACTTTATCAAATTAATATCATAATTTTGATGTCTAGTAATTTTTTTTTTTATGTATTTTATTAGTCACAAAATAAGTTATATTATATTTTTATAAAATATAAGATATATATATATTTTTTATTAAATAAACATTTTATTATGTGAAATATTTTGTGGTGGTAGATATTTATTTACTGGTTCCGTCCTGATTGGGTGTGAGTATTGGCAGCTGTGAGATTGGGACGTGGCAGTGTAGAATGATAGCGACGTTGACGTGTAAACTCCATGCAGTGCGCACGCGATTCCTGTTTAGTAGTAGTATTGTTTTCATTCACAATTCCCATAATTATGAATGTAGATACATTATACGAGTTTTGGAGCCACTTGGTGGGTCCCATTCCCATTCCATGCCCAATTCAACACGCTATGCAATGCTCACCTATCTCACCCTCGTCTCGGACTTGGGATCCATGATGTCACTTAGACACTTATTTTAAGTTTCTATTAATTACTGTATAATAGTGTAGCAGCTACCTAATATCTCAGTTTCTGAACCTATTATATATGTCACTGCAAGGAACAAAACACTTTCCTTAACTTTATCCACAACACGTCACCCTATTAATGCTAAAACACATGAAAGGTAGAGTAGAAACAAACTATTACTCACGCATTTTCTCCACATAAATCATACTGTATACTTTAAAAATAAAAAAATTTATAATGCTAAGAACGCCAGCAAAGGCATCCATCTCTCACTATACTCACAATCACATAATAATCCAAAAGAAAGGAATAGCTCTGAATTATCAAGTTTCTTTGACATTTTTACGCGTTATCGTGAAAAAAATAAAGCCACATTTTTTCCCTTGGGTTTTGACCCAAAGAACAAAGGAAAATTATATAAGCAAACTTGAAGTTTCGTCTCTGTTTCATGCTTCATTTGATAATTTCGTCTTTTTCATGTAGTAGAGAAATAAAAAGCCAGTTATGTTTTGAAAAGAAGAAAAAGGGAAAGGGAAAAAGAGAGAATTGTATAAAAAGGAGGGGACAAGGAAAGGCTTCGACAAAAGGGCCACTTCTTACCTGTTGTGAGAAGAAGGAACTTGCGAGGGTGGATGAAGTTGGAGCAGCAATTACTTTTGCACGATAAGTTAGCCAATTACTTAGTTTTTTTTTTTAATTTTATTGAAATTTATGTAATTATGAGTGAACATCATCATTCATTAAAAAATAAGTTTACAATATTTTATTAATTTAATAAATTTTAAGCAGATAGTTAATAGTAAAATGTGTTTTCAAAAGGTTGTGTTATATAAATAACGTGTTAATATACCTTTTATTTTAAGTGTAATTCAAAGAATGTGTAAATAATGTTTACCCACAATATTAGGTCATCCGTGTTTTGAGTTGGCCTAACTTAACCTAAGAGCACCTCTAGCGGAGGGTGCTTGTGCTGTGTCTTAAAAATAAGAGACGGAGCTTATTAAAAACTCCCATTGGAGTGATCCTAGGTGGTACTTGAGTTGCTTAAAAATTTGTCAGTGTTGCTTGTACAAGGCACGTTGCTTAGCATTAAGGAGAGAACTTTGATTGGCTAAAATGCATCTACCTGGAAAATGGTTCAGATTTAAGAAAATAAATTTTTTTTGAAAAGAACGTGTTCATCTTCGTCTCCTCCGACACCCTCCGCGCATGACCAGAACGGCAGCCGGCGACCACCGCGTGATCAGAACGGCAGCCAGAACCACCGCAACCACCGCGAGCGCCAGAACCCCTCCGCGTGCGACCCAGAACCCCTCCGCGTGCGACCCAGAACCCCCTGCGACCCCTCCGCGCGCGACCCCTCAGCCCAGACCACCTCTGCGCGCCGGTCAGAGAAAAGAGAGTGAAGAGAAGTGCGATGGGAGAAGAGAGAATGAATAGAGAGTGGGGTGGGAGAAGAGAGAGCGAAGAGAAAGTGGGGTGGGAGAAGAGAGAGTGAAGAGAGAGTGCGGTGGGAAAAGAGAGTTGATAGACGTAAATAAAAAAAAATAAACGTTGGAGAGCCGTTGGAGAGGTAAAATTTTTTTTTTATTATTAAATTTTTTGATATATTTTTTATTATGTAATTTTTTTTATTATAGAAATATGAGTTGTAAAAAAATTGAGGTGTCAAAAAGTGTAATATGAGTTGTAAAAAAGTTGAGGTGCTTATAAGCAATTGTCATTAGAGTAAAAGTTGTAAAAATATAATACGAGTTGCTTATGAGTGACGTGGCACAGTGAGACCTATTTAAAGTGGTTGGGAGTTACTTATAAGCAACTCCCATCGTAGATGCTCTAATACCATATATTAATAAGTTTATATTTTCTTTTTAATTTAAATATATTTGTTCCTCTTTTTACTGTTCAGAGTTACCCAATAATAATACATATGATTAGGAGTGCATAAAGTCTAAGATAGTCAGACTCGTGTTTGGCCGACCATTGTCTTTGTCTGCATCTGACGCACTTTTTTTTTTGTTTGACCTTGATTAGCAACAATACTATGTGGATAATTTTCAACCAAATAAAATGCATTTAACATTAATTAAGTGACAATGACATTTCGTATTTTTAGTATAAAATACTACTTTCAATCGATTAGACATAGAAGTATTATGTATGGTTATCTGGTTAATTTCAACGGTAATAATAACTTAAAAATTATTCTTAATATAATTTGTAATTAGACAATAGAATAAAATTATTTTAAATTTTTAATATGTAAATTTTAAACTTCGTTATTTTCTTGACAAAAATGTCTGTTAATTTTAACAGTAATATTAGCTTAAAATTATTCTTAATATAATTTATAATTACTTAATAGAATAAAATTATTTTATATTATTAATATATAAATTTTAAACCTTATTATTTTCTCCACAAATTTTTTATGTAAATTTAATTTTAAGCATTATTATTTTCTTAACAAAAATTGCGAACGGGTGCATGTGAGTATATTTGTGTATGTGCATCAAGACCAAATGTTATAGACATGTTTTTGTAGTATTTTAAAGTTAATAAACAAATATTAATTTACACGTTGATGAAACGTAAATTTTTATTAATTAAATATTATTTTAAAATTGGCAAAAACTGATCTTAATAGCACCATTTTGATCCAATGTTCGTGGGACACCATCGAACCAAGAAATTTTGTTACATTTTTAAGATATATTATCTAACAATATATATATTTTTAAAATCATATTATATATTAATATAAAATAATGTAAAGAACTATCAGTTAATTTTTGAATAATATAAATTATTTTTATGTTTGACATAATGAATAAGAACATCGGTTACAATGATTGAATTCATTAAATTTATATTTTCTTGTGATGTTAAATAAGAAGTGGTATTTTGATAGTCTTTGTTGTAGTTAATGATAAAAAAAGGTTAGATCAAATTAAACTTTGAATATATAGACCATTTATTCTATAAAATCAAGGCTTAAGTCCAAAGACTCATGGTAAAATCAATATTTGTTTAAAGTGTTTGCAAGAATAAATAATAAATATATATCAATGTGGAAGCATCATCATATGAATTAATCCAAAAAAATTAGTTAATATCATTTAATTTTATTAATTTTTATTTTCTGTATTTTCCTTCATTAAAAGTTGATACCAAAAATAAAAAATATTCATTAAAAATAAATCATAATTAAATGAAAAATATTTTTTTTAAAATATAGCATTTAATAGGGTGAAATTTGCTTATATTTTGATCAAATTAACTTCCATAATTTCTTTTGTTATATTTGAGTACCGAGTGAAAGAGTATTAATTCAGTCTTCAAATGAAATTAATGATTATCAAGAAAATTTAATTAAGTTGGTTAAGTAGGGTACGTGAATATTGTAAATTTTTTAGATCACATTTAATTCTCACATATCAAGACAAAAATAAAAGCAAAAATTATTAAAATAGAGGTTAAATTATATTTTTAATCAATTTTTTTTGGCAAATTCATAATTTTAATCCATTTTTCATAAAATAGAGACATTTAGTCATTCCTATTCTAACAATATGAATTTTAAGTTATTTTATCAAATTATTTATTAATTATTAAATTATAATATTTATTCATATATAAGTGATGTGATATTTAATTATTTTTAAAACTACATGAATTAAAAATATAAATTTTAAATTTGAAAGACTAAATAAAATATTATCTTAAATTTAAATGATTAAAAATATATTTATTTTTATTTTATTTTATTAAGAATTACATTAAGTATACAATAGAAGTTATGGAGTAGTATATTAATAACACTTTTAAGAATATTTTATATTTTCTAATAAATTCAATTAATAAAAAATATATTAAAAACACATGTAACTAATAATATTTCTTAATATAGCATGTCAATCAATTTACCTCGAAGACATTAACATTTAAAATAGAGTGAAAGGACAACCTCATTAATGCAGTGTAGAATGAGGCATCTACAGTTGTCTTAGAATTTGGTGCATTTTGGTATACTTTCTTCTTCCTTTCGGTGGTTATAGATTCACATTTGACCCGTGTTTTAAATGCAACTTTGGGGACCATGACATCAATTCTTAAGAAAAATGTTTGGATATCACTTCTCCAAATCAGTTCAATGTGTTTTTGTCCACTCTTCAAAGTTCCACAAAGTTATTTGGATGGTAGCAGTAATACAAAGAAAAAGGTGGTTTTCATGATTTTAAATCTTTTTTTTTTCTTCTTTTTTTTATCATGGTATTGGCCAAAACTATTTCTTTCATAACTTTATTGTTTTAAGATTCCCCTTCTCAAAAGTCATTTTTTTTAATCAAATTCAAAATTTATATTCGACATTTTAAATTGAAGATCAATTATATCATTAATTAAACCAACTAATATTAATTGACTTATTCTCCTTTACTGTATTGTTGAAGATCAATCATAACATTAATAAAATCAACTAATACATTAATCAAATCAACTAATATTAATAGACTTATTTTCCTTTACTATATTGGTATCGTTTCACTCTCTGTCTTTTTTTTTTTCTTTCATAGAATATAACCCATTAATATCCCTTATTACAGAAACAGAACAATGAAGATATTGTCATTATGTTACAAATTTTGTTAAGTTTTTAATATAAACGACTTGAGTAAGCTTTATGAAACATTTTAAATTGAAAAAGTGGGACTACTATTTTATAAATACATATACTTTATCAAATTTAACTGTTGATTATCAATTGATGATTATTATTATTTGTAAGCTACATATTTCGTAGTACTTACAATGAGAAAATTTCATCCTTAAAATACTTTTCCAACACTGTACTCCGTAAAGCAAATGCTATTATATTCTCTCTGTTCTAATCATTATATGTAAGCAAAGTAATTAAATAAGCTTATAATGTCTCTATTTATTAATGATTGAAAATTTACGAAGTATATGAAGCATAAACCAAACATACAAATATATGACATACATTGGATAAGGGTTGAAAGGTGTTAATGTAAGTGTAAGTATATATCCAAACTTCGATTAATATAATATTTTTAAGTTCAATTCTTATTTATATTAAAAAATAATATTTGATTAATAAAAATTATATTTTATAAAATATAAATTAATTTTTAATTATTAGTTTTAAAATATTATATGAATTAATGTGCATAAAAAAATTACTTCATGTATAATTTTATTAACTTATTAAATAACTACATCATAATAAATTTATCCTGGACACTTACATCTTGGATAATAAAATTTCGGAGTGACATGGAGCCACATACAATCATCAACAACTAATATAATATTCGAATATATACATTAATTGTGGCTCAAGATTCTCGAACAATTATGTATGCATTAAAACATTAAAACCTTTCCTTTTTTTCTAAACTGTAGGATAGCCTGTAATTGTCTGTCCAAGTTGTTCGTAGTGCATGTATTAGGAGAAATTAGTTAGTCAGCATGTAACACCTAATTTAATTCTTTACTCCATATATTTTCTCTTCACGTCTTTCTCAATGAACCTGTGATTGGCAGTGACTCGTGAAAACTTTAAACACATCGTATTCGATGGAAATGGACCCTCTAGGGTTCAAAAATAATCTGCATGCAACCCATGTCATGTATATATTACTTTCTATGGCACGTGTGAGAGTGACATTATAGATGACTTTGCCTCAATCAAAATGAGGAGCATTATAATTAGTAGATGTGGGTATTCCATCATTTTGATGTATGTAATGTAATCATGCAATGAAAGCCACATAACAAAAGATTTGAGACTTCATGAAGAGGGTGTCACTGTATGTAAACAGTTTTAGCCAAATAAATAAATAAATAATAATGAAGAACCGTAACACTCCACAAAAGTGGCCAATTTAAGTTCTCATTCTCATTTCTCAACCGACAATAGCATTGCCAATTCGTCCACGCAACTCCAAATAATGAAACAGAGCATTCCAATTCCATGCCTAATTCTGTGACTAATTTTATAACGTATGGATTTGGTTGATTAGGAACAAAAATTGCTATATTCATAATGCTACATCATTTGTTTGTTCATTAATAGCGCCAAAATGAACATGCTTAAAAGGTGAAAAATTTCACGATATATATGTACATTTTAAATGGACCTACATCTATAATTATTTACTAGGTCTAATCTAGCAATTAATTGGTAACTATGTATATTGACTATTATAAGATGTTGAATTGATAAATTATAAAAGTTCTTACTTTCTATAACCATCAGATGTAAATCTATCGGTAAATGTTTCGCTCCTAATTCTTATACTGTGATTTTTAATGAAATATTGATATGCACGATAAAATTATTAATTTTTATAATAATTATTTTAAAAGTTATATCTTAAATAGTTTTTAATTAATTAATAATGTAATCATATTTATATTAGTAATATAAACTAAAACACATGAAGTTTAATTAAAATTTAGTAACAGTGTAAATGCTTTTTAGATTTTAATACAAGTGTATGTTACTATATATTTTTTTAAAAGGTTATAGATTAATATATATAATAAGATTGCAAGGCATTATTATATTTAAGATTATTTTAAGTTGGATAACTATATAATTTCTTTTTTACATATATTGATAGTGTATGAAATTTATATTCTTAAGCGTATATTTAGTAAAGGTACTTGATCAAATAGTTAACCTAGGGGTTGGTTATTGCGTGGATGCATGACATAGTCATCTTTGTTCTACCCAAAATTGTAAAATTTAATGTTTGATTCGTAATTATGCTCGCTTCTCGTTGTGACTGACTGATTGGGTCGATATATAAGAAAATATTATTGATTCAGTAAGGTATATTGGAAATTACTCGAGAAGAATTTTGGTTTGACGTGTGACCAATTATTTCTTAATTTATAATGTCATAGATGTATGTGAACTCAATGCTTGATAGTTATACATTCAAACTAATTACTCGATCTCAACATCGAAAACATCAAATTTTGGTTTATTACCATAATACGTGACAGCCATGGAAATGATATGATAGGATTATCTTATATTCAAATTGTAATTTCCTGAATATATTTATTCAAAATAAATTTTTTTATATTAAAAGGGAATTTTTTTTAAGTAAATGTCTGTAAGGAAAATTTTGGATTAAACTGAATTTTGGTGAATCATTAAATAGACAATGATATTTAATCTAAAAAATCTTTTATAAATTATAATTTCTTGTCTAGCATTTATGGATATTATTTAATATTATTTTTAATAATAAAAGAGTAACTCATATTTAACATTTAATAGTATCTCAAATAATAATAATAATAATGTGGACATATGGACATAAATGATAGTGATTTGTGTCTTTTAATTCAATTATTCAAGATCAAAATCTTAGAAGTTATTATAAAATAGACTATATTAAAATGAAGAATATCCATCTTGTTATGCTTACAATTATTGAAAGAGATTAATTAATAAATAATTCATATTAATATTATAATTAAAAAAATATATCTTAAATAAAATTATTTGGAAAAAAATTACTTGTAAGAAACTTAAATAAAATAAAATAACAAGTATGTGTACAATGCGTATTTAGAATTTTATCCACTTTACTCACCTAATCAATTATGTTTGCATTCTTTCGAATTCACTACACGAGTTGACAATTGGTGACATATTTTGACTTTTTGACGCGCTAATTATTCATTTAAAAAACAGTAAGAAATTCTTCAACAAAATTAAAATCACGATTGAAACTTAAAAAAGAAAAAGATTTGAAACAACTTTTTTGTTGTCCATTTTGTGATTTGATAATCTGACAAAATCCACTGTAGTTCTGAAGAAAAAAAAAGGAATGGATAAGACCAATCTAGATAGGTTTGTCATTGTGTTCATGTTTGAATTGCCCAACTTCAATAATATAAAGGGGGTCATGGGAGGATGCATCTTGTTCTATTTCTTGAGATGGATGCTTCAATGACAAAAATGGAACACGTCCTAGTAAGTTGCATATAATTGCAAGAAAATGTTAATGATCCATCAACAACATCAAGCTGTAACTGAAATGGGTCAAGCTATATTAAGCCAATATTGAAATCACAGTGCATGTCGACCACCAATTGGTTATTAGCTACCTTCATCATTATCCACCCAAATCCATTATGTACCGTATCAATGAGATTATTTATTAATTAAACTTTGTCTTCATAATTATTATTGAAGCAGCCAAATTTGACATGCCACCAGCTTCCATTGTATAGACCAAATACCATCACTCCAGTTTTGTTTTGATGGCTACAAGATATTATGTTCTAAGGCCCAAAGCAAACATTAGCACTATTTAATTAAGTTTTTGTTTATTTAATCTAAATCATGATGGTCTTTCAAGTACAAAATTCCCAAGGTAGATATTTATTAGGGACAGTATCTGAAGTAAATCCACTTAGTGATTTTGAAGACCATGAATAAAAGCAAAGGGTACTTTCTGGAAAGTAGCTTTGAGAATCTGGCCGTGACAAAAAATAAACACTAGAAAATTGAGGATAAGTTCAAACTGAGCTCAATTATTCAGGACCCATTTGACTTCCAATTTGGCTTTTTCTTGCTATAATTTAAAACAAAGTCTGTCTTCAAAGGAGACACTTTTATCTGTTTTCAGAAAAAACAATAACACAGTAAAGGATTAAAATCCAAGGTAGACTGTGATATCTCTGATGCAATCACCACATCAGCAATGTCTGAAATTTTAAGCACCAAAGCACTGCTCAAACACACAAAAGTAGTTTTCTTTTTTCAATAAGAACTTGCTTAATTAATTATTTAATTGCATGTAGAAATAGTCCGTGATTCACGAATCTTTCGTAGTTCGAACAAAGATATTATTTAAACTTCGTTGTCAAAATGGATAATGATTTATTTAAGGCATGGCATGGTGTGTTGGGACTATCTTCCGACCTTTTATTTTATTTTATTTTTTGGTATTGCTGCCTGTTGTTATAAGAAAAGTATAACGCTGAAAAATTATCTGAAAATGATATATTGAAAGATAAGGAAATCGGAGGATAATATTTTTAACAATAAGCTCAATAATTATTAAAGTTGAAATGTCACTGTTAAAGAGTTTTTTTTTTTTTTTTTTTTTTAAGTTGTTTGAATTTTTTTTAAGTCCCTTCAGCATGGGTCCAAGGTGAACTTGAGGAACCCAACACTGTATGTAAAGAGCCTTGTATTATGGAAGTGGACTTGAGGGAAATGGTTATAAACTTTCAACAAAATGTTATTAAAAAAAATAACTAAAATCTTTAACAATTAATCTTAACAATCCAGTGAGATATTCCCATGTCCATTTACCCTCCTCAGAGAGCTTACCCAAACTTGAAACTTGGATTCACCTGTAGCCATCATACTCGTCAAGCCGGTTACCTCAGACTATATCATTTGTTGAACATCAGGGGTTACCATACATATACACATGTCTCTACCATATTATTCACTTTGAGACCAAGTTCTCACAGATTTACTTTTAAACATCACCTAAAATGTCTCTCAATCAATGGAGACAAGTGTGTATATAACCCATGTCTATTTTCTTGTTTAAATGATGTGAGATTTTGCTTACATCCCAATTCTAGTAAAAAATGCATTAAAATTATGTAATTGAAGCATACGCTCAGTTCAGAATATGACAAATAGTTAGGTTTTTCACTAGATTTTTAAGAACGCATTGATCATGTCATCAAATCCTTTGTTTAGTTAAACGAAAAATTTGAAGGGTTGATCCTTCCGTCGAATTCCAACAGTACTGCCTACGTGTTTGTGTGAGACTGATCAATAGTATTAGCTCCACACTAATTAGAGAACTGGGCCAACTTTCAACTTAGAAATTTGGGCCCAACCCAAAAAATATGGGATTTGGGCCCACAGTAAAGATTCATTTTGGAATTTATGAAAAAATATTCTAAAGACTCATTATATATATACCTCCTTTTATTTTTTTACATAAGTATATCTCTTTTTTTTTTTGTTTAAAAATTTAAAAATTTAAAATTTTTTTAATTTTTTTGTTTTAATTTTACACCCTAAATATTTAATTTAATATATATATTTCTTTTTTTTTACGCACCTCCTTCGCCCCTCTTTTTAGTTTTCACATGTACTCCCTTACTTTTTTTTCCACACTTTCACTTATTTTAGTAGGTAATTTTAATTCTTTTGGTTTTACATTATTCTCTTCTCCCTCCGCTTTCATTTTTCACACTATTATCTTTCCCTCTCATCTTTTAGTTTTAACATGCATCTAGGGCATAGAACTAGTTTTTAACAGTATTATAGGCGCATGTAACTTTCTCGATAATGTTAGAAGTGTTGAGCTAAATGCGCATTTTTTCTTCGAGCATTTCTCCCTATTTAAACATTTAGAAAACACAATATCAAATAATTTTAGTGTTCTAGAAAATACTTTTTGGAATATTAAAATTAGTTCTTGAAAATATTTTTCAAAACATACTCTTGGAAAATACCTTTTGGGAAAGTAAATTTAGTGTTTCAGAAAATACTTTATAAAATTATGTAAAACAACACATTTCCGAAAAATACTTTTCCAAACATTAGTTTTACTATTTTGAAAAACACTTTCTTAAATATTAAGTTTTCTATTCCAGAAAGTACTTTTCTAAAGTATGTAAAAAACATAATTCTGGAAAATGCTTTCTCGAACACTAATTTCATTATCCCAAAAAGTACTCAAAAATAGTGAAATTAGTGTTTCAGAATGTCTTTTTCATAACATTAAACTTAATGTTAAGGGTTTTAGAGATGTGAAAGAGAAGAAAGTGTTGAAAGAAAAAAATGTGGGTCTAGCTTAGTAGAAACAGTCGAGGAAACCGTATATATCTACAATGTTGTCGCGCACTAGTTCTAAGTATATATGAAAAAGTGAAAAAAGTGAGGAGAGAAGAGAGTAATGTGAAAATAAAAAAAATTAAAATTACTTACTGAAATAAGTGGAGAATCGGGGAAGACAAGAGGATGTATGCGATAACTGAGAGAAAGAAGAAAGTTGGAAGTATAAAGTTAAAAAAAATAAGATGTAAGATATTTTAGGAATTTAAAAAAAATAAAAATAAAAGGTGTACTTAAAAAAAAAAGTGTATATATCATCGGCCTATCCTAAAACTTCTCGATACAAATTGTGTTTGAGAACATATTTTTGGACAACTTTCAACTTAGCCCAGTTCTTTTCAAAGATTGAATATTGGTAAGAAGGAATGAAACACCACCAAGTCTCTTATAAAGTATTATCATCACATATATTTGTTTGTGGGTGACCAAGTAACTCGTTCATTTTATTCGATTGCAGTGGATCAAAACTATCATTGGCGAAAACTGTATACAAATCTCAACCATAAATGATATCGTAAAATTTTGTTTAAAAAATATATTTTGTTAAGATTTTTAATTACACATGTAAATATCTGTTTATGGATACAAATTAACAAGATTGTTGTTTTTCAACTTTAGGAAGATTTATATTTTATAATGTGTTTCATTAAGCATATGTTTGGAAAGATGGTAGAAACAGTCTTTCCTTAAACGCATATGTATTTTGTTTCTCTGTCTTTTTCAATACATTCATTACTTATGGTTAAATGCATTGGAAAGAGAAAAATTATATTTCATCGTCTTTCCAGATATAGCTTAAACAATTGTAAACTTGATTTTGAATAATCTTAATTTTAGTTAAATTTAAGTGATCTATACTTTAATTTTTTTCCTGAAAAAAAACTTATTAATAAAATTGAATATAATTTTTTACATAGCTACAAAAAAAAAATTACTTGTACTTAAATGTTCTTTTAAGAATAAACTTAACATTTACTTTGGTACAGCCAGACTAACAATTTTTTCAAAGTCATATTTGTGATAATGAATGGAAACTCCAATACTTCCCCAAACATGTTACAGGATTACTGATTTAGTGTATTAGAGTATCATGACCATGGAAATTGATGGGCGTACTTATAATATTGTCATAACCTTTTCTTGTTTTTAAATCAGGGAGAACTGTTTCAACCCAAACTCTGTAAAAGAGGAGGTATAAAAATCCGAAGATTTTAAGTCGTTGAGAGTGATTTGGAATTTGGATTATTCCAAATCACTCTACCTATGTAAGTTTTATATAGTGAGTTTACCCTTTTTGTACCACTCAACTACGTTATTGACTAGTACCAGTTTACCACATTCCATTCCTCTAAATATTTAAGGTAGTTGGTGGAGTTTCATTTGATTTGTGCTTCTTTAAGGTAAGATCTATCTTTTCTTGTTAGTCAAATACTTGAAAGAAATGTTAGTTGGAGGAAGTTATAATAATTTTGGTCTCTGTTCAATGAGCAACAAAAATAATAATTAGCTTTAAAAATTAAAATTGAATCCAACTTCCTGTATGAAACAAAATAAAGCTATAATATAAACTAGTTAGAATGTGACAAGTGACAAAACTAAAAATCTAGTTTATACATCTTATGCTTTTCTTGTTATATTAATTGACGGGTTCGTTAATGTTGGAGTTATTATATGGTATTTATCTGAGAGGATATTTTATAAGAGTTATTTTTATAAGGTTATTATACAAACATATTCCATAATAATGAGATATTGTTCACTTTAGAACTTAACTCTCATAATTTTACTTTTGGTCATCACTCAAAAGGTCTCTCAATTATTGAAGAATGTTTATGTTATATAAATTATTATTTTTTTATTATATTTTATCGATATGAGACTTGTTTGTATCCCAATAATTTTTCTCTCAAATAAAAAACCTAACTTTTCATGCCAACAATATCTCATAATTATAGAATATATTTATATAATAATTTTATAAAAATAACCTTATAAAATACCTCCTCGGATAGATACATATAATAACCCCAACAGTTAAAATAATAATTGTATCATATGAAGAAGAGTTCAAGTGCAACTATGATACTTATTCGCTTATGTTAAGTTGATAAGAACTAGCGAAGATATGACACGTGGTGTGGATCATTTAACCTTATAAAGCCCCACGCATGCGGATCCATTTTTGGGTAAAGGAAGTTGAAGAGGAAGATGGGTTGGAGAGGGTTATTGGGTTTTGAATATGGTATAGTTCAGGCACCATTAGGCCCAGATATCTCTTCTCCCCACCTTGTTGCTGCAGTGGCCAATGCTGGTGCTCTTGGATTTCTTAGGGCCCCTGACTGGGTATGCTAATGCTAATGCTTCAGTATGTTGCTTTTGTTCTTCAATTCATTGCTCAGTGTAAAGTGTAAATGTATGAAATTTTGGTACAAGTTTCTTGTAATCAAGTGTGAGCATTGTTTTTTGATCTTGTAACAGGAATCGCCGGATTACTTGAGGGAACTTATAAAGACGACTAGGACCTTAACTGATAAACCCTTCGGGGTTGGTGTCGTTCTAGCCTTTCCTTTTGAGGAGAATTTGAAGGTCATTCTCCATGAAAAAGTTGCAGTCTTGCAAATTTCGTGGGGCGATTGTACGAGGGAATTGGTAAATAAGGCTCATTCTGCTGGGGTCAAAGTTGTTCCTCAAGTGAGTTTTGTGCCCATTTATTAGTAGTACTAGGTTACAAAACTATAAGCAAATCCTAAGAGGCAATGATATTCTAATTTTGGTTTTGCTCCGGTAATTAAGGATTCCGTTCTTATGTGTGTGCTTAAATTAGACTACGTTCCTTTTACTTTTAAATTAAAGATAATTAAACTCCAAGTTTGTTTCAAGAAAGTGAACCTCTCAGCCTGCTCTACTCTTTTTCTTGACTTTCTGAGTTGAGATCAAAACCGTTGCAGAGTTTAGAATTCGTGATCCTTCCTCCTTATTAAGTTGCTTTCAAAACAGCAATTGCTTGATTGCTAGTAGGTAGGTTGTTTGATTTAACTACTTAGGTGATAGGCTATCCCTTTAATGAGGCATGTTGAAAGCTAATTGTAGGTTAGTGTTGTTTACCGAGATGTTATTTTCATTTTTTTGTGTCACTGGTATCTAACCTGTTACTTTTATTTGTAATCCTATTACAGGTCGGGAATATTGAAGGTGCAAAACAGGCAATTGAAGCAGGTGTCGATGGAATAATTGTACAAGGACTTGAAGCTGGTGGTCATGTCATTGGTCAGGTATGCATGCTTGTCATTTTTTTATGTATATACGTAGAACATAGGTAGCTTATCTTGGTGTTGATTCTGTTGATAAATAAGAATCGTTGATTTTCTGTATCAAATTCAAGCATAAGTGGCTAATGTCATACACAAGGCCTACAGTCACAATCGACAACAACATTGTTGTCTCCATGCCTGTCATATGACTCGTATCTGTGTTTGATACGAAAGATTCAAGTGGGACAAGTTGTACTTAGATTCGGAGACAACACTTATGCAGTAGTGGTTGCAGGGGTCGAACAAGTAGGCATTACATTCTTTTTCCTTGAGGCGCTTTACCACAAAAACATTCACGATCTTTTAGCATTCTGCCTCTCGGGTTCAATTTTATATCTGAAGATGTTGGATCATTTTGCTTGTTTTTTGAACTCTAGAAAAATCAGGAAAAGCCTTAATTTGAGGTAAAAAGCAAAATTTCATCATCAATGCTCTTCCATCAGAAAAAATGACTGCATAATTCTAAATATTCCCCCTTATACATACTGAAATTTTTTCTTGTTAGAAGTATTGTTGAAATGAGGCTTGTTCTGTCTCTTCTGTATTTACTGCCTCATGTCCTTAGTTGTTGTCAGGGGAAGACCGTCACTTATATATGCAGTGCTCTCACAAATTTTGAAAGTTCATCTTTCTATTGTCTATCATTGCTTTGTTGATCTTTTATAGCTTATGTGAATGATAGCTAATCATATTTTTTCAAATCTGAACTACACAATACTACTTTCCATTTTTGCCACTAAGATATTGCTTTCCCCTGCATTGAATTGCAGGATGGTTTAATTTCATTGGTTCCAAGGGTGGTTGATCTTGTTGGTGACAGAGAGATACCAGTTATTGCAGCTGGAGGAATTGTGGATGCTCGAGGCTATGTTGCTGCCGTAGCACTTGGTGCTCAAGGCATCTGTCTAGGCACTAGGTTTGGAAATATTACTCTCACATCAATCATATTTAAGGAAATTGTTCTCATATAGTTGCAGTAATATCTTAACATATGCGGTTTTTGTGTTCAACTTGAGAATAATTGCAGACTCCAAAGAATCCTATCATCAGGCTAATAAATTACACAATTTATTCCTCATGATGAGATTATGATTAGATTCAGTTGGTAGTGATCGGATATACGACAGTTCCCAACATTATCACCATATCCAACACTCCAACCTAATAATCTCAATTTAAATTGGACTTATTTCTGGCACTGTTATTTGTTTTCATGCAAGAATCTTGTTTGCAGGTTTTTGGCTACTGAGGAAAGCAATGCTCATCCTACATACAAAAGAAAGTTAGTTGAGCTTGAAGAAACTGCGTACACAGATGTATTTGGGAGGGCAAGATGGCCTGGTGCCCCTCATCGTGTCTTGCAAACATCTTTCTATAAGGATTGTGGATCCCTTCCAGCACATGAAAGTGAAGTCAACCAACCCATCATTGGCCATTCAACAATTAATGGCGTGGTATGGTTTCAGCAACAATGCTAGCCTTATATATATACAATGCAACTGTAGTATACTACAGACATTTGTGTTTTGACTATATATACTTTTGGCATGCAACAGGAGAAAGAGATACGACGTTATGCAGGTACTGTCCCAAACAAGACAACTACAGGAGATCTTGAGAGCATGGTGATGTTTGCTGGCGAAGGTGTTGGTCTCATCAAGGAAATTCTGCCTGCTGGTGAAGTGGTAGAGAGGCTAGTTGAAGGGGCTCAACTTATAATGCAGCAAACCTTAAAATAGATTGTCAATGCCAAGAAAGAGCAGGCTTACATTCAGTAGTGGTCGTGGAATAACAAGAAGAGTACCAGTTTCAAATCGAAGTTCATAATAAAAATTTCATTTTCACTGTAATTCATCTGGAGAAATATGTAATATTACAATATCACTGCAGGGAAAAAAAAGAAGAAAATAATCAATATGTTTAATTGCTTCACCATTATACATCACTGAAGACAAAAGAAACCAAATTTAGTTTTAACAGCTCCTCCTTAATCACTTTGTCTAAGTTCATTGTTTTCTCTCTCCCGCACCATTGCTTGATGGACTTGCTTATCCACCTCGATGTTCTCACATCAGAATCAGTGACCTATTGAGATTATTTTCTCTCAACTTGTTTGAGAGAATATATTTATATCTTAAGGATGATTATGATTTTCTTATTTTTATAAGATTATTTCATAATTTTATAATGGTGAAATATTATCCACTTTGAATTTAAAGTTTCACGGTATTTCTTTTGATAATCACTTATAAGACCTTTCAATCATTGAAGTATGCTTATGTTTTATAAATTGTTATTTCTCTTATTTTTTATCGATGTGAGATCATGTTTGTATCTTAATAATTTTTCCCTCAAACAAGGAATCTAATCTCTCATTCAATAGAATCTATCTTTGTTATCATATTATCACTTATCACTTTTTGTTATAACTTACTGGTTATTACCGAATCCAATTTGCGACTATAATACCATTGTTAGAGTTATTTTTTGGCGCTTGTTTAAGGAGATATTTATATTAAGAGGAGAGAGTTATAACTTTATTATTTTTTATAAAGTTATTTCACATATATTTTCATAATGATGAGATATTATCTGCTTTGGGTTTAAATTCTTACGGTTTTATTTTTGATTATTTCTCAAAAAATTTCTCAATTATTAAAGTATGTATAAATTATTATTTCTCGTTTTATTTTTATTAATGTGAGATATTGTTTGTATCTCGATATGTCCCATTCAAAGGAAATGGTATGAGTACTATTGTTTTTATTATTTAAACACAAAAAAATCAACACTATTGTCCAAATGAAATGTTTCAAATCAAACTTTCGGCCAAAATAAAGAAAGTTACTTTTGAGTTGAGATAGAAGCATCTATAACTAAAATTATCAATATCAATCCATATTTTCTCTCTCGCCTCAGTTATGATGATCTAATATCCTGTCCCAAACGAAGAAACCTAGAGGGAGATAATGATTAGTTAGTTTTGCGTTTTTAATTTTGACCAAATTTATGGCTTTTAAACTTATTAAATACAATCTGTCAAACAAAAATTATTAAATACAATCAATCACATTGAGACCCTACAATATTACTATATAAATTGTAATATTGTCTGCATATATTTATGTCGCTGGCGCAGCTTACATGGTTGAAATATTAATGATAATTATTAAATAGATAGTTGTAATTCCAATCATAGAAATTTTACCTACTACCTACAAGTTGTAACATGCATCCAACGTGGTAATATAAACTGAGAGTTAATTAATTACAACACTCTAATAAATTAATTAAGTCAACTAATAGAAAGTACTAACAGTAACGCTATTCATCGAATTATCCTCCATGTCAGGAATGAATCATAGTTTGAAATGCCAAGATGAAGATATTACATAACAATTCAAAGAAAAACACAAACACACTCGTAACTGGTGCATAATTTCTGTCACAATAAAGCAAATTCTAGAGGAGAAGATCAATCAATTATCATAGTAAAGCATTGTAAAACAGAAAAAGCCTTCAATCTGTTGATCTCTGATTAAGCAACACCTTAATTAATTTGTCCAAGTTCTTGTAAGAACAACCACCGGGCCTGATTTCCTTCTCTGCGCTCTTTTTAAGCTCCATGATCTTTTGTCTCATCTTCTTTCCCTTCTCTCCCACCATCAATTCATTGACCCGCTCCTCCACCTCATTTCTCTTCACATTGGTATCAATTTCAATCCCAACTTCCCACTCATTGCAAATATATCTACAGTTTGTTGGCTGATCTGCAAAAAATGGCCAACACAACATTGGCACTCCAGCACAAACACTTTCAGTGGTTGAGTTCCATCCACAATGAGTCAAGAACCCACCAACTGAAGGATGGTTCAGCACTTGTTCTTGTGGACACCAACTTGCTATTAGGCTTCTGTCTCTTGTTTCATTCACAAACTCAGATGACAAAATCACGGATCCACCAATGACAAGGTCAGGCCTAATGATCCACAGAAAAGGTTTCTTGCTATTGGCCAAACCCCAAGCAAACTCCAAGAGTTGATCTGGAGACATAATTGTGATGCTGCCAAAGTTCACATAAACAACGGATCCGGGTTCCTGGGATTCAAGCCACTCAAGACACTTGGGATCTTCCTTCCAAAGATTGGAACCTAAAGATGCCAAGTGTGGACTTTGATCTAAAAATGAAGGGAAAGGTCCAACGGCATAAAGAGAAGGGAACACAGAGGAGAGCGCATTCAGTGCATCCCTCTCAAGTTCATCAAAAGTATTGAAAACAACAGCAGAGGCTCTGGGAATTCGGTTAGCTACTTCAATGAAATATTCAAGCATGAAATCATTTGGATCTGTTATCCTTATATAGCTAGGGAGGTCCTTAAGGCGAAAATTTTGTAAACCTGGAATACAATCTACTTTGGTGTCCAAATATCCATTTGTCAGATAACTCTTATCTGCATATCATAATTACAAAAGTCAATAGCTGTGACAGATCCATACATCAACACATACACAACATAATGCATATGGGGTTAAATGTATTTTAGGTCTCTCAGAACTTGGACAAAAATAGTTTTTGGCCCTACATTTTAAAAATTGTGATTATGATCATTGTGTTTTCTCAAATGTGGGTGAATTTTGCCTTGGTTAAGTTAAAAAGAAGTATAGGGGCGAAATCCATCACATTCCAAAAAACTCGAGAACCAAACCCATGTTTTTAAATATAGGGACTAAAATTCTATTTAAAGACATGTCCTTTAAAAATATAGAACTTTTTCAAATAGAAATTTTTTGAAAAGTACTATAACCTTGTATCCAGACTAAAACTAATTGTGATCGAGTCTAAATGGAACTTAAAACTCATTTTCCCTTGCATATACATACTATACCAAATGGAGGAAGAATTCAAATCGGTACCTTTAAAGGGTAGGATTCCTCTATCAAACAGAGTAGTAAAGTGAATAAAAGACGAGAATGCACCAGCACCAACTGGGGAAAAGAAAAGTAAAGGGAGTGAAAACTCTTGAGCAGCTTGTATGGGAAAGCTCATGAAACAATCAGTAACTAGGCAAGTAACTGGGGGGATGAGACCAGCAATGGCAGAGTGGCTAAGCCTAGTAAGAAGGTTGCAAAAGGGTTGGAGGAAGTTCTTTCTGAAAGAGTCACAAAGTGTGGGTATGTCTTGGCTAACATCTCCATTAGCATCATCATCCAAGGGAGGAAGGCCATCTGGGATGGTTTCAAACCGAAAATCTGGTAGGCCATCAAGGGCATTGGGACCCCTTGTTTTGAGGTAGCGTTTGTGGTTGTACTCAGTGTGGACAAAGGTTATGTGAAAGCCTCTGAGATGAAGCACCTTCGCTAGTTTGAACAATGGGTTGATATGGCCTTGAAGTGGAAATGGAGTGAACACAGCGTGTGGTTTTCTTTCTGCAATGTTGCTCATCTTCCAATTTCTTTTTCTTTTTCTGTGAAGATGAAGGGAAAGACAAGTACCAGCCTCTACCTCATGTCAATAAATATAGCACAATGAATGAAGATCATTGTTTCAAAAATATTGTTCTATTACCACACATATGGGAGAGGAAGATAAGTGCTATTATTTTATTTGAATCTTTTGTGTCATCTAAATTATTAAAAGTTAATCATTTATATGCATGTTTTTACACCGGTAGATATGTTAATAATGTTATGTTATTTGTTTATTTAATTAAATTAAAATAAAAAAGTTACTATTAATATATATTGTTGATTGTTAGCGTAAAATGATTTTATTCAACGAGGTGGTATGTGCGAAGTTGCCTTATTTGGAATTGGAAGTCATTACTTCTGTCCACAAAAACTCTTGCTCTGATTTTTCATTTGTAAAGCGAAACTCTTATCTCTGATTTGTCATTTGTGAAGTGACAGCCAAAGCTTTACGAACATAAATATAAACCGGATATAGACACGCACAATGCGAGGATAAAAAATAAATTATTTAAATTAAAAAAATATTATTTTATTAGTTATATATATAAATTATATATATAAATTTTTTTAATTATATAATATAAGTCTGTTATTGATTTTTTTTTACAAGTAATAGGGTTTATAAAGAAAAAGTATTATTATAAATATTTTTGATATTTATATTTATATAATATTTCATCCTTTATTTTTTTTTTAAGATTCAAATTCAAAAATATAAGACTCAAGTAAATAATCTTTTAAAAAGTTCATAATTAAAGGTAATAAATCCAAATAAATATTTTTTATAACTAAATTATAAAATAATTTATTTTAATATTTTATAAATTAATAAATTGATAATAAAGAATATACATATATTAATATGTAACTCCTTATATACAAATACAATTGTTGAGAGATTTGTCAAAAAAAATTATTGTTTAAAATTAATATTAATCAAATTTATTATTTTTCTTATTAATGAACAAAAATATAAATTAATAATAATTATTAGGTTTCAGTAAAAACGATTCTTTTGATAGTGGTTTATAATTAACATTAATATTAATTATTATAATTTCTTTTTTGAAATGGAGAATTTAATCAAATTAAATTTATTAAATAATAAATTAATGATCGAATATTTTAATCTACAATTAATATCAATTAATATTGTTTCATTTTTATTTGTAATTAAAAATGTTTTGTTTGTAACTGAAAACTTAACAAAATTTAATCTCTTAATTAATAAAATTATTAATTCATATATAGTTTTGATGAAATAAATATTTTTATGTTATTCATAATTAATAATAATTGCACAATATTTTTTTTTATTTTTATTTTTTATAATGAACACTTTAATTAAATTTAATCTCTTAATTATTAATATTATTTATATAATTACTAATTTATTAATTAAATACAATTTCAAACTATTTTTTACTCAATACAAATATAGAAGGACAATAAAAATGATATTATAGAAAGTGTTATATAAATAATATATCATTGTCACTTTCAATTTCTATTAAAATTAAAATAAATAAATAAATCATATTGGTTTATTGGCAATGAATATGTAAGTAAAGATTCAATTCAACATTAATAATTTATTTTTCCTTCATTTTCATGCAAAATAAATTGAGAATAGTAAAAAGAAGATGAAAAAAGTAGTATCTTCTATTTCTAACAAAGGTTATCATGTGAGATGAAAATTAAAAAAAAGGAAATAAATTAGATAAAATATAAATATGTAATATAGAGGGTTGGAGAGAAAAAAAAGGAAGAAAACTTTCATTTCTAACAAAGATTACCATGTGAAATGAAAAATAAACAAAGAGGGTAAGAGATAAATTAGATAGACCGTGTGTGTATGTGAGTATATATATATATATATATATATATATGAAAAATAAACAAAGATGGTGAGAGATAAATTAGATAGAATGTAAATATATAATATAAAAGGTATAGGAGAAAAAAAAAGAGTAGTACCTTTCATTTCTGACAAAGATTGTTATTTGAAATGAAAATTAAACAAAAAGAAAAAATATAGATTAGATAGAACATAAATATATAATACAAAGGGTAGAGGGAAAAAAAGGAAAAGAAAAAAGTAGTACCTTTTTGATAATGATGAAATAAAAATTAGACAATAGAGAATTGAGAGTTAAATTAAATAGAATGCAAAGAGATATAATATATAGAAAGTAAAGAAAAAATGTGATAAAAGATAAAAATTTAAAGAATTAGTTTAAAAAATTTGCTAACATAGAATGTAGCTCAATTTTTATATTATAAATTGTCATGTACATAAATATGTTGACATGATAATATATAAAATTAATTTTATAATAACGTGTCAATGTAATAGAATGTAACTTAACTTTTATATTATAATAATAAAGATTGTTATGTGGGATGAAAATTAAATAAAAAAGATAAGAGACACATTAGATAGAATATAAACATATAATATAAAAGGTAGAAGAGAAAAAAAAAAGAGAGAAAAAATGTAGTATTTTATGATGATGAAATAAAAATTAGACAATAAAAAAATAAAATTTAAATTAAATAAAATGTAAAGAAATATAATATATAGAAAGTAAAAAGAAAATATGACAAATATATATATTTAAAAATTAATTTACAAAATTTACAAACATAAAATATAACTCAGTTTTTATATTATAAATTGTCACATAAATAAATATATACCAATATAATAATATATAAAATTAATTTTATAATATCGTATAGATGTAAAAGAATAATATAATATAACTTAACTTTTATATTATAATAATAAATATATTTTAAAAATTAACTGCATTAGAATATCTCTAATGGAAGGGGCTTACTGTATTGCTTAAGAATAAGTAAAGGTGCTTAAAAAAACTGCCATTAACAGAAGTAATTTTCACAACGCAGACATAAGAGGAAAATTTACTATTTTATATACAAAAAATGAAAAAAAAAATCCAAAAGGCAAACCTTATGTTAGATAAGTGTAAAGGAAACTCCAAGCGTGTGGTTCAGCGGTAGGGGTTGATCCACGCTTAAGCAAGGTCAGGGGTTCGAATCCTGCCTTGTATATGCAGCCGCGTTAAATCTTGGGGCTAACTATCTCTTTATACAATAACTAATGGTGAATAGTGTATGAAACGTAACGTAATGAAAATAAAAAGTGGTTAGACGGTACTCAGGTAGGATTAATTATTATGACCATGTGATCTGCATTACTGTTATTCAATAAGGCGTTACATTCGAAGCTGTTTCATTAATTGTTTTTAATAATGATAACGACAACATTAAAATTATAATAAAGTTTTTAGTTAGAGAGATAAATATAGAATCTCTTATACACATTGACATTGACAAAGATAAAAATTGCAACATAAGATGAACATTAAAATTAAAATTTAGAATATTTAAATTAGAAAAAAATGAACATGAGAAAAAGAAAAAGAAAATATAAAGAACGAAATAAGAAAGAGAATTGTGAAAATTACCTTAAATTTTAATAGCAAAAATTACATCACCAAATTAACTGATGGTGAAGGTTGTAACTATCAAATATTATATTGATTGTGATCCTAACAACCAACACTTATATGAGAAACGTAGAGAGATGGAGAAGGGTTGATACATTAGCAAAAATATTCATGTGGCAACATTTGAGATTAGTTTTATAACGATGTGCTAACGTAATAACTCATAGTTTATGTGTTGCATAGGCAAAAAATATATATACTATATTTTAAAGAGATTAAAATTATGTTAAATTATTATATTTAATAAATATTAAAAAAAATAACAAGTGTATAATAATTATATGTAGGATACTAAATATGTTTGTGACAAATTAGGAAAAAGAATTTCACAAAACATTGAATTTTGCTGTTATTTTAGTTTTTTGTGTCCAACATGTCACTAAAAAATAAATGTGTTATGTTTTTGTTTTTAAATTTTTACTACATTAATTTTGAAATTCAAGTAAATTATAAGATGATAATTGAAATTAAAGATATTAAAAAAATAAACAAAGCTATAAGAGAAAAAAAAAATAATGAACATACAATGCTAAAAATAATATCCTGAAATTTAATTAGTAGTCAGATAATACATATTAATTCTCATTTTATAAGTATGTAATTATCTTTCTAGATCAACGTGTAGACAATTAAAATAAAAATATAAAATTACATAATCCCTATAATATATGGGAATCTAGGTGTATTTGATTGAGATTTTGAAAGATTATTTTAGTATGAAAAGGTCTTATAAATTTTAATGAATTTTAAAAGACTTTAAATGAATATTATGACTTTTAAGATTTTTTTTAAAAGACTTTTCAAACATTAATTTTAATCAAGACTTTATGGTTCATATTTTAATGGATTTTAACAAATTTTGATGAATTTATATCATACGATTTTAAAGAATTTTATGAATTTTATAGAAAAATATGGATTTGTAAAACACATTAAATACTACAAGAATTTTATAGGAAAATATGAATTTTATAATATATGGGGGATCCAGGTATATTGGATTGAGATTTCGGAAGATTATTTTAGTATGAAAAGGTCTTATGAATTTTAAAAGACTTTAAATGAATATCGTGACTTTTAAGTTTTTTTTAAAAGACTTTGCAAACATGAATTTTAATCAAGACTTTATAGTTCATATTTTAATGGATTTTAACATATTTTGATGAATTTATTTCATACAATTTTAAAGAATTTTATGAATTTTATAGGAAAATATGGATTTGTAAAACACATTAAATGCTACAAGAATTAATAAAAAAATAGAACATAAATAATAAAGAAAAGTAAAATCAACATTATCTTTTGACAAATAACTATTTATATCTTTTGTCAAATAATTAACTATAATTAATGCCCTCCTAAGTAGTATTTCTCCACATATCTAAAGTTATATTAATCCTCCATGCATTTACATGTTCTCTTTCATGCTATTGAGTTTGAATAATATGTTTAAAGTTATGGTCTTCATTAATTGATAATATTAAAGATGAAAATTCATCTAATATGTTAGATATTATTTCAAACTTGACAACAATATTAATAGTTCCAATGCCAATAGAAAGGATATTTAGAACTTTGACATGATTGTTGGTAGTAATTGAATTAGAACTCCCTTCACACTCAGATCTACTTCTCTTTTGACAACTTGATTTTTCAATGGGGACCTTCAAACTTAAAAGGGGAGTACATAGTGGACTACATTCTTAAGGTAGTGAAGGTTAATAGAATGGTTCATAGTTATCTGGTTGATAAATTATACATCAATATTGATAAATAAAAATGTAACCAAAATATATTGATAGATAAAAATGATAGGAAAAAATAGAGTTGGAAAGAAGAACAAATAAATGGGAGAGATGAACAAAAAGAAAGAAAATAGTCTCTATTGGATTCTTATGTAGAGGTGAGTTGGGTAGAATATTTAGAAGTAAAAAGTTGTAAATAGAAGACAAAATTGTAATAAAGTTGACATGTTTGTGACCAAGGTGCGGCTGTCACAGTTTTCGGTTCAACAAAGAAGTAGTGACCAATGAAGATTTGGAAAATTTAGAAGTAAGCAAAGACGGATGCGAAGGAGTGATTGTCGTTTTAGCTTCGACAGAGAAGCCACAACTGGTGAAGATTTTGGAGGATTTGGGGGATGAACATGGAGATGGTGGGTAGGTGGTGAGAGATGATAAAGGTGATGAAGTGTAGTCGTTGCAATTAGAAGAGTTATGAATATGCTTGATGGGAGACCTTATTGAAAAAATTAATCCAAATATTTAGATTTTGTGGCTATGGAGATATAGAGTATGTTACTATAAAGTTATAATAGTATAAGAAAGACATTATACGATTGACACATAAACATTTTTACTTATATGACATAACAATATGTTAGATATATTTTAAATTGACATGTCGAGGTAATTCAGAATAATTCGATTTTTATATTATAAATAAAATAGATAGATTATGTAAGAATATTGAGAGAGGAATATATTCAAAATCATATATAAAGTAAATAATTATTTAAAATATATTAAATCAGTATATATATATCTTTTATATTGAAAATATAATAATAACATCAAATATAACACTAAATCACTTAACTACGGCCTAAAAAAATCACTTGAAATTATAATATTTTAGCTATCAATCACATTTTTTTCCCAATATATACTTTAATTTATGCAATATAAGATAAAACAGAAAATTATAAAATATTATACTACCTAATGTTAAAAGATATCGAATGATTCGATGATAGTTTTGCTATAAAATCACTTTTATTGAAGTGTATGTTAAGACTTTTGTTGTTACAAGGGTACAAATTGACTTCAACAGAATTGTCTTGAATAGATGATAGTTATGATATTTAAAAAAGAAATTCTATAAAAGAGGGAGAGAAAATATATATAAATATAATATTATAAGAAGAGAAATAAAGGAAAAAGAGGCATTCAACATAAGGAAAAAGGAAAATGCAAATTGATACGAATTCGTCTTATACGAATTACATATAACTAATCACCCATGATTTTAGCTAATTAACAAAGTTTTTATATACCAATTTTAAATCAATTATATCAAGTAAAAACATTCGTAAAAAAATATTTCGTACCATTTAGAAATTGGGAATGATGGAATCTCCAAAGTTCGTTGTTGATTACTAGCAATTATTATAAGCTAATGAGAAGTTATACACTTCCAATATTTGTCCCTCCAAGAAAGGAAGAACTACAGTCAGCAGAAGCCACAAGAGAAGAAGATCAACATAACTATGCTGCGAAGAAGATTAACATATCTAGTTTTGTTTAAGCAACACCTCCTTAATTACTCTGTCCAAGTTCTTGTATGAAGAACCACCAGGCTTGGTTTTCTCCTCTCCCTTCTTCTTCAACTCCATGGCCTTTTCTCGCATCTTCTTTCCCTTCTCCCCCTCCATCAACTCATTGACCAACCTCTCCACCTCCTCTCTCTTCACATTGCTATCAATTTCAATCCCAATTTCCCACTCATTGCAAATATATCTACAGTTTGTTGGCTGATCTGCAAAGAATGGCCAACACAACATTGGCACTCCAGCACAAACACTTTCGGTGGTTGAGTTCCATCCACAATGAGTCAAGAATCCACCAATTGAAGGATGGTTCAACACTTGCTCTTGTGGGCACCAACTTGCTATTAGGCTTCTGTCTCTTGTTTCATTCACAAACTCAGATGACAAAATCACGGATCCACCAATGACAAGGTCAGGCCTAGTGATCCACATAAAGGGTTTCTTGCTATTGGCCAAACCCCAAGCAAACTCCAAGAGTTGTTCTGCAGACATAACTGTGATGCTGCCAAAGTTCACATAAACCACGGATCTAGGTTCCTTGGATTCAAGCCATTCAAGACACTCAGTATCTTCTTTCCAAAGATTGGAACCTAAAGATGCCAAGTGGTTATGTGGACTTCGATTTAACAATAAAGAGAAAGGACCGATCGTGTAAAGAGAAGGGAACATAGAGGATAGAACATTGATTACATCACCCTCGAGTTCTTCCAAAGTATTAAAAACAATAGTGGAGTTTTTATGAACTCTAACTGTAAGTTCAATTAAAAATTGTAACATCACATCATTTAGATTCGTTGTCCATATGAAGTCAGGCAAGTCCTTTAGCCGAAAGTTCTGTAATCCAGGAATCCAATCTACTTTGAATTCCAAATACCCATTTGTCAGATAACTCTCATCTGCACATCACAAACACAAGCACATAACTTAAAACTCCATGTATGAATTAATATTAACACATAAATATATACATACATATTTGGCACTTGTAATATATAACATAAACTTCTCTATAAAATTTATAAAAATAAAATAAAATAAGAAGGTAAAATAAATTAACTTTCTCTTATAATTTAAGACAAGAATATTTACTTAACTTTTATAAAATATAATTTCTTTAAAATTCTTTTAAAATAAAACAAGTAAAAACACAATTTAATTGATACCTTTGAGTGGAATGAGACCTTTTTGAACGAGAAGGGGAATGTTGATGAAAGCTAAGAATGAAGAGGCACAAGCAGGCCAACAGAGAAGGTTTGGAACTCCAAGTTCTTCAGCAGCTTGTATAGTAAAGAACATGCTACAATCAGAGACTAAGCAAGTAACTGGGGGAGCAGTTGCAGAATGGTTAAGCCTATGAAGAAGGTTGCGAAAGGGTTGGAGGAAGTTCTTTCTGATAGAGTCAGAAAGAGAGGGTATGTGTTGAGTAACATCACCATCATCATCATTCAGTCCATCTGGAATGGCCTCAAATTTAAAGTCTGGTAGGCCATCAAGGGCATCAGGACCCCTTGATTTGAGCAAGCGGTTATAGTTGTACTCAGTGTGTACAAAGGTTATGTGGAAGCCTCTTAGATGAAGCAGCTTCGCTAGTTTTAACAAAGGTTTGACATGGCCTTGTGCTGGATATGGAGTCAACACAGCGTGTGGCTTTCTCTCTGCAGTGTAACTCATCTTTATGTTTATGTGAAGATGATGTTAGAGACAACACCACGGATAATCCTTTGTTTCACGTCAACAAATATACATAGCTCACTCAATGAAGAAGATTTTAGTCTCAAAAATACTTTTCTCACAACACACATGGACCAGTGAATATAAAAATTGTGAGGTCAGTGTTAAATGCAATTGTCTATTAATAATTTCTTAAAATTAGAAATTAAAGAGTACATGTAAAAAAGTATATTCTAATAATAAGAAACGATAGTAGCTCTAGCTAGCATTTCAAACAAAATAAAGCATGTTACGTTTTAACTCCTGGCCGGTCCTGAAAGATATCGTTTGCCACATTCCAAGAGAGTTTTGGTTGTTTACCTACGAGCATGGTGAACCGAACTGCTTCAAGATTTTTGGCTCTTTCTTTCGGATGCCAACCACCCAACACAAACAAATAGACATACTAACTAATACCAAAATACAATAACTACATATACAAATTAAATTTCAAAAGTATTCTTAGTGAAAATCCTTTTGAATATAAATGAAAATGATAAATAAAACAAAAAAAATATTATATTTGATTATTTTATATATATATTATCTTATCCATTAATAATGATACGAGGATATGATTTCTATTGAATATATGTGTAATTAAGATCTTACATTATTAGGATGCATGTAAGTTAAATTCTTATATTTGCTTATAGTTATACTTCACTACTTCTGGCAATTTTAAAAAAAAAGTATTAAGATTTTCAATATTATAGTAATACTTATTAGAACTTACAACCCCGTACACAGTTGTGTGACATGTTATAAAACTAGGGATGATTTAGGTGATGAAATCCTCATTTTTAATCGATTTTGGTCTGCGAAATAGTCAAAATAATTTTTTGGAAAACATGAGAATTTTTATTGAAATGGGCTGATTTGCAGCCCAAAATTTAGATTTTCTTTTTAAAATAAATATTTTAAATTCAAGAGAATTTTTTTCCCCATTTTTAAGTATTAAAATATGAGAAAGAAAAATAATATTTTTAAAAAATAAAATAAATACATTGATAAACAACATAAAAAATTTTAAATAAAAATTTAAAGTCTTAAGATATAAATATTCACACATTATAACAAACAGAATCTTAAATTTTAATAGTTCAATATTTTAAAAGCTAAAATATATTAATTATAAATTAAAATCTTAATATCCTAAAAGTAAATATTATTAAGTCTTAATATTAAATGGATTAGTCTCCAAGTTCCGCAAATTTAACAGGCGAAAACAGCAAGCTTCACATATTGGAGAAAAAAAAAATCATTAGGATGATACAAATTCTAAAGTTACAAGCTTGTATCAGCACAGGTTGCGGACTAAACGGGAATTTTTTACCAAAATAATATTTTTTAAAAGTAAAATTACAAGATTAACAACTGTGCAGGTTTATTTACCACACTAGAACCATTTACTGTGCATGCTCAGAATTCGGTTCCCGGGGAACCGAATTCTGAGTTGTTTTAATATATATATATATTTTTCGTGTTTGTGGGGAATTTTGGACAGATGTTGGAAGTGGAACGGCCCGTTCCGAAAGCAGAACGGGCCGTTCTGCTTAAAGCCACAGAGTCATTTTTTTGAAATTAAAACGGGTCAAGAACGGGCCGTTCCAGAATCAAGAATTAACGGAAAAATTGACCCATGAAACGGCCCGTCTTAAAGAATTTTTTTAGTTATATTTTTTAACCTGGAACGGGCCGTTCTTGTTTTAGAACAACCCGTTCCAAAATAGAAATTTGCACATTTTTTTGAACGTGGAACGGCCTGTTCCAGGAGCTGTTTTAACGAAAGAAAACGTGTTTTGGAACGGGCCGTTCTGGTTTTGGAACGGCCCGTTCTGGGCAAACAGTAAAAACGCTGGTTTTCCTATAAATAGGCCCTCTCCCCTTCATTATTTTCACACGATTTCAGCTTACCTTCTCTCCTTTATTCCTTCCGTCTACTCCTTTTGAATTACTTTCTTAGAATCACATTCTTTTCCTTTAAACCTTTCATAAAATGACTTCTTCAATCTACGTTATTGTTCATTCTGATGGTTCCATTAACCAATGTCCGAATGAAGGAATCACCTTCTCCTCTCCATCTGCAAAATTAGTTCGTATCAAGAGAGGAATTACTCTAGAAAGGCTTCAAAGAGTCATCCACACAAAGCTACATCGACAAGATTCTGAGAGGGTGGCTAGCATACATTTTTGGTACCCTATTAGACTTGGCCCAGGGGTTAGTAACTATACCTGTGTTGAGTTGACGGATGATGAAGACATTGAGGCACTTTTCAATGTTCACGATTCTAATCAACTTCAATCAGGTATTGAATTATATGCTACATTTACTACAGTTGAATCACATGCACCGCAAGTTTCACCTTCACGTTCACCTTACGAAATTTATCAAAGTTACCAGAACACTAACTCATTTGGCCCTTCTTATGATATCCTCTCCAACTACGACATTGAGTCATACACACAACTTTTAAGTGGTCCAATCATGGACCTTAATCAAATACCTTCTCAGCCATTTGAGCAAGCTACACCTTCTACTTCTCAACCCAATGTTGAAACCAACATTGAAGATGATGTTGTTGTTGGTCTCCCAACATAAAATGTCTATGATCCTTTTAGCGAGGACGAAGACGAAATTCTCTCTGCACATGAAGATGATGATGAAGAAACCCTCCCAATTCCAAATAATCCACCACTACAACCAGTAGCCATATACAACCCACCTCCACACTTTTTAGAGTTTCCCAATGAAATCCAACAAGACACTGAGTATAGCCATTTGTTGGAGCGTGATATGGTTGTGTATCCACCTGGAACACTATTTGTTGGCCAACGCTTCCAAACAAAAGAACAAATGTAGGACGCCATAAATAGATTTCACATTGTCAACCATTGCACTTACAAGGTTAAAAACTCAAGCAGTAGTAAGCTTGTTATGGAATGCGTTCACCATGACTGTGCCTGGAGATGTCGTGGTATATTGCGCACCAGGGAACAACATTGGGAAATCATGATCCTTGAGGGCCCCCACACGTGTTTCCCCACTTATCTCCCAAGATCATAATAAATTGGGATCACAAATGATTGCTCAAAGCATTGGTGAAATTATTGAGGTTGATCCATTGGCATCCATTTCAACCATCATAGCCCACATCAAGTCCACCATGGGTTATACAATTAGTTACAGAAAAGGATGGTTGGCCAAGCAACATGCCATTGAGAATATCTTTGGAAACTAGGAGGAGTCGTACAATAAGTTACTAGGTATTTTGCAAGCAATGCAAATGTATGTTCCATGTTTTATTTGGAAATTAAATACGCAACCGGCTTACCAAGGTGGCTTTTGGACGATACAAAGGTACACTATTGGTCGCAGTTGCGCAAGATGATCGCAACAACATAATTCCTATTGCATTTGCTGTTGTTGAAGGTGAAACTAGCGATGCATGGTTTTTTTTTCTTAAGAACTTAAGGCGGTATGTAACATCGCAAAATGAGTTGTGCCTTATTTCTGATCGTCATGAAGCTATTCGAAGTGCATACTCAAGAAATGGAAGTGGTTGGACGGAAAACAATTCTGTCCATGTCTATTGTATTCGACATATTGCACAAAATTTCATAGGATGATTCAAAAATGCAGCACTGAAGAAGGATGTCGTCAATATGGGTAAGTTTATCATTACTTTTTTAAAAGCATTTGATTATTACTTTTAATTATTTAATATATTTTTTTTGCAGCCTACGGGATGACTGAACCTAGATTCTTTTACTATTACAACATAGTAAGAGATACTAATGTTGAAGCAGCTCAATGGTTAGACAACATTCCTAGGGAAAAATGGACACTAGCATGGGACAATGGACGACGTTGGGGACACATGACAACAAACCTAGCTGAGTCAATTAATTCCGTATTGAAGAAAACACGAAATTTGCCAATTTGTTCCATGGTAATGGCCACATACACTCGTTGCAACAAGTTTTTCGTTCAAAGAGGTAGGGAAGTGGATGCAATGATTAATGTTGGACATGTATACTCGGAAATTGCAAATAAAACTATTCAAGATGCACAGTCTAAGGCAAATACTCATAGAGTTATCAGCTTTGACAGATTAAGCAGTAGATTTCTAGTGGAAGAAACGCAACATTCTAGAGAAGTTCGACCAGCTGGGAGATTTGTAGTAAGGCTTAATGAATTGTGGTGTGATTGTGGCAAGTTCCAGAAAGTTCATATCCCTTGCTCACATGTACTTGCTTCATGCTTACATGCACATCATGACTATGAAAGGTACATATCTCCCATATATACCTTACAACAAGTTGCAAAGGTATACGAAGGACAGTTTGGAGAGCTTCGACATGAAGATTATTGGCCTACTTACACTGGTCCAACTTTGTGGCCAAATCCAGAACTGAAGAGAACTTCCAAGGGTCGACCAAAGTCCACCAGGATTAGAACAAAGATAGATATTAGAGAACAACATAATCATGTAAAAAATTGTTCTTATTGTCACACTCCTGGTCACACTAGGAAGACATGTCCGAATATTAGTCATGGATGTAGTTCCCGCCAACATTGATCATTATTGTTGTAATCAGTTGTAATAAATTTATTTAGTTATGTAATATTAAAGTTAATTACTTGGTGTTAGTATCGGATACTACGTTGTGTTTGTGTTGAAATCGTATATTATGTTCACTACAATACTTATAATTATAATAGTTTATAACCTTCTTAGTGCATTAAATGTAAAAATGCATAACATTAAAATTTATATTACATTGATAAAGACACATAGTACATTAAAATAAAAAAATAATAACATTAACATAGAGTGATTTATATACATTTTTCAATCTCCGTAATGGTATCCAGTTCCACAACGAGGGCGACGTCTATTACGGCCTAGATTACGCCGTGGAGGTTGTTGCTCAAAAGGATTTGGTTCATCATCAACCACCGGATGTTGAAATGGTGTTGAAGAACTTCCAGGTTCATTACCGAATTGTGGACGGTAAAGAGATTGCATGTATAATTGTGCTGAAGATGGAGTTCTAAAATCTATTCCAAATAAATTTGTAAAAAAATCCTCTGAAGTTATTGCAAATGAATGTCGTCTGTCAATTATGTTTTGTTCAAGAGTGACGTAGTGAGGATTTGATACATGCTGACCAGTCTCGTCATGCGATCGCATGGAAGTTCCACCAGTCTCAAATGTTGTGGAAGTCCTTTGTTGTTGATGGGTCCTTGGATCTTGTAGTAGTCGTGGCACAGATAAAAAATAGATGAAATTGGTCATGTACCATTCCATGTATTCTCGTGTGTGAAATAATGGGCCTTGCATTGGATGACCCATCAATGTGTGCTCACGTCTATTGTTCCATATGTCGATCCATTGAGCATGTCTTGTAACCCAATTTTCATCTTGTCTTCCCCTCATGTCAATGTTGTGCAGGTTATCCAAATTATTCGGTGGAGAAGGGACATCCTGGAAGAGACGAAATTGCAATTTCACTCTATCAGATTGGTGTCATTCAACAATTGCAAAACAAATAATGGAGGTGCATGATGTCCATAGCAGAGCATCTATATATGCTTGCATCGGTATTACTGTTTGCAATACTGCATATGGCGCCCATAAAAACTACAAAAAAATTAAACTTTTTTAGTTAACATATTATGCTAAACAAAAGAAAATAAAAAAATAATAAATGATTTTAAAGAGTTACCTGATCATTCTGAATGTGATCAAACCTTGATCTATATCCAACAACATCATTATGAGGTACATTTTGAAAGTTTAAAACTCTGCCCCCGCTCCATTTACAGACTAGAGGGAACGTTGCTGGTATCTTGGAAATAGGCGCAATATATGGCATGCAATGTCATGCCCAAGACTGTAACAAAGATGCACAACCACCCATTGTTTTGCTACTAACATTTGTAGCTCTACACATTTCCCTATATAACATAGCTAAACAAGCCGACCCCTAACTATATCGTCTTGTTCTTCTAAGATTTATTAATAAAGATAAATACATAAGATGTACCTTATTGCCTGTTTTGTCAGGTATCAAAACACCTCCTATTAAACCTAATATATATGCTCTATAATGTGCATCAAGTTGTTCTTGAGATGGTTCCTCTGGTAATTCTAACATATTTTCTCTTAACCACTTTAATTTAATCATAGAGCCAACTAGTGACTCACCTTTAACTGGCATGATACCGAGATAGGTGGAGCACATTTCCTCCCAGTCATATAATGTTGGGCCAATGACTGGTAAACCATCAACTCTTAGGCCAAGTTGAAGTGCAACATCCTCCAGTGTTATGGTGCACTCTCCAGTTGGAAAATGGAATGTATGAGTCTCAAGTCTCCATCTTTCAACCAAAGTTGTGATTAATGCGTGATCCACTTTCAGATGTCTGAGGTTTGCAACCCCAGATAAACCAACTTCTTCTAGTATAGGAACAATTAGAGGGTGGGGTTCTGGCATTGAATGACAGTAAGAACAAATAATATTCTCAGTCTCCTGCAATAATTACCAAAATTAGTACTAATTTGTTACAAGTTCATTGAAATTTAAAGTAAATAACGAAAGTGCTAAACTTACCGTTCTACCAATGAAGACAGACCTATGCTCATTTTGCTTCCACAACAACATTTTTGATATTTGGTTAATGAAAATTTAACCAAAAAAAGAATTTCTTACTATGAAGGTGAATCAGAAGCAGTACAGGGAAGGAATAAAGGAGAGAAACTTAGCTGAAATCGTATGAAAAAAATGAAGGGGAGATGGCCTATTTATAGGAAAACCTGTGTTTTTACTATTTGCCCAGAACGGGTCGTTCCAAAACCAGAACGGCCCGTTCCAAACCACGTTCTCTTTCGTTAAAACAGCTCCTGGAACGGGTCGTTTCAAGGCCGTTCCACATTCAAAAAAATGTGTAAATTTCTATTTTGGAACGGGTTGTTCTAAAACAAGAACGGCCCGTTCCAGGTTAAAAAAAATAACTAAAAAAATTCTTTAAAACGGGCCGTTTCATGGTCTATTTTTCCGTTAATTCTTAATTCTGGAACGGCCCGTTCTTAGCCCGTTTTAATTTCAAAAAAATGACTCTGTGGCTTTAAGCAAAACGGCCCGTTCCGAAAGCGGAACGGGCCGTTCCACTTCCAACATCTGCCCAAAATTCCCCACAAACATGAAAAAAAAATAATATTAAAACAACTCAGAATTTGGTTCCCCGGGAACCGAGTTCTGAGAAGAAGATACAAAAAAATAACACTTTGAAGCTTAAAATTCGGTTTCTCGGGAACCGAATTCTAAGCATGCATAGTAAATGGTTCTATTGTGGTAAATAAACTTGCACAATTGTTAATCTTGTAATTTTTCTTTTAAAAATATTATTTTGGTAAAAAATTCACTAAACGGAGGCCTTTTGGCTAGAATAAATTAAAAACAAATTATTTTAATAAAAAATTTATTAAAATAAATTATTTTGATCCCATAAACACTAAAAAACGGCATAGGATTTAATGTTTTCCATGTAAGGATAAAAAAAATGAAGAAAACGTCAATACAAGTGACATTTTATGCATGCCAAAAATGTAAAATCCAACTGGAAAACGTTACATGCATTGATGTTTTTATACAAGCAAAATGAAACTGAAAAACATGGAGAACGACACACATAATGACGTTTTTAGTGGACATTTGGCGATATTGACGTTTTTCTTGCAATCACGGTGAACCAGAAAACATCATACATTTTGACATTTTTGAAGCAACAAAAAACGTTCCTGTGGGTGACATTTTGTAGCATGCATGCCCAAGTACCCATTGTATTCGTGGATTAGCTTATGATGATGTAACGTTTGAAATGAAAATAAAAGAAAATATTATTATCATAATAAAGTATAAAATCACATGGAAAAATATTCAACACATATTTTTTTAAAAAATTGAACAGGTGGCATAAATCTAAACAAATTATAACTACTAATTTGCATTTATTTTCAAAGGCTGAAGTGGCACACGCACAACCAGGTAGTCTATATAGTCTACAATCTTTATTTCTTTTACTAATTTTCCCATGTTTTAAATTCTTCAACTAAACATTATGTTTAAAAGTTTAAATACTCTTTAATTAGTACTTGTCAAATTATTACACCTGTGTCATTTAATAACATTTTGAAAATATGTATTTTACAAATTTAATTGTTTAATTATTTGATATTATTTTCGTGCTCATAGATATTAAATTTAATATATTTTAAACATTTGTTAGTATTCTATTTAACATTTATCAATTAATTTTTTAAATAATATATTATACATTAAAATAAAATAGTGGAGTAAAGTATCAATTACTTTTTCATTTATATTAATTTTATAAATTTTTTAATTGGATTAGTTAAATTTGTGTTTTTTTTAAATTATTAAATAGTACATGCGTAAAAAAATTTGATACCCACTATCAATTGATCCCTCTTTTTTTTTTTCTCCCTTACTTTTCAAATTAAAATGAAGTAAAATATGATGTTCATTAATTTTTTTCCTTTTTATTTGCATTAAAACTAAAAAAAAATATTTTCTTTTATTTCCTCCTATTTTCATTTCAAATGGTACATCATTACGATGGTTTAAGTTAGGAGTAAACTAACCCACGAACACATGAGGTACTTTGGAAATTGGGCATGCTACAAAATATCACCAACTATGATGTATTTTGTTGCTTCAAAAACGTCAATATATATGATGTTTTTCGGTTCATCATAGTTGAAAGAAAAACGTCATTATATATGGTATTTTTTTTCATCAAATTCTCACTAAAGATGTTAATATGTATGATGTTTTTCATGTTTTTTCGATTTCGTTTTGCTTGCATGGAAAACCTGAATGCATGTCACGTTTTCTGTTGGGTTATGAATTTTTTGCAAGCATAAAACGTCACTTGTATTGACCTTTTTTTTTCTTCATTCTTTTACTCTTATATGCAAAATGTTGAACCCTATAATGTTTTTTGAGCTGTGTCCACGTGACTAAAATAATTTATTTTGGTAAATTATTTTTTAAATAATTTATTTCAAAAGTTTTTAACTTTTTTTAATTTATTCTAGCCAAAAGCCCTAAACGGAACTGTGTGAGGACTTTGACCCATATGTCTATTCGTAGTACCTATCTAATATTTCTTAAAATTCTATTTTAGTATTTTTTAAAATAAGTGTTCTATTTTGATCAATTTACAATTATTTCTTTTATAATACACAAGGTGGTATAGGTTAATAATCAATATATTACTAGTATATTACCTTTAGTTTTAATTATAAATAATAAATTGATTTTTTTTCTTAATTATAAACAATCATCATTGATTTTTAAAATAATTTAAAGATAAATTTCTTTCATACCTTTAATTAATCGCTAACTCTATTTTCTAATCAGTTATACTAAATATAACAACCATTTAAAATATATAGTATCTTTCAAATAAAAGTAAAATTTTATTGTAAAATTAATTAAAAATAACTAATTTAATTACTTTTCTTAATATGAATAATTTGTCTTATATATGTTACTTATAATTAAGTCTAAGTAGTATTAAGTAGATTGTTATTGATAATTTATGAATACAACAAATTGATCATTAAGAACTATTGTATATGAGTATCTTTAAATTTAACTATTTATCTTGTAAAAAATGTAAATATTATAACCTAAAAATAAATATATTATTTAATTAAAAATGACATACTATACTTTATTATATTAAATAAATAATATAATATTAATCAATTTTAACAAAATTGTTAAAAAAAACAAAATATTTTAGGGTTTAAGGTTATAAAAAAATTGTAGAAAAGATAAGCACAAACACTACTATTTCTCATTCATGTCTAATAAACTAAATGATACATTATTTATAATTTAATAGCACTAAGGAACATCGTACGAGTGTCATTATCCTATTTAAAAAATATAAAATAACATTAAAATTAAATATTACGATATTTTAATATTCTAAGAACAACTTATAAAGTTCTTCAATTATTTAATTTTATCTCTTTTGGGTTTCTTTAAGACCATCTTATCAAAGATCACTATAAAAAAAAATATTAATTATTGAATTTCTTTTTCTGGGATCCTATGATTATGATATCTTGATCACATACTCTAGCGATGGATTTTACCTGATATATTTTGGCTGCTAAGTGTTGATCTCTAATTCCACCATTACTTAATAAATTTCAATCACAAGAGTGCATTCAATATAGTGTATTCTTTAATATTTTTCTAAGTTTTTTTCTTAATTTTAGAAAGTCTCGTTCTTTAGGTTATGATATAGTGGATAAGACAATTAAATCACAGTCTGAAATGTCAAGACGAAGATATTACATTACATACAACTAAAAAGAAAACACAAACTAGCACCTGCAACTAGTGCATTATTTTTACAATGCAACAAATTCTATAGAAGATCAATGAACTATCACAGTAAACTAAATTAACTAAAGTGATTTAACTCAGTTGGTTGACTGAATTATTGAAAATTCTCATGGTACTGAGTTTGATAATGGATAAAAAACTAAAGCATTATAAAAATAATAAGCCTTCAATCTGATGGTCTAATTAAGCAACACCTTAATTACTTTGTCCAAGTTCATGTATGAACAACCACCGGGCTTGGTTTCCTCTTCTGCCTTCTTCTTCAACTCCATGGTCTTTTGTCTCATCTTCTTTCCCTTCTCCCCGTCCATTAACTCATTGACCAACTTCTTCACCTCCTCTCTCTTCACGTTGGTATCAATTTCAATCCCAATTTCCCACTCATTGCAAATATATCTACAGTTTGTTGGATGATCTGCAAAAAATGGCCAACACAACATTGGCACTCCAGCACAAACACTTTCAGTGGCTGAGTTCCATCCACAATGAGTCAAGAATCCACCAATTGAAGGATGGTTCAACACTTGCTCTTGTGGGCACCAACTTGCTATTAGGCTTCTGTCTCTTGTTTCATTCACAAACTCAGATGACAAAATCACGGATCCACCAATGACAAGGTCAGGCCTAATGATCCACATAAAGGGTTTCTTGCTATTGGCTAAACCCCAAGCAAACTCCAAGAGTTGTTCTTCAGACATAACTGTGAAGCTGCCAAAGTTCACATAAACCACGGATCTAGGTTCCTTGGATTCAAGCCATTCAAGACACTCAGTGTCTTCTTTCCAAAGATTGGAACCTAAAGATGCCAAGTGGTTATGTGGACTTTGATTTAATAATAAAGGGAAAGGACCAATCGTATAGAGAGAAGGGAACATAGAGGATAGAGCATTGATTACGTCACCCTCAAGGCCCTCAAAAGTATTAAAAACAAAAGTAGCGTTTCTATCCACTCCATTTGCAACTTCAATGAAAAATTGTAACATCGCATCATTTAGATCCGTTGTCCTTATAAAGTCAAGAAAGTCCTTCAGCCTGAAGTTCTGCATTCCAGGGATCCAATCCACATTGGTGTCTAAATACCCATTTGTCAAATAACTCTCATCTGCATATCATAAACACAAAAGTTGCTATCTTAAAGCTCCATGTATGAATTCATTTTAATACATAAATATATACATATCATAAATATCTAACTTCCTCATAAACTAAGCCATGCATAAGTTGATTTTATCTCACGAAAGAAATCAAGTTTATTTTAACTTTTTTTTATAAAAAAAATTCTCCTAAATAAATGGATTATGTATAAGTTTATCTAAACACAGCCTAAACATTAAAACGAAAGAACATAAGTCGATACCTTTGAGTGGTGTGAGACCTTTCTGGACAAGAGTAGGAAAGTTGATGACAGACAAGAATGAACAGGCACTAGCAGGCCAGAAGATAACGTTAGGGAGTCCAAATTGTTGTGCAGCTTGTATAGTGAAGGGCATGCAACCGTCAGAAAATAAGCATGTAACTGGGGGAATGAGACCAGCAGTTGCAGAGTGGTTAAGTCTATGAAGAAGGTTGCAAAAGGGTTGGAGGAAGTTCTTTCTGATAGAGTCAAAAAGAGAGGGTGCATGCTGAGTAACATCACCATCATCATCATCCAGACCATCTGGGATGGTCTCAAATCTAAAGTCTGGTAGGCCATCAAGGGCATTAGGACCCCTTGATTTGAGCAAGCGTTTGTAGTTGTACTCAGTGTGTACAAAAGTTATGTGAAAGCCTCTGAGGTGAAACAGCTTCGCTAGTTTTAACAAAGGGTTGATATGGCCTTGTGCTGGCACTGGAGTGAACACAGCGTGCGGCTTTCTCTCATCATTGTAGCTCATCTTCGTCATTCTTTTTTTCTGTGAAGATGAAGGTTAGAGAAAACTGATAAGCCTCTGCTTGAGGTATACCAATACAGCTAGCCCACTGAATCTCTTATAGAAAACAAAAATTCTCAAATAAAATTTATTTTACTTCTCTTGAAATTTATTTGATACAAATAAAATTATAGCAGCATATCTGGACATTTTAAAGCCAAAAACTACAAAATAATAGTGAAAAGTAAAGTAACTCTTACGTAAAATTCGTGCCCACTGCCTAACTAGCCCTGGGAGAGCTAGACATTGTCCCGTGTCTGTATATCTTTAACTCTTTTGGTTGAAACCTCGGACGTATATTGAGTGAAAAGGACAATACTAGTGAAAAACTCGACATTGTCCCGTGTCTATCTTTAACCCTTTTGGTTTTAACTCGGACGTTTATCGAGTGAAAAGGACACTACTAGTGAAAAAGTCGACATTGTCCCGTGACCTTTTTTTTAATATATTATTTTTTAATTTTTTTTTAAATAATCTGGGTCCATTTTTATTTACCAAAATAACCCATTTTTAGTTTTTTTTTTCTTTCTGTTTTTTGTTTTTTAAAAATTTTAACAATTAATTTAATTAAATATTCAGATATTAAAAAATATATTTAGTATTTAAATTAAATAATTTATAAAGAATAATATTTAATAATAAAATTAATATTATATTTATTTATAAATTATAATATTTCTGATTTTTTTAAATATAGTTAATTTTATTTTAGAATTATATATGAAATTATAAAATTATGTATAATATTTTAAATTTATGTTAAAAATAAAGAAAATGTTAAAACTTATTTATTTTACTAGATTTTAGAATTTTAAAATTGATTTTATTATTTAAATTAAATTTATTAAATATAGAAAATTGAATAATGTAATATAATAATAAATATATAGATTTTGTATTAATAATTATAGATAATTAAATTTATTATTAAATAAATGATAATATTATTTATTAAATATTAATGACATTATATATTAAGTACACTAATTATAACAGTTACATCATTAAAATGAAAATAACTTAAAAAAAAACACAATTTAAACAAACTTCAAATATAGTAGATAAATAACATAAATCCTAAATCATATAACATTAGTTGTCTAACTTCATTGTTTGGTCAATGTATCTTTCAATCGTTTTCATCCCATGCAATAATCCAATATACGTCGTCATAGTATACAATTTGAGACTTGTTAGGTTGTGCAGTTCTATGAATAATGAAAACATACACTCCACATGTTCATCATCCCTAAAACAACACGTTATATATTTATATACACTACCGATACATGAAATTGGGTATCGGTAGTGGATATCTATGACAACTTTGTAATGAGGAAGATTAAGGTTATTATTAATAACCTGCTTAAGTTGCAGATAAGTCATCATGTTGCTTACCAGTAGGGTTCTAACCTCGTTGCTAACAAACGTATCTCCATGCTCAGCGGAGACAATTTGTCCATCATAATAAACAGTGGCCGGAACAATTAACGACTCCATTGATTGGACGTTTCAATCTAATGCATTTTAGCATATATGTTACAGAACATTATATAGAACTAAAGCAAGCTAATGTGGACAAACGCAAGTAATTGGATTCTTGATGCTCTGGGACCAAGGCAATGATACTCTACGTAAAGCATTAATTTTCTGACACTCTAGGATAAAGTAATTGATGACACTGCACAAAGTCATTAGATTCCTGACACTCTGGGACCAATGCAATGACACTCTGCACAAAACATTAATTTTCTGATATTCTAGGCAAAGCAATTGATGACACTGCGCAAAGTCATTGGATTCCTGGCGCTTTAGGATCAAGGCAATAACACCCTGCACAAAACATTAAATTTTTTACGCTCTAGGACCAAGGCAATGATACTCTGCACAAAGCATTACATTTTTGACGCTATGAGACCAAGCAATTGATGTCACTGCACAAAGTCATTGGATTCCTGACGCTCTAGAACCAACACAATGACACTCTGTGTAAAGCATTAATTTTTTGACACTTTGGGACAAAGAAATTGATGACACTCTGCACAAAGTCATTGGATTCCTGACGCTCTAGAACCAAGACAATGACACTCTGCACAAATTCTTTGGATTCCTTACGCAATGAGACAAACTAATTCAAATTTTTTGTACTATATATACACTACATACGTTCCAACCCTAAACACACAACAAAAGATCAATTCTCTTCAGCTATTGCACTCTTCAATTTCGTTGCTATTGTTTTTCAAGAATTTCTTCTTCATCTTCAACTATGTTGTGGAAACAACACCTCTATAGGTCAAATGAAACTCATCTTATAGTAAGTTAATATATATTGCATAATGTTTACAACTAATATTATTCATTACTAGCATTTCAATTCTACCATATTCGTAGACAACAAGTGATGAAGTAATTCAATCTTACTATCATTCCATGCCTACACTTGACCCAAGAATTGAACAATTGTTGGAGGTTGCTGGGTTTGGTGAGGTAGCGAAAGTTAGACATTTTAAAATTGATGTTGTCTGATAATGTCTTTGGTGGAGAGGTCAAGGCCTGAGACACATGCTTTTCACCTCCCAGTTGGTGAGTGCACTGTCACTTTAGAAGATGTGGCACTACAACCCAGTCATAGGACCAACTTTCTTTGACTAGGATGAATTGTGTTATGAGTTGTTAGGCTTCGTACCTTTGAAAGGGGAAGCTCTAGTTGGCTCAACCATAAAACTAAAATGGTTAAGGGACCATACAATTGCACTACCAGATGAGCCCATTAAACAACAATTGCAATAACATTGTAGGGCATATATCTTAGGGTTGATCGGTGATGTCATTATGCCAGACAAGTTAGGTAACAGACTTCACTTAATGTAATTATCACTGTTGGCTGACTTGGAATGTGCAGGACGATGTAGTTGGGGTTCTACTTGTTTGACACATTTGTACAGAGAAATGTGTAGGACAATCTATCTATCGTCAAAGAAAATGGGTGGATGTTCTTTGCTTTTACAGTCTTGGGCTTGGTATCGAATGCCCTTCATCCAACCAAGAGTCTAACGGGATATTACATTTTTGCTAACATCGAGATATCAATTAATTTTTATACCACTTTAATACATCGAACAACTAAAATTTTCTACCAAAAATCTTATCAATGTACAAATTTTTTAGGTGGTCAGGAAGAGGGCTAAGATTTACAGGCACGCCCCATGGAGACTTACTTGGCTACAAATTAAGATATAACAACATAAATCATAACGAGGTAATACGATGTCAAATTCTCTCAAATTTTCCCACATATACTCTCTTTTATTCAATTAATTTATACCCTAAACCTTTTTCTTTTTCAGTTTCTATGAATGCGATATAGGGAATTTCAGTCCTCATTACCAATACGTGATTATAAGGATTCTAGAATATGCACTTCTTGTACTGTTTTAACTTCATTTACAGTTGTAGTCTGGCATCAAAGTAACATAGTCCAATTGCAATTTGGCTTGTGGCAACCAATCTCCAATGAAGCCCACAATCTTGATAAAATGCACGAAATAGACATGAAAGGACATAGCGACACCAACTAGGATGAACAACATGTAGACTAGATTTCCATTTGGAAAGACAGATGCAAACATATGTTATTTTTGGAGAACCACTTCAAGGGCCTCTCCAAAACACTCTTGAGTATTTGCAATAGTTTCGTGCTAATTCAAAATTTATTTCTTTTAACTAATATTCTTCATCTCGTGCATCCACTTCTAATACACAACTCCCAACAACTATAGGAACAACATCCCTAGTGGCTGGAGATAACCACCCACCTTATAGTGTGGAACAACATCCCCAGTCTCTTTTAATGAATCCACCATTTCATACGCACCATGAACAATTCATGTACACCCCACCATCAATAACAACTCCAACAAGGGACTTAATGAGCAATCTTTTCGGTGTCGACGTACACATGCCACAAAGGGCATATGATTACATGTAAAGCATGAATTTTCCTTCATTTTCTTCTTATCACTTTGAGGTCGGTGGAAGTGCTTCGTCGAATCCAGCCACCAATACTATTCATATAGAACATGATGAGGAGCAAGTTGAACCACAACACCACGCATTGGTCGTCGAAACCCAACAAGGAACCGACAACCTCCGAGGTGTGGCACTAGTGGGCATAGACATCATTAAAGTTGAATTGTAATTTGGTGGATTGTAATCGTGTTGTTGTTCTCTTTTATTCGATCTCCTATTTTGTTATTATTATTTTGTTTTTATTTAAAATTGTTCATCTCAATTAAAATTGTTCTTATTTAATGTTGTGATTTAATATAATAATATTGTCATTTATTTAAAATTATATTTAATATTAATTTTATTAAATTTTATTCTTTAAAAATTATTTAATTTAAATATTAAATATATTTTTTATATTCTAAAATCTAAAATAAATGAATTTTTTAAAATTAATTATAAATTTTTTAAATATGCAAAAATCAAAAAAATCAAAAATGAAAAAAAAATCAAAAATCTGAAATAAAAACCAAAAAACGAAAAAAAAAACCATTGAAAAATCGGTTACTAGATAACTGATTTCTCACCTGGGCCTGAAAATAAATCATTTGGATAAATAAAAACCTGCCCAAATTATTTAAACAATTAAAAGAAAAACAATATATTAAAAAAAAAAAAAAAGTCGACATTGTCCCGTCTCTTTCTTTAACTCTTTTGGTTGAAACTCGGACGTATATTGTGTGAAAAGGACAATACTAGTGACCGAAGTATTACGGCATATGACTATGAGCAATCACTAGTTTGGAAAATTCTATGTACTTTTGTTTTCCCGAATTAGCATGTTTAGGGATATTCAAATCCAATCCCTCCATATAACTCCTTTGGTATATCCCTCCTCAAAGCATCATATTCCTCCATCCTATAATCACTTCATATATAAATAAATAATAGCATAAATCTATTTGTCTAAATTTTTATAAATTTAATTTACTCAATAATTTATATTTTATATCAAATTTTAACGATTTAATCGTTAAATTAAAAAAAACCATAATTTTAATGCATAGACAAGTTTACAATTTTTTTTAAATTTAAAATTATTTAATGTTTTATTTCATTAATTTAAATTGTTATATGCTGACTGCTTTATGATGAATTATAGTTGAATATTGATGATAAAGTTGTTTGTATGTTGATATACATATAATGATGATAATCTATGTTGTAGGTCAATAGATGAATTGATGATGGTAAGATACGAGTTGTATGTATAACAATATTAAGTTGTGAAGTTGTGCACATGTGGTTAAGATAAATGTCTTAAATTAAGGCACATAGATATTAGAGATGAATTATGTTGTTTTTAAAGTTGGTTTTCCCTCTGGGATCTATGTAGATTGATATGGAGGTATAGTCGAATCATATCTTAATTGAATAACTAATTGAGTAAAGTACGAAGTTAAAAACTTGGTCTCTAACTTAATATCAGAGGGTTGTAATATTTGGAAGATAGTCGATGTACTAATTTCATAGGTGGTTTAATGTTATAAGCTAATGTTGTGGTAAACAATACTCAAACTGTTTTACTTTGACATAGTACTATACTTCATAGTTTAAGTAACAAAATTTGAGTAATCAAACTAAGTTGTTTATACTTGACTTTCTCTGAGGCCTAACGTTGTATTATACTTGACCCGACTGAGATAGGTCTAATGTTGTGATTTGATAGGATCAAACCACTTAAACTACTTCTTATGCTATAAGAGATCTCCTTAGTTGACATGCATGATGACGTATTAGTTGTTAATATATGTATGTTAAGATGTTGATCATTATAAAGTTGATAAATGTTAAGCAAACTAATAAGTTGTAAGTTGTATTGATGTTGATATATGTTTTGTTGATTTTGTTGTATTGTTGTATATTGTTTCTTTTGTAAGCTTACCCTTCTTTTTCTTGTGGTTGGAGTGCGATGACCATACTTGGTATGTGAGCAGAGTAGAATTAGGTAAATTAGTTGGATTGTTCACTAGCAAGTCATGTTGGAGGTGACTTGTTTTGTATGACTCTTCTGGTGGAGTCATGGTTTAGAGTCCTCGACTGACTGCCAAGGAGATATTTGTAGTAGTTTAATCTTTGACATATGTAATTTATGTACTATATTTATATATGTTGTGTATATTCTATACATTTTACTTTATGTATGTTTTAACTTTTGTTTAATGTAGATTTTTTATGATAAGTATGGTGACCTATCATATTGTTCAAATTAAAATTAATCTAAAGAATATTCATAGATAAGTTTGAAAATGTATCTTCATCAACAAAAAAACCTAAAAAAAATGAAGTGATTATAGAAACTCCATTCATAAAAAAAAAAAAAATTCCTTTACCGATTTATATATTTTTGATGAAGGAATAATAACCTAACAACTAAGGAAAACAAAAGTATTCTTCAAATTTATCAGAAAACCAATTAGGAAGAGTTTGAATTTCTTTCAAAACAAACAGAATCAAATCAATTTCTTAAAATAAGAATTTTCTTTTAAATATTCAGAACGAATTGGGACACTCCTTGGTCAACAAGCAAAAATTCTAGAACTAATCAAATCAAATCCAGAATTTAATATTTTCTGAATTACCCCATGTTTTTTGGGATAGGAAAGACATGTAGTATCATGTGTATAAGATGGTTCCATCAATCAGTACTTAAGGTAATCAAGTTTGTTAACTTTTTTTATATTGAAAAATCCAACTACAAATATTGCATAAAAATTGATCATTATCAGACTATTTGTGAGATTCTTGTGACGTTAAAAGTGATATAATATGATAAAAAATAAAGAAAAATAACAAGTATAATTAGATGTTTATAGTGCCTGCATAAAAATTAAAGATAATAAAAAATATATTAAAAGTAATTTTGAGCTTGTGTTTATCTTAATTTGTTTGGAAGTATTTTTTTTACGTTATTTTTCCATTTCACAAAATAAATTTAATTACCATTTTATCAAATAAAAATAATTCATTAAAAAAATTACCAAAGTATAATACTTGCTTTTATATATTGTAAAAATGTCAAAGGATAGTTTAAATATTATTATATAATGAGTACATTATACTTATCCCGATTTTGTTCGTAAAAATTCATTTAATTTACTTATTTATTATCCGCAACAAGTTGCATATATAATAAATATTAAAATCAATTACAATCTCAGTTGATTTATATATATTCTTTAAAGTGTACTTTCTTCTTTTAAAAAATTCAAATTATTTTACAGGTGCCCACATTTAATGTTTAATAATGATGTCTAGAAATAGAATTATTTTAAAGGAAGATGTCAGTGAAAAAGAAAATGTAATATTAGATTAAAGAAAAAGTAGCAAATTGTTTTTATTAGGAAGTATAGTTGCATTAATTGAGTGATGATTATAATTTATATAATAAATTATTCAATATGAACAGTCGGTACAAAATATTCATAATGTTTTTTTTTTTATATTTTAATAAAATCAATTTAAACTATTAAGGATAATTAAAATATATGTTTAATTAACAAAATAAATTTTACGTTAAAATATACGTGAGAATATTAAAATAATAATAGATCAACACTCGAGCTCTCGGATTATTGAAAGAACATAATTGGTCTTCATAATTAACCCAATGATGCATATATATTTTGTACAGCAGTTTGAAGTAATTGGATTGAAAGAACATTGAAGTATAGGAGAGAAAATTCCACACTTTTGTTTCAAATATGACTTGGATTGCATAAATCAAATGCTGAGGTGGAGACGTGATGAACAAGAACAACGCATGCATATACATATAGCTAATTGTTTTCACACGGACACTGACTAGTTAGTTGAATGGGAGATGTAAACTTTCAAGCAACCGAACTTCACTGCAAAATTAAAAGAAATGCAAGCTAGCTATATTCCTGACCAAACTACAATATTATGTCATGTCATATAAATAAACTTAATAATTAATTAAGCCTTAATTTGAATTATTATGAGTAGGGTAGCTGTGGGAGCTGAAAAATAAGAACACAAGAATGGGTGTGCTGGTGAGTTCCATGAACAAGTTCATCATCATGTGCTTCCTACAGTTGTTGCTGCTTCTATTGTTTCTTTCTGGCAATGCACGCAGTGGCAACATCGTCAAAACCTTACCTGGCTTTCAGGGTCCGTTGCCATTCAAGCTCGAGACTGGGTATGTAGCTTGCTCTTGCTATACTCATCACTCTTGTACATGATCATCATCGCTTTAATTAATTAACACCATTCATCAGTAACCCAATTCAAATATATCAATTTTAATAAAACACTTTCTATTTAAATGTTGCTTTCAATCCATACTTTGACTCTGGAGTGTGAGAGGATGCTCTATGGTTACATAACATCTCTGCACAACTTTGCTATGATCGTCTCTTAAAAATGTTGTCTTTGTTTAGAAAAAAATAATAAAAAAAAATCCATACTTTGAGTAAAAGTAAAGGCTTAATTGCACTTTTGGTCCTCCTAATCTAGTGTAGGAGTAATTTTGGTCCTCATAATTTGAATTGCTTAATTTTGGTCCATAAATTTAAATAATAGATAATTTTAGTCCCACAAAGAATTTATCATCCAAAATTTAACAGACGTTAATATATGAATTTTATGCTAAATAAACATTAATTATATATTATTTAATTTCTTTTCTGTTTGTAGTTCAGGTTGTGTGTTAATGTTGCAACTGGAACGACCGTTCTTCAAGCAGAATGAATCGTTCTGCTTGCACACGTAGTTTGTTAATTTTGAAACTGGAACGTCCAAGCAGAACGGCCCGTTTTGATCCCTTCGTCATGGATGTATTTTTGCATCCGGAACGGGCCGTTCTAAAATGAGAATGACCCATTCTGCAAGTGCTGCAAGGAGAACGGGCCATTCTGAAAGGAGAACGGGCCGTTCTGGATCCAGTTTTACACCATGCTCAGATCCAAAACGAAAAAAAAAAATTCATATATTAACGTCTGTTAAATTTTGGATGGTAAATTGTTTGTGGGACTAAAATTATCTATTATTTAAATTTATGGACCAAAATTAAGCAATTCAAATTATGAGGATTAAAATTGCTCCTACACTAAATTACGAGGGCCAAGTATAATTAAGCCAAAAGTAAAAGATGTTACTTTTAAGTTGAACTAGAAGCATTCGTAACTAACATCATCATATTTTTCATAAGGACATGCGAATATAAATCACTTTATTATAACTTTACTATTGATCAAAACCTAGATTGCAAAATTGTGAATTTAAATTTAATTCTGTAAATGATAACGTGGTTAGTGGTGGTATTTATTTTGTTTTCTACAGCTGTTTGATTTTATAAAATATTTTCTATTTTCATTTTTAAAAATTATTTTTATTTTTTATTTTTGAAAATTAGAAAACAAGTTTGATTTAATTTTTTATTTTCTAATTTTAAAAAATGAAAATAATGAAAATGTGTTTGGTTTACTTATTTATAATAATATATTTATAATTTATATATATATCATTCAACAATATTAACATTATTACATTATTTATTAAAATAAATAAATAAAAATGCAATTAGCATTGCATTTTATGTAATTGCATTTTATGTTTTACAAACAAAATAAATGTAAATATAATCAATACAACTTATCTTAAAAAATAATAATCATAATCTATGATAATTTTTTCACATTTGATTTGTAACAGTTCTTCGAATTTGTGTCATTTAAGCAATTTAATTAGCATTCTCGCTAACACCTTGATTTATTCTTAGATCTTGTTCTTCCGTAATTAGTTGTTCTCTAACATATTGGTCACAGACTCACAGGGTCTATCTATACCATGTTGCATTATGATAAAATTATGTATAGTGCAGAATTAGTCTTTGTTCTAATTGATAATTTGACATTTTCAGTTTTAGTTTCATTTTCTTTGAAAATCTGAAAACGATAATATTTCGTTTTTCAAATTTAGACTGATTTTAAAAATGTTAAATTTTTTTTTTCTAAAATAACAACTAAACGCATTTTCACCCCCAAAATTTCATTTTCAGTGAAAATGAAAATTGAAAACGGGCATGCCCTAAATTTTTCCCTTTCCTTCGGCTTTGTGATTTTATTTTATGGATACTTAATTTGCACATGAAGTTCCCTTTCCTTTCTAATAAATAACAGATATGCTAAGTTACATAATTTGTTGTGATAAAGATATGTAAGTGTGGAGGAATCGGAGCTGTTCTACTATTTTGTTGAGTCAACAGGAAAGCCACGCATTGATCCTCTTCTCCTTTACTTGGTTGGAGGTCCTGGATGCTCTGGTTTAAATGCACTATTCTACCAAGTTGGTATGTTTTAATATATGTGCTACTCTTTTCAATCATGGAGTAAGAATTATTATTTTTAGTTCTTTATGTCTAAATTAGAATTTTAGCTCTTTATTTTAATTTTTAGTTTTAATCCTGTTTGTTTCTCCAACTTAAGGTCCTCTGGCTTTCAATGGGACAGAGTATTCTGGGGGTATACCACAAATAATCTTGAAGTCACACGCCTGGACAAAGGTGAAAAACTTACATTATTACTCCATTTTCCTCCATTAAAATTTTCTTATCAACTTGTAACCATGTTTGCCCAATTTATGAGAAATTTTGTAGACAGCAAGCATAATATTTCCTGACGTTCCTGTTGGCACTGGCTTCTCGTATGCTACAACCCCACAAGGTTACCTTATGTCAGATACTATATCAGCTAGACAGACTTACAAATTCTTAAGGAAGGTAACATTTTATTCTAGATAATATATACTAGCTAGTTGATAGTTACATTATCTCAAGTTCTTAACTAAAATGATGAGCAACGTGTATGTAACTTAAATTCAAATGCAGTGGCTGATTGAACACCCAGAGTATATCTCGAATAGGATCTATATTGCCACGGATTCATACAGTGGAATATTTGCGCCAATCATTTCACAGTATATATTAGATGGTAAGTTTGACTCAAAGGTTGGTTCAAATGATAGGATAGGACTGAGCAACGCCAACAAAAAGTTCCTTAGTTTCATTCTTACCTATAATCTTTCTTTAGTAGGTGATTTGTAGATATCGTTGTAGTATATATAAATAAATTTTGGAAGCTATTACCGAGACCTCGAGTTTACCATTTTTAAGACCATGACTTTAATTTAGAAGACTAATGGTTGTGGCAAATGCAGGTAATGCAGCTGAACATCAGCCATTTATAAACCTAATAGTAAGTGATGCATGGATTTCTTTAGTCACTATGCATCACATTCGGATCTTCAAGAGATCACGTATTTTCTTATTTTCTTAAACATGTATTCAGGGATTCCTAAGTGGCTCCCCCCATATTAATACATCATTAGAGGGAAATTCAAAAGTACCCTATGCCCACAACATGGCACTCATATCAGACAAGCTTTACGAGGTATTTGTGTACTAGTTATATCAATGTTTTAATGCATTACAACAGCTTTATTGACAACTTAGTCGTTGGAAATATTCCTATCACTCACATTTTAATCCTTTAAATTATTTATGTATACGAGTTAGTCCTTTAATTTATAAAATTTGTATTACATATATATGTCTTTTAGCCTGGTCAGCCTGAGACACTAGAACTAGAAGGACAAACATGATAATTCTTTTTTTATAAATTTAAGGACCAATAGGAATATATAAACCCTGTTACTGTAGCTTTGTTGTAAAGTTTACAATTGAAAGTAAAATTCGGTGGCTCACAGTGCACTCTCTTTCACAGGCAGCCAAAGAAAATTGCAATGGTTGGTACTATGAAGTAGACCCCTCAAATGCAAAATGTGTGGAAGCACTTCTACCAATATCTCAGGTATTGATTAATGGCTACTGAAGTTTAAATATTCAGGATAACATGTCGTGTACATTCTTTTTTCTCATAACATTTTAAAGTAACATAAGTATTTGGATATTCATAAATGTAGTGCGTTGGTGATATTTATGAAGACAATGTTCTGGAATCTAATTGTGCTCTAATATCACCAAAACCAGATGATGAATCGGCTCAAAGAGCTCTCAAAGAAGCCAGGCGTTTCCCCCATCCATCTCCAAAACATAAATTTAAGGACTGGTGGTGCAAGGTTAACATCTATGACTATATATATAGTTGCCCTTCATATATAATATAATGGTATACATTCCTCATTACAAATATGAGTTGGGTTGAATGGTCATGGCCATTATACGTTGTCTATTACAACTGTCAAAGTTTACCATACATGATGTCTGTGATGGGATGAAAGTATAGAAATGTTGTATGCTATTTCTGCATATATAGCTTATTTTCTCATAAATTTTTCTTACTTAAAATATTTCAATGTTGGTTTTGCAGAACTTTGTTTATATACTTTCGGACATATGGGCAAACAATAAGACCGTTCAGGAAGCCCTATATGTTCGCGAGGTATGTGCATGTTATGTTAGTAGTCCTTTGTTAATGTCACATATGTTTTTTCTCATATTCCAATTATTTTTCCTTCGTCATGAAAACCAGGGTGGTCAACGATGGTATAGATGCAACCTAGTCGTCAAATACGCATACAATTACGACATTCGAAATGTAATTCCTTATCAGAAGAATCTTACCAACTCAGGTTTACAAATATTAGTTTACGGGTACGGAACCCTATTCATCTTTCACAAACTGTCGTGTTACGTGTAATACACCAAATTAGTCACTAAAATTACCAGCACCGGTCAAGTTAACTTTTTAAAATAATGGTAGTTATAGTTCTTGAAGTTGCAAAAATAAGGACTACAAATTTGGCAATTTTAAGAACTAAAATAATATTTTTGTAAATTTAAAGGCTAAATTGACTGTGGTGTCTAGTAATTTGAAAGACTAATTTAGCGTAAGTGATTTTAACTTGACTAAGGTTTGTACTTTGTAGTGGCGACCTTGACATGGTTATTCCTCACATATCAACTGAAAAATGGTTGAGAAACCTGAATCTTACCATTGATACTTCTTGGACGCCATGGTTTGTCGATGGTCAAGTTGCAGGGTGAGTGATTATAAAAACAATTAATACAGAAAAAACATTGTATACTATTTCATGCATTTGAAAAGTAATTTAATTTTATGGTGGACTTGTGAATGGTTTTGGTTGTGTTACATATGTAGGTATAAAGTTATATATTCTAATACAGGATACCGGTTGACCTATGCAACTTTGAAGGTAAGAGAATGATGTGTTTAACTGTGAGTTATATTTGTATGTGAATGTGAGTGATACTAAAATGGACATCTCTGAGCAGGGAGCAGGTCACTCTCCCACAGAGTACTTCCATGAACGATGCTTTGAGATGTTTCAAAGGTGGATCCATTTTTATCCTTTATAGTCTGCATGCGACTTCTTTCCAAACAGCCAGTCCTAGGATATTTGCACAAAATAAAGCTTCTAATCTGGCTACTTTCATTGATTATATTATATGGAATGTAGTACGAAACTGATTCTCATGGAGATGTCAAACTTGCATTTAAATTTTTTATTCTACTTTTTTAGCCTTCATCCGTTTATCTACCCACTGAATACTAAATAGTAATTTTATTATAAATACGAGGGATACGACAAAAGCTTGACCCGGGTCTTACGTTTGGACCAAACTTATACTTAGGTGCTGTTTTTCAATTAAAAATAGACTTCTGCTTCCGTAATTCGCCTTAAAAACTTATTTATTAAATGCCCACATAATATATCAGAGTGAAACTTTAATTTCGAGGAGAAAATGAAGTCAAAAACAATAAAAATATATGTATATATGCATGTAAAATAACTTGAATATAAATAATAATTTTGGGAGATTAAAATTATATAACCATAGCATAATTAGTTATCAAGTATCGTACGTACGATTTTAGTATTGTTATCAATCCTTATTAAAATTTTAACAATTTTTGTTGACATGATATTGATGAGTGACATGAAAATGTTGTGGTATAAACAAATGAAATTATTACTATGATATAATGTTATATAATGGAGGCACAAATGTTATGTGTTGAGGATAAGACATGATGATGTATAAAAATTATTAAAATATTTTACCTAGGATTAATATTAAAATTTAGAATAGTAATAATATATATAAATATTGTTTATTTAATAATAATAAGTACACGTTCTTTGATACATCAATGCAAATTATAATATATATAACTTAGATCATGGGTTATATAATTGTAAAATATTACGAAAAATAATAATATATTATAATACACTTTGACAATATGTGTAACTTTAACTTATGTTAAAAAAAAATATTACGATTTGTATTTATATATTAAAATATATTAATCTAATGGTTAACTGTGTTTTTTGTAAAAGGTAAGAGTTAGAGTTGAAATATGATTTTAATAACTTATTGTCTTATTAAAATAGAACTATTAAAGGGGTTAATAAATATAAAAAGAATAATTAAATGAGAAAGTTAGAAGATAATTATAGTTAGAAAAGAAAAAGTATATTTGAAGGAATAAGGGAGGGGGAAGTGTGAAAAAAGGAGGACAAGAGTGGGTGCTTATGGTGAAGAAGATGGAGGCAGCGTTGAAGTCAGAGTCTCTTGCGTGCATAGATTCCACCACACTCTCACATTCAGAGCTCCTCGCCCTCTCTCTCTCGTCTCTCATTCCCTCCGCCTCCGCCTCCGCCCTCCCTCCCAAAGTCGACCCCGCCCTCTTCAACGAGAGCGCAGGCTCCCGCCGTCAGACCTACTCGCCGAGCGCCCGCCGCCGCCGCCTCTCGGGGCTCCTGCCGGCGCCCAGCCTCCCTCCCCTCCACCCGGAAAACGCCCAGAACAGGCTGATCATCGAGTACCTGAAAGAGCTGATCCGAGAGGACCCGAAGTTCGAGCAAGTCCAGCTGGCCCCGCCCTCCGGTCCCCCTCCCCGGATCAAGCGGAAGCGAGGGAGAAAGCCCAAACTCAAAGTCCACTTAGATGACTGCTACCGTGGAGGAATCGATCTCTCCCAGTTGGCCCAAGCCCAAGACCCCTTCGCCCAGGAGCTCAAGAGACGCACCGACGGCTTGCGCAACGAAGAGGACCTCTTAGCCTTTCTCCGTGACTTGCCCGGCCAGTGGGGTAGCCGCAGGAAGAAGCGGAGGATCGTCGACGCCGCTGATTTCGGCCACGTCTTGCCCATTCGCTGGAAGCTTCTTCTCGGCTTGAAGAGGAAGGATGGTCGCGCCTGGATCTATTGCCGTAGATACATTAGGTTTTCTTCTCATCATCCTCCTTTGCTCTTTTTTGCTTTCCTAGGGCTTATGTATTTGATTTTGAGTGCAGCCCCGGTGGACAGCATTTTGTGTCCTGCAAAGAGGTGTCTTCCTATTTGCAGTCTCTTTTGGGTCACGGTGATGCACACATGCAGATTACTCGTGGGAGTGAAATTGTAGTGCCAGAACAGAGAGTGCCTGCTCAAAATGTAAGTACGCATGTCTCTGTGCTCGTTCCACGATTCAATGTGCTTGCAATCGTTAATTACAAAATCAAATATATAAAAATTGCCTACATTCTTGCTAATTAGGGTGTGTTCAAAAAAGCTATGAAATTAAATTACTTTAATAATAGAGTATAATCGATTATAGTGGGAATGAGTTTTTGTTTGAGTTAGTTTGTTGAAAATCAATTTTGAAATGTTTAATTTTATTTAGATACATAAAAAACAAATCAGCTTTTATGTAGAAAATCAATTTTAGGAGAAAAAAAAGTTGTTAGGAAATATCATAAGCTTCTAATTTCCGGATTCATTACAAATTTCGGTTGTTCCAATTAAATGACTTATTTCACAAATAGCTTTTTTTTTCTTCATAGAAACAGCTGAAAGTTGGGTCGGGAAAAAAATCTTTTCCGAACACACTCTTAATAGTTATCATTGTACTTTATTATGTTAAATACATATCCAAATACTCTCACTTAGATGACTCAAATCTGTTTGTTAAATGTTATTGTGGAGATTTATGGAGGGCTGTGTTTGCTTGTGCTGCAGTCTGCAAGTGTTACCCAGGAGCTTCAAGATCAGATGCAGATCGTTGCTGTTAACTCAGATGTGTCTGGTTTGTCTGCTGCTAATGAGCGAGTGAAGGAGGTTGCCTTGTTGGGGTTTGAAAATCTTGCGGATGTGCAGATTCATGACCTGTTTGAATGTCGCAAGTGCAGCATGAGCTTTGACGAGAAGGATGCGTACTTGAAGCACCTGTTGTCTTTTCACCAGAGGACAACAAGGCGGTACCGGCTCGGTTCGTCTGTTGGAGATGGAGTTATAATTAAGGATGGGAAGTTTGAGTGCCAATTCTGCCATAAGGTGTTTCTGGAAAGGCGTCGCTACAACGGTCACGTGGGGATCCATGTTAGGAATTATGTGAGGAAAGTTGAGGATTCGCCAGGTCAGGCAAATGTCCAGAGGATGGACAAGTCTCCAGTCAGGGAATATGTGCCTTTAAGGATATCTAAGATGGATGCCCTCATTGAAATTGCTCAAAACTCTATTATGGAGGATACTGTCACGGAACCCCATAGTTCTGCTAAACTGAATAGGATTTCTGCTTCAGATGTTGCTGTTGAGTATTTAGATCAAGACGGAAACTCTGAATCTCCTATCAGTGAACTGCAAATGGAAGATAGCTTGACCGGAAAAAATGTGGCTCGTGATTTGGATGAAAAATTAGAAGAAATTGATGATGATAACCATGTGATTGATGTAAAGATGGTTACTTTTCTAGATAACATGGGTTTGTTATCCGTAAATAAGCAAGATGTTAATGCATTTGAGACTTCTATGGTAAAAGATGATGTGGCATTGACTATTGAGGAACTTGATCAGTCTGAGATTGATTTGGATGGTGCTTCTCAAAACCAGTTACACCCTAAATCTGAACATCACATAGGACAAGAATCTGAAAAGAGTGTATGTACTAATACTAAGAGTCAACTTAAACTTGATGAAGACATTAGTAAGAAGAGTGAGTTGGAATTCAGTTTACTTGGCTTGAAGGATGTACCTGTTACTGTTAGCACTAATGTCCAAGAGATGGTAATGCCAGCTTCTCAAGAAAATGTACCACATTCTAGGGTTTTTAACCCCTCTGTATCCACAGAACAATCTTTGGATTGTTTGCCTGCATTCAGCAGCTCAGATAAGGTATAAGGCATAATCCATGGGGATGCCTTTATTTTCAGGGTTCCATATATGTTGAAAAACTGAGGGAATAGTCTTAGATCTTAATATATCAAGGTCCTTTTAAAAAGTGATTGATTTTAGGCCATCTGTATGTGCATGTACATGCATGGCATGTGGACTACTGTGCGTATCTTCATCTGTGTCTCTGAATGTATTCTGGTTTTATTTTGTATTGAACCATTGCTGTATTTTCCATAGTGATCCTTTAGCATGGTTTTCGCACGCTTGTTAATGCTTCTATGTAACACTAGTTTTTTATCCTTAACTATTTCACTTTAACCTGCTATTGTTACTCTATGCATCTGTCAATCATTTGTTCTTCCAGCATGTGTCCTTTAAAGAATACATGAATTATATTATTTATTAATTGTTGATTGAGTAACAAGTCCATTATTTAAGAATCTAATTGTGGCTTTCCATGTAGATTTTAATTGATTATTCGTCTTTTTATCGTATCATATCATGTATCTTCCAAAGAGAAAAATAACAAATTTCTTTAATTTGGGAAAGTTTGTTTTGGGGGAAATGAAGGAAGCATACCTATAACCTGCCTTTAGTCTTGCCAGGATTAAAAATGTTTGCATATCTTACTCGCCCTGTCAAAAGCCCTGCCATGTCCTTTGCTTTTCTTAAATTTAGCGTGTGCTGGAGATTTGAGGTGTTTTAATTGTTAGGTGATGACTATGTGCTTGTGCACTTGAAACAACCTTTGTCTAGTATATTTCTGGTTTTTTTTTGCTCTTTCTTCAGTTAAACTCTTACTAAAAGCTAATTATAATTATTGGAATATAGCACCATTAACTTTAAATAAAGTTATATTCTCTTATGAGCAATTAGCTACGACCCAGCCATGATGCATCTCAACTGGTTGGTAGTACTGAACTTTACCTTGAAAATTTGTTGTTTCTCATTGACAGGGAGGAAAACAATTTTGCAGTGTTGCCCATGAACACGATAATGTGAAGGGTTTCCATGAATTGAGGTTTGATGAAATAGATACTGTTGAGTATGATTTTGCAAGGGTGCAAGATTCTCCTCTGCCTGATGTACCAATTGAATTGGCAAATAACACAGTGATGGGAGGGACACATGCATCCTCAGTTCAGCTTGAATCACAAGAAGCTATGCTAAATATTGGTGCCAGAAATCAGCTTACAACTGTGTGCGTATGGTGTGGAATAGAATTTAACCATGATGCTGTTAATTCTGAAATACAACCAGATTCTGTTGGATTCATGTGTCCAACTTGTAAGGCAAAAATCTCTGGTCAAGTCAATGTGTTGGACTGTGGATCGCCAAACGCCGACTGTCTGTAGAAATGGTAATTGCTAATTCTCAGAAGATTAATGGTTTGTTTTGAATGGTTTCCGTAATCTTATCTTCTAATTTGATTTCATAGTTACTCAAGAAGCAAAAATTTTATAGTGACGAGCAAAAAAGTAGTCTTACTGCAATGACCAAAATACCAAAAATAAAAAATTTGCAGTCACTAGAGGGGGGTGGTTTTCAATATGATTTACTCTTTTCAGAGGAAATCTATTACCAATATGATCAACTCTTGTTATCGTGGTACTTGTCAGTTGTCATAATTGCAGATGCTATATCATATTTCATGTCAACTTAAAACAGTTTGTTTTTAACTTTGGCAGCTGAATGATCTTCGAAAGACAGTAGAAAGAGATGATCTAGAAGAGAAAAGCCAGCATTTGGGGGTTGATGGAATACTCTTTCTTGATTGTATAGTTTGTATTGCTCGATTGTTGTATTGTTGCACATTGCCCCGTTTATTCGTATGAGAACGGATATTATCATGTAGTATTATTTTCATCCGCAAGTCTTTTGTAACAGTGTATGGTGATAGTTACTAAACAGATTGAAATTAGAGTAACCCATGAATTTAGTCCCTAAAGTACCATCTTTTTTCTAAACAGTCTTAAACTATTGAAATTATATAAACAGGCCTTAAAATATTAGAAATTATGTTATATAGTTTCTCAACTATTGAAAAATTCTTTAAATTAGTTCTTCAATGTTAGTAAAATATATTAACTGAGTGATTAAATGGATAGATATTCAATACTTTAAAGAATAATTATACAATTTTATTAATTAGAGGGTTATTTAGGAAAGAGGATGATGCTTTAAATACTGAATTGATGGTTTGTTTTTAAAATTATCACAAACAAATTGATAATTCAGTAGCTTATATTGGCAGTGGCTCTTTCAAATAAATATAAAGCATCCATTTTTGCGTGTTTAAATAGAAGTAAATTAATCTAATATATGAAAGTAATTAGTTAAATAATGCAAACATTTAGATTATCGGAGCAATGTTTCACAAATTATAGACAACAAATAATAATCTAATATTGAATAACATGAGAATAAATAAATCAAATGTTTAATCTTTTGCATGCCAAACACTGTTGGGTGAATTATGCAAAATGTGAATTGATAAAAGACAAGTGGTTCGGCTGGACTTTTTACTTTTTCTTTTCATTGGGTTGTTAGAAAACCATAAAGTTTATGTGAAACAACCTGAGAAAGTAGAGGGGGAGAAATTCTTAGGTAGGCACATGGCATTGTTTATATATATATATATATAATAACAATAATAATAATATAAAAAAAAAAGAATATGGAAAGTGGATGCAGTTTTAGCAGCTAAACAAATGGTTTGGAGCATCTGGTTCTTGATTATGTATAACGAGAATAATGAACAAAGCGTATGTTGGACGCAAAAGAGATGTGCCACTAACGGTTTATGTTTTTCCATGATACTTTTTTCAACAATATTTCTTTATATTTTTCATCTCTACAAAATTTATTTTATCTCACTTTTTTTTCGCCACAAAATTATAAAATAATATTTTAACTTCGGGTGATGCATAATTTTTTTTTATTGTATATAGCTAAAACTCATAATAAATATTTTTTTAAATATGTTAATTAGTTTAGATTTATGATAATAAAAAAATTTATAGTGACAAATTTAATTTAAAAATAAGATGAAAATGATAAATTAAAATAGATGAGATTAGAAAAAACTTAATTACTATAGAGTTTGAGTTTGAGATATGTAATTATATTAATCACTTAAAAAGATAATTTTGTCACACATAATAATCACATGGCTCAAATACGATTATTTTTTTTATAAAATATGATTGATGTTTATAATATTTGAATCATTAAAATTAGCTTTATTAATGAGGGTTAAAATAATATACAAAAGATTTAAGTTAAAATTTTGTTATTATTATTATTATTATTATTATTATAATTCTTACGAATAAAACAAATTGATGTCTATTGTCTATGTTTATATCTATATATAAAAGTGGTCTTTTGTTTTCATGAATTTTTTATTATTATTTTACTCTTATAAATTATAACCACCTTTAATACACTTAAAATGTTTTCTTTCAACTATTTATTTTATTATTTTTATAAATCCTAAATCCTATTATGTGAACCTCTCAGCTCTCACTCTTTATATGTGCTAAGTCCTAAATTCTTATAAATTTTATATTTAAATTTTATAAAGATATTTTTTTATTAAAGAAGAATAATCTCATATTATTCATGAACATTCTATATATAAAAAAAAATTGTGATATAAAAATCACATGTTAATATTATTTTATTCTAAAATAATAAAATGATTTAAATAAATTAAATTTAAATATTTAAAATATAAATAAAAATCATTATTAAAATTAATTTCTTCTCCTGAAAATATTTATACATGTTGCGAACATTTTACACTGGTATACTACATAAAAGAAAAAAGAGTTGGCTTAACCTGTGATTGGAATAAAGGTCAGCGTACATCATTTTCGACAGACAATGGGAATGGATTCTACATTTGGCTTCTTTTTATAAAAGAAAAGGATTACTATCAACACATCAAGAGAAACGCATGAACAAAGGTGAAAGTTGTCAATCTTGCAGCTTCGTTTGAATTGCTTATAGTGTATTTGGATACCTCCTATAATTAATTCTAACCCGTAAAATCATGGTGAGAATTTGAAAAAATTAAAGCAACTATTTATTACTTTGAGTTTGACTATCACCATGATTTTTTAATTGATTTCTGTGGAACCGAAAGTTATCCATACACACACCTAATAGACATACTAATCTCTTTGATATATCATTCTTGTTGATTGCATGTCTGATCCATATACAAAACTATTTTTAAAACAATGGATTGTAAGCAAAAAACTAGAACAAGGGGAAACAGTATTTTTCATCCCACAAACACTAGTTACAGTTCTACAACTCGTTGCTTTGTTTACCAGAAGATTAGTAGTTCAAAGCTTATGGGGGAAGCAACACTTGCCTGCAGTGGTTGCCAACACAAGTTTCTAGTACCTATAAGCACAACTGCATACCGTTGCTATAAATGTCTATGTGTCAGTCATTCAATTTCAGGTTCTGAGAAATCAAGGAAAGAGAGTAGAGCCAAAGTGTTCAAACATGATGAATTGAACAGTGCTAACAAAAATGGAGCTTTACAGAAAAGTTTATCTCCTTCACCAGCTTCTTCCTCGTCCTTCTCCACACCAAGATACAAGCGTGCAGTTATATGTGGAGTTACGTATGGGAAAAGAAAATTCAAGCTCAAAGGAACCATTAATGATGTTAAAAACATCAAAAGTCTTTTGCTTGATAAATTTAAATTCCCAAATGAGTGCATACGTGTCCTCACAGGTATCTCCTAGTCTTCTTTTTTTTCTAATTGGTATGTGAATTTTGTATGATTCATGTTTGTTTCAATGCATAACAAAATAAAATTGAAAGCTCTTTCTGAACATAATTTTGATACTTCTTATGACTAGAATGTATATATTATAGTAGATTGTCAATACCTGTATTGAAAGACCGAGTGCTATGCTATTGTTGGGGATTTTTGTTGAACCAATTTTGCAAATAAATAGTAAGGTTTGTTTTTCACTTGAGTAATATCTTATATTGGACTTTCCCTGTGCATGAGTGTCAGTATGCATTGAAAGTGCCAGATTTAGAGCCTCTTAGGGTACAAACTGAAAGAGTTTTTGAAATTTTCTTAAAAAAAAAGACTCTTTATTTTCGGTAGTTATAAGGAAAAATACATATTATTTTATTCCAAAACTTAACAATTGCAGAAGATCAGAGGGATCCTAATTTAATTCCAACTAGGAGGAACTTACTTAACTCCTTGCATTGGCTTGTGGAGAACTGCGACAGCCAGTCAGAGGGTTCATTAGTGTTCTACTTCTCCGGACATGGTTCGCAACAACCAGAACATAAAAAAGGAGATGAAGTTGATGGGCTTGATGAAACTATTTGTCCTGTTGATTTTGTTGGAGATGGAGTTATCACTGACAATGACTTAAATTCTATCATTATTCGACCTCTCAAGAAAGGTTTCAAACTTCATGCTATTATAGATGCTTGTCATAGTGGAACAACACTTGATCTTAGATGTGTTTACAAAAAAGAAAAGTAAGTACTTGTTTAATGCTTGCTTTCACTTAATTTTACAGTAAATTACACTGACCCTCGCGTGAAGTTTTACGAGATTATAGATGAACCCTTTGTTTTTTGTTTTTTTTACTCTTACACTAACTTTCCTTAAATGTTTAAAAAACATAACAGCAACACTCTTAGATATTAAATTTATATTGTTGGATACTTAAGGTTCACATACATATGTTTTCATATTGGTATGATATTGTCTACTTTGAACTTAAACTTTCATGATTTTACTTTTGATCATCTCCCAAAAGGTCTCATGCAATGAAGGCTATGTGTGTTTTATAAATAATGAGATTCACATAGTCAATCATTGACTCTGATATCAGAGGATACTCGAGATTCACATATACACATGTATCCACATTAATATGATATTATCCACTTTGAGACTAAACTTTTATAATTTTGTTTTTGATCATCTTCCAAAAGACCCCATACTAATAGAGACTTTTTATACTTTATAAATCTTTATTTTTCTTCATAATCCAATGATGTGCAACTTTGTTTGTACATAACATATATTAATCCCTTAATTGTTTGAAAAATATTACACCCTCATCGATAAAAGTGTTGTTGTAAACACTAAAAGATCAAGAGAATTATGTGTAATTTCACAAATTATTAGGTTGTGCTATTGTAATTTACTCTTTGTAGGATGCTTCTATTATAAAATCACTCTTGCCCCTTGAAATCCAACTAACTAGTCTCTTGCATGCTTGCAGAGGTAGTTGGAAATGGGAGGATAACAAAGCATCTAAGACAAAACAAACAAATGGTGGACTTGCTATTTGCTTCAGTGCCTGTGATGATAGTCAGATGGCTGGTGATAGTGCAGTAAGAATCTTTTATATTTTCATTTGTTCCCTCTCTGATGAAATGCAATGAAATAAATTTAGACACTTTCACATCTTGAATTGAGTTGTGACCAATCTGTGCAGGCTTTTGATGGAAAAAATGAGAATGGTATTATGACCTATCTTTTCTCAAAAATAGTCAGAGAAGATTCTGAAATAACATATGCCAGGTTACTAGAAAATATACATGAGGAAATTGGAATGATCCATCAAAGCAAATTCTATAACGGCTGCTTGAGACGTATTTTTTATCGAAAAATTGACCAGGTAGGCTTCCATGTTCCATCTTCTTTAGTCGCAATTGCTTTCATGTTTCAAGTGTCATCAATCCAAGATGTTGTTTAATGGTAATCCTAGGAGCCAACCTTCATTATTGGCCATAACATTGTTTTACCTCTTATAAATGCATTTTTTGTCCTAAAGCTTTTAAGAAGAGTGTAAGATACTACCTGACATAATCTTCTCAAATCCTGTTTAAGTGGATTTTATCCTTTCAATGTATAAGATATAGCATTATAGAAATTAAGTATCTGGTTTTCTTGCATCCAAGCATTGTTATCTGCACCCTACAGGCCATATCAGTATGAAGTATGAACCACCACGAAAAGAAGAGTTTTAGATTCTCTAAAATCAGTGATATTCATTTTCAATTTCTAGAGCACGTAATCTTATTTTATCACTTTAGCATTTTTGTTTTATACCCAAAATTATACCATCATCTATGATTCTATTTGAAAGGAGATATATGTTATATCTTTGAAACGGCATCAAGAATTTATATCAACTTCTATTCCTCATTAAATGTGAGACGTTTATCCAACTCAATCAAAATTTATTATAAATCATAATTGGCAGTTACTGATGTTTTATTTTTACCATGAAATTTTATTCTTTTCTTTGGTGCATGGCAGGACCCTCTTTTATCATCGTCAGAGGAATTTGATATTTCTAATACAAAATTTGAATTGTGAGCATGGGAGTTGGAAAAGACAATTATCTCATTTGCTATTTGGTTGACAAGGTCAGGATCAGGACCAAATGTTGGCTATTCACCATAGATTCATAGCTGTCATGACAAAAGAAGTAATTGTGTTGGTGGAGATGTTTCTACAACAACAGAAGATAAAATAAACAGGGCAAGATTTTAAACCGAATGCAAAAAGTTTAATCCCTTAACCTTTTTGCACATTCAATTAAACCCTTGAACAATTGGCAATCTATCTATTTATATCTATTTCTTCAAGCATAAGGTGTAATGTTGACAACTAAGCTAACGTTTTCCTTTCACATTATCATTTTTATTATTGTCTGTTCGATACTTCAACTGTTTCATTTTCCCTTAACTAATCTATACCTACATCTATAATTTCTATTTTTATTTCTAGTTTTCAAATAAATTAGAATCCATGAGTTACTCAAATTACTCAAAATAATGAATTTTATTAAGTGTTATTATTACTCAATATAATGAATTACTTATATAATTATATTTACAATTATTATAATATACTCTCTCTCTCTCTCTCTCATAAAAATAAGTTTCAAATTAAGCCTCATCATTTTAGTTTTCTCTAATTATTATTTTTCATTTATGTCTCTAACAATATCTTTTAGGATGTGTTATATCTTTTATGGTAAATAACTTTTGTCTCATAAAAAAAACCATAAAACAACACTTGTTATGGGCTTAGTCACTTGGTGAGTAAAACTTTTACTTCTCAACAAATATTTTCACAAACACTCGGTTGATTTCTCTAATAAGAAGACAATATTTTGAATCTCGCAAAAATTTCACACCTTCTCAAAGATTTATTAAATTATTTACTTTACTTTTTAATAACATCTATTAAAATAAAAATATATTATATTCCTCAAAAAATATTATAACTAAATAAAATCTAAAATATTTCCATTGATCAACTGCATACATATTTGGGTCTAAATCTAATAGTATCTTACGGAAGAGAAATACTAAAAATACAATTATTTACTAAACTAGACCTTCGACCTGTGTGAGGTGTAATATTTTATATTATTTAGAAAGATAAATATTTAAAATTTGAAGTTAATAAGATAAATATTTATGCATTTTTATTATAATTGAATCATATCAAGATAGAAAAAGTGATATTTTTCATATACTTAATAATGTAATTTAATTATAAAATGATTATGTATTTATTATTTAATTATGCATACAAAATTAATAATGGGAGTGTTTGATAAGGTCGACAACGATTACCACATTTAAATAAATTAAAAAATCAATTCACAAATTTACAACTCTATCATTGTGGTTGATTGAATCAATGGAAGGACAGAAGAAAAATCTGGAGTCCACAATTATTTGCATTTGTATGCTAAAATAGCAACGAGTGATCTCTGAATTTTAAATAGTTAAGACTATAAATGTGTATACTGAAAAAGGCTTCAAACATGCAAAGAAAGTTATGAGGCACATTTTTTTTTTATAGAATTGAATGTGTGCAGGTAGACAAACTTGCAAAAGGATGCATACAACTTCCCTGAACACCCCTTTGAATCCGCTTTAAAACTATTAATCGAAAAAAGTAAGTAATAATTGATTTTTATTTTTTTTCCTGATATAACTCATGATTTTATCAAATTTCAACAAAAACAGAGACCTACTAAGAAGAAAGAACATTAAAAGTTAACCAATACTATATATAATGTATGTGATAAAAAAGAAACATATCCATAACAATTATTATTGCATCCTTTACCATTATTGTGCAATGCATTGCTAAATATATTTGTTCTGTAAAATCTCAAAATAATAATTAATAACATTGTAAGTCTCATAATTTGTTACACAATTAAATTAAAAGCACCTTAAATTTGCTTTGGTCGAATAGCAAACACATAAATCCCAAAATAAAAATATTAACTTAAATGTCCAGAAAATATCCAAAATAATAAAGTTCTGCCCATAATTGACTATATTAAAATATTAACATATATTATTGATTAATTATTATATATCTACAAAATTTCAATAACAATATACTTGAATGACTTACAAAGTAAGAATCAAATTAACAACAAAACTACATATGCTTCTTAGAGAGTGATGAGGTTCGACCGTTTGTCATCTACACATACGAAAATTAATAAGGATAAATTAAGGGGAAAAAAATACAACTAATTAGATAAGAAATCATTAGTCATCTTTCAAAATTTGTTTTTGGTTTTTCAAATTTAAAAGTGTTTTTTTTTTTTAATTTCTTGTTATTTGGAAAGAACTCTTTTTTGTCCTTAATTTGTATCATTTTAGTCCTTTACAATGACCAAAAGTGGGCTATTTCAAAATTAAGAATACTAAAAGAATCACTTTTGAATTTGAGAGAAAGAAAATACCTGGTCCAAATATAAAAGTTAGAAGCTTTTTTTTTAATTGTATTTGGAACGGAACATATGCGGATTATTCTAATGAGCAAGCATCACCGCTACATCTTTTACCACAGCGATTATGCCATTATTTTAATCAATCTCTATTATCAAGTGGCATTATTATATTCTCTCAGACGTTGAGATATAGAGTGAAACTATTCTTCTGACTAAGACTTGATTCTCTATTGAAATTATATGCATGCACAGTGCACAGATATTTATTCTAATTCTAATAATAATAATAATAATAATCAACGGTGGGCTATACATTGATATATTAGCTATCTATTAGAAAAGGAAAATAGAATGTGATTCCGTAGAAGGCCATACTGTCACGCAAAGACACGTCCATTCGCATGCACTATGATCTATGGCTACCTAAAATATATATAAATTCCTTCGTCACTCACAAAATATATAATTTGTGTGAAGCTTGAATCCAAGAGATGGCAACTCGAAGAGCAAGTTGCACACAATGTGGAAGGCCCGTGCTAGTGTCAATGGAAGCCTATTCCATTCCCATTGTTATGTGTTATGCATGCCAAGGCAGAAACCAACCAAATAATTATGCTTTTGTGAACAATGTTGCACCACCCTACGTTAATCATCCTGCTGGTGGCTATGGATATGGCTATGGATATGGCTGTGGCTATGGCTATGGCTATGGCTATGCACCTAGGGCACCTAACCAGTTGCATTATCCTCAGCCTTTGCGACTGAGGGCACCACCACCTTCATTGACACCTCCTTCTGCGCATGGCAACAAGAAAGCTGTGTTAGTTGGCATTAGTTATGCTGATCAGATTCACAGCCTTAAAGGCTCTGTCAATGATGCTCAGAGCATGAAATATTTTCTCATTAACAAGATGGGTTTCCCCAGTGATTCCATTCGCGTGCTCACAGGTACTTATTTTGCGTGGATAAACTTCAAGTTAGATGAAAGGGTTTTCATAAAAATTGACGCCTATAATATGACAAAAGTTTAATTATTTTTCCTCTTTTTATTTTCTTATATGATAGATATTTATTGAGAAACTTATCCAAATTAATTCACTTGAATTTCATTTTCTATACACATATAATATTATTATTATTTTATCATAATTATAACTTTATCTAATTATATATGTTGATATTCAATTAAATATCTTATTACGGATGTTATTACATGTTATTTTATCGATGTGTGACTTATTTGTATCTTAACACATACATATCTTACATGATTGAACATGTGTTATAGATATAGTTACCTTTTTTATCAATCATTTTAAAAATAAGATTATAATTGTAATAAATAAATTTCCTATTTTTCTTTTTTAATAATTTTTTGGGGATTTATATTAAAGATCTTACCGAGTTGTTAGTCAATTTTTTTCATTTAGATATTGTGAAATTTTCTTTTCAATGATAATGATGTCTCTTAATTTTATATGTGTGTAAGTGCCCTATCCCGTTCCCTATGTTTTAGACTTTAGTTTTGTCGATGTCAAAATCGGTGCTTCATAGCCTACGACATTGCATGCAAGTTTTATAAGGCTAACAAAAACTAGTAGCTACCAACAATCTCATTATAAGGCTGAGAAACTATGTGCAGATGATCCAGAGGAAAAGAACCCATTGAGGATCCCAACAAAGTATAACATGCGAATGGCAATGAGGTGGTTGGTTGAGGGTTGCAGATCAGGGGACTCGTTGGTGTTTCATTACTCTGGACATGGATCACGGCAAGTAGACACCAACATGGATGAGGTTGATGGATATGATGAAGCAATATGCCCCGTTGACTACGAGCACGAGGGCAAGATAATTGACGATGAAATCAACGCTACAATTGTTAGGCCTCTCCCTCGTGGTGCCAAACTTCATGCCCTTGTTGATACGTGCTTTAGTGGGACAATTCTTGATTTACCTTTTATGTGCAGGGTGAACCGGTTAGTTAGTTACTTAATTAAAAATGCTTTATATCTTGTCCTGAGTATGTCTGAATCTGATTTTTTTTTTTGAGTTCCAACAGAAAAGGTTATTATGGATGGGAAGATCATAGACACCCCAGATCTGGTTACAAAGGCACAAGAGGAGGGCTAGCAGTTTGCATTTCAGCTTGTGATGATGATGGAAATGCAGCGGACACTTCGGTTAGTCATTCATGCATCTCTTTTCTTGGGACTTCAACTTGATTTAGATCGGGTTTGACTCATGTCAATAAGAATGGATTCTACTATTCAAATTTGATATCAACCTTTTCTTTTAATTCAAACTCGATCTAAGTTTGCTAACCAACTTGATTCAAATTAAAACTATTTTGATTACATTACTATATATATTATTTATGTAAAGTTGGTAGTATATTATTTATGTAAAGTCAGTATATAAATCAAATATACTTGGTACAAGTTCAACTCAATTATTGACCGATTATAAGTTCAATTCATTTAATACAATAACTAAGATCAATAAATTATCAAATTAAGTCTCGAACTAATGTTGAGTTGGTTTGATTCGTTGGCAACTCTGCTAGTTTTTTTTCCTTTCCAATTCTATATGCATATAATGGAATTATAAAGCAGACTTTATCATAACCTCCAAGGCTTTAATTGGTTGATTAGGCCTTTAGCAGTGAGGAAAGCTCTGGAGCCTTGACTTTCAGTTTCATCCAAGCCATGCAAGATGAACCTAATTTGACTTATGGCCAATTGCTTAATTCCATGCGCTCTACAATCCGTGGAGCTAAAGAAAAAGAATTTGGCCTAAACGATCAAGACCATGCCATGAACACACGGCAGCAGTATGCTCATGTATTACATCAATTACTCTATATATGATCCATTCCTTTCTCTAATGTATTGATGACATACCATAATTTATGTGAAGTTGATGATTCTATATGGGTTTTGTTTGCAGGAGCCACAACTTTCGTGTTCTGAGAAGTTTGATATTTATTCAAAGCCGATTGTAATGTGACACGTAATTGGTAGAAGCATTGAAAAAGAAAAAAAAGAAAGAAACCAAGAGGAATAGGTGAGGTTACAGCTTGTTAAGTCACACATTCTTGATATCCTTTCTCGCGTTACCTGTAAAGCTATCAGGTATAGCTTCTACGTCTTTTAGTATATTGATATATATGGTTTATGGCGTTTGTACCGGTGTTTCCAAACACACCGTTAGTCTTGTTGGCAGAAAATGAATAATGTCAAGTTGGAAAGAGACAAATAAAGGAATGATGAAGAGGTTTGGCTTCTAAGAGGGCAATTACTATGCTATTTCTGCCTACTCATAAAAATAAGAAAAAAGATATTAATTAGAAGGAAAAAATTGCCTCTCTCATTATCCGGCTTATAATGGAAATGTTTAATGTGGTTGCTTATTATTTTGTTTTATTTAGCGAATTAATGAGCATATATAGGTTAGTCCTGCTATTGTGCAGCAGCATTTGATGAGTAACTCACAGGTTCATCAATACAAAAACATTGTCCACGATCACATTGGCCAGCGAGAGCAGAACAGAAATTCTTAGAAAATGGGATATTTTGAACTCAAACAGGTCTATATGCCAACTAAGAAAGAAAACAATGATTCGATTCTGACTCCAAACCACATTAGTTCCCAATTGCACCAAATGATACCGTTTTTGGCTCATCTTAATTATTAAAAGAAAAATGACAACCACACGTTAATTTAGAATAAAGATAAGAAAATTTTTCGCTATTACTAACAACTTGGTTTCATAATAGAGCACCACACCATGCCAATGCAACCCTACCTGACCAATTTCTAACTGCTGAGGAAAATAAAGTGATATATATTGAGATTTCTTCAGTCAATTGTACAGAGTTTAACAATCATGCATTGTCATAATAAAAGTTTTTACAGAAATTATCTTTGATATAAGTTCTAAGATAACTATTATGAAAGCCAACAAGATAAATCAAAAATCCTTTACAGTATAAAAGTTGGGGCATTTATTATTTATTCTTGTACATATGTTCTGAAATTATTTATTCTTGTACATATGTCCTGAGAAACAAAAATAAATAAATAACAGAGAACCTTCCCCACATCCAACCGTTACCAAAAATGGAAGAAACTAGCACGCTAAGCCTTTCTTTGCATTAAATCAGAAGAAAAAAAAAATTATATTCCACCCCCCACCCCCTTCCAAATTAAAAAATACGAGTAATTCCCCCAGAAAATATCGAAAATTGGATCTGACAAAAGCTCTTATTTAGGAAAAGCTGAAATCACTGGCAAGGAAGTTGGTTCTAGCTTCTAAATGAGATAAAGTTATAAATCGTCTTTCTCCCCAGAAGAAAGTGGTGAGGAGGGACATGACTTTGTAGTTTGAGTATCTATTAGGAATGCTTTCAAGTGCTTGCTAAACTCTTTAGCCTTTTCTAGGTTCACTGCATGCCCTGCATTCTTTATGACTACCATTTGAGCATTTTCCCCTATATGCCTGCTCCAAAGACACTGGCCAGTTTCAGATGATGTTTGAATGCAATTCATGAGCAACAACATGAACTTCCACCGAATTGAAATCTCACCTTTTTAATCTGTGGCCTAACTCCAATGGGAATACCTGATCTTGATCTCCCCATAAAATTAGAGTTGGCTGCTCCAATGTAAAACCCACAATATTGTAAATATTCATAGAACTAAATATTCAAAAGAAGGTGAAACATATAATCTACTTGTTTGGTATTTTTTTCTGAGTACTAAAAATCAATGCATCTCAAAATTAGAGGATGGCAATTATTTGGCTAGGCATTTTCAGTGTTGAAGATGTCCTCTCCTCCTTCCTGTCTTTTATTTGTTTATTGCTGCATATGGATTCTAGTAGTCAAAAATAGATGATAAAACACTCAGAGTCCTAGTTGTTCATGAGTGATCAAGAAAAAATTTGCAAAAAATACACAGACACAGACACAGTACACTATAATATAAAATCTAAAAGAATTAACAACAATGACAAGCATGCCAAATCCAAAACCTTAAGGCATAATTTAATAGGAAAGAATTGATACCAGTTGGATCTTGGGAAGATCAGAAAGTTGCCTATCTTTCAATATTGCCTCAAGCAATTCTCTCTTCTCTTCAATGTGGACTGTACACATCACCTGTCCAAAGTAGTAAACAGAGGACATTACAACCATCAAGAGTTGAATGCTGATGCAGCCTTCACATTTTTTATGGGTATCTTGTTGTCTAATTAAATTAGTATCAAGATATCCATCCAAAGACAAAATAATAATAATAATAATAATAATAATATATCATCTATTTTTCATTGAATGGTAAGCAAACATGTTGATTCTTGATGAGAACCGAAAAGAGAAAGAGAAAAAGATGAAAGAAACGTAGACATAAGGAGGTACATGAATGAAATCTTGAAGGAACCAAGTAGGAACACCCCTGGCGGGCCTAACAAAGGAGAGCTTCATCAACTCCCTGAGCTTGTCAGGCGTCTGCGGCACCAAAATGCTGGAAGCCTCATCCAAATTGGAAACCCTAAACAAGCCATTTTCCATGTCAACCTCCTCCAAGCAAACGCCGGCGCAACACAGCACCAACTTCTCCACCACCTCGGGGAACTGAACCGCCACGCTGTAGCCGACAAAGCCGCCGTAGCTGATCCCGACGAGGCTCATACGGTGCACCCCGTGAGCCTCCATCATCTTGACAACGCATTGGGCCTGAAAGGACTCGGTCCTCTCGGGGCGCGACGTGAAAGAGTCGCCGAAGAAGACGAGGTCAGGGACGTAGACGTTGAAGTGCGGCATGAAGTGGCGAATGTGTTCGCCGTATTGCCACATGGCGTTGGCGCCGAAGCCGTGCACGAGGAGGAGGCTGGGCTTGCATGGCTTGTGGAGTTTAGGGACCCAGCAGTGCATGGTGGTGCCCTCGCCGAGGTCGGTGGCGACGGAGCGGAGGCCGGCGGCGGCGAAGAGGTGGCGGTAGAGCCAGTCGCGGGAAGCGGTGAAGCTGATGCATTTGGAGAGTTTGGGCAACATGGAAGATATGGGTTGGGAGGGGATGGAAGGAACACCAAATTAATGTTTGGCGTTGTTTTGTGTGAGACATTGGTTGCTTTGCATATGGCATTGGACGTTTATGCAAACATCCGGACAATTCGAGATCAGGGCAGGCCAACACGACAGGACCTCATGCAACAAACGCGGCCTGCCATTTCATGTCACACACGTGCCCCTCCACCTCTTCCCTTTTCTGTTTTTCTTTTCCTTACACTATTCAAGGACGGAACAAACCAAACTCAACATTAACACCGACCCAATATTTTTTTTCTTTTCAAATTTAATCACTTGATCCTCGAGAGAACAGAACAATTAAACAGAAGAATCCAGGACTGACTCAGTGTTCCCCGTTTTTGTTCTGTGCCTCAAGGAGGAACATGGAAAATGAAATGACTAATGTATACCCTTCATATAAGCTTTACACCTGGCGTCCATCCAGGTACGTAGGTGGATACTGGATAATTATATATCATTTATTTTATTTTATAACTGACTAAAAATAGACAAACATGATTGCATTTGCATATGATTATTAATTTAATAATATTTAAGGAAAACAATAACTTCTTATTGTAAGCAGTTTTATTTAAATTGACAACATGCATGAATATAATGATATAATGGAACTAGCTCTTCAATAAAAATATAAATAAATGAATAAAAACTTTAACACAAAGCATAATTATTATTTTTATGACATTATTTATTTTATATAAGACTATCTTAATTAAGATCTTAAATTCAAACTTTATTTTTATAAAAAATAATTAATTTTTAATATTATTTTTTATTATTTAAAATTTTAAGAATAAAATTTATATATGTATATAATAAATTATAGAAGGCATCATAACGTTGTGTCGTAACCCTAATCACGAAAAAAAAAGTACACAATAAGTGAGAAATGTGACAAATCAAGTGAATCAGTCTAGAAGAGAAACGTACAAGGTAAAACATGTTTATGTTTTGACATAGTTGACAGTGTCACATTTACAAAACTTGTACGAAGCACTTGAGCAAATGCCTCGTTGATGAGCATCAAAATTCGCAACTAAACCAAGGATGGGAGTTTCATCCTACCGTACCGAATCCTCCTCCCCGAAGTCACATTCGTGACCCTCCCCATTGTCGGGATCGCATCCTACTACTCCACGTGGTGCCCAGCATGTCCCAATCTTAGGTTTTCGCCTTTTATGTTGCTGCAACGCCGCCTTCATCATGCGACCAGTACCACAAGTTCCTTTTCATCTTCTGCTTTTGTTACAGTGGTGCAACCCTCACAACCTCCTCTTCCTCCTTCTCCCTCTTAAGCAACTCATCGCACATGACGTCATCGTGGGTCCTAAGGAAGGGTCAGGGGTCTTCTCCCAGAAGTGAAAGGTTCATGACACTCTACCAAGATGTGTTGAGACTTACACAAGTCAACTCCAACGTCAGTTCGTGGCGGTAAGGAGGTCAAGAGACAAAGGTTATTTTTATTTGTAACCACCAATATTTAACTAAAGCAAAATTTAAAATTATTAAACATAAAAAAATTATTATAAAATAAATTATCTAATAAAATAATTTTTTTTTTAAATTCTCTACATCGATAAGGCACTTGGAAGTGTTTCATGCTAAACCGTTCCACACTTACAAGAAATAATTTGTTATTTTTTATTTAATGCCTGACTAATGAGAAAAAAATAAACATGTGCATAAAGAATTAGTGTTGTTTCATTTCATCTCATTATTTTCTTTTTAGGGATCAACCAAAAACCAACCCATAAAGTTGTGATGTAACTCATCATAATATCTAAATACAAGAAAGCCTTCCAAATATCTATTATATGATAATTAGTAGCTATCTATTTTAATCATGTAAAAACCAACAACTCTCCATCCCATAATAATAGTATTAAAAAAAATCTCGTAATAAATGTCATGTTAGCATTTATATGATAATAATTATCTCTTGTTCATTTATACTCTCATGATATTTTTTTATAAAGTGATTATTGTGCTACATTTTTAGTAAGAAAAATTAAATATAAGATTAATTTTATAAAATAATTACTTTTTATTTATTTATTAACTTTTCTTGGTCGATATATAACGACTAACCTAAAATGACACTTACTATAAAAAGAAACTAACATCTCCTAACATTTCAAAAAACAAATCACATTCATAACTACATTTATTGCTAAAAGATAAGTCAACAAAGCTTTGTAAGCCTTGGATTCGATACTGTGACAAAGGTAAACCCCTAACATCACCAACGTCAAAAAGCTCGCAGCAATCACCATAACGTGAGATCACTCCCCCTAAGGATTTGATAACATTGACGTCATTCGTGGAATCTCTCTTTAATCCACTGATGAACTTGACCTCCATTCTTGATCGTGCTTGCTTGCTTCTCCGCGTCAATTATCTATCCCCTCATGTCCAGCTATGGTGGACACTTACAAGAATGCTTCTCACCGGCAACAATGTGGTAAAATTGCCGCTTTCCTCCATCAGAAAGGCAGATAAAGGCATAAGAGTTTTGTCCTCCACCGCGACGAGAAACTGAAGATTTGGATCATTTCCCTCCTAACGGCCATGCTCTCGAGCATCAAGATTCAAGAACTCCTCAACATGATTTGGGAGTTGACTCTATTAATCTAAGGGCATAACCAAAGGATTGAGCATTTAAAGGAGACTCAAATAGCAAAAAATCTCAGCTAGGATTACTCTAGAGTCTAGACATACTAAATTCCACACTACGTCATCAGTCACAACCCTTCTCACCGTGACAACGTCAAGAATGTCATAGTATCCCTCTACGGTCCTCTAATCTCATCCAGATCCATCTTGCAATCTTTGGGCTCCTCAGCCATTGTATCAACTTAAAAACGTCAATGACCAAGAATATGGAACAATTATCAGCGATGGAACAGTGTGATGGAATCGCTACCCTTCCAGACACCGACATACTTTAGTCCCTGCACTCCTACAAGGAAGCCAAGGGACTGACATTGTGTAAGGCATTACATAGGTTCTCTAACAATTATAACTACAGTTTATCCTCCAAAGTGTACCCTCACTTTAGAGAAGGTAAATCCTATTACATCAGCAGAAACTAAGTTCCTTTCCGTACAATCAAAAGTGCAAAGCATTATAGAGAGAACTTAAAATGTACAAGAGGCTGTTAGGCCAAACTCTTATGCAGACAAAACTCATCTGTTGCATTATGCATGCACACAGAGGAGGGAAGGGAGAAAAGGAGCGGTGAGATAGCAGCATATACGTAGTCCAAAACTTATATGCACTATTGAATAAGATTTTTTACAACAAAATTCCCAAAATGAGACCAAAAATGGAACATATAGACTAGTCTTCCCTTTGTCTTCGACTTACCTTCTTCACATCCAAGGTATATAATGCAAGAAAAGAGCCATAATCATATTTCCACAGCATTGACATTCTCAAGGAGGAGGAAGGTCAGTGTTGAAAGAACAGCTTGTATCAACTCACCAATTTTCTGAGTCTTTTCTCTGCAAGACTAGCAGTCTTGTTCTGTGGTTCAAGAACGAGAGCATGCTGGAAATCTGCATAGCATGAAAAAATGGCAAAGGAAAGGGAACAGCAATAAGAATAAAAGAGGTTGATGGCCCAGAAAGCTAACAAATAGACCCACTTAAACTGGTAAAAGGCAATGGTAATGGTCAGAGAATGAGCCAAGAATAGGCAATAAATCGGCTCCAGAAATTTTTTTAATAGGGGCAAGAAAATAGTCTGTAATATTTTTATAGAAGAAAAATATAATAAGATTTTACAAAATACATATTTTCATGATTAAAAAAAATTCAAAATGCCTAAGTTTCTATAAATTACAGTTGTCTCATAGATAGAGCAACGATTTCTCCTTTTTCTCTCTCAGTTTGATATATTGTATTAAGGTATGTATTTATAATTTTATGTGACTTATTTACATTGTATTACAGTTGACTTATTTATAATTTTCAATGCTTATTTAAAAAATAGTTTAATGGGGAAAATTTGTTTTTTATTACATATATTTAACTATTAAAAAAACTTTGTGGCGGAAATTGCCCCCACAACTCCCTAAGTGGATCTGCCCCAGTAAATACTGGACACAACAAATAACTCGGCCTACACTAATGCGAGACTTACAATTAAGACGTCCAGAAGTCTAACAACTGAACTCTAAAACAAACCTTTCTCTCCTACCTTTATTACTAAGCATTCCATTTCCTCAAAGAAGAAAAGATCTAAAAGGACCAAAGTAGTACAGACCCGGTATATAATATGATTATTCCCATATCTGCATCTTCTGCAGTCAACAGTTTTGTTTGACGTGTTTTTAAATGTCATCATGCTCTACAGGATCCACAACTTAGAATCAAGAAAGCAAACATCGAAATTAAAAAAAGTCCAAACATTATTGGCAGCCTGTGCAGTATCAAAATCAACTAGTCATGGCTGTTCTACGATGTCCTTGTCAAGAACTCCAGCATTCCAAATCGGATACAAATGACATGCAAGACAGTTTTTTGAAAGTAAACACACCTTTTAGAGCCTCCTTATTACGAAGCTGTAATTCTCTAGCAGTCCCACGTCTCAGATATGCCTTCACATTCTGAATAAAATAAAATATTCATGTCATTCATATATCTTGTAGATATTTGTACAGATTCAGATGTCAAAATCTACAGAATTGCAAGATATAGTAATATAGTAAATGTATATTGCTAAAATCAATGAGAATTAGCACACTATTAAGCTCCTAAGACCATTAGGTAAGATGATGTGACCAGCATTTTGAGGTATTAGAAGATAACATTTAGCATAATATTAGGAATACCCTATCTACGACATCTAGTTTTTAGAGTTCATTACTTATTATTATCACAGTCGTCAAAACTTGACCGGACAGACCGGTTCAACCTGTCTGACCAGGAACCGACCTAGCAACTGGGAGCAGACCTGGTGACCAATCTAGCAACAAGAAAAAACTGGTAGATTTCAGAACCGGTGCAAATCAGTCTACAAGTGGTGTAACCAGTGTAGAAAACCAGGTTGGACCAAATATTTAAAAAATATTTTTTTACTTTTTATATTTTGACAGTTTTTTTTATTTTAAAATGTATTTAAAATATTTTATAATAAATAAAAACATACTTGATAAAGATTATAAATTGGAATAAATTATTTCTTTATTTTTTAATAACTTTCTCATAAACTATAAAGAATAATTTAGTAATTTATATTAATTTACAATATTTTATATCTTCATATTTTTCAATTTTATTGTACAATAAAATGACATTTTTTATTATAGATGCAAAATTGTTGTTGTTAATGGACATTGTTATATTTTATTAAATTTAAACTTAAATATTATATTTGGACTATAAATTTTACTTTGAATATTAAATTTTTATTTTAATTTTTAGTGTTATTAAATCATGATATTATATTTATTTAAGATTATTCATATTACTTAATCATTATTTTATTAATACTGGTTTAACTTCAATTCAACTACGGTAGAACAATTGAACTTTGAATTAGTTCTTCAACCGGTTCAATGCCCGATCTGATTTTAAAAACATTGATTATCATATAAGACAGATTTTAGAATACAAGCTTTTCATGATTGTCATTGCCACGTGCCCATCTTCTCACCTTCTTATCATGTAATATGGCCTTATTGCAGTCCTCTTCAGCTTGCTGAAAGCTGCATAATTAGGGTATACACCAATTACACAATATACAGAGAAATGGTGAAAGTACCAATCGTAAAAACAGAAGAGACCTCGTACCATCCTAACTCTAAGAAAGCAGCTGCCCGGTTGCTGTAGTAAGTTGCATTTGTGCCATTCAAGTTAATAGCCTCTGTGTAGTAATCAACTGCTTTATTCCACAGCCTTCCTTTAAAGGCCGCATTTCCCTGAAGAAATGCCTTTTAGTGATCCATGCCACATCCTGAAAACTACCACCATTCCAACACCTTCTTCCCATATATAACAATTGACCCATCTTGAGAAACTTTTATACAATTAGATCCAATTGAATTTTACATTTCATTTCTTTTTTTCTGTATTAATAGAGAATTGGATAAATAATTAATAAAATCTAAAATAAAACTATAAAAAAAATCCAGCCAAGATTGTATACAAAAGTTGTTCTCAAATTACACTCACTAATGCAACAAACAACACATGTACAGAATAATAACAAAATAATTTTTGGATTTCACAAGGAAGAAATTTTCAACAGAGAAAAGATTATAAATCCCCTCGTTAATCAAGAAAAAATTCCATACGTAACAAAATTGATTTCCAGATACAAATGACAGAATAATAGTATAATACCACAAACTTCAAAACATTTAACTTTCGATAGTTCAAAAGAACCCTAATGAGCAGCAGCAGAAAACTTGCCTTCTCAATAATATTTTCAAATTACTACACGAAAGATTGTATAAATAAACAACTTGAAACACAGAAGGATTATTATATATCTTCGAATTTAAACATAATGCTAAAAACAGAGTCGTTACATTTTTACTCGGATCTCCTCAAAGTCATTTTTATCATAACATTTTTAATTGCCTGTAGCCAGACCTTGTAATGCACAAGACATGAGTTTTCAAAAACTATTTCAATTAAAGCAGTTTCTTGCTTCCAACTTCAGACTAGGAGAGGATTTAAACAAAAAAAAATACCATATTCAACTTGAGTTAAGGTTTAGAAACTGAATTCAGCCTTGAGCTAAAGACCAATTTAAAAAATAAAATTGGATTGATTCAAATTATAATTTTAAAATGTTTAAACTTATAATATCAAAAATTACAATTAAAAGTAAATTTAATTGTAGGTTTAATATGATTTTAGTCCAAAAAAAATTTGTTGGTTTTAATCATTACAAATTTTAAAAGTTTTGAATATGATCTCTCTTGCCATTTATTGATGGTGTGGCATGCAACTAGACTTGTCACATGATATGTAATTGCTCATGCATCATATCTAGATGTATGTCACATCATCACTAAATGATGATAGGGATAGGGACAATGTTGAAAAAATAAATAAATTTATGAGAAATAAAAGCAATAATTTTTTTTTGAAAGACTAAAACCAAAAGTATAATTTATAAGGACTAAAAACATATTTAACTTTTTAATTATTTATTACAATTATAAGTATGTAAAAATATAACAAAAAATATATATATTTAATTGAGCAGCCCACAAACCAAGTATCAGTAAGCTTTAATAGTTGTAGAACCCAACATTGAAGTTCACATTCATTATTAATCAAGTGATCAAGTCTAGTGAGTTTTACAAGATGACTTCATTTACAAAAGAATTTTTATAAAGGATCCATACGGACAATGTTGAAAGAGGACTAACCTTCTCCTTCAAAAGCTCAGAAGTTTCCATACTACCATTTGCATATGGCAGTGGCAAAGCATAAGCAACACTAACTTGCTCCTGAAGAGTTGTATACATATCCAAAACCGTATCAAGAAGAAACTTATCGGCCCCATGTGCTGAGATGAACGAAACAGAAACACAAAAATTCTTGTCACATCCTAATGGAATTGCAACCTGTAAATGATACAAAAGCAAACATAAAAATCAACCAAAATTTCAGCAAAATAAATAAAAATTAAGAAGACGGAAATATATTCATTCTTCAGAGCCATAAAGATATCAAAATTACCTGACAACATCCAGAGATACTAGCAATGCTAGATAATGCAAAAGCTCTGTCATGAAACTCGGAAGAAAACCCTTTATCTGTATTAAGCTTTAATGGATCATCTGCAACAGTGGGAATAACTAGTATTCCATCATCCTGTGGGACAATCGAAAGAGCATGGACAAATACAGTAAGCTTAAGAAAAGTTATTTGTCATTTCATAATAAGAATTCTTGATTGTCTTTCAAGGTAATGAAACTCCATGTTAGAAGTTTAAGACATAAAACTTATTCCAAAAATTGGTATGAAAATGCAACTTTAGACGACTAATTTATTTTCCATCTTTCCCTAATCTTGTATATAACAAGTTCAGAAAAGTCACTTTCAAAACCAAAAACCCAGAATGGGAGAGGTAAGCGACAAGATTAGTCTCTTTATTTTGCTTTTCCATTTGGGTGTAATAATCTATCCGTAACATATAATCTATATTCTATTATATATATATATATATATATATATATGTGTGTGTGTGTGTGTGTGTGTGTGTGTGTAATGTAAGACTATAATTTGGAAAGTTTGTACAAGCGTCATCTTCTCATGCATATTCTCACCATCAAAATTTAAAAACTTGTAGTTATGAAAAACATTAATATAACTATATTAATATTAATATATCTATAATAAATATATACATCATACTATAGTAAAATGTTAAATGAAAGGGTATTAGCATTTAAATTGTTTAGATAAATAAATAGTTTAAAATTACATTTTTCATACATATTATGGATTTGATTCAATATTAATATATTAAACACTATTTTTCTATAATTTTTCTTTTTATTTTTTGTAACTCTTTAAATTATAATCTTTTATTTTTACAACTATTTCATTCAAAATGTTTAATGACTATTTTCTTATTTAGGCCATAAGTCCAAAGAGTAAAAATGATAATTTCATTATCATATATAATATTCTGATTCATATATAAATATTTTAGTTATATAATTATTTTTTTAATTTGTATTTTAAAATGAATAGTATTTACACTAAAAAAATTACCTATAAATAAAATAGTTTGATGGTAAATTATATCATAGAAATTTTCTTTTGTACAATTTTTTAGTAAAAAATATTCTTTTTTTTAATATTTTTAAATTATATGAAATACAGACTGCATTGCACAGGTCACCATGCTAGTTTTAACGTCATTTGAAACTTGATAACATTACACTAACGCAATACTTACAAAATTACCGCAGATATTACAGTACCTTTAACAAACGTTGAAAAGCACCCCGCATTTCAGTTCTTACTTTATACAAGGTTTTTATATTATCATGTGTAGTATTCATGGCCGCAATAACACGATCAGACACACCACGCCCTAGCCTGGGTTTGACAGATTTAACCCATTCTTCATGATTGGTTTTGAATTCATATCTGTAGTGCAAAATTGCAATTACAGGGTTATATAAGGCCCTCGACAAAATATAAAATGCAATATATTTATTAGAACAGGATATGATTAATCGCCAACCATATGAAAATATAAAGAATAACCTAACATAAATCCAATGATAAAATATTAAAGGATGTATCAGAATACCCTTGTAAGGAAACCATAACCGAAGTGAGAGCTTTCAATATAGATACTCCATTCTGTTGGAGTGTTAGTCGCTCAAGAAACCCCTTCAGACTGGGCACATTAGAAGCAATATACTGGCAAAGATTCACATGCTGCGGAGACTGGTCTGCAAAACCAATAGAACCAAAAGACTATTGTTCATAATACACACAAATTTCCTTGTTATCTGGTATATTCAGAACCGTTTCACCCACTGCATTAACAACCAACCATACAACAACAACAAAAGCCTTATTCCACTAGGTATTAACAATCAGCCACAAAAATTATATTAAATATGTATGTATAAAGGAATCACAAATTGATGTTCAAAGGTCTGGAAACTTACAACCAGACAAAGACTCAATAGCTTTGCCAATAATATATACTGTCTTCTGTGAAGGAACATTAGATAATTGAAAAAGATCGTCAGCAAAAATAATACGCCTTGTCCTTTTGAGCTCCACTGAATTTGATGGAAGTAAAACAAGTCCAACACGATGTAGAACAGAAGGATCCCAAGCAAACCATCCTACAATGCAATTACGGTATGAGGGAATAAGTAATGAAAGAAGAGAATATTAAAACTGCGTACAAAAAAGGAGCAATATTAGAGAAGTCCCAATACGACACACTGAGCAGTAATTTTTAATTAAGGTAATCATATGTTAAACTGGGATGGCAAACCAAAGACCTTGAGCATATATGTACAAGACATGTCACACTGTAGAAAGCACAGCCAACCATATTTCTTTATATAGAACTCACGTAAATTTATTAACCCATCATCTCAAATTTCCCCAGTTACTACTAGACACGTGGAAAAATGATACAGAGATCAATGATTTCAAAGAGATTAAAGGTATATGTGAATAGTTCCAAGAGATAAAACCTCATAATATTAATATATGACAAAATCAAAAGCAGAGCGACAAAATCATATAATTATGCATCATACCAACAGTGTCCAAGCTTTGTGCATTTGGAAGAACTCCAATGGTGGATATAACCCCATGAGATGGTCGAAACCCAAGAATACCACAGAATGCTGCAGGAATTCTAACACATCCTGTAGTATCAGTACCTACAAAAATGCAATATTTTTCCACATTCAAATACTTGAGAGAGAAAAATTCAAGCAAATGAATTTTGAGCACAATACAATTACAATCGGTTTGTGTCCATTAAGCCTAATATGGATCAGAAGAGACAGACATGCATGGCAAACCATGCTGCAATAATACATGGAAGAGATCAAAATAACAAACTAACAGCTGGAATCCTGAAATTTAACCATACAACTATCAGAATATAATGTGTAAATCACCGTAACCGTGGAACTGAATTTTAAGTTAGTTATCAGCGTTAGCAAATTAAAACTCATTTAACCACTGAAGAAGATTTACAATTAGAAATAAGGAGGAAAAATTCAAATATAGTTTTTTTAATGAGAAATTAAAATAGATGTTAATATATAGATCATATAAAGGAACCTTAAGAAGAAAGTTGACAGATACAACCTCGTCATCTCATAGAAAATTGATCCAGGTGGGATTATGCATGACAAATGCAGTGAGTGAAATACTACTTTTAACCTTTAAGAAATAGTTGGAACTAAAGTCATAAGTTAATTATTAGTACAATCGACTTAAACTACAGGAAAGGCCAAATAATACACACAAAAGCAAAAAGCACTTTCCAGGAATACAGTTGAACACAAGAACAATCCCAATGCCCCAAACAAAATAGAGGTGTTGATTGATTGTTACATTGAATAGGCAGGCTAATAAGTGATTGAGAGAACAGCATTTTCAAATGAAATATGAGCTAGTAAAGTAAACTAAACTCACCAATGGCAAAATCAACGAGGCGAGCAGCAACAGCCACTGCTGAACCACTGGAAGAGCCTCCAGGGATACACGAGGGCATGAGAGGATTGGTTGGCGTTCCATAAAACTTGTTCTCACCGGAAATCCTGTCATGCCGATGGATGATGGATGGCAGCCACAGTGAGTAAAGTAAACAAGTTGAGAATGGAAAAGGTTAATGCATGTCTTAATGATAATGAAGGGTTTCACTTACAATCACATACCCAAAAGAGAATTCATCCATAACAGTCTTGCCAACGCAGGTGGCACCGTTGGAGAGAAGAGCAGTGATGACAATCGCAGTCTTCCCAGCCTCACCGTGCGTCTTCTTCCACTGAGGGTTTCCAAACCCCGTCACGTAGCCTTTCACATCGAATCTGCCGCGAACACAGGACTCGTCAAAAATTACTAAACATATATTCGATGCAAACATTGAAACAATAAGGAAGTGAGGGAGGAAGAAACGAACACGTCTTTGATGGCGAAGGTTAGAGCGGAGAGGTTCTGCGTTTGGTAGGGCTGGGAAATGGGAAGAAGTTCGAAACGCTGGATGAATGCGCCAAAGTCCTCTTTGAGAGGCTTCCGGCGGCGCCTGCGGCGGGTCTCGGCCAGAACGACGACGCCGGCGATTCCTATTCCGATGAGAAGCCATAGTTTAGGGTTGGAGGCATTGAGCTTCAACAATTTGGGCATGATCGTGAATGTGATCCAACGGAACAGAAAAAGGGTTTTAGAGAGAGAGAGAGAGAGAGAGGAATGTCTATGCTATCATTAAATTTTAACCAACACCAACAGTCGCGCCAATCTACTCTACTCTTCTAATCACTCTCTTCATTTCTTTTTTCAACTTTAAAAGTTTAGAATGAGAGAATGTATGTATGTTTCACTTCTTTCATATATCCAGCCACGAGTCGTGATTATTAAATGTTTTGTTTTTGTAAGACGCTTTGCTATTCTCTTTTTAAACAAGTTAGATGGATTCAATTTAAATTTTAAATACATCGTTATAAATATATATATATATTATTTAATCATGGACTTAATACATGATATGATTTATAACTTCTGACATAAATGATCGTGTTATTTAGTATTATTTTTTAGTTATTTATCTTATTAATCACTTTTAAAGTTATTTTATATTATTAGATTATAAATGTCTAATAAATTATACTGATTTGATTATTTAGTATGTTAATTTTTATTATTAAAATATTTAATTTTATCATGATAGTCATCTTTATTTTTATTAATTTTAACTAGAATATCAAGCTCTTCATTATTCTTATATAGTTCTTTATCCTAAAAAAGATTAGCTTTGAAATGTAGATTATTTAGATTTCTATCATTTTAAAAGAAAAATTACATGATGTTTAAAATAAATTTATCAAGAGTATCCTTTTAAAAATCAATATCACTACCAATTTGTTTATTTCTTTTATATTTTAAATGACCAAAAGGATAGGATTAGAGAAATTAGAGAAAATGGGCCAATAATCACATATCAATTGATCATTAATTGTTGTTAATTAATTTATTTTTATAATAATATATTTTTAATAAAAATTAATTATGTAAATTATATATATATAATTAAAAAAATGGTGTCCTTTTTAAAATGGGACCCAAGACAATTCTCCACCTTAATTCCGCTCAAGATTATCGTTGATAACTCGTTATAATTAGAAATAAAAATGATTAATATAAGATATATAGTTATATATGATGAAGATTATTCTTAATATATATATAGAGAGAGAGAAAGAGAGTATTAAGGATGTGTTTGGTAAAATTAACTCATAAGTTAGTTGAGAACTTTTAAACTATAAGTTGTTTGAAAAGTAAAAAGTTCATAAGTTAACCGGTTGAATTAAAAGAGTTTAATAAAATTAATTGATAAATTTAAAATGATATAAAATATTTTTTTTATAATAATGAAAGTGAAAGAATGGCAAGATAAACAAAATACTTTATTAATTGAAAAGGATAAAAAAATGATGTCAAATAAATTAATGAGCGTAAAAAACAAGAAAGAAAAAAGATGAAGTACTCAAAGGATCTCTTTGATTAAAAAAAAGGGTGAGAATGCGAAGCAAAAAAGGGGGGATAAAAGGAAAGGAGGGGTCTAAATTTTATTTAGTTGAAAGGAGAAAGGAAATACGAAGGTAGAAGAGAAGTTATAGATTTTGTTCATTGAGAGGAGAAGAAGGAATGAGAAAGGATAAAAGGAGTTAGAAATTTTTTTTTAGTTGAGAGAAAAGGAATGTATATTTTTTCTTGTTTTATTCATAAAAAAAGTAGACAAATTTTAAAAATAAATTTACCATTGTATTCCTATAATTTTAAATTTAAAAACATAAATAAAAATATTTTATACATTTTACTAAAAATATTTTTAAATTTCTCATATTCTCTCTCTTCCAAATCACACAATATCGAACAAAAGATAAAACTAGATTATGAGGGTTTTCCCTCCTTAATTTCCCTCCCCTTCGCCTTCTCCTCCCTTCTCCTTATAATACTTTAAGTTTTTTAAAATCATTAAAAGAATGTTTTAAATTATGAGTTTTATAAACATATTTAGAGACTTTTAAATAATTATGAGTGTTTTAAATTAAATAAAGCAAGGCATTCAAATTATTTTGGTATAGTAAGTATTTGAAAAAATTATTTTTATTATAATTTTTTTATGTATTTTATTTATAATTATGTTAGGAGAAATATGTTTATTTTATATATTATTTATTTATAAGTTTTAATCAATTAAAGTGAAGAAAAATGTAACCACAAATTATGTGATTAACTAATGGGTTAAATATGATTTAGAAAGTTTTATAAGGGTTTAGGTCAGTTTTATGTTTTTACGCTTTTTATTTTCTTCTTTATATTTATGTACTTTAAAGAACCTGAGGATCGTCATAGAGATTCGCACCCTTTGTCTAGTTTTCATTGAGGCAAGGGGGAATGAGTAGTTTCACTCCTTGTGTGGAATATATGTTGGATAGTAAGATTGACCTCAATCTCTTTCTCCATTGTATGATGTTCACATATTGAATTGGATCAATTTTGAGGAGAAAATCATCTGATTCAATCTCTTCAATTTTGTTCATTGATCATTCAATCGATTTGGTTTAAAAAAACAAATCCAATCTAATCCAATTCAAGTATATTTCAATTTAGATTGAATAGGTTTCCAATTTTTCAAACATAGCTATAATATATTTATGAGAAAAAAAAGTTATAATATTATGTGCCAAAAAAATTTATTAATATTATTCATCAATAATAATATAAGTCACAATATACAAAATTACGAATTGAGATAATCTATCAACATTAAATAACATGATAAAATCACTACCTTAAAATAAAGAAGTAAACCAATAGATTTAAGTATAAAATCATAAAAGACAATAATTAGATATATATATATATATATATATATATATATATATATAGAGAGAGAGAGAGAGAGAGAGAGAGAAAGAGATAAGTGTTCAATTCAATTTGGATTGGATTGGTTTTCTTATTGGAATCAAAAATTGATTCAGTCCAATTAAAAAAATCAATTTTTTTTGTTTTAATTTTTGAATTTTTTGGTTCAATTTATGCGGTTTACATTGGACTAGATCAATTATGAACATCCTTACTTGTATGTGTTGCATGACAGGGCAATCTCAACTTCTAGCCTTAACTTGTATTTTTTCTTCCCATATGATTATATATGATTCTTTAGTATTCTAATTGATAATGTTGATGTATATGTATGTTTAATTGTTATATAAATTAGTTTTATGGATTTTGGATTGTTCATGGGTTCTTGTGAGAACCCTAGGAAACATACACATTGATTTAATATGGGGTAATAGAGATGAACATGTGAGAATGTGAAATTGGTATTATATTTAAGTAATTAATAATATAACAGAGTATTATTAATCTTTAATCATGATTTTTATTGATTGATTTGAAGTTTTGGCATTTCGAGTTTGTAATGTGTGATTTTCGCACATCTTACAAATTTTCCATGAATTAGTATTGTGTTGGGCGTTAAATGGCCCATGCCGAATGTCATTTGACATTGTTCGTACATAACCGTGACCTTAACTATGTTGGGTTGAGTGTTGCAGAGAGGGTGTTGTCCTCTACATGTCAAACATGATAACATCAAAATCAAGTTTATGATATCCATAAAAATTGTATCACTAGATGTTAGCTTTCAAATGTCATTGAAATTACTCAAAAATGAAGTCTAGAACTCAAATGATGATTAGATTAATGAGAAGATGTCAAGCTATTGGATTTAAGCTAAAACACTTAAGTTTTGTAATTTTAAAAAATAATAGATGGCAACATTAACTCTGGAGGTTAACATAGAATTTATAAATAATTTCCTTAACTTTCTAACACAGTTAAGATCAACTTGATAACAAATATATACCTTTAAATATTGTATTTGTACCATACAAGCTCATAAAAGATTAGGTTATTAAAATGTAGTATGTGAATGGTGACATGAATTACCTTAACTTTTAAATATATGATCTTATGAATAGGTTGAGGTACCTATATTAATGTTTAGGAAAGATAAATTATGAAAGAGAACAATTGTGAATAAATGATGATATTAGTTGATTGTTAAAACATCATCATTAAAAATATAAAATTTAAAACTATAAAATTCAACACTTAAATCCAAAAGGCTATAAATTAAAATCATGTCTCAAAATTAAAAAATAATCATCATTTCAAAATAGATAAATCAACTTAAATTTAAGAAATAAAAAATCAAATTGAACATTTAAAAGATATAAAAGATTAAGATGAATCTTTAAAAAAAAATCTGAAAGTATAATTTAACATTCTTCTTGAAATGAATATTCCTTATATCCATAAAAGAGATTTCATGAAATTGTATCTTTCACATAAAAGTATTTTTCAAAAAGTTTATCTAGGACTTAATTTAGCCACAACTCTGTTCCCAAAGATAATGAACACGAAAATTTTAATGGTTCATTTTTAGAACATGAAACTCCCATTTTAAATCATCAGGAGAGGATCTATGCCTACTGATTTATGATGAATTTGAAGTTTGAAAAAAATTTAAAAATTTCAGATGTTCAAGAAGCTAAATTATTTCAACATCTCCTTCAAAAAAATAAATAAATAAAACGATTTCAAGAAGCAAGAAAATAAGGCATTCGAGCTAGTGGAATTTTGAGTACATCGTAAATGTTGTTTATGATAAACGCAAAACTCCTTCGTTCAAATGTAAAAACTATGTCCATCTCCACACTGCCACAAATAATAATGCAAATTACAAAAGAAAAATTATGCTATTAATCTACAGAAAACAAATCATGAGATACTAAATGGCACCGCCTAATTTGAAGAGCTTCAATTTTACAGAGGAATGAGCAAAACCTATGTTGTAGAAAATGAATTTCATGAGATCTCCCAACAAATGGAAGGGATATTGGAAGTCAAGATTGACTAATATATACCATGAAAATTTAGGTAGTAGTTATGCTGTGTTCCGTTTTTCATCCCTTGAAACGAACTACAATGCACGAAATATCATCTTTACTCTCTCTGCTCAATGCCTCAGCAACTAGTTGTTTCGCTGCCTTTTGTGGATCTTTTACCCTTCTTGCAATATCAACTGCCTCTTGGTTTCCCATTACCTGAAATTGAATGAAATGAACGATTATATTTTATGTACAATATTTGAGTTATGATACATGCACAATAATCCATACAACAATTTATACAGCATCATATTATGTATCTATCTTTTTACATCATTAATAAATATAATAAATGATGTGATAAAGAGATAGATAGACACAACAAATGATGTTATACAAATTGTTGTATAAGTATATTTCTCTTTAAGAAATAATGGACAGAAAGATGTTATATTGATGGATAACCTTCCAAAGACCATCACTAGCAAGTATCAAAAGCTCAGAATCTGAGTCAATATCAACATGTTGCACATCAGGATCAGATCGTAGGTGTGATTTTAGGTTTTTGTCTCCAAATGCTCGAGAAACTGCAAGCTGCCCATTCACTCTTGCAACATCTCCTGATATAATCCCCCACAAGTGAACAAATTACTCCAATTTACATAACACAAACAAAAAGGACTCGCTAATGTTGCGAATACCCTTCTATACTATCATCAACATGCCATATAAACCTTAATAAGAGTCGAGGTTTTAAATTGTGATTATGATCATGGTTCTGGCAATTTCTATGTAATATTTTATTTAGTGGGCAAATAGCCACATGTGGCTGAACTAAAAACCTTGACAATGGTCAAAATTGCAGTCGTGGACTGTTTTTTAAAACCATGCTAAGGGTACAGTTTTATTAAAACTATCCTACTCATCCTTCATTATCTAATTTTATAAAAAGTTACTGGAGTAGAATTGACATATGCTTGTGTATGTGACTATGCTTGCATATATAGTAATCGCTAATTAGCATTTGTGAGGCATCATATACTCATTGGGGAATGATGATTGTACTCTCTATAAGTGAAGCTCAGAGTTATTCGACAAATTGATCAGATGCCTTGAATCAGAACATGATTGAATGATCGTAAAAATTAGTAGCATGTTCCACTAATAGCATTTAACAAATTTGAACCAAACTTGGATTTCCATTTGGTCCATGACTTCTGTCAAGATAGTTCAACATAAGTGGCACCTGAAGTGTTTTTTGCCAAAACAAATGATTCCACAAAAGTCAAATTGATTGGTCACATGCAATATACATTTACCAACATGTTCATGACTTAATTACTGTTATTCATCACCGTGTCTATTCAGAGGGGCATGGTCAAAGCCACTGAAATTACAACCAAATTAAAAGACTTAAAACACTCAACACCAAGAAGTAGTAAACAATTTAATTCTTCACACACAGAAAATCTCAAGCAAGATTTTACAGTTAAGTACCATGAAGTTTAAGTGCTAACCTAGATACTAAACAACTTGTTAAAATTGTGAATTTAAGTTCACCATTCTGTTCAAGGATAGGACACAAAAGCAAGAAGAAACTTGTTCTTGCAGAGGACAAGCAAAAGCTTTTGGAAGAGCACAAAAATCAAGACTTACAGTCTTGTTTAATTGACTATCCAAGTCATCGGCACTCTCTAGCACTGTGGGACAATCCTAATGTGATCAGCGAGTTATTAAAACTGGAGATTGCATCTGTATCTATTATTATTATGGATTATGTAGGCATGCAGCCAACAGATATGAACAGTTGCAGTAAAGCCAAAGCCAATGACTTCTCAGAAATACATTCTTTGTGAGAATTACATAAAAGTGAGAGTTTTTTAATCAGAAACAAAAAACATATTTTTTCACACCCAAAGTTATAACAGAGATTCTATAATTGACTTATATTAGAACTTTTGTTATTAGTAAGATCTTATATTTCAGTAGATGCCACTTGCCAGCTTTAAAAATGATATGTGCCTTAAATCTTAAACTTTTAATGTCTGGAGCCTAAAATGTACAACAATTGCAATTTAGTCAATGATTTAAAATATATAATAATCAGCCCTTACATTGTTAAAAGTTAAAACTCATTTCATGTCACTCCATTTTGCTATCTGTGCTGGGAAATGATGTGAATTTTATTTTTTTTATAACACTGCTCAACTCAAGACATGTCATTCCTACCAAAAAAATATCGGAATAAAATACAAATACGTGAACAAATTGCGAGACAAGAGTGGAATTGAGGGGAAAAATAAGGTATATTTTATAATATATATTTTTAGAATAAATAATTCCATTATAAATAGAATATCGTATTATAAAATTATTAATAACTAAATAAATTTTTATTATTAATACATAATAATTCAATAAAAACTATGCTTTTTAAGAAATTGTTATATATTAAATCAGGTTGAACAACCGGAAACATAACTTAAACACATCCTAAAAATGCATTGGATTCAATTTCAAAGCTCAAGCTCGTCCAAATCAATTTTGGGCTAACATCAGATTAGCGTGCCGAGTTGGTCCATGCTCACCCTTACTTCAACTGGATGTTAGTAAACTATTTTTAAAGACAAGGTAAGATGTATATCACCATGTGTCTTTCCCTTCCTCTTTGAAAATGCAAATGAAACTCATGATGTATAAATACCTTTCACAAGAACTTCACATCATTGAAAACTCATAGAATGACAAGATATATCCCGCATTGAAGATGTAAGCAATATCTCACAGACATATACACATTAAGGTTTATAAAAGAACCTGGCATGTTAGAGACAAAGCCGCCTTTGTTCTCGATGATGCCCCTTTCAGTATTGGGCTCATGATCAATGGTCATCTGTATGGCTTCCCCTCTTCTTGACAGAACAGCTCGTGAATCTCCAACATTTGCTACCCATAACTTCTGATTATTAATAAGAATTGCTGTCACTGCAGTTGATCCTCCTCTCCCCAAATCAGAACTGTGAGAAAGAATGGCCTGATCTGTTGTCTCATAAGCTTTAATGATGGAACTGGCTGTATCAGTCCAGAAATCCTCCTGCAATAATCCAAAATAAAATTATGCCATGAGTCATTACAAGGATTCAAAAATAAAATTAGGCCAAACTACAAGTTTGTTTGACAAGAGCGATGTTTTTACAGATTTCATCAAGAGATCAAGTTCAATCAGACTATGGGCTCGATTGGGTAAACTTTCCCAAAAGTACTTATAGGAGAGAAAAATAGGAAGGAAAAACAAAATAAATTTCTCTATAAACTGAAATTAACTTATGCATAAGCTAATTTATAGAAGTTCTCTACTTTTGGTTTCTTCAAAATCTTAATTTTAACAAATGCATAAGCTAGTTTTAACTTATGAAGAAATTTATTTCAAATTTCCTTTTTATTTTTCTCTCCTAGAAGTGCTTTTGGAAAAGATTATCCAAACAGACCCTATATTTCATATTGTCTATATTGATCACAAAAAAAAAGAGTATGGGAAGAAACTAGGAAAAAAAGGGGGGAAACTTTGGCCAAGGAATCAAATGTGATTAAGGTAATATTTGATGCATGATACTTCTTAAAATTGGTTCAGTGACTCACTTCCTCCAAGATATTAGAAAAGAGATGCTTTTGTAAATAGGCCGGCACAGTGTCCCCCAAGTGTCCATCATATATAGCAAAAAGTCCTAATTCCCGCTCGCCAAACTTGGCAATTTTCGCTACATGGTAGTCCTCCATTGGGTGGTTTGCTTTCCCTTTAACTAGGCTAAAGCCATACTTAACTGAGCACTGATGGCCCTTACCCTTGCCAGAGCTACATGAAGAGTTTCCTCCAACCACCTGAAAACTATGGAAGTTAAAATACAGTAACAAAAGAATCTACTGTTTAACATAAAATACAATGCAAGGAACATGATTCAAGTATTAAAGAAATGATTAAAAAACAAAGGAACATAGTTCATTATCAAAGGAACATAACATAAATGCAATGCAAGGAAAGAGGAAGTTGTCAAATGTCAATACACACCATTCAAAAATAAAACAGAGAAACACATTCTGTACTACATAACTCCGGTTTTAAGTGTCAGATTTAAAATGCCAAGCCCCCAGAATATTAACTATTTATCAGCACCACCAACAACCAAAGGAGATAGAAATAAAACATAGATCATAAACAATGTTTTAAGAAACAGCCCACAACTGCAATTTCGGCTGCAATGTCAAGGATTTTAGAACCCCTACAACTGCAGCATCACAACTGCAATTGTGTTTGCAATTTCCCACAATGTGAATAATCACCACAAAACCGTGACTACAATTTAAAACCTTGCTCATAAGTAGACCAAAACGCACTCATGAAACATCCAAGGGTCAAAAGTGGATTTATTAGACAGCTTTGGTGTTTAAAGCAACCATTTGAATCGAGAGGTGTCTCGCAAAATTAACTTACATCAGAAAGTTCAATGCTAAATGCTCAAACTACTCCAGCACTGTAAAGTACCTAATCCATGTCAAGACTCAAGAAACAAGCCAGTATTTGGTTTTGCATTTAAATTTTTCAGGCCACAAAGAAAGTAGAGAATCCCATATATGATCATATCAATAAAAAAGCTGTCTTGAAACACGAAACGTATAGCATATGCTCATATCTAGTTATTATCCACGAATGCTCATATCCATGTTACCCCCAATCAGTATCTGCTACTTTTCTGAGGTTACAGATTAAAAGCACAAAAACAATCCTTAAGTTTCAATTTTCATTATCAAGTAAGCATAGAAAAATAAATTTTGAGACAGTTCTGAACCATTCACTGCACAAACGCCCCCTCTAAAATACATGGAAATCACCAAAGGATTTGTATACGCATGAAGATTGATAAATAAAACATTAATAAAGAGGCCAGAAATCCTCACCTTAGAGTCGAAGCAACAGAAACAAGCCATTTAATAATTCAGCCCCACCTCACCTTCCTCCTCTATCACTCAACATATAACTCTTCTGCAAATCTTCAAAACCGAAAATTTCACAAAAGCTTGACGTCAGAGAAACTCCAAAACTCTCCAACAACAGCGAATTATCAGCAAAACATTCCGATCACTCAAGCAAGCAATTCCAACAACCCTCCCCTAAAAAGAGGGGGCAAAAAGGAAAATTTTCAACGCCTAGATGATCAACTGGCTCAAAAAATTCCCCAACCAATCCAAAAATCTCAACTTTAATGAGAAAAACGAGAGGAGAGATCGGTATGGGAAGTGGGTCGTCTCCTTTATGGAAAAGGAAGAGAAAGCAAAAACTTGTGATAAAAAGAGGATATTAATAAGAAAGAATAGAACAGAAGATGAAAGGGTGTAACCGTCTGGTTGTTGTTGAGAACAAAAGGCAAAGGTTGCCCTTATTGACTTTGCAGTTTTGTAGTTGTTTTATTGCTATGCTGACACACTTTGTTTGATTATTTCATACAGCTGTTTTGAGGTTTCATAGTTTTCTCTCTCTCATCCCTGGGTGGAGTGGGGACTTCTCATAGACTTCAAAAGTCAGCAACACTTTCTAGCCTCACAATTTCTCTCTCTGTATCTTCCTATTAATTCTCTCATTTGATTTCCCCTCCCACAGATACAGCTCTTGTCCCAAAAGGATAACAAAAACAATTTTATTCTCCTAAGTCTTTGAATTTTTTTATTTAATTTCACTTGCTTAAGCAAACAATATGAATAAAAATAATAAGCTATTTACACTATCATCTAATAAAAATTATTAAGTGAGATAAATTTGTAACTTTTATTTATTAATAAGTTTTATTAATTAATAGCATAAAACAGTAGAAAATCATTAAATTCTTATAAATATTATGATTTAATAGTAAGAAAAAGAGTTATTTCCTACCTCTTATTTTTTAAAAATTATAAATAAAATAGAAAAGATAAATTGAATAGATGATTGATGGTGGTTACTTAGAAAATACGAGAAATATAATATTTCATTAAAAGTAAAAACTAAAAACAGTTATTCATCATATATCTTATTTATAATAGATATAACGTGATATAATGATGCATTAAAAATAAAAATAAAAGATAGTTATTTATAATTTATTCTCTTTATAATAAATAAGATATATATTTATCTTATTTATTCTCTTTATAACGTGATATCTTATTTATAATGTTTCATTATCTATAGTTTTCTAGTTAATAAAAAATTACAAAAATAATAAATATTAAATTTAGATTCTTATATATTTATCTCAAAAATTTTTATCACTAGAGTATATATATATATATATATATATTTGAAATATAAAGGAATTTTACAAATATTATAAATAAAAAAATTATTAACTTTTTCAATAATTATTAAAAAGAAGAGTCATACTTGTTATAATTTTTATTTGACATATAAATTAAATAAATTTGTTAGTATTCTTTTATATGATAGTACTATATGATATAATAAGGTAGAATTGGATCTGCATTAAATAAGTCAACTCCGCAGGTTAGATTTTTCAGACAGGACATTAACTTTCTGAGCATAGAAACATACAATCAGCAATTGACGACAAAAGAGGATCATGGGTTTAATCTTTGATCTTATTTTATTTCCTATAAACGAGACATTAAATGCCAAATGTGAGAGTGAAGAACTGAGAAGCTGCAACTTTGAAGGCAAGGAATCTTGTGGGGCTCAGGTTTAATTTTAGATGAAGTTAAAAATGTTAGGGTCAGAAAGTCAGCAACCATCCTGCTCCAATTTTTGTTTTTTGTTCTAAATTATAGTGCAGGTCCACCAACTAGTATATGTACCAGCAAAAGCTGAATGGTCAAATTCCAGTACCAGAGTTGTTTGGTTGTTCATGTGCCTCTGCAACATGTCCTATGTCCCTAACAAGCATTTCACCCAAAATTGTGGGATTTCAGTTTCAAATTTAAATTTCAAACCATTAAAAAAAAACTATTAAAACCATGTTCAAACTAAATTGCCCTTTTTTCTCCCCTTCATCAGGTAATTGATTCACTCAACTCTTTTGTTATAATTCTTCTGTATTGGTTGTAACTATTAAGATCACAAATATTGTTATATATAGTATGACTGTTTTTTTTTATTTTTATTTTTCCTTTCGTCAGTTAATTGATTTATTCAAATCATTAGTATAATAAATTTTGAATATCACAATTTTTTTTAGATACACAAATATGGTTATATATATAGGATGACTGTTAATATTTTTCCTTTTATCAGTTAATTGATTTATTCAATATAATAAATTTTGAAGATCACAAATATTTTTTTTTTTTAGATACACATATATTGTTATATATAGGATGACTGTTATTTTTTTTTCTTTCATCAGTTAATTGATTTATTCAAATTATTGGTATAATAAATTTTGAAGATCACAATTTTTTTTTGTTTAGATACACAGATATTTTTATATATAGGGTGACTGTTAATTTTTTTCCTTCCTTCAGTTAATTGATTTATTCAAATTATTGGTATAATAAATTTTGACTTCTCCTATATTTGTAGTAAAAAATTAAAAAAAAAATCATCAAATAATACCATCAAAAATTGTTATATATATAAAGAGAGAGGATCAAATGATACCATTATAAATTATATCAATCATTACACTTTGTATTATATGTGAATTTTTCAAAATTTATCATTAGATTAAAAGTTTTTTATTTATATATCATATATACAAAAATTTTATATTAATTTAAGATGATTTGATACCTCACTAATATAGATCAAAATTATGTAATATATACATTTTAAAAATATAAAATATGAACAATTTGATTATTTTTAAATTATTGTTCAATTTTAACAAAATTTATTACAAACATATAAGTTGATATGAAATTATAATTTAACAGTTATATCAATAAAATTCACAGTTAAAATAAAGTTATTAAATGGTGTAATAATCGATAAAAACTACATTAGTATCATTTGATTCCTTCTTATATATATGTATATCATAAATTATTTAATTTTTAGTAATTATTTTAACCGTTTAGGAAAACATTAATTGATTGGTCATTTAAAATTATTTTTATATTAACAATACATTAAAATTTAAATTTATTTATAACATTTTAAATTATTATTCTTTATATTTCTAATTTATTGATTAGTAAAAAATTATTATCATCATAGGTTATATCTATTTTTTAAATAGTTAAAAACTTTTATTAGTATTCATAAATATCTACATATAATTCTAATAAATAGGTAGTTTTAGTATTACAAAGTTTAGTCTTAAACAATATTTAGGATTCAAGTCTTTTGAATAAAAAAATAATAATTGAGATTTAAAAGAGAAGACCTTATTAAAAGTGACTAATAAAATTTATTGATAGAAATTAATAATCAACAAATTTAATAATTATTTTATATTAATATTATTATTATTATTATAATATATATATATATATATATATATATATAATAAAGACATCCATATTCTGTTTTGTGACTTCATATATGTTTTATTTAATATATTTTGAAAAATAATCACTTGATTTTATCAATTTTGTAAAAGAACTTTCATAAAATAATTAATTTATCAATATATATATATATATATATATATATATATATATATATTTACTCTCTTTAAATTATAAATAAATCTTCATGACAGGTGAATCAAAATATAAGAATATTTTAAATTAATTTCATGATATGATTTTAAAATATCCTTTATTTAATTTATTTTTTTCAATTAAAAAAAATTGATATCAAGTTTTTCACTCCAAATCTAAATTAAAAAATTAATACAATAATTTTTTTTCCAAATTTAAAGAATGTAAAAATAATTTATATAAAGCATATAAATCAAAAAAAAAAATCACATAATGTCAACATTTATTTATTTGTTTATTTACCGTTTTCAGGACAAAATCACATACAGAATTTATATTTCATTATAAAATAAAATGTGTCATCCAACATGTTTCATTATAAAGTTAATATTAAAACATATATGCAGTCCCTGGACGCAAAAAAAATCTGTCAAAAAAGAATATTCAACATCTCAGTCTCACCATCTGAAATTAGTCGATGAAATGTTAAGGATTAACATTTGTAAAATGGATAACTAATAAAATTTTAGATTGGAAAAGAAAAATGAAAAAAAAAAGTAAAATATACTTCTTAATCTTTATAATTTCACACTTTTACTTATTTTATCGTTTAGTCTTTGTAATTTAAAATAAATATTTTTATTTTTATATTTATATTTATTTTATCCTTTTTAATCCTTTTAAGATAAACTTTTTTAGTTTCTATATTTAGAATTTTCTAAATTTTAGTCTTTATCATTAATTTTTTTAATAATATTATCTATTTTGTGTTGACATAGTAAAAATTTACAATTTTATAAGAAAATTTTTTTTTAATAATTAATGTCGCATATGAAAATACAAAAAGAGTTCTAATTCAGAATAATCAGTAAAATAAATTTGACATATAAAATTAAATTAATATATCTATTACATCAAAAATAAACATAACAACATTAAAAAAAAATTGATGTCGGTGATTAAAAAGATTAAAAAATTATAAATATAATAACTAAATAATTTATCTTAAATTATAAAAATTAAAAAAAAAAAAAGAACTTAAAAAATATTTTAATGAAAGTATAGAAATAAAAAAATATTTTAATCCTTAAAAAAAATGGCATAAGCATATGATAGTGGATGTGGTTATTATTACAAACTTGAAAGGGTCAACGCTGCATGCAGTGTTTGTGTTTGGTGGAATGAATAAATAGCACAAAAGCCAAGTCAAATCCCATCCAGATTTGATGGCCCAAAACAAAAGGAATCAAAAAGAAAAAGCTGTTGTTATTTGTTAACGTTAGCATTGTCATCATCGCATCCAACAAGCCACGAGATCACACGCGTGGAAACAAACAGTCACTTAGGTGTACGAGGTGGGGTATTGCCACGTGTACACCCCCCTTTCTGAAGAACACAGGAACTTGCCCCCTAATGATCCATATGCAGTGCACATATATGCACAACAGTGAAAATCTCCCACTTGATGGATGAATTAGTGCTGGGACTTATGGTCATCTTGATATACGACAAGCTATGAGAATAGATTCAAGCGAATAAAAGAAAATGTCTTGCTTAAACTATATTAAAAGAAGAAAAAAAAGTACAAAGTAAGTCTTTCTCTTCATAATAACCTCTCACTCATAGAATTCGTTGGAGTCTTTCTATTATCTTTTTCCTTTTTTCTACACAAAAATAATATAGGAAGAATTTAATAATAATACATTGTCAATATAAAAAAAGTTATAAAAAATCAATAAATCACAATTTATATAAATTTTAAGATAATTATTATTAAAGTTAATAAACTTATTATTTATGTAAATTATTATTGGATGAGAATGTAAAACTTGAACTTATTATTTATACAGACTGATTAGATAAAAATGTAAAATACAAACTTATTATTTAATATCTATATATAGACTATCATATTTCATAATTGACTATTAAAATTATATATAGACTACCATATTTCATAATTGACTATTAACATTATATATAGACTATCATATTTCATAATTGACTATTAACAGTCATTGATTACGATTCTTTTCATTTCAAAATCAAGCAAAGAAAAATAATTAAACAGAAAATTACATGAAGTGAATACTAAATCTTTCATATTCTTAATTAATCATTTTATTTACTAAAAAAGATAGTATTATTTTTTTATATTTTAAAATATTAAATATATTTATTTTTCATTTAATACTTTCTTTATAAAATATTAAGAAAATTAAGTATAGACTAATATAACATTACTCTTGGTTAAACTTAAAAATCTATTTCACGATGGTATTTGTAAGCTCATGACCAACCCGCGTTACAAGTTTAAGACAGGCGTAGGACATACAGAAGATTGAAACAAAGATGAGTTCCTCAAGTTTTTCAAGTTGAAAATGTGCTAAATTCACCAATTTATGTCATGATCACTAACAAAAACTCAGCATTTATCAGTCCGTGCAGGGATATGAGTGAAGGGGATAATCAGAAACAAACTATATATCCTCTACAATGTCGACGTTAAAATTCTATAGAAAAACTATAACTAAAATGACAACTTGCAGAAGTAGAACTAACTCGTAAAAAAAGAAATTTAAATGCAAGCGATAAAACAAGCTTGATATCATAATTAAGACTTAGTATATAATTCCTCTCGCCACAGTAAACTTCTGTACAAATTGCAGTTTAATACTTTAGCAAGATACATCATTTATGTTATAATCCCCAACCATCTATAAACAGAATCATCCTGTCATACTAAAATAATCATAAATAAAATCAAACCATGTTTGATTAGACTACAATATCTTGTCAAAGCAGAGTGCATGCTAGTTATCATAATCTACTTATATGCAGCCTTGGATCCAAGTAATTTTGATTAGAAATATATACATCAAGGCGATGTTAGGACTCCCCAATGCCAAATAAAGCCAACTGGCCATGTATTTACAGTGGGGAAGATGGGAGCTGCAGATCAATCAAATGCTATAGGAATGAAATTATCATCATCTAAAAGCATATCAATATCAATCAAATCCTCCACACTTTCGACTGTCTCTTCAGAATTGAGGAAACCCTTGTCAGATGCCTGTCAGATATCAAATGACTATGAGCACATTATTTAGCCAAATATTAGTGAGTTTAGACACCTGCCAGATGTTAACAAATACCTTGGTTTGACGGAAGTCCTCAACAACGTTTAGCAGACGCCGGTACTGAGCACGTGCCTCTGGATATTGAGCCATGGACTTCACCCTTGATAGGGCCTTTTGGATTATTTCCTCCTTTTGTTTCCGTCCCTCCTTGAGATAATCATAATCATCCTCTTTCGGAGAATCATTTTGTTGACTGGGGACTTTATTAACAGCATCTGGTCGAAATCCACGTAAACCACTACCCTTGCGCCTCCAACGTAATATGACCTTCTCCAGGATTCCCACGGACCAGATAATTGTTTTATACTGTTTCCTTACCTGGTGACCTCTTACATGGGCCTTGACACCACAGAATTCAACAGTCAGTGGAGGCATGTATTAAGAGTATAGGGACACAGAAATGAAGAATAGGAACAACAACGAACAAAAACAGGAAAGTCTAAGTAGTCATTTTCTTGTGGGAAAAGGGAGGATGAGGTACAATTAGCAGAGTAGGGGAAGAGCAGAGTTGCCTGGGAAAATCAATTTCACACCTAAGTTTTACATTTTTTTTTTTAACTAAAGCCTTTTTTTGTGAATATCAGCTGTGTCCACAATTTGAATTTACTACTTTACAGGTCGTGGCAGGAGGGCAAGGAAGGAAAGACTTTTAAGGCAATAGTGCTATATTTGATTTCCTCTGGTGTACTTTCTTGGGAGAAAACTGCTCCCTAGAGGGTTCTTAATTGTCACTGGATCTGCCATGACATATGAATGCTTTTAAGGCCCACTAGGTGACCAATCTCATGTTTTGATGAATATTAAACAAAAACTCAACAAGTAAATGCATGGAAAGATGAACTCACTATAAAGAATATTTTAATGTATGATTTCCTCACATTCTGGACTGTTTTCTCCAATTTTTGACAATCCAATGTGTGATCCACATGTATACACAAGTTATAGAAGAGGCAAAGAGATGGAAAAGTTAACAGAAGCATTATTCCATTCTTATACCGAGTTATTATCGATCAAAATCTCCAAGGTAATCAATTTAACAACTTTAATTTCCATAGTGGCATAATAATTGATAAGATGATTCAATGAGAAATCAAGAACATCTAACAACATTCTAGTTTACTTAAAAAAACGTCCAGAAGATTAAAAAAAATAAATCAAGTAAAAAGGGCAGATCAATGAACCTGAATTTTAACAATTCTTTGACGAATCATCAAGAATTCTTTTCTTTTCTTCCAACCACGAAACTTTTTCTGTATCTGTGTTGCAGCAGCATTGGCTAAACCATCTCCTTGTCCAGATTTGCCTGCCCTAGAAGCTAGAAGGGAAAGAGCTTGTTGATCTGACAACCCAAGCTGATCATCACCTTCACACTGAGTTAACTGCTTCCTCTGAAATGATTGCATTCTGTATACTTGATGTATACGATCAGCAGCTTGTGTTGCATTGCGCACGGCAGTAAGTGAATCCTTCAGGCAGAGGGCATCTGGCATATCACCATAGATCACAGGTGTTGCAGTTCTTTCTGAAACTGTCTGCACCACTTTCATTCCTGAAATTTCTTGTTGACCGCTCTTTTGATCATCCATTGTGAGGGTTTCAAGGTGGTGAGTTAATGAAGACTCAGCAAGAAAACCAGAGATTCCTTTGTGTCCATTACTAGAGGCAAGATCTGCAGCAGATCTACCTGATCGAAATGCTGGAGATGGATCTGTTGATGCTCCACAATCTGCACCCATGGAGACAAGGACAGCTACTGTCCGCTCTCTGAAAAAAGGAGGAGAAAGAATAACATAAGGAAAAGTTTTACGTTATGCTGAACAAAATATATTGAGAACAGTTTTTGAGGATAAAAACCCTATACTTTTGACTAATGCTGAAAGCAAAATAAACAATAGAAAATCTTCAGTGATTTGCCTTTGCCTAACCAACGCAATTGCTGTAGGGATAACTCTATGTTAGATAATTTACACAAGAAAAACTGTTCTAATGTTTAGCATGTTAAGAACTCTCTTAGAACTAGGAACCATAACAATTCAAAGAACAAGAATGAATAGGAATACCTATATGAGAAAGGAATCCAAAGCGAGTATTATTATTGATAGGAAAAATACAGGAAAGATTACAATTCAAGAATCCATGAAATCAGTCTATCCAGCCACTATTTAAACTCTAACTTCCTTTCCAAAACAGAAACTGACAACTAACTGACTTGCTGACTTAGCAAGGATACAAGCCACAAATCTTATTCTAAAAATTTCTTCATAACATAGCACCAAACAATTTAAATATTAGGGAGTGGATGGGGGAACGAGTCCATTCATGCAAATATTTAAATTAGATTCATATGCTAGGACAAACAAATTCAAACTTGAAACAAGTCAAAATGCATTAGGAATATCAGGGAACCAGATTATCAGACGTAACTTATGCTCAATCAACTCAATAAAGAGGAATAAATCTCAAGGAACCTTACCTGCCATAGGATGCAGCCCAATGAAGAGCTGTCCATCCATTAACATCTCTGAAGTTGATATTAACTCCAGCTGATATAATTGGATTTATGGCCCAATCATAATCAAGAACAGCTGCTAAATGTAGCACACCCTGCCCATCCTCATCTAATATATTTGGCCCTTTACCACTCTCAGTTACTTTGTGAAGAAGCCATGAGTACAGCTTCTCTTTAACCTGCCTGAGAAACAGATGCTCCTTCGCTTTGTGTTGAGATATATCTAATTCTGTAGTTGACTCTTCCTTAATCGAATATTCCTCTTCCTCTCTCAGTGATATAAGCTTAAAAATCACGTTTCTTTTCTCCAAGTCACCCTCAAAAGCATGATTTGAAGGGTCCACTGGCTTCAAAGATAGAAAATCCTCCAGTCTCAAATGAAGCAACATTTCAGTCGAACTGTTATAAAAATCTGCAAAATCTACATTTCTAGCAAAGCCCTCTCTGAAATCGAATTCCCGCACTTCACTGCAAGCTAACCTATTCGAACATGTTACATAGAAAGGTACCCGACCAACCTTATGACGTGGAGCTTGACAGCACAAAATTCCATCAGCTAAAACCTCAGCAGGAACCTCAACTTCCCCAAACATACAGGACCATTTACAGGTTGTCACCTCTGGCTGACTCTTCAAAAATGATCCAATAATCAACACCTGTATTGGTTTTAACAGGATAAGATGTCAATCAAACAAAAAATGGTTTTTCATTTTATCTCGAAACAAACTCAATCTCAAATAGAAAAGGAGTAAAACCAATTATCATATATAACATACTAATGCGGAGGGGAAAAGAAGGAAGATTGTCAGGATGCATTATGAAATACCAAGATGTAGAAGAAATATAAAAAATGGAGAACATTACAAATTAAAAAATTAAGAGCAAAAAATGCAAACTTCTGACTAGGACAAGCATTTGATATTTGAGGAGAAAAGAAAAAGTCCTTATGATCGATGAAAATGCCATGTACACATATTTATATAAGGTTAGCAGAAAAAAAAATGGCTTGAAACCTGACATTGTATAAGTTGATACCTTCTTATTTTCTTTGAACTGTTTTTCCTTTCTTCAATATTGAAAGTACTAATATTGAAAGTACTAGTTTAATTTCCCAAGCTACCCACGGTTAAAATTCTTATACTTTATAAAATGCTTATAAAACATATATATATATATATATATATATATATAAAGGAAGGTTATAATAAAACCGGTATAACTTTTACTAAGTATTACACCGCTCAATAACTTTATATTAAATGTAAATTTTGTAAATCCAACCACTTTATATGTTTATATCAAATTTTGTTAAAATTGAACAACAACTTGAAGGTAATCAAATTGTTCATATTTTAATATATTTTGAAATATATACATTATGTCAATTTTGTTTTATAAGAATGAAGTATCAAATTATCTTGGATTAATATAAAATTTTGTATATATGATATAAGAGTAAAGAACTTTCAATTTAACGGTTGTATTTACAAAATTCACATTTAATATAAAGTTATTGAGAGGTATAATACTTAGTAAAAGTTACACTGGTGTTATTATATACAATCCTAATCAAATGACCTAGATTTCATGTACGATGTGCATACACATTTATTATAAAAACATAAATCTTATGTGAATTAACATACGCACAAAATGGATAAGAGAAAAAATCATGCAAATGAGCAAGAAAAATAAGTAGGAAAAATGATTAAAACAAGTAAAACTAGCAAAAAAAAATCAGATGAATAACTAAAAACTATATAAATAGGCAAGAAAAATTATTTAAACAGGGATAAAAATTATAAAATTGATCATAAAAACATGCAATTAGTAAACAGGCAAAACAAAAAAATAGTGGGGAAAATTCATTTAAACGAACCAGAAAAAAATGCAAATGAGTGAAAAATTAAAAGACAAAAATCATTCCAATGGGTGAGAAAAAATAATTCAAATTAGTGAAAAAATAATGCAAATAAACAAAAAAAAAAAGTGAAAATTAGCATGAAAAGATTATTTAAATTGGCAGAAAAATAGACATGAAAAAAATCATATAAATGATTAAAACAAATTGGAGGTTGTATGATTCCTTAATTATAATATGCATAGACAATAATAATAATAATAATAATAATAATAATAAACATTAATAATATTTTTATATAAATAATAATAAAACATTTTTATTATTAATTTTAAAGTTTTGATTTTGTAGACATAAATATTATAATAATATATGTAAGAAATTTAATATTTTTACATATAGAATATTATATTAATATAATGTATGAATATATGATAATGATATAATAGTAATAATAATATAATAGTATAATACTATAATATATGATGTGATAATATTAGAAGGGAAAGTAGGGTTGGAAAAAAAATTGGATAGAGAACCATCGGTCATAATATATCTAGATATATATAATTATAGATATAGATGTAGATATCCACAAAATCAGTACCTCAATTTCTGACTCAGCATAAGCCCATTTAGGTGAAAAATCATTTATACTAAACAGTTGGTCCTGAGAGAGAGATGGACTCAATGAGGTATCATCTATCACATGCTGGCATTCATCTGTACTCCATGAAATACCAGGTGAGGACTGCATATTCAAATCAGCCACCTCTCCAAGTTCTTTAGTAACCCATCGAGAGAAGCTATCAACCTTCTTCAGGCTCTCGTCTCTGTCTAATAATGCGTACTTCACATTTAAGCCATAATTGATGGTTTCTTCATCAGGAATTTTATTTGCAGAATTGGATTTTACTGCATATTGAGATTGTTCATCTGCATGCTCTTCTGGATAGTTTTGCTGCATAGTCTGCTCTTTTGATTCACCATGAAAATTATACAGGACTGGAGCAATTTCAGAACTTGCATTACGAGTATAGTTCCCTAGTAAACCGGTGCCATAATCAGATCCAAATTGTAGGCCAAATGATTGGGTTAAAGTTGGCGTGTCTCCTGAATTGTCTTCAAAAGGGATCTGCATAAAATTAAATAACAAAATGAATAAATTTACATTTTTGGCTAAATCTCATAAGTAGTAGTAAGTTGAAATTACATATAAGAGAAACCAAAGTTAAAAATATGTTTCAAATTAAGCAATAAAAAGATAAAACTGACACCAAGCCAAGCTAATACCAAGCCATGGCTACCCAGTGAGTTGTCTAGTAAGAGTTTGAGCTAATAAATATTCATCTCGACAAAAGGTTTGATATGGATACATCTGGAGAAAGTTCAAGTCACAAATTAAACGGAAATTTGGAATTGTAGCATTTCTAAAGTTTCAGAAACAATTCAAAACCTTTTGATATGACACAAGCAGCCCAATACCAGATAGCCAATAAATTCATCATTGAGCTAGCTTAACTATGTTATTAATGAAAATAGCAGTTCAAGAAACTAGGATTTCCATTCCAAACAAAAAAATCACAGATGAGAGATAATGCTATTGGTACATATACTATGCAGCAATAGTATGTACCTGCCAATTTGCTTGGAGAGACTGAGAGATCTCTGCATCCGCAGTGAGACCTTTTTTGCTCATTATGAGGTCACCAAAAATGGTATGGTCTTGTTCAAGGACGTTTCCTGTTGAACTAGATGTGATGGAAGGAAATGATGCAAGAGAAGGATCATTATGAAATTTGGCGGTGCTTTCCAAGACAGTGTCCCATGGTGCCACACCATGTGTTTTATGACCATCAATATAAGCAGTATCATTTCCTCTAAATTTATCCCCGTGAGCAACTGGGACTGGGATATAATCCACTCCAGAAATTGTTGATTGTCCATGATCACCTAAAAATATTTTTTAAGATATATATGGGGGGAACCATGTGTCAGATATTTCCTAGTAGAGTTAGAAAATACATGAGACAACAAAAATAAGGAAAAAGAAGGGAAGGTAACCTGAAAGGGGATGCATAGGATATGAACTGTTCAAACCAGCATCAATCTTTCCCGTAAATGGACCATTCCCCATATGTTGTGACTCATGTAATGGGCGCAACCCAGAACTTGCTTGGTGGATATCCTCTGGAAAGAATTATGATTAAACCATTTAAGGGTGGGTGACCAAATGGGCCAAACTATTATGCAAATATTTGTTGAACAGTACATAAGATATTTGAAGAGTTAGCTCATTAATTCACTTCACAGACCACATAAAATTTTGAACCCTTGTAAAATATATTTAAGCAGAATTACCAGAATCAGCATCTTCACGTAAAGACATCAAACTGGATGTTGGGCTCACAGAATCTGTACTCAGTGAAGGAACACCACTATGATTTGTGGGAAAGCTAGATGATGGAGAAGTGACCTTTTGGGAATCTGATAGGACCTCATCACCTTCAGTATTTACTACAATATTTTTGTTACCCTGAGAAATAAAAAAAGCCATAATAAATCTATGAATAAGTCACCCATACACTCAAATCAATCAAGACCAAAAAATCAAAATACATATTCTTCTATATTGAACAGCATCAAATTCTTTCTGCCTGATTTCACAATCTTTTAAAAAAAAAAATATTGTATATGACCACATGTGCTTTTATCACCATGCCAAAAGCTTAAGTTGTTGGTAGAGGCACAACTCTTGACGCGGAATACTTTGCATCAAACAAAAGCACTTTCCTAGTTAACCCATTGGACACAGGCCACCAGCTTGAATCCAACCACAAATACTAAATGCATATTTTCCACAATCCTCATGGCAAGATATACAGAAGGAACTCATATAGCATCTGAATTAGAAGGGGAAAAAAGTATATGTAATACCCTCCTTCCAGATTAGATGGACAACTAAAGAAGAAATAGAAGAGAACAAATCTGGTTTGTACCCTGAGAAGCCATAAAGGCTTAAACCATACCCTTCCTATATATCTATACTTAACCTTTTTAGACTTTCCTAAACTCCTTCATCAAGCAAGCCCAGATAAAATTCCCTTTCTAGTAAAGATAAATGGGTGTGCATGTCTGGTCACCTTATGGGCCAGTTGGTTTAAAATTTTAAAAAAATATATTCTAAAAAAGGTGTTTTTTAAGCAGATAGGAGTTGCTTAATAAAAAAAACAAAAACAAAAACTGTTTGGATTCACTTTTTTGGAGAAATGTTTTTAAAAAAAAAACTTAAACAAACACACCTATATTGGAGAAATAATTCACTTGTCTTCTGACTTCTCGAGAACTATCAAGTGTGTGTTTGGATTAATGTTGGCAAAATTGATTTTGAATGAAATTGATTTTGGAGTGATGTGATTTATTTAAAAGCAAGTTAGTAGTAAAACTCAGTTTAAATTTTTTATCTAACATAAGCTACCCGACATTGTTTCAACTCAGAATCAATTCCTCAACGTGGAACCTAACATGTGAAAATTTACCTAAAATCATGTTAATTGGTATTTCAACATAATTCTATAGAAATCTAACATGAAACCAAACAAGCATTAAGAATATGATTATTTTTTCAAAAATAACCAAAACCAAAATTGACCATAACAATGCCTTTTTTACTTGCAAATTGACACAGCCACCATATCCTTCCACAGAAATGACTGAATGATATTGTTAATTTACAATGGTATTGTTAATTATTCATGATGGAAGACACAGACTACAATAAAGTTATGTATGTAAAATGTTCCAACAAAGTCAAAATAGATATAGTCCAAAAGCTAGAAATGAAAGAGTTATAACTGGTAAATATACACAACCGCTTGTAGAAACAAGAAAGAATGATAACAGCAACAATATAAAGAAGTGAACAAAATACCTTAACTTCCAAGTAATGGACAAATACTATGTGCATCATATCCCTGCAATAAAAGAAAATTAAAAAGAAAACCATATTCTCATTAAATATACAAAGACATAAAATATTTCAGCAGACATACATTGAAAACTCAAATTAACTAAGATGCAGCAAAATAGCTATGTTGTAATTCAGGAATTGTGTGGATTGTTGTACACACACCAATCTTATTTATAGAGAGAATACAATAAATGATAAAGATACTAATCTCTAATATTTGGAAACTAATCTAATCATATTCCTAATTGATAGTGAGGATAATAACCATAATGTTTGTATCCACAATATCTGTAATATATCCACAATATCTGTACCAAGCTACAACCCAATAAAATTAAAAACCGTTACCTACAATTTATTAGATAAAAAAGAAATTATATTAGGGAGAAATAGGTGTATTAGTGGATCACTAATAAGGGTAGGACAAGAAATCCTTCAAAAATATTAAAAACAAAAGGAACAGGTAAGAAGAATGCAGTATATCTTCTCTTCTCAATCAACATGTCTAAGCTAGCAACTCCTTTGAAGCATACAAACACCAAAGGAAAGACAAAAATTTAGCTCTGTTCACTAAGTTTAAGGGTAAAAACACCCTTTAAAATTTTTATCAACAAATTGACATCAGATATGATAGCAAATGCACTAATACAGTATTTGCTAAGAAACTTTCAAAGCAACAAAGACATGAAATATGAATGTACTTTAATTTCCAAGACTTATTACACAAAATCTTGTAAGTAAATTAATTCATACTCACGGTTCAAGCATCCAATAACTTCGTCTTTGAAAATTTTCGTTTTCTTCTCCATGGGCATAGTAGCAGTGCAACACATCAACACTTCCAACCTAAATTTGCTTGAATGATGTTACAACCCCAGTGAACAACTATATAATCATAATAATAAAAAAATGTTTTCCAATTGGATAAGACTAATTGAAAAAATTCCAATCATCTTTGTATATATATGCTAGTCTAACAAAGATTTGATTAACTATAAACTCAAAACTGAAGCAAATTATAAGCTTACCTTCAACTTTTCGTGAGCTTCTTTCACAGTTTTTCCATCTTTTTTCTTTCTCCAATTATGCCCATCCTTTCTAAAGTATCTCAAAACCTTCCGATCAAAAAGAAAAAGTGAACCACCTGGAATCATGAAATGCAAGTAATTAACTGACGCCTTGATAAGCATGAAGTAATGATAGGAATAGGTTTAGGAGCTAAAAGATGGACACAAGTTAAAAACAAAGAAAGATTTAAGCAAAACAACAAAATACTACTAATAATATCCTAAAAACTACAGAATTGTCAAGATTATGCACTAATCATGAGATGCTTTTTCTCTACCATACTTCATGAAGAAAATATTTACAAAATTACCCAATGTGCCTGTATTCCTTGAACTGAAATATATAGGATCTATTGGAACATGAATACCTTAAGTTCAGATAACAAACAATTAAAAAATTTACACAAATTGTTCAGCCAAAACACAGTTAAATTAAATCATGGAGGGCAATACATCCATGTCAAAACACATTGTTCGGCAACAAGAAAGATGTGTCTAATCCATATATATACAAATTTATATAATAATATATACAGGTGCCAATTAATCTATCAGTAACATGCAGTAACCATACTTGGGGGTCTGTTATGAGGTTCTGATGTGATATGAAACATCCGATAATTACGAAGAATTTCACAAATTTCTGCAGGTCGCAACCACCGATGCTGGGCTTCAAATTGTAATTGCTGAATATCTGCACATTGATAATAAGGCATTCAGTCAAACATTTGATCATTGAATTACATCACATATACAATTATTCAAGAAAGAGTAAAGAATCAAAACAAGGCCACAAAAGTCACATAAATCAATAAGAATATTTTTGTTACATAATCAAAAGGAAAGATAAAAAAGACATGAAAAGAACACCTACACTGTCAGTCATGAGTGCAGTATTGAGGTCAATGTATCCCAGTATACAAATTTAGCATCCTATTAGTCCATCCAAAACATCATTTTATCTACCCAAAATATTCCTTTCTTCAGAATCTGTTTGATTTTAGTCTTTTTATGCGATTATTTGGAATAGTTTAGTTTGTGTTCAAAATAGTTTAAAATCAAAATGTTGTGGTGTTTTGGTCTGAAAAGCTGTTTTGAGCAATGTTGCCAAATCAAAATCTTACACCGGATCAGGGGATGAAAAATCATAAATTGAAGGGTTGTAACACAGATCATTAGATCCTACCAAATGAAGCAGAATTATACATAAAGATATACATGTGATAAAAATGACAGAGACAAGAAAAATATCTTATAAATGATAATACTGAACTAAACTTAAGCTATATTCAAAGATTTATATGGGCAACTTTTCTTATACTCATATTAACCTATATAATGTATGTCACGTACACAGGATAACTTGATAAATACTGATTTTGTTAAGGGTGATCTCTTTAGATACCCTGTAATTACAAGTGAAAACAAATACTACACGGTGTATATGATAATTACATTTTTAGGGATTGTTGATAACTATATATTAATTGTATAAACATGAATATGTGATATTAAGTTACATAATCCATATATATATATATATATATATATAGTGTACGTAACATACTAACATATTATCTAGGAAAGTTAGCTAATACAAGACTAGTATTTTATAACTAGCCAATATGTGAGCCAAAACTTAGCAAATTAAAGTAAAAAAATCAAAGTCAGAACTGCAATAAATCAAAGTCAAAAATGGAGATTTTCTTATTACAGAGAATGAGGCAGAACCAAGGATATGCTTGTAAACAACAGCAAAGATAAGGCACAGCAGAAGGCAAGAAGAAGAACCCCAGTGTACCACTTATGGCAGATGAAGTGAGCAAAACCTCTAAGAAAGTGTGAGACAAAGACAAGAAGAAGAACCCCAGTGTGTAATGGCAGAGACAAAGCAAGCAACAGAGGGAGTTATTGCTGAGATGAGGCAAAGCAAGCAAGAGAGTGTGAGATACTGTGCAAATCAGAGTCAGCGAGTACTAAGAGAGGGAGAAGGTCAATATTTCTTAGGGTATGTGAAGTTGATCAGATCAGAAAACAGGTTTTGTTTCAAAACCCTACCCAAAGGAAGATCAATACAGCACAGATCATACAATCTAGGACAAGGAAGATCACAATTCAAAACAATCTTACAGAAAAACAACCCCACAACCAATTTTGAACACAATTTGGCTGGAAAATCATAGGATTGTGCAATCCTGTGATCTTTAACATGATTTTGACATCATTGGTTTTGAGTAAAATTATCAAATACAGACACTACATGATTAGCACTCAAGCACTTGGAGAACCCTCTCTTAAAAGGTAGCTACCAAGGGGGAGAACCAAGCCACTTAAGTACTCCACCAAGCTTCCCATGATACTTGATGTGGGACTTGGGCACCCCATAATACTCAATGTGGGACATGAGCATCCCATAATACCCAAGTCCCTATCATTACATCCTCTTCTCTGATCCAGCTAATGATTGTTAGCAGGTATGGTCAGAATTCGCCAACCATTTTGTATATAACTGATAAGAATAACTAATATGTCAATCATCTGTGTGATAAAATAGGTAGCATCTCCACCAAGCACCAAGTTAAGGCGTTACATCATATCATGACAAGAGGCATTTGCTTGCTTCAAAAAATTAAATCACATGTCAGTTACCAACCTTTTAACTTTCTCTTTGAATGAATAGATGTGTAAGATTGAAGTAACAAACAAGGCTAGAGGTTCATGATAGCAACCCACCATTTAAGAGAGAATAACAGAAAATCTACTCCGTCACTATTTCGTCTGAATGATTGTTAATTCCTCCAGGCTCTTCTTTTAGCCATCAGATCTCAATATGGATAGAATTAAATAGCTGATATGTATCCTTCATTCAAATTCATTTCTTCTTTCCTCAATGAATCTTCATTTAAAGCGTCAAATCTCTTCACATAACATAAAAGTAAACAAGAACAGTAAAAGCGGCTGTCTTACCTTACCATACCATACCACTGATCTGAATCCAACCTTTTCTTGTACGTTTTGCATCAACAAGGATAGGATGTAAAAAGAAATTGACAAATTATAGCCTTTAATTTAGTCTCTAATAACAAATCTGACTTAGGAAAAATCGATGCTTCTTTTAGTTATCTTTAGTTTTCTCTGCAAGTAAAATCCCTCGAACGCACCGTGCTTTCTACATCCAACTAAATCATTTTGAAAAGTTACAAATTTAACAACACTATCATTTGGGGGGATTGGAGCTGCGTGTTAGTTCACCACTTACAATCCAGTCAAGTGGAAAATCGGATGCAGTGAAGCAATACCTATCAATAGTTCATATCGTCCGAACCTAGTGCCAAATACGCATTTCCACCTACAGAGCCTAATTGGACTCAAAAATCCCAAAATAGTTATCCCCAAATCGACCTAAGTAAGAGCCGAAGTTTGGGTCAATTCATTAGCGAAGCCATTAACACTAAACAGTAACTGACACTTAGTCTCATTCAACGAAGGAAACACAATTCAGTGGCTGAGGATTGAAATTCCAGCAAGCTCCGTGACGAGAAATCGCGTCAAATAAGCAATTAAAATTACAGGATCGAAGCATTGAAGGAGAAATTAAGAAGCAATAGATACGATTAGAAAAAAGCAATTAGAAAATGACCTAATGAGCGACGCAGTCCGTATGAAGCACCCTCCGCCATGGCGAAGACTGAATCTGAGATCAACGCGAACGACAGAGAGACAGAGACTTTGTTCTTTTCTTTTAGTTTTTTTTTTTTTTTTCCTTTCCACCACAATTCTGAAAGTAACGTGAGAAAGGGAAAAACTGATACTGTGTGCTACTACTCTTTAGTATTTATACTGTACTACACAGAGTAACGTAGTCTCTCTCACATTTCTTTAATAAAACTTATTATTAACAAAAATATATATATTCTGAATAGAATTAACGTTTTCTTATTTGCAAAAGAGTAATGGTACTTCTGTATAATTTTTATATAGTAGAAAAACGTAGAGAGAAATAAAAAAGTCAAAAGTAAAGAGAAAAGGTAAAAATATTTAAAAACGTTGTCTGTAATTATTTTATGCAAATGGGGTTTGAGACCAGTAGTTGAGTGACGCGTTATGGATTGGATAGAATAGGTGATTGAATAACCTGATTACCCGACTTTCTCCAGCTGTAAATTCATGTAGATAATTTCTCCCATTAGTAGGATGTAGGATTTCCAAGGGTAGATATGGTTGTATATAAAGAAATTGTAAATTTTATCGTAAAAAAATAAATTTAAAAATTTATATGAACTAAAATTAGTTTATATTAAAATTAAATTAAGTTAGATAAAATATATTCTTAATCTCTCACAATTTTTATTAGTGATATTGATCTTCCTTTTTTAATTATGTAATTTTGGTCTTTTAATTTTTAAAATCACAAAATTTTATAGATTATTTAGGTAAATTTCTTTTAAAAAATACTTATAGGATAGAAAAATAAAGAGAAAATTCATTTTTCTCTGAGCTAAAATTAGTTTATTAATAGTCTAATTTTTAAAAAATTTCTCCTATTAATTCCTTCAAAATATTATGTTTAATTTATGCATAAGCTTTTTTTTTTGTTCGTCCCTAGAGTATCTACCGCCAACCAGTGACTAATCTCCTCGCTAGTTTTTATCTATAAAAAAAACTTATTTCAATTTTTCTTCTTTTTTTTTTTTTGGAAGTATTTTTTAAAAAAAAAATTATTTAAACAAGTTCTTAGTTTCCTCTATCAATTGTAACGAATGATAATAAATGACATGACATGTTAACTTTAACGTGACACTTTAATGTTGAGATAGACTAATAGTATGGTACTCTAGCTGATCAAAAAAAAAAAATTGTATGGTACTCTAGTGGTTACTATGACTCACAATTAAAACCATGACTCTCATTATAAATTTTATTATTTAAACCCCATGATACTTACCTACCAGTGACCATTTTTAAATGTTTTTAAAAATGATGGATCGATCCAACCTTGACTTGTTAGTTTTGTGATTCAACCAAAAAAAAAATAGCGAATTTATACCAAGTTGATTGCATCTGATTGAATTAAATGCCCAAATCGATTTTCAACTGATGCAAACCAATTTTTAAAACTATGTTACCAAGTTAATCACTATCCAAGTTTTAAAATATTTTTAAGTATGTAATCATTATTAGTTGGACTTTATATCATGACATTGTGTTTTACAAGTTTTCTAATATAATATTTTTATTTGTCTAATTATTTTAGTAATAAAATCAATCATTAGATAAAAAATAATTCAAATATGAATGATTTTGATGGATTTAGATTTAAGACCAAAAAATCAAAATTAATTAAAATCAATATATAAAATACGTGTCAAATTCTATCTAATCGATTCTTAACTTTTTGTTTTAATATGAAACTTGGTGAAAGTCCTTAAAGTTGTTTCACACTTAAGTTTGTCATTCTCCAAGGCACAAATCCCATTGTGACATTTTATTACACTTCAATTCTATTTACATACTTTGTTTCAAATCTCAAATTTACACTTGAATCCAACATCATTTTGTTTTAACATGAGACTACAAAAAGTTTTAATAACAAGAGGTTACATGAGATGCCTCACATAATGGAATAGTTTTTATTGATATTTATAAAAAAAAAATATCTTATAATAAATAAGTATAAGGACTCTTTATCTCATTTTCGCTTAGTGTAGGTGGTTTAACATTAGATGTGAGTGAGGAGAGGTTCTTCGCCTCATTGGTGTCTAATGCAGGAGGAATGGCTTTGAGCGTAGTTATGCTAAATGAAATTTTTAACTTAGTTGATTAAATATTGAAATAGGTTGGTGGTTTACATGATATATATGTTGATGATTTATTCTAGTTCATTATGTATTAATCTATAATGATATACAATAATTTTTTAAGTTAATTATTTTGGAAGTTGTCTATTGTGAGAAGTTAATTAAGTTGTATGTTGCTTAAGTGGTATGAAGTATCTTGATCAAGTTGAGTTGTATAGACATGTGATGCATATTTAAGTTGAGTTACATAAAAACTAGAGGAGGGAAAATTATTTTAAAAATTAAAATATCTTATTTTATGGATATAAATTGTGGTGCTCTAAGATCTCAAAGTTGAAAATCTTTAGTGGGTACATTGTCTCTTAAATGAAAAGTTGTTTTTAAATTGTTTCCTCTATATTTTTATATTAAACAACATGGGGGTCAAGGCGAACCATATTGGTTTATAAGTGACTAATTGAATAAGATAGAAAATTATTAAGTACATTATGACATAACTGAAATCACAAAAGGTTAGTTAATGACTCTTATAATACTGTATTGGATAATGGATACTCAATAATAATAAGCTTGACTAAATCGCTAAAACTTTGTATCAATACTTTAAATTCATAGTAACCATGTATATATGCAAAATTTGACTAATGGATATAGAACATATGTTCTCTTGATCCTTCATTTGATTATAAGAATCTTTTTATGAACTTTAGGTGGTTACATGCATTTTGTCTATTACATTTCATACTAATGAATATATTGTTAAAAAAACTCAAGATTTTTAATATATTTGTAAAGTGATATAATTCCTTTTAGTAAATATACTTTTACTTATATGTGATATTATTGTGATGGTTGCATTATGTTTTGCAACTTCCTTATTCCTTCCCTTTTTTTAAGATCCAAACTAAAAGTGTTATTTGGTTCTTTTTATATGAATCAATTTAAAATGTCTCTTGCATTAATTTTTTTTACAAGAAATATTATTCATTAAAGTTGTATTTCTTTATTCAATAAATAACTAGTAGAATAAAAGTCTCATTAATGTTAGGAATAATTTTTAAAATAAAAATTATAAGACCCAAAATGAATGTGTTAGTTGGTTTTCTTCATGATAATCAATCTAAAATGTCTTTTTGCATTAATTATTTTTTACAAGAAATACTCTTAATTATAATCATCTCTCATTTAAATAAGTAGTTGGTAAAAAAAGAGTCTCATTAATATTAAGGATACTTTTGAAAAAAAAAACTAGGACTAATTTGATGTTATTAAATAAATTAACTAAGTTTCTTAGTTTTGATAAATTAAATATTTGAGTCTTATAAAAAAATTAGGACTATTATTTTGTCATTGTATTATTACTCAAATTATTTGTTATTTTGACTTTATTATTATTTCTTTATGTTAAAATTTTGAACAACTCAAAATGCCTTTTGTAGCTTACACTTTAGGAATTCAATAAAACTATAGGTGTTTTTGGGGATGGAACTTGCCGGTCTCAAGTGTTTGGACACATTACACATTCACATGATAGAATGCCTTGATCTTCTTATAGAGTTAAAAAATTAGGTTGGTTGTCTAGTTTGCAACTTATGCTTGATTTTGACTTTCTTTACCGTACATGGATTGTAGCTACTACAACTCGCGGTGTAATGATTAATATTTAAATTTCAACTGATGATTAGTTTTGTATCTTTTAAATCTTGAATCATTGATCCAAATTTAATTTATACTAATTTGATTCTATTAATTAAAGGTCAACTAATATTTATCAAGGATCAACTATTGGATATCAATTGACATGATTAACTTGATAGACGAGTCTTAATCAATTACAACAAAATATTTAAACTTTCAATACTACTATTCGAAACAAGTCACATTAAAATTTAATTCATGTGCACATTAAAAGAAGTTAAACCATAAGATACAACAATAAAAACCAAATGATATGACACACAAAGTCAACACCATAAATATAAATAATAAAACATGTGAGTTTATCTATTATGTAATCTTTTATATTATCTTTTATTTTATTTGTCATTAGGACTTATATTTGTATGACTAGTTTTTCCCGTGAATTTTAATTTAGCTTATGATTCAAGTGTTTTGTCCCTTTCTTTCAAAAATAAAAATGAAGAGGTTAAATAATTTTATAGAGAATCAATATTTATTATAATTTAATAATTATATAATAAATCATTAAATCACAATTTGTTGTAAAAAAAACTATAGAAACTTTAAATAAATAAAAAATGTATCGAGAATAAAAATGAATTTTAACCTATTAATAATTATTCTAGCATTGACGATAACAAGAGCGTTGAGTAATTGGTCTTGTGAGGTGCTCATGTCTTCGTCTCTTTCAATTCCGTTTCCGATTCCGGTCGCAATGGATTCTGCGCCGCGTGCGACGCTGACTCCGGTGGCGCTTTTCAAGCCTCTAAAGCATCGCCATTTGGTGAGAGGCAGAGTTACGCCACTTCGTCGCCGCCTCAACGCTGTTACGCCTTTGCGGTGCTCTTCCGACGGCGATGCCGTCATTAATCTCCACGTCGGGGTAAGTTGGACCTCCTCGCTTCCTCTATTTCCATTTTCTGAAACGGTATCAAATTCCAGAAATTCAAATTCACTTCTCACTCTTTAGGGAATGATGTGCGAGGGATGTGCAAATAGCGTCAAAAAAATATTAGAAAGCCGAGTAAGTAATAAGAGTGATAGTGATAATAGTATTGACTTTGTTCTGATTTCAATTTTCCCTTCAATTATACATACTTTGAATATTATTATTGTAACCTAAGTTTGTGTTCTTATCTGTTTATATCGAATGATTAATGGAGTGGACAGCCACAAGTGTTATCTGCAATTGTAAGTCTGGCATCCGAGACAGCAATTGTTTCCCCTTTGCCTGAACAAAAAACTGCACCAAATGACCTGAAGCAATTGGGGGAGGAACTTGCACAGCATTTAACTACATGTGGTTTCACTTCAGCTCTTCGAGGTATGGTTATTTTAGATTGTCGTTGTTGCATTTAGTTTTCATTTTGCTGTTCAGTGTTGCAAATGTCACTATATTTGTTTTTATGAAGTTTTATCAATATATAGAAGAAAGGTAACGAGGTGTTAATTACTTAATTCTATAGATGAAAGGTAACTTATTGAAATGATTTTTTTTTTGAAAATGCTTGGACACCCCCATGCTATTTGATACCTTGAGAAAGAAAAATATAGATATGGTAGGTGATAAGATGTAACAATAAAGTAAGGAGCGTCAAATCAAATGAGTGTTTACAAGAATAGGATATCCATCTATCACTGTTTTCCCCCAACAAAACAAATGAAGGATGTTCGGAAAGGTACAAGGGGGTGCATGAATACTGAGGGGATTTTGTAGTCATTTGTTTCCTTCTCATGTACAATGCTTGCATTCCTTTCTCCTTAATCTACCACTCAATACAACTCCTTTTATTGATATTAACAAAATTAATATAAATGAGAATTTGAAAATCCTTCTATGTTAGTGGCTTTTACCAAGAGTTACCAGTCGAATTTTCATAAAATTGTATGCTTCTTTGGTTATTCTTTTCAATATTTTACCCCTTTGACCATCCCATATTAGTAGGACCTATAATAAGGACTCATTCTATTTGCTCTTTTCAATATATTACATGTCTTCAAACTCAACTTGTCATCAGAATTGTTAACTAATTGCTCTGTTGTTGCTCATAGTTATACCTTTGAATTGTTAAATACGTCCACTTAAAATACTTAAATATGAATCTACCAAAAAATAACCTTAAATATGATGATGGAGATTTACTCCGCTAAGGTCTTTCGTTGATCACTTAGCAGTCGTTATGCATGTTGAATACTATAATTTTATTAACATGACCATTGTTTGGGTTAAGTGACAGATCAAAAAGATAGCAACTGAAGGAGTTATTATTTCATCATATAAATCAAAAAAGTGGTTCTCTGGAGTCAATGGTATGTCTTTTAGAGGTTTAAACTGTTTGAAAATCTTATATCCCCCATTCTCAGATATGTAAGATATGTTTTAAAGACAATTAAACAATTATTGACGTTATGATTTCTTCCTTCCGGTGAATAGGTGAGTTTCTGTGACAGCTTAATGGTGATTGTTGGAGAGCCATGTCTGTGGCTATGTGCTCTGGTGGCCCTGCATGTTGTAGAATTTGTCCATGTACAAATCTAATATTAGAGATCCTGTATTTATCATGAATTTTGCGCACTCGTTCATTCGGAATTGGTTGGGATTTGTCTATGATTACATTTTCTGGGTGATTTCCATTTTCCATGACAATTGACAAATTATTTCTTCTGGATGTTGATAATATGATGATGTTCATAGCATACTTGAAAATTAAAATCTAAGTATCAGCGCCCTGGATGAATGATTGATGAAACAATCATGTGTGTAATCTCACGACTCTAGTCACGAAACACAATCTGTTGGGCTGACTCAAAGTTAGGATGATGATTAGAATTTTGAATAGAGCCTTGCTATCCTCAGACAAAACTTTTATAACAAACTAATTATTTTTAAAATTTGATAAAAATATTGGCAATTTATAATAAAACTAGAATTTTATTAAGGACCAAGGTTATTTTATATATTAGTCAATATGCCAATTTTAGGAACATAAATACAAATTAAGTTGTGGTGATTTTAATATAAAATTTGTTGCTTGCAAAGGGTGCTATTTGGCTGTTTGTTTAGGCTAAAAAAAAGTAATTTTCGTACAAGTAATTTATTTTTAAGAAATTTTTATGTAAGCAGAGGATGATTTGTGTTTGCTTACAATTATAAAAAACTATAATTTTAAAACTTCATCTTTCTCTAGCAGTTGTTTTTTTTAATTCATTCCATATAATAAATAAAGTATACCTAAACATCTCTGGAGTTTCAATAAATATTTTTTATAAATTATACTTTTACTTCTTCTATTTTCATCAATTTGTTATTTTAGTGGCTTTTTTAACTAATATAAATTAAAAAATAAAAATACCTAAAATAATTTTTATTTTTATTTTTACCAAAATAAATAGTTTTGTCAACATGGTCTACAAAAGAAGCAAAACAAAAGGTGGGGTGGGGACGGGGGAGTGTGCATTCAAGCAAAATGTGTGGCAAGACACAATATGCATACTTCCATGTGTGTTGCGGTTTGTACCGAAAGAACAGGGGCTGGTATACACGGGGTGCGCATTTAAGCAAAATGTGTGGCAAGATACAATATGCATACCTTCATGCGCGTTGCAGTTTGTATGGAAAGAAGAGGGGGTGGTACGCCTTTTATACACAGGAAGCCACACTTCCTGCGGACGTTGATGAAAAAATAAAAGGAGGGGGTGTGCACCTTCTTGATTAATTTTTGTGTTTTATATTATATTTTTTATCATTATTTGTTATATTGTATTTTGTCTTTGTTCTTGATCTTTGATTTTATTTATTTTTAATATATATTATAAATTTATCTTGTTGAGTGGTGTTCATCTAATCTCATAACTTGTATTTGGATTAATATTTTCACTAAAGGTTAGTTACAAGTTTTAAATTTGAAAATATAATTAATTTGGTCATATTTGTGACCGTAATTGTTTTATTAAAGGAGTGCATATTCAAGCAAAATGTATGACACACACAATATGCATATGCCCATGCACGTTGCGGTTTGTATTGAAAGAGGAGGGGTGGTGCCCCTTCTATACACACGCTACCACACTCCTTGCCACGTTGTCAGAAAAGCTGACGGAAAAAAACACTCCTTGCCACGTTGTTAGAAAAGCTGACGGAAAAGGAAAGATAAGAGGTGTGCACTTTCTTGATTGATTTTTGTGTTTTATATTATATTTTTATTATTATTTGTTATATTATATTTTTTTTTCTTGATATTTAATTTTATTTATTTTTAATATATATTGTATATTTATCTTATAAGGTGGTGTTTATCTAATCTCAAAACTTGTATCTGGATTAATATTTTCACTAAAAGTTAGTTACAAGTTTTAAATATGAAAATATAATTAATTTGATAATATTTATGATCGTGATTATTTTATTATGTTGAAATTATTTTGTGAAATATTATAATTATAATATTAATTACTTAATATGTAAAACTAAATAAAGAAATATTGTAACTGATTTTAATAATTTTTAGACTTTAAATAAAGAAATTTATAAATGTAATTTTATATTTTAAAATTTTATGAAAAAAAAAATCATTATATTTAATATTTAATAACGTATTTTGTACAAATAAAAGAAATGTTTTTAGATATATTTAATAATTTAGTTTGTAAAAATATGAAATAGGATAAAAGTTGAACAAAAATAATTAGATAAATTATATTATTACATTTTTATTGAAAAATATTAAAATAAAAAATTAACTAAAGTTGTATATTTGTTTAGATTATGTTAGAATTAAATATAAAAGTTAATTATAATTGAATTTAAATTTAAATTTAAATTTATTTAGATTTATATTTGTATATTGTTCCAGATTATAAATAATTAAATATATTTAAAGGTAACTATGTTTATAATTAAATATATTTAAAGTTAATTTTATTTAAAAATATAACATTAATTAAATTAATATAATATTAAATTTTATAAGTATATTTAAAGTTAATTTTATTTAAAAATATAATATTAAACTTTATATACACTTAACATTTCAAATATCAAAATATTATATTTTAAATAAATTATATTAAAATTTATATATTAATATTTTGAAACCTATAAATTATATTTTAGCTTTATTAAAAATAATATATTGTAGCAGAATATTTTTATTTATTAATATTTATTTTAAAATATTAAACTTTAATTCATAAATAATCAATGTAAATAAAAAATAATTCTTAAAAAAAATCTCTAAAAATACTGTTATATAAGATAGTCATTAATATTTACTGTAAGGATCAACTGAAACAACTAAGACAAAAATTATTAAAATTTAAAACAAAATAAAAAGAAATGAGTAATTAACTTTTATATATAACTGTGGGATTACGAAACTGCAAAGCGCGTAGATTATATCGAAAGGCAAACAATTTTATCCTCTGCGGTTGTCAACTTGTCATACAGCAACCAACTGCACCTGCTGTTAAAATTAAATTACCTTCATTTATTTTTTAATTTTTGATTGCTATTTCCAATTTTCTAAATACGTATATACTCTTTTTGTACGTGCGGCTGAGATATTCATTTGACTAACATCACGTGGGTTGGGAAACAGTAAGTTCTAGACACACATCAGCACGTGCCGCAACTCCTATAAATTCACCACATTTCTTTTTCTTCTAACACTTCACACCCACCCAACATTGTTAGGGTTTCTGCAGTTTACTTCTTCTGACATGAATAAACCTATCTTCTAAAAGAGTCATTCCTCTTTCAACCCAATGTAGCCTCTCTTTCATCCCTCATCAATTTTATTTTCTTCTTCAACCATACATACATTATGTTTAATTCCTTCACCTTGTAGTTTGTACCTTTGAATCTGTTGTATAAGCTTCTTGAACTCTCTCCACACCAAGATCTTTAAGCCTATAATTGTTGAAGATCTTGTTAATTATTATATATATGGCAACCATTAAAAAGATGGTTTGCATTTCTTTTCCATCTTTGTTTTGACGTCAATGAATTTGTCAACAACTCTGATTTTCTTTGAATGCTCTTATAAGGTCTCTGTCTTAATGGTGAATAATTTTATTAAAAATAGATTGTGATGATTGATATCTTTTGACATTGGCTGTAGAGTACAGTGAAATTGAGGAATGATATCATAGCACTCTGACAAGGTAAATTGAGTAAATGAAGGTGGAAAATTATATAAAAAAACAGCTCCAACAACATGCACGGAGATGGAAGATGATATCAAGTTGTTTTCTGTTTTATTATTTGATGTAATATTTATATTTGTTATGCATTTATATATTATATCAAAAAGCACCTTCAACAACAAGAACATAGATGGACAATGATGTCAAGTTATTTTCTGTTTTATTATTTGATGTAATATTTATATTTGTTATGCATTTTATAAATTATATCAAAAAGCACCTCCAACAACAAGAACATAGATGAAAAATGATGTCAACTTGTTTCAAGTTTTATCATTTGATGTAATATTTATATTTGTTATGGGTAATTTGGATTAATTAATATTACTTATGGAGTAAATTATACACTTTTCTCTTTGATAAATATGAATATTGAACTTCCCTCACCTATATTAAAATGCGCGGTTAGTTCGCTTGAAAGATTCTAATATATGATATTATATTTATTTTTTCAATATTTTGTTAATATTTTGTGTAAAAAAAATATTATCAAAACAATATTTAGAATAATTAGTATTTTAATTTATGTAATACATATATATTTATTATATATAATTAAGATTTAAAGTCATATATATATATATATACATAAATACTATATTTAAATATATAAATTATATTTTATATTTATGATAAATAGTTTATATTGTAAAAAAATATTTTTATTCATTGATAATTTATTTTAAAATATTAATATTTAATTCATAAATATTTATAATAAACAAAAATTGAACTAAATAAAAAAATTAAAAAAATTCCTACAAAATACTTTTGTGCAAAATAGAAGTTCATGTTTAATATATAGAGATTGATATTTTTTTTGATATACAAATATAATATCACCTTTCTTTCTAGTATTAAACACTTCACTTTCTTAACAAATGTAAATATGTTACACTTTAACATTATATCTCCTAATTTACTTATTTAATTATTAATTATTTTGTTTAAGAGTTCTATTAAATTTATATATTTAAAATATTTTTTAGTTATTATTTTCATAAAATATATTTTAAAGATATCAAATTAAAATTAATATATTAAAAGTTGCCAACTCAAGTAGATCAACATTTGTGCGTTTTAAATAAGGATATTGGCATTAGATTTTTGTCTTAGACATAAAATATTAAATAATTTTAGAATAATGTAAAATTTGATATTTGCGATTTTGAATATAATATTATATTATTTAATGGTTAGATCAATTAAATTTGTATTATACAATTTTTTTTTTGAAAATATAAGATTTAGTGTAAATTTTTTCTTAGTGTTAACAAATTTTGACTCATAAAAATAATATACCAAAAGTCGCCAACTCAAGTAGATTGACATTTGTGTGTCTTAAATAAAGATTAAGGTTAAATTTTTGTTTTAGATATGAAATATTAAATAATTTTGGAATGATCATGAGAAACTTGATATTTATGATCTTGAGTATAATATCATATTATTTAATGGTTGGATCGATTAAATTTGTACATATCATACAAAAAGTTTTGGTGTAAGTTTTTACTTAGTATTAACAAATTTTGACTCATAAATATATATATATATATATAGAGAGAGAGAGAGAAGATCCATTTACTCAAATATTAAGTTATGAGAAACTTACTTCACTCAATAACTTATGCTCTATATCAAATTATAATGATTCAACTGTTAAATTAAAAAAAAAATCCATAATTTAAGTTTAATTCTTTTAAAAAATTTGAAAATCATATATTTTTTATTTAAATTTAAATCAATGTATATAACGTTTTTCTGACTATCCGTCAATTTGAGCTGATGAAATAAGTATTATATTGTTTTCAAATTTTTTAAGGATTTATAAACTTGATCTATTCATTAAGAATTTTAATATTTTAATTTAACATAATTTATTGAGTGATAATTTGTAATAGTTTTATTTATAATATTTTAATCTAAATTATTTATTTTAATCTAGGATTGTTATTATTTTAATGTGTGTGAGAGATAACAATATAATTCTCATATTTTTCAAAAAAGAAAAGTGTTATTTATTTAACATTTTAACAAAGGAAAGATATATATTGTAATACTTACCTTAAGTTAAATAACTTGAATTGTATATTTTAATACAAAATGATATAACACTTTAATATCTTAGGAGAAGTATAATTTGATATATAACGTACAATTATTTATATTAGGCACTAATTTATATTAATTATTCATGTTTAAGATTGATTAATATTTTATTATTATTAATTTTATACATCTATAGCAATAAATAAAGAGAAAAATATTTTTTAGTTTTTACTTTTCTTAAACTATATTTTTACTTAATTTTAGATATTATATTAATAAGTGAACCATTGCTTAATTTTAAAAATTATGAGACCAAATTTGTAATAAATTTTTTTGAAAGATCAAATTTGTTCATTCGCAAAATTATAAGTACCAAAAAGTGAAATTATTTTTTTTTCTTTTTCAAATGGCTCTTACTCAGCTGACATATTCAATTCATGATCACCTGCATTCAGCAACATAAGTTGAAGAAACACATTTAACAGGTGACGCAACTCCCATAAATTCATAACATGCCTACTTACTCTTCACACACCCAACTTTTGTAGGGTTTCTGCCTTTTACTTTTTCTTATGTAACTAAACCTATCTACAAATATGCAACCTCGCTGCACCAAAGAGAATCATGCCCTTAAGCCTACAAACATGTCATCCCACTTTTGAGTACAATTGTTTAACATCTGGTGATATGAGAGCCATTGAAAAGATGATCTGCTTTTCTTTTCCATCTTTGTTGTGATCTGATCTTGAGTAGGATCATGTCAATGAATTTATCAACAACTGTGATTTTCTTACTTAGTGATTTTATAAAGTCTCAGTCTCAATGATGACATAATTTTATTTTTAAAAATAGATTAAGAATATTTGTATATTCTAAAGTTTGCCATGGAGTGGATAATAGAATGAAGGTGAAAAATAATGTCAAGAAGCACTCCAACAACATGCACAGAGATGGAAAATGATATCGAGGGTTGTGTTCTATTTTATTATTTGATGTATTATTTATATTTGTTATACATATTCTCTCTCACAGAGAGATTGATTTAGATAATATAAATTAATTAATATTATTTATGGAGTAAATTATGTTAAGATTACATGATTTAGGCAAAGAAGAAAGAAAATATAGAAGTCTAAACTGAAATTCTTAGCATTTATCAGCATTCAAACTGATAACTATTACAGATGATAGAGTTTATAAATAAATTACATATTACTTTTTTATTACATCGATCTGCCCAACTTTTGAATCTGTAAGAATGACAATACTGCCGCAAGGCAGAGATAGAAAAAAATGAAAGCAATATATATATAGTTGGTCATGAATACATGTAACAACATATCATCGTATCAATACAGATATTAGCAATCATCGTAAAAGTACAAGCAAGCACTAGTTTTAGTAGAGTTTTTTTGAGTTAAAGATTTTTAATGACTTTTCAAAGATCATAACAAACTTCATTTTCATTAATAGGAGCCTTTCTAAACATTACACTAAGAGTATATAATGGACTTGTTCCAACATCACACAAGACGATGCAATTTTCTTACCCACACTATATATCCTGCAATGAAATATAATGAAGACAACTGGCAAAAAAATATTAATATATGATGTTCCACTAAAATGAGTTATATAATCTCGCGATGAACCATTAGATATTTTAAGGACACACACAAACCCGTGTACAAGTAGAATACACAAGTGAATTACAAGCTCTTCAAGGTTGGGGGGCAAGTGTACGGGTAAGGCCTTTCGGCCATACCCTTCAGTTCGGCCACCCCACTCGGTATCGGGAATGTCGACACGGCCGAATGTCGACACAACCCATCAAGACGAAGCATTAACAAAGACCAGATGACATCGTACTAGTTCAATTTTGCCAAGTGCCGAAGAGAATCATTTTAGAAAGATAATTAGGACCCGAAAGGACTGTCCCTGGTCCCCGACACCCAATCGACATGCTTGACTGCTGATTAGACTTAAGGAATGATTTGCAAAATAAACAACCCCCAATAGTGATTAGAGGCTAATCGCATACGTAAGAAGATTAATGACGTATTACCTAATTCGATATACCTAGCACGGGCCTATACAGGACAGGACCCATTATAATGTCACTATAAATAATTCATATCTCGAGGTAACGTCACTGTTCATTAATTCGATATACTTAACTTGAGCGTCAGAGTGTCTTTTGCAGGTACCCTCCCCCTCACCGGAATATTCGTTTGGATCTCTCGTTCGGCCTTCAGAGTACGAGAAAATTACTAGTATGCCCTTCGAACAGGTACACAAGCTAAAATAATTCACAGAATCCAGAAATTCCACAAAAGAGATATCACCTTACCTAAAGCTATAAAAGACTTAAAATGCATAGAATCCAGACACTCAACAAAAGGAACAACAGCCAAATATAGTTATACAAGAAAAATAACGACAAGCGTTTCCTAGACACTAATTGTTATAAAATATATCTTGTAATGTATTGTAAGAACATTATTCAAGTTGTAATGCACAATTGCACATGATAATTCAGTCCTACGTGTTGGGATTTCTCTGAGCATCACCATAGTAAATTCCAAGCCTAATTTGTTTTTTCCCCATTTGCTGAGCAGTTCAGAACACTAAATTAACAATCGATCACAATTCACAAGGGTCCCACACACAATTGACAATATTTAGTTTTCGTTTTAAATGTTTTTCCATTAGAAATCTAGGGGCACTTTTCACCGCAAAATCTAGAGTTCACTTTTAGATTCTTAGTGAATGGCTATTTACTTCAAAGCACACTTTTCAAGTTATATATGATGCCCTTTCTGCAGTTGTTTATAAAAAAGGCATAAACATTACTCTTTCTGAAATTTATTATGAAATACTTTTAAAAGTAATTATATTAGTTGATTTTATTAAATTTATAAAATAAAGTAATAATGTAACTATTTTATCATTTTTAATGTATTATTAGATTTATAAGACAAAAGTCAAAATATTATTTAATATCAAAACTTATACTTCAATATTTAATGAGAATTTAAGAAATGAAAGAAAATATTTATTTATCAAATTCTATTTTCATAATCTTTAATATTCTCTCTAATTTATATATAAGAAAAAATAACTAATTTTATACGTATTAAGAAAGATAATTAATGTATTTAATTTTTAAAAATTCATATAAAATATACAATACATTTACTAAAATATTTTTAATCATATTTATAACAAATAATATTCTTATTTATTGTTTTAAATATATTTTTGGATTAAAAAATATTAAATAAAGTTAATTGAATTAGAATAGACTTATAATATAAATTCAAAAAAATTATTATTATTTTCTTATATATAGATCTAAAGAGAATAGAAACAAAACATGAAATATAAAATTAATATTTTATAAAAATTGTAAAAGTTTTATAAAAAGTATTACATTTTTATTTTCTGAAGTGTTTCTTACACTAAAGATAGGAAATAATAATTTATAATCAACTTCTTCTAGAAGTACAACTTCAGCCGTCGATTACATTCTAACAGCAAACAATTTTATCTTGATGGATCCTATGCGGTTGCCATACAACAAGCATCTGCACCTGCAGTTAAAATCAAATAGCCTCTCATTTTCCATTTTTTTTTAAATAAGTCATTTTGTACGTGCGGCTGAGATATCAGCACGTGCGGCAACTCCTTTAAATTCACTGCATGCCTTCTCACTCTTCACACACAACACAATCCAACATTGGTAGGGTTTCTCTTTCAATCCAATGTAGCCACACAAAAATCCTCTCCTCCATCTCTCACCAATTTTAATTTCTTCTTCATTCATCCATTTATCATATCTTATTCCTTCACTCTATTCTTCAACTCTCTCCCTTCTAGATCTTCTAGTACCAAAAAAATGGCCTGCATATCTTTCTCATTTTTATTCTGCGTTGATCCGATCTTGAATAAGGTTACCTCAATGAATTTTTCAACAACTGTGATTTCCTTAGTTAATATTCTAATCAAGTCTCTGTCTTAATGGTCACGAATTATTCTTTTTAAAATTAGTTTATGCAGTGATAGGGACTTGATTGTTATTAAATCCACTCTTAAGTGGATAATAAAATGAAATTGAAGGGGGGAAATGATTGAAAAAAGGCATCCTTTGGGTCTAATGAAGATCTAAGGAAGAAAATTCAAAATGATATCAATAAACATATTTCACCCCTCCTTTCTATTGAAGATTTAAGGAATGAAGGTTAAAAATGGTACTAATTAAAATACATCCTTCTAATCCTATGAAGACCAAAGTGGAAAATGATATCAAAATGCATATCCTTCCGATCTATTATTTGATGGCGTTAGGCACATTGTTTTCTATTTTATTTTTTTATGTATTATTTATCTTTATTATACACATATGTAACAACTATGGCTATTTTATTTTTTGATGTATTATATCTTTGTTATACACACATGTAACAACTATGATTTAATGATGTTAATTGAGTTTTTGTATTATATTTGATTGATTTTCTTTTAACATTGTATTGTATTAGTTAATGTTAATTGACTTAATGTTCTTGGGTCAGATTGATTTAGTTCATTCTAAAATGTATCATAGGTAATATATATGGATTAGTTAATATATTACTTATAAGGTAAATTATATTTTTCTTTCCTGGTAAATTTAAATATTATACTTCACTCCTCTTATGTTAATAAATAAAATAAAGCCCCTCCTTAATATTTATCAATTTTTTTAATAAAATAATCTCCTTAAATCTTCATAAGAAAATAAATAAAATATTTTATCATGTATAAGTCTAAAAATACATACCAAGTTTTATACTTTAAATATTTTTTTTATAATATAAACTTAAATGATCAAATAGTAGAATTATGTAATATTAATATTATACTCATAATTATGTGTATCAAATTTTATATTATTTATGCTTTTTTAGATATATTATTTAATAATGAATATTTGTACATAATTTAAATATTATTTTATATGTTAAAATAAAATAATATAATAAATTATTAAATAGTTTTAAAATTATATAAATTTTAATATGAAAATATTATAACATTTTTCTTATGTTAAAATATACAATTTTTTTTTGTAAAGTTAAAAGTTTAGATCAAAACAAGATATCAATTCATATAATTCAGCAAACTGTATAATAAATATGATTATTAATATTACCAACTTCTTTGAGAATTTAAAATATACAACTTACTAAAAATGAATATATGTTAATTTCATTTTAAAAGAATCTTTAATTATTTTCATGAAATATGTTTTGAAGTTATCAAATTAAAAATAATATATATATATATATATATATATATTAAAGATTAAAGGTAATATATATGTATTTAGGAATATTTAACTGATTCTAAAAAAATATATTTAACTGATGTTATTAATATAATATTTTATAAATATTTAAATAAATGGATATTTTTGACAATATTAATTATTATATTTTATAAATGTAATGTTAATATAAAATATATTTTTATGAATATATGTCAATTTAAATTAATAAAATGAAATTTTAAATATTTTCAAAAATTATTTAGTCTTTATATATATATTTTAAAAATTTATAATTTAACGATTGAATCATTATAATTCAATGCAACTTATGAGTCAATGAGTATAATAACTTCGTTAAAAGATACTTTTAAAATAAATAGATCTCTTTCATATATATAGTCAAAATTTGTTGACACCATAATATTAAATTAATAAAATAATATTTTTAGTAATTTTTATAGAATGTAAATTTAATTGATCTAATTTGTATTTAATAATATTATTAATTAGATTAAATATATAAAATTACATACAACTATACAATTATTTGGTAATTCATCATATCACTTTACTCACAATTGTGTATATCAATATTTACAAGATTTGAACTTCTTTAAATATGTTATTTAACAATAAATATTTACAAATTTTTTAATATCATTTTCTACATTAAAGTAAAGAAATTTAATTATCTATAAAATCATTTTGAAATTATATAAAATTTTGTATATTTAATCCAATTAATAAGAACATTAATTACAATGGTCAAATTGATTAAATTTTTTTTTTTTTTTAATTATTGAATGTATAATTTCACTAATTTTGACATAGTACTTTTTTTATTTTTATGAAAACCTTGACATGTAATGTTAACAAACCTTGACCTTGTATATATAATCAAGAATTATCTTAAATACGATCGTTTCGAAAATTAAACCAACTGATTTCATTGAATTTAATGATGAAATCATTAAATTATAAATTTTTATTGAATAGATTAACTCTATAATTTTTTTTAAAATTTAAAAATTATTTAATATTTATTTTATTAATTCAAATTAACATGTAATATGTTTTTCACGTGGATTAAAGTATGTATACAATAGGTAAAAAAGTGTAATGCATTAGAGAAAAGTCTATTGAAATTTGTGGTGACAAAAAAAAATTAATAGTTTTATAATAAATACGTATAAGAAAAAAAAATCATTAAATTATGATACGCGTGCATTTCATTGAAATTATTGAGCATAGTTTTCTTGCAAGTTGTCATCTTTATTTGTCTCATCAATTCTTATGTTTATTTCTTCCGGTGTGCTTCCTGCATGCCTAATTATAACAAAATCCCTTATTTCGTATGACTCACAGACTCACCTCGATAATTTCCGTGCTTCTTTCAACGAGTCGCACACTAAGCATGACAACATTATCATATATCAAATGATTAATTTTTATATTTTTAAGTCAATTCAATCTCATAAAATTTATAATTTGGGAGTTACTATGGTACCCTCAAAAATAGAGGGGTTTCAATACATTTTTTTATATAAATTCATAAAATATTTTAAAAAAATTAATTTAATTATAAAATGAATAATCTAAATTATACTTATAAAATAAAAAGTAAGATAAAATTATAGAAATTAAAATTATAAGATTTTAATAATATTATAAAATATTAAAAAAGAAAAAAATTAATAAATAGTAAAAATAAAAAATTATTAAAATTACAATATAAAAATTCTAAAATTTAAGACAAAAAGACAAAAAAAAATATACTTAAAAAATTATTAAAATTAAAATATAGAAATTCAAAATTTTTAAATAAAAAGATAAAAATATACTTAAAAAATTATTAAAATTAAACTATTTAAATATAAAATAATATTATTACAAATAAACTGGAATATATAAAATAAAAATAAAATAACTAAATAATTTAAAAATTAAAAGAATAAAATATTATAAATATTATTTAAATAAATTATTAAAAATATAAAATATAAAAAAACTGTACCGGTACCCTCTGGTACCTTCTCAAATAAGATGGGTACCGTAGAATTTCTCTTATAATTTTTGGGAAATAAAATTTGAATAAATTTTCATTTTTTTTTCAATGTAGGACATTGAAGAAAAATATACTATTCTTTATTCAGAAATGAGATCATCTTTGTTTCATGACTAGTTACTACTGAGATTTGAGAAACTCCAAGCGTATGGTTCAGCGGTAGAGGTTGATTCACGCTTAAGTAAGGTTAGAGGTTCGAATCCCTCGTAACGAAGAGATTAGTCACCGCTATATGATACTCCAAGAACGAACCTAAAAAAAAAAAAAGCTACTGAGATTTGAGACAAGCCGAACAAATAGACATTCAGCTAGTTATATGACTTTGAGCACCCTTAACGCTGTACACTCGGTAATATGTGAAGTATTATACACTCTAGTATAAAGTTTTTTACATTAACAACTAATAAAATTTTTTAAATTATTTTATTTTATTTTTATTTTATTAAATAAGCAACTGACATGGTACTATTAAAAAATATAATTGATTGTCAGTGTAAAAAGTGTATAAGTTTTAATATATTATATTTTGTATGTGTTTGGTCTGACTTCCATAATGCACGTATCCATAAATTTTCACGTCCATTTGATGGAAAAGCTACTATATTTTGCTCTCACAGGGCACGTGCAACCAAACAGACTGTATATCCTCTCTTTTTAACATTTTTTATGATTGATTTAAAAAGTTCGATGTGCTTAAATTCTGATTCATTTTCCGAACTGTAATACGCTAATTAGAAAAATATCAAACATAATTCAAGAATCAATGAAAGCTTGAGACCAGGCGCAAGTGTTTTTATTCCAACTAAGGAATTTGGTATTAATAAAAACCAAAATGGGTAAGATGCATAACGAAAATTTTCAAAACAAAAAATGATTTCATTTGTGTTTCAATCAAGTGTCTAGTCAGGGTTGGGAGACAACAAATTAAGGTGATAGAATAAGAAAACTAATGGCAATGAAATGCCACTGTACAATACTCGGTGTCCATGGTTCTTATACTTGGAATTTGATACATTCATAAATGTGTATGCATAACATCATAAAGGATGTTTAGATTTTAACATATCTGTTGTTATTTATATGAGCCTTTTCCAATCCCATGTAATGTTACTGTATGCAGATGGCAACCCACAACCATAACCACAACAAACATCAGGACAACTTGGGGATCCAAATGACTAGAAACGATCGAACACATCAGAATGAGCATTCCAAAATAAGATCTTTCCAGGGCCCACTCACTGCTATCAAACTGAAGTTTTAAATTAAATTGTCATTTTTTTTATTTGGCTGCAAAATTGATTTTCAAACCATGTAAGTCATACTAACTTGCATCAGATGCGAGTGTGGTACACTTAAAGTCGTGATTCCCCTTCTGCAGTTCTTTCTCAAAAAGGCATAAAAATAGTTTATAACTAACTTCTTGAAAAACCACGAGTCCTTCCTTGCCCTGATATCCCCATGACCCAGAAGATAAACAACTCCTGATTCTTTAGCCTTGTGAATAAAAGACAACTCGTTCTCAAGGCTCTGCTCAGCATCAAACACCGGGGAATCAGGGGATACTGGGCTTGAAACCTCTGATGTGCTTGCTTCTAAAATGGCGTTGCTTGTATCCTTAATATCAGCGAGAAGAGGAACACCAAGTGAGTACACACTTCCATTGGGAGCTATGAGAACCCTAGAACTAGGGTACTCATTCTCCGAATCAGTATCATCATCCCCATTACTCTCCAATGATCTCTCCTGAGCCTCACGGCGTATAAACTTCTCCAGGCTCTCAATCAGCAGCTGCTCAAAAGTCTGGTGATTTTCTTTCCGAACATCCTTGTAACCATACCTGTTGACATGGAAATCAGACAAACATTTTTATTAAGAGGATATAATACATTATTTCATGAAATTATCCCCTTAATGAGATGCTCAATTGTTTACATAAAGCTATTGCACTGGCACATGTTTCTAAAACTTTTCCTTAAACCACTTAGAATAGATGTAAAAGTTCACATCTTCATTGATTTAATACTACACGCAACACAAATGTGAAAAACAAAGCTAGTTACCTGGCAATACAACGAAATATATGATAGCTTTTTGGGCAGACTCGACGAAAAAGGAACCTTTCACTTTGCGGCACCATAGGAACTGGAACATATTTGATACTCACAAATATGATCATGGAGTGTATTGCAGGAAGTGTGGTCAAAAAATGGCCAAAAATTGCCGGTATTCCTTTAACCAACTCATTATAAAGCAAACCAATCCCAGGAGCTCGTATTGTCCCAAGATTACAACCTAATTCTCGCATCAAATCCATTGACAACTTTTGCTTGACTTCAGTTTCGTACTTTAGATTGCTTCCATAATTCCATACATACATTATAAGAAACAATATTATGGCAAAGACCAATATAATCCAACTTCCATCTGTCACACTCCACAGGACAGATGAGAAAAAAGTCAATTCCAATCCCAGGAAGACTACCAGGAAACTCAGCACTATGATGATGTGTATCTGCCATATAAGAAGCATAACAAGGGTTACTAAAATAGTGGTCATCATCATCACCCCGAGCTCTGCAATGCCTGAAAGGGGCAACGAACAAGTTGAACACAAATACATTATATTTTGTAGTATAACAATTATGAACTAAGTTCAGTGTCTAAAAGCAAAAGAAAGCTAAACTCTCTACCAGTCTACATCCCCCTGTCTGCCAAATCAAATTATTATCAATCAGGATCATTTCATTTTTTATAAACTTAAATGATTTTCCTCAAATTCAACAAAAATGTGGCCACAGCCATTTGTGATAAAATGATATCTACCACCTCTTAGAAGTCTTGATGATGGAAACATATATACATAAAATGTCATTGTTCCAAGTTTAAAGCTACCGTTTAAAGAGCAGTGACAGATGGGGTTTAGGATCTTGGTGTGCAAAGATTAGCAGATTGGGTCCTCTTGTACAAGGCTCCAGTTGTATTAATATTTTTCAACTATAGTTGAGAACATGACATGCAAAGGAAATATTAGGGGTTATAAATAATTAAAAAATACTAGAGAGAAAATTAATGACTTTCCATATAATTACAGTAATATTATTATAAGCTCCTGATGCAAACTATTCTATTGTGATAGTTGATAAAAAAAAAAAGTGATATTAACTTCATCACCAAGTTTGATATTAACATTATCACCAAGTTACAATTTCAGTATACATGGCTGATATGTTTTACCAATTATCTGCAGAAATAAAAATAATTTGAAATATGGTCATTACCATAGGCATTTCCAATCTCATCAATGCTAGATATACTGCAGACAAGCACCAGAGAAAGAGCCAAGAGGAACCAGTTTATGACAGGGATATAGATCTGGCCCATAAACTTCCTAGAGGTATGAATGATTTTTAGACGAGGGAAACAACCAAGTGCAGTTGACTGCTTTATACATGAAAATGTCGCTGTTGTCATAGCCCGACTTGCAATAAGTGCAGCAATGTTAGCAATAAGGAAAGTTGGCCAGAATGCACCACCTACAGACACAGAATATTATTACTTGAAGATCCTTTAAATTGCAAAGCCATCCCACTGTAATGAATGATATTATCAACACTTACTTGGAACAGAAGAAAAAAAGACTTGACCAGCGTCAGCATGGTTTTCCATAAGGTATGCGGCTTGACCCAAATAACCCAGTAGTAGGCACGGCAAAACAAGAAAGACAAATGAAAGCTGCATATTATGTTAGCATCATCAGTTTCACCAACATATTAGTTCGCAAGAAAATAAAAGAAATGAAAGAAGAATGACAGTTGAATAAATATGATAATGACAAGATTTATTACCTGAACTGATCGTACAGAAAAGTAGCAAAGATCTGCAAACATGGCCTCTGAACCTGCAATATGATATAGTCAATAATTATGTTAATCAATAGTTGAATAGATTGTGCATAAGTCTGCAATTTTCCCATATTAAATTATCAGGATATCGTTGTCTGGTAGGAATTACAGTGATAAAATAAGTTTATCAATAAAACTCAAAATTCTGACCATTTCACCACAGATAGCAACAAATACTAAATGGAAAACGTATACATTGATCATCATAATTGCTAGAAATGAATTGTCTTCAAAACAAATAAATACAGAATAGTAGAAAAAAATTTACATAAATGACAAGGCAGAATGTATTGTATTATTGCATTGTGTATCAATATCTTGCATGTATGTGTTTACCAGTTGCACTCAGAAGACAACCCCCAAGAGAATACCATGCTTTAGTTGAGTTCCTCTTGAAGAAATAGTAGATGTGAATCGGATTAAATGCCCTCAAGACACTACTGTCATATTTGACAAGATTGTATATCCCGATGCCCGCAAGTGAACAAAACCATAAGAACAAAGCAGGTCCTACTGCAAGTCCCATTTTACTTGTTCCATACTTTTGTACACTGAACAAAATGATAAGGCAGGCAACTGAAATCATCACCACTTCATCTGCATAGTCGAAAATGTAAAAAATATTTAAGCAACTACACAAATGACCACAACATAAGGAAATAAATCAGCTTAATAATATGCCCACCTCCCTAACCATCTCAAACAAAACCATAAATTTAAAAGAATTTTTTTTTTATTCTCTCAAACCAAGTTAATAGATTGCAACAGTGATATTATATTAAGATTACGTGATTTAGCCAAAGAAGAAAGAAAAGATAAAGGTCTAAACTGAAATTCTTAGGCTGTATCTATGGATATCAACATTCAAATTAGGTATTTATATCAATTACAGATAATGAAGTTCATTAATAGGTTACAGAATACCTTTCTTGATTGCATCTACCCCAACTTTTAAACCACCAACAGATGACAGTACTGCAGCAAGGCAAAAATAGAAAGAAAATTAATTATAATAACTAAAGAGCAGAAAGAGTTAATATAAACAATAGTTGGTCATGAATACATGCAAAAAATATATCATTATATCCATGCAGATATGGTATTGGCATGATTCTGAACACAGTGTGACCAAAGCAAGTCTGAAGAAATTACAGGCACACATTAAGTCACAGCAGTAAATAACCTGACATTGCTGGTGTAACAACACCATTAGCAATCACCATAGAAGTACCAGCAAGCACTAATATTAGTAGAGTCTTCTTCAGAGTTAGAGAATTCTCAAGTCTTTCCTTGATTTTTAATGACCTTTCAAGCTCAGGAGATGGCACCTTCAGCCTAAAGCTTGATATACGGGCATCAGATGGCAACTGATTGGGAAGAAGACTCACCTTAGCATGACGACAGATCAAGGAGTACAACGCAAAAGTACCACCTGCAGTGGTTTTAGAACAAGTATGATTTTAAGGACATAACACTCTTAAAAAAGCTTTTATTTTAGAATATTTAATTTAATATACCTTCACCATCATCATTGGCCCACAGAACCACCAAAACATACTTCACTAAAGGAATCAAGATTAAAGTGTACAAGACAAGTGATAATGCTCCAAGAATGTCTTCATTTCCATTAATAGGAGCTTTTCTAAACATAACACTGAAGGTATATAATGGACTTGTTCCAACATCACCAAAGACAACACCAAGTGTCTGAAAAGCCAATACAATTTTCTTACCCACATTGATATCCTGCAATGTAATATAATGAAGTCAACAATCAAAAAAATATTAATATATAGATGTTGATGTTCCACTACAGTGACAGCAATATAATCTCGAACACTTTAAGGGCAGACACAAGCCCATCTACAAGTAGTAAATTACTGGCGAAAATTCAGAGAAGCCAGAAATTCAAAACAAAAGAGGTAAGACATAAAGCTATAAAAGACTAAAATGCATAGAATCCAGAAGCTCAACCAAAGGAACAGCAGCCATAGTTATACGACAAGTATCTCCTAGACACTAAATGTTATAAAATAGCTAGTAATGTATTGTAAGATCATCATGCAAGTAGCAATGCACAATTGCACGTGATAATTGAGTCGTGTTGGGATTTCATGCCTAATTTTCTTCTCCTTATTTTCCATTGGTGGAGCAGGTCACAGTACTAAATTAACAATCACAATCGACAATATTTAATTCTCGATTTAAATATTATTCCATTGGAAATTTCAAGGGAATCCGAAATTGGTCAGAATTATTGGGAGAAAGCACCTCATAGTCAGTTGTATGAGCACCGGGGACATCAAGAGCCTCGACGTCGAAAGAATCGATGCGAGGACCAGTGCGAATGAGTCTCTGCTCCGCATTATCTTCCTCCTCCTCCTCGGAATCAACAACAGTGGCGTGGCGTCCCAGTCTCAAATCAGCGCCGAAGTTCTCTAAATCGGAGGTGTCGTCGTCGTCCTGGATGACCCAGCGCGATTCGGTGGACTCCATGGATGCTCCACCGTGGATCTGGTCGGCCATGTGGTAGGGTGGTTAGGGTTTGGCATAGAAGAAAGGGTGAGTTTCAGGAAGTGGCTTTCGGCATAGCAGGAATGGCTGCTGCTTGCATTCCATAACACAAGGACAAGCTCACAGTCACAGTCACTGTAACCATTGCTTAACCGCATCTGCACTCACAGGGCCGTGTTTGGATTAATTGTTTCCATTTTTTTTTTTAAATTAAAGGCTTAAATATGTTTAAAGAAATTTGAATTAAGTCGATTTTCATATTATTTTTTTAATTTTTTTTATTTAAATTACTTGACTAATATTTTTTTTTTTTAAATTAGTACCTGACGTTAGTTTCCTTTGTTAAATGATGATGTAGTAAACGAACTGTCACGTCATTGCCTAACGTTGTATGTCATGTCAGCACACAATGGCCACCTCATTCTTTACGTAAATTGTCACGTCAGATATGTAAATTTTTTAAAAAATTAGTTTTGCGCATATGTTGGAAATTTACGAACTCAGAAACCCATTCTCTCATTCATTTTCAACTTTCAAGAACTCACAAAATCATGTTTGAAAATTGTTCCTTTTTGATTTTGAAATATTGAAGTTGTAATCCGTTTTTATTTTCGTTTTCATTCTCCTTTTTCGTGAAGCTACTCCGTTTTTGTGTTTTTTCAATTTAGAAATGCGCATTGTACGTGGTTGTTTGTTCCTTGGGTTATAAGTTTGAAGCACCATTCTTCGATGACCATTTGTGGAGGTGAGATTTTGTAGCCATAAATAGAGGTAATTGTTGTCATTGTTGAAGCACTGCCAAAGTTGTTCTGGACGAAGCCCCTTGCCATTCTCCGTCTGTGTTGAAGGTAAGTGGTTGGTTATGTTATTAGGGTTTACAATTTGATAGCCTTTAACTGTTTTGTTGCTAAGGTTTTTTTGACTCAAAGATTTGGTTTCTTTGCAATTGTGTTAATGGGTTTCAATTTGAAACTTTATCACGGGGATCGTTTTGAGTTAGACCCCGTGATGCATTATATTGGAGGCAGCGAGCCAGTGCATGTGAAAAATATGGATATGGATAGGTGATCCTATTTTGAAGCCGTGGGAATTGTAAAAGAAGACTTTGCATATGGAGAGCATTCTGTTAGCGGTGGAAATTTGGTCCTTCTGATTTCAAAGAGATTAATTGTGATAGTGTTGCATTAGACATGACAAATTTTGCAATTACTAACAATGTGGAAGTGGAAATGTTTGCAGTTTGTGATGGTGGCAATGAAGGTGTTGTTGGGGACAATTTTTGTAACAGTGATGATGACTCTGTGAGGGATGTTCTCTTTCTTTCACGGTTCTTCTTCTTCACCGACGAGAGAGTTCTTTTTCTTCTTTTAGGGTTTTTTCAATTTGTTGTCAGATCCCTCTTTCAATTTCTTATTAAGTCTCAAACGTGGAGAATGAAGTGGCTATTATGTGCTGACATGACATATAACGTTGGGCGATGACGTGACAGTCCGTTTGCCACGTCATCATTTAACAGAGAAAACTAACATCATGTACTAATTTGGAAAAAAAATATTAGTAAAATAATTTAAACTAAAACAAAATTTAAAAAATAGTAATATGAAAATCAACCTAATTCGAGATAGTTTAAACATATTTAAGTTTAAATTAAAAGGAATAGAACATAAGTTATAAGTTTTTTTTATTAATTTATAAATTATTTTAATCAAGACAAGTTTGTGCGAAACATAAGTTTATTTTAGAAATTTAAATTTTATTTTTCTAAACTAATTGAAGGAATTTATAATTGCTATCAATTTTTATTTTTCTTATTCCTTGTATACATATAATAATATATGTAATAATTAGGGATGGCAAATATACCCGTACCCGTGGGTAATACCCGAACCCGTCCCGACTTTGACGGGGAATACCCGGTTTGATCGGGTACGGGTACGGGTACGGGTAAAACCCGATATATTGAATCGGGTACGGGTACGGGTACGGGTACGGGTATGTACTTACCCGCCCCGTACCCGTACCCGTACCCGTCCCCGTTCTCATTTTTAATTTAATATTCACTTTTAATTTAATTATATTAAAAAATTTTAATATTTTTTTATGTATGATTATTTATTATAATGTGAGATAAAAAAATAACCTAATTATAATTATAATATAATAAAAAAATAATTTAAAAATATTATTTTTTTTAAAAAAAATAAAAAATAAAAAAATTGACGTGTACGGGTACGGGTACGGGTATACCCGATACCCGACGGGGATGGGGATGGGGATGAAAATTCATACCCGACGGGTATGGGGACAGGGATGGGGATGAGTTTTACTTGCGGGGACGGGGACGGGTATCATGAAACCCGTACCCGCCCCGCCCCGTTGCCATCCCTAGTAATAATGTTATAGGATAATTTAATTTTCTGGATCCTTCAAAGCCATAATACACAGCATCTACCGCAATATCCGTCTCCTTGCTTCGGTCGCATTCTTTGTAACGCCTTAAGACGGCGTAATCCGAAAAAAGTGGTGTTTTTTTTTTCTTTTATTACACATTTACACTACTGTTTAAATAAATAATGAGAAAAAAATTACTTATTTTTATGATTAAAATTAATGATTTCAAATTATAAAGGTTGAAAAATTTAAATATATTAAAGAATAAAATTAAAATTTACTATGTTATAGAAATTAATATATATATATATATATATATATATATATATAATTAATAATAAATTAGTTTGATGGTTTAAAATAGGATAAAATGTAATAAAATAAAATAAAATCTGTTTATTCTGTCTAATAGTCCTGTCTTTTTTCCTCTTCTAATTTGTAGGTATGAGATGAAGTTATTATTATTTTTCATAAAATCTTCAAACAATAACATTAAAAGAAAAATACATTGTTTATATCTTTCTTTTTATTAGGAACTCATACTGTACCCCCTTTGTTCTATATTATAAGTAACAACAAAAATATATTTTTATTTTTAAATATAAGTAAATTTTAACTATTTTTATCTTATTTAATAATATTTTTATAAAATATTTCTTTTTTAATACACGACTTTTTGATTATAGTATTTTTTATTTTTATAACAAAGATAATTTTTTTAAAAATTATAAAATTAATAAAATTTAATATAAATAACTAATTTTTTATATGCACAAAATTATTATCTTTATTTATAGTAGAGAATAAAATGAATATATCTATCCAATCAATATAAAAGATTATTTTCTTCCAAAATAACCTTAGAATCCTCAATATGTTACAAATGTATAATAATTTAAAATTTTAAATCATTCTAGTGAAAATTATTTCACTACGACGACTGTAATTGGTTGGTTCATGTTGGTAATAATTGATAGATTGATAATTACTTTTATCTTTCATTTATAAACTATCATGGCGGTATCATTAATAACATTTTAATTTTACATGGGGGAATGTATATAGTCACTTTAATGTGTTAGTGAAACATGTTTTCAATAGAACTAGTTATATTGGGTTGAAGTGGGATTTGTTTTTGTCAGGGTTAAAAAGTAAAGGTTGCCCATTATATGGGTAACTTGTATGGCAAATAACATTTAGTTTCACTTATATCCATATTTTATTGAATTCATCATCCGACCATTTAACTTTAAGCTATGGATATGTGTGTGTATATATAATTCTTTTTATTTTAGTGCCAGCTCATTAATCTTGGCTTGATGACACAGGCAGTGCCGAAATCAAGAAGGTTCCTATTTTGACATTATTCTGTTTATTAGTAATGATAAATACAAACCTTCTTCAAGAATCTTTCTTGTTAATGAACTTTATTTAATTTTTAAATTTAGTCAAAATTTGATGTGATACATCCGAATGAAAATCCGCTTAGTGTTGCATATGTATGTAAAGCATGCATAAACAAAATACAAACTATTAAGCGAAAGGCTTTTGAACTGTGAAATTGAGAGGATTAGATCTACGAGAGTGTTAAATACAATATATGTTAGATTATTTACTTTAACAATGACCCGTATAATTATAGAAAGACTTTTAATGAAAAATATTTAATGTTTATTCATGTAATTAGAGAATGACTTTTAATGAAATTAAAAAATATTTAATATTGTGATTGTTAAATTTAAAATATATTAAAAGTCATTTGAAGATTATTTTAAAGTTATTAAAATCAATTCTCTCCTTTCTCACTTCATTAATCCTTAGTTTGTGGGAGAGGAAGTAATATAAAAGAATAAAAGAGAATAGGTGAGAATTGATTTGATAATAAATAAGTAAAAAATAGAGTGAAATCAATTGAAATTTATAATTGTTTGGTAGAGTAGAATTAAGTGAGAAATAAAGTGAAAAGTGATATTTATATTACTATTTTACTATCACTTTTATAATATAGTTTGAATTAATATTTTTGGTATTGTGTAATTTTACACATTTCTTAAATTCTAAAAGAATTGCCTTAACGAAGAGAGTATAAAAAATGATGTGGAACTCACTTCTAATTCCTCATAATTCTCCTTAAGTACCTTGAATTAAATACAAATGTTTTTTTTCTTTCAAATTCACTTTAATCTCCTCTAATACATCCCCTATTAAATCACCTCAACTAAATATAGGCTAAGGATAAGTTTGACATTAAAGAAAAAGAATTTGAAATAAGAGATAATAGAAGTTAAAGTTGGTTATTTATAAAAGTATAACCTCTTTTTCTCTCTCAAGACTTCTTTTATTTTTTACATATAATTTCAAAAAAACTTGTTTTCATGAAAGAAATTGTAAAGATTTAAAAAATTGTTGAGAATCAATTAAAGAGATTTTAGCATCATCATAGAGACTAAGTAAAAGAAGTAAGAAAAGAGAGAACAACTTATTAAAATTTATGAATTGCATTATGAATTTGGATGTCTTCTAAATTTTCTTATAGAAATTATATAATATGATAGTAGTGAAAAATATGTTGTTTAAGATTCTTATAATGTAATTTTCTTATATGATAATACTATGAAATTACATGTGATCATAAAATTTACTAATAATATATACTAGGTTAACAAACACTTTTAAAAACTTTACTAAAAATTACCTAGTTGTTTGGAAATATGATATGAAATTAAGATTATTTTGATTGGTCAATGGATTGTCTGTTTATAAAACTAACAAGTCTTTTTTATTTTATTTTTTGTAACATGTAAAAAACTAAAAAACAAGAAAGGATAGGTTACATTAAATCTAACTGCATGGAAAACGAAAGTTGGAGGACTCCTCCATATTACATGCAAAGAAGAATGGTTGGCTTCCTAACAAGCCAATGTATGCATAACAAAGTTAGTTTCACAAGGGATATACTCGAAGAAAACCAAATAGTTGCACACCATAATATCCTTTATCTGTTTGATGATATCTTCGTGCTGATGTTTGTCATCGCTCTCCTATCGAATGCCATGTATGGCAAGAATAGCTCCTAGACAGTCTAATTCGCACAAGATGGTTTGAAACCCTGCATCCTAACAAAATAAAACACCTTATTCAGTGGCTAGAAGCTTTGCATAGAGAGGGTCTTCATCTATGAAAGAGTTTGTATATCTCTTTTTCCATGTGCCAACTGCATCCCCTCAAAACACCACCTATCCCCGTCCTACATGGATGATCTAACCAACTTCCAACCACATTCAGTTTGACGGATACTCCAGGGTGGACCACCTGGTATTGGACTTCCACAAAGAGTGTTTGTCGAAGAACAAAAAGTGTTGTGCAACCAAGCTAGCAATTTGTCTATTAATATATGGCACGATCCAAGGTTGATCATTGAATACCATACTATTCCTCAAGCACCATGTCCATAAAAGCAATCGTCGGAAGTCTTGTTGCCGATGTGTGAGAAACTAGTGCCTTGAACCATAAGTGAAAATCCATGATGGAGAGAAGCATGGGTGGGATATTGCTAGTAGTAAACCTTATTTCTCACGAGTGAGGTCAATCCCTCACTTCGTGTAATTAAGATGGCTTCCATTCCATGTGAGCGTCAAGAACAAGCCCCTTCCGGGGCCAGCCAGTGACACTTGAATCTGACCTCATTGGCCAACAAAGAGAAGTGCAACCCTTGCCAAATAAAGAATTTGATCGTCTCTGGAATTGGAAGCCTCCAAGTGCTCTAACCTTCTGTGAGCCACCTTATTGGAGGCAACAAGTTTAGATTTCTCCAGGTTCACTTTTAAACTAGACGCTAAACAAAATTCCTCCAGTGTCGAGGCCAGGACTTGAACTTGGCTTTCTGATGCATGGCAAAAAGTGATAATATCATTCACAAATAGGAGAAGTGAGAGAGGTGGGCCACCACAAGATAAATGATCGAATCAGATTCCATATACCATCTCTATTTAATTCATGGGTAGGAAGAGCAAGTCATTCCATGCATAAGACAAACAGATATAGGGAGAGGGGATCCCCTTGCCTTAGGCCCCTAACAAGTTCAAAGGAGGGCGACCTATTTCCATTTCATAACACTAAGAGAGAAAAAGTCATGACATCTTACATAATAAGTTAAAGAATAAAGTAAGGGAAACCAAATCTGACCAGCGTCGTTTAAAGAAATTTTCAATATGTTTTTTCCAGGTCTAGCTTGAGAGCTAGTGTCCTTGTAGTGGACTTGTCTTTGATAATGAAATTCAGGGCCTCTTGAGAAAGAATGCTATTATTAAGAATGTCTCTCCCCCGACATAAAGCTTCCTTAGAAATGACTTTATTGGCAACGTTACACAAACTAATCGAACAAAACTCCTTAAGATTAGATGGGGTGTGTCCACCTTAGGAATTAAAATGATTAGAGTTTCTAGAAGTGATCATTAGAAAAGCCAGTTTAGAATGCCTCCTTGGCAGTATGCCACAATTCATTCCCCACATATATGTCAGTACTACTTATATAAGAAAGGCTGGAACCCATCAAGTCCAGAAGCCTTGAAGGACTTCATGCTCATCGTCGCCCAACAGAGACCTCTTCCTTAGTGACTGTTGCTAACAAAGAGACCACAACTTCCTCACTTAGTTTGGGGGGGTACACCAAAATTCATGTCTTTGAAAGGTGCCAATGATTCTTTTAAAAATAGCTCATGATAGAAACAAGGGGTTTCATGATAGAGTACTTTAGGATTGGTATGCCATGTCCTTAGGAGAAAAAGACCACATATTTTGTTATGTTGTCTACGTGCAATGGTTTGTGCATGGAAATATCTTGTATATTAATTTTTGAACCGCACCCATTTTTCCCTTGACTTTTGGCATGCCACGTTGGACTCACTAATCAGGTTGGCGTGCTCTAAAAAAGCATCATAGTAATACAAAGTTAAAGTTTTGACACATGGCAAGCAGATAAGTAAGGGACACTCTTATTGTCACAGCTTACTAAGCACTTACCCTATTAAGATAAATAGAAAAGTAACATTACCACTAAAAACAATCCACTAGAGGTAACAAGAAAATGACAATGTCACTAGCAAAAAATGACTAGGCTAGTAAGTTGTTGTATGAATGTTACTTTGACACGAAATAATGTTTGATAGATTATAAAGTGTACTTATAATCCAAATTTTAACAAAAAGAATAAAGTTACTAATGTGACACTAAATTTATTTGACTAATGAGTTGATATATTAACCGATAAATAACCTTAATTTGATAATATTTTTTTATAAGTCTCCTTTTAAATATTTTTTAAAAGTATCCATTTTAATCAATGAGTCATATACTAACATTATATTTTTTTAACATTATAATAACTAATACATTTTTTTAACATTATAATAACTAATATATGTAGCGCTTCACACTTAATTTGGTTGATTAAAAAAAGTGAAAAAAGGTGATAAAAAAATAGAAAATGAAATGATTGTATAAGAATTTTAATGCAAGACACATTAATTTCCCTTTCGTCTCTAAAAACGAACCAGCATAACGTCCAGTATTTGTTTCCATATACCGAAACGAAGAACAGTAGGGCTTCGTATGGTTGTTGCATATTTTCATATGGTTGTTTGTTGCATAATAAGAGAAACTTGATGATGAGCAGAATACTTAATTACAAAAAAAATTAATGAAATACGCGTTGATAATCTCAATTCTGCTTATTTAATTACAATTAACAGCGACATACAAAAATTAAAAATAAATAGAATGAAAGAATTATGACATACATATTACAGAATATCATCTTGTGGCGTAAAAATATCTTTTACGAACAAACAATGACTAGTACTCATTGCAACGCATTGGCAATGCTAATTTGACGCCAAAAAATAACTATCTTATAGCACAAGCAAAGTGATTTGCAATTTGAGGGCAAAACTACATATGACTTACAAATCGGTATGAGTAAAACTTCTAAGGGACCGTTCTAAGTGTTTTTTACTTTAAGTGTTTAAGCTACTATATGACAGCAACCTTAAAGAGATAAAAGCACAACAATTGCAAGCAGTAGCACCTAACTAAGAAGAAAGTCCCTCGTAAAGTGCAAAATGATCAAAAGTGTTTTGGTCTGTACATAAGTCACTGATAGAAAATGATTGTGGCTATGCTATAAATAGCCTATTCTCCGCTGAAAAAGTCCCTCAACTTGCATTGGATGCAACCTCATGAACTTCTTCATACGTGTTAGTCTCCTCGTTAAACGAGTACCTGTGTTTGATCAAAATGAAACATTCTCAGTTAGCTAAAAACATGATTTGTTATGAGGCAAACAACAAACCATTCACTCAATTGCCAGCGGTACAGAATGCAGCTAGTGTGAACTATATATGTTTATGATTTCAAGGTCCAGCTGGCATGGCATCCCCAAACAAATTGTAAGAAACCTAAATTATAGATAGTTTAATCCACCCCTTCTTTCTTTTCTAACTTTTGTTCCTTGAATAATAGAAGTGTACTGATCACCAAGCATTTTTTTTTGTCCCCAAGATCAAGATTATAGCACAAGTACCGTGTCTCTTGATATATTTTCCAACAAGAATTATGTATTTAATTGAGAATAAACTTCAAACAAAAGGACAAATAAGTTATATCCAATGCCATGTTTGGGACCCTCGTAAATAATAGAGGCCAAAAGATATCACAATAAAAGTCGACACACCACACTCTTAGATGAATCATGAATGTTCGTACCATTGCCCTGATGCTGCAGAGCAATAGAGCCCTGTATTCGGATCATAATAATAGCCCAAACTGCTGCTGTAATAGTACCTGGATCATAAAAAAAAAATGAAGTCAGATAAGCTTACTAATATATCTTTTTTAAAAAAGATTCATAAAGAGAAAGAAGAAATGCGTACAGCCATCAACTTTTGTCACAATCTCTACAGTATACTAAATTATTTTTTTTGTTTGTTTTTGATATTACAACAAAGGCAACTAATGTTGCCTCGTATCTATCAGATTATTCCTCAAACTGTAGATGGAAGAGAAGATTCATACCCAGAAGATTCATCATACACATAATCGTTCTGCGATGCTCCGCCTGGAAAGAAAAGTGGAACCATGTTAAACAAAATACTTATCAGATAAAAATCAGTAACAAAAATTCCATTTCAGATACCAATTTTAGGGAGGTGGTGTATTTACCCTCAGAACTAGAATTTATGGCACCTGATGAAGATTGACTAACTCCCTTATTTTCATCTGTAGATGGCTTACTGGCATCATGCTCATCATCAGCAAACATATCATAATCATCTGCACCATTGCCAGAGGCTTCTGCACTAGCCAAATGTTGATTTGAAGTGCCTGTGTCAGTGGCAAGTAGTCTGGCAGGGACCACACCTGAATCCAGACCACCAGAGAGCAAGTTTCCCTCTCCATTCAGATAAGAATGCCCTTCACCTGAGTGCAGGGATGTGCCTTCTTTTGCCCTGGCTAACTTCTCATATCCTTCTGAAAAAGAGAGATTATCGAAGGCACAAGCATTATGCAATTAGTACTACAAAACAGGAACCTTCATTGTTGCTCATAAACCTACATATTTATATCATCATTGAAGGAAGAAGAGCAAAGGATAACAGATATTAAATAAACTGCCCCAAAATCTAAAGCTTAATATGGAGGTCCAAGAAATAGATTTCCTAAACAGTGTATGATATTGATAATAGAGCAGCAAGTTCTTCTCACATCATGACCATGATAAAAACATAAAATGAACAGAACTATGTTGGTAAAAAACAAATAACTAAATCCAATAAAGTTAGAAAATCAATCAGTATATTCCACCATGTTGTTAATAATGTAACTAATGACAAAACATGAACTAGATGTGTGAACAAGACAATAGAACATAATATAAATAGAATAAAGCATTGTGTATAACACTGACCTGCTTCACGATTAAAAACCTCTTGCTTTTCATGATAAACATCTGAAAAAACGTAAAGGAACCTAAATTAAGCATATGAAAAAAATATGCAAAAAAAAAATGAAGCAAAACAAGTTGCATAACATAAAGGATCTCATCAGGCGATCTAAATGATTACATGTTTGAACCATGCCTAATATCTACAAAGCCCATTGAGAACAACTTAACTGTATTCACCATTCTCCATCAGCTTCATAGCATCCTCAGTAAGCTGGTCAAATACAATCTTAGTCTCAGCAGACATTTTTGCCTTTCTGTCACTATTTCCTTTTAACCTTCTCAAGGCTTGCAGGACCTATTGGAAGAATTATCTGTTAATACAGCCCAGCAAATGACCCTCAAACACCCCTTAAAAACTAGATATATTATAACTCAAGTATAATAATGATTTACACTTGGGAAGATATAAAGAGAACAAGTAATTGAAGTGATGTAAAATTAATAATGACAGTTAGTTACAAACCAAATATAACTTTCATAACAAAACAAAGTATTTTATTTTTACAAACACTATTAACCCTTTATTTAGGTAAATTGGGAATCCTCAGGTTTTTCTCTGCTAACAATGAAAGAGAGAGAGAGGTAAACCGGTATCATATCAAGTCTATAGCAAAATAGTATAACCAACTATGGAGTTAGCAGCAAATTCCATTTCTATTATTTTCTGCATTTACTTCTTCCAACTTTAAAATCACAACATACACAATCTTTATACTTAGAGTATAAACATTTTAACTACTATATATTTTAAGGATATAAACTTCCCTACAAGAAATTTCAACACTCCTTGGCCATAAATAAATCAACGTTTGCCAGAATAAATAGATGCTCTACTGCTTCAACTCGGGGGGAAGTTGGCAAAAATAAATATATTGTAGTATCTTAAAACGATGCTTCAGTAGAACAAAGACATCAAAATCAAAAATTAAGAATGATAAAATATAGGCTTACCGTTTCTCCAGGTTCTAGAACATTTGCAATGCGCCTCTTCATGGCTCCAATATCTTTAGAAGAAAGCTCTGTGACCTCATCTTCTTCCTTTGTTGCTACAGAGCTTAATGCAGCATATTTTGGATCAACTTCAATATTATCAAGCCACGCATCCTGTAAGGCTCCTTAATTTATTAATAGAATTCAAATGAAATAATCACAAATCAAATTTGGAAAAAAACAGAAATCCCTCACCTTAATCTCGTTCTCTCTTACATATTCAACAAAATTTCCTGCTGCATCAAAATAACCTTCTTCCCTTTCTTTATCTAGGTTGAAAGGCTCAATTTGAATCCCATCATCAACAAAATTCTCGTTATCCTGCCAAAAGATATCATATATCACTGCCTGCCTATCCTTTATGTGGATCCAATAACAGATCATTGCACCAATACCTTAACTATAAAAAAAAATTTGCTTCCAATTAAGGAATGAATCATACTACAAAAATACATTTGAACAACAGCCTACATGCTACAAAATTTACAAGCATACAATTCATACCACTAGAATCCATGAGAAAACACTCCAAATAAAGAATATATTAATTTAGATAAAAAGTTCATTCAAGTCAATAAGTCAAGGAGAAAATTCAAAACAAACCTCATATCTCATTTCAGCAGCCGATAAGTTATTTAGGATACCTCCAGTGTCCTCACTAAAGAGTTCAGCAGTAATTTGATTTCTTTGTTTTGCCCGTTCTTTGGCAGCTTTTGCAGCAATTTGAGGATTCGTCAAGTCAACTCCACCGTCCTCAACATTTTCTTTTTCCAACACTTCATCTCCTGACTTCACTTTCTTACCCTTTGGAAACCTAACCCTTTTTGCTCTGTACAAATTTATAAATTCAATGCAACCATCTTAAAATTCAGCTCCACAAACTCATCATAACAATCTCAAAAGCTAAAATCCACACGAGGGGACACACACACAAGTTATTACATAGTATTCATACACAAATATAATGATTTTCACGTAAACTCTCTTCGAATAATGCCAAACTTTGGGGCAAAAAAATTGAACTAGATAGCCGTAAGAGGGAATCCGCAAGATAATAATCCCCAAATCAAAATAACACAGAAGTCAATATGTAATAAACTACCGGTTACTGGAACTTTCTCAATAGCAATGAATGAGATTAGGGTTTGTGAGCGACAAGAGGGAGAAAGGAAATTACGGTGGCTTTTTGCTGAATTCGTCGTCTTCTTCCATTAAGGGGCGTTTAGCGCTATTGCGAGATGATTCTGCCGCCATTGATGCTGCCGAAGAATGTTTAGAGAGCTTCTACACACAGACACACAGAAGAAGAGCTTCCCCTTCTCTTGCCATCTCTTTGTTCTTATTCTCAAAAAATAAATATTTTAATTACACTATTAGATTAAATATGTTTTTTTTTGTTCGTCCCTAGAGTATCCAGGGACTAATCTCCTCGGTGAGATAGTTGGCCCCAAGATTTAACGCAGCTGCATACATAAGGCAGGATTTGAACCCCTGACCTTGTTTAAGGGTGGATCAACCCCTACCGCTGAACCACACGCTTGAGGCTTTTACAAATTTTTACTTGAATTTTAATATTAATCTTTCTTAGTTTTTAAATTTTATTATTCATATTAGTGGATCAAACCAATTTGTATTTTTATAATTACAAATTTTAAATAAAATAATAACTGAGATTAATAATAAAAATAGTTAATAAAATAATTAAATTTTCATATTATTTAAAAATTTAAAGATAATTTTATTTAAAAATATATAAAGACGAAAAAATAGTTATAAAGTCATGTATTTTCTTTATAAATTTTTTATTTTTGTAGTTAAGTATTAATATGTCAGTGCTATCAATTATCACGTCATCAAAGTGTACTTTTTAAATAATTTTTAATTGATTTTAGTTTCTTATTTTTTATAGATTAATTTTTAGTCTTTTAATATTATTTTGATCCTTTTTTTTTTTAATTCCTCTTATTAAGTATCGTGGTTGAATAAAGAATGAGTTTGAAAATTTGAAAGAAAAAAAATAGGCAATGCAGTGTACAAAATCAACAATCCACTTAATTATAATCTAAAACACATAATCAACTTTCCCTAAAAAAAAAAACACATAATCAACACTTTAATAAACATATTAAATTTGTAAAAAATAATTAATTTCTTTTATAATTTATGTAATTCTATTATATATACTAGAAATATAAAAAAAATTGTGACCATGAATTTTATTAATATTACAATAAAGACAAATCGCATATATTAAAGACACTTTCACTAATATTTTTTTAACACTTTTTTTACTATTGATTAATTGATGGAGCTTTTATCTCATATAATAAATTTCTCTTGAATTAATGGGTATATTAATCAAAATTTATAATTTTTTAATAAATTTTGATTAATGATAAAACTTCTCTTAAATGAGTGGCGATCTTAACTAAAAATTTTAATTTTTAATAAATTTTAGTTAATAATAAAAAGATTATTAAAAATAATGTTTGAAAATGTATCTCATAATGTTGTAAACATTTTTAGTATCTGATTTTCATCCCCACCCCCCAAAATGCCCTTCCTCTTCTGATTAAAAAAAATTACAGCAACGTGTTAGTTATTTGCTTTGAAATTTCTAGCCATAGTACATTGTTGAGCTTGCTTCCTATTCTAGCCATATGCGCTTTGAATTTTAATCCTATTTAGTGTCCTTTTTTATGTCATGAATTTATTATTCGGTTGTCCCTACAAAGCTGTGTGAAAAAATTATGTTACTTAATTGGGTATCAGAATTCAAGTGTTGGTAAGTTGGTATGGTACAAAAGTGTGTTTGGCTTATCTTTAAGTGGTAACCAATCTACAACGTTATCATTGATCTTCCTCGTAGTAGAATTTGTTATTTTTGTTCATTTATTGATAAATTTCATTAATTTTTACCTAATAATATAATTCATTTTTGTACAGGTAAGGGCGTTTGGCCACCACATAACCGAAACCCTATCGGCCACCGAAAGGCGAAATCTGGTGGCCGACACCCAATTAGGTCGGAGGGTGCGTGCGATGGTCGAAGTACCAACACCCCCAGCTTGCTTGACTTGCTTCACCCGCGCGACGAGCAAGTTGCGAATGTTAAGCTCATCGGCACCACTGGCAACCATGATTCCTGCAAAAAGGGTTAAGTAAACATCAATAGGAATTAAGCTTACAGCCGAAACGGGACAGATAACATACTTATCAGATCGTTCTCCCAACGTGGAGATTCAACCAAGTTAATTAAAGACCTAGTCGGCAAACGCCAAGGAAGACGAAGTAATAACTTCAGGTCCTTTCGCTCTTCGGCTGAAAGCATTTTCTTCGGTACTACATCGTAAGGCCGAGGGGCACGCGTCCAGTACAAAGGAAACAGGCTTCTATCATTCTCGCCAAAGAAGAAACGTCTGCCATTCGGACGGATGGTCACTCGGAAAAATTCAGCCTTAAAATTCTTGTATGAGGAAGTAAAACTATCCAATAACTGCCGATCCCCCACTCGGCTCAATGAGAGCCACTTAGCCAATACAGAAGGCCTGGACGAGTAGAAATAGAGAAAAAGGAGTGGAGAGGGCCTTAATGCAAATGCACCTGCACAGATGTTTGAAGCCCTGTAATTGTGCCCAGCTGTTCAGGTGCAATTGGGTCGGGGCGACGTTCAATACCCTTAACACCCCCATGGTAAACTCGTCAAATGGCAGTTTCACCTTGAGATCCCGAACGAGGCAGTCATATATGTAGAATGACTCCATCTTCGCACCACTATGGTCAAGACAAACTGTATCGGGATTCGGAAAGGCATCGTTTCGGCACGACCGAACCCCGATCGGATATGGATCCTCCTTGGCATCAAAAGTTAAGCAATTTGTATATTCCAGGAGATTCGTGATCATGGTCGTGTCTCGGTAACGCGAGTAGGAGGAGGTCACCTCCCCATTCACCCATTCGTAGCCAGGTAGGTACCTCGGACAGACCATACTGTTGCCGATTCGACACACGCTTCGTTTTCTCCTGGACCTCGAGACTCCCACTAGTAGAAGTCTCCACCGAAGATGAAGCACTTCCATCCGGCCTTTCGGCATGAACTGGGGACCGAACCAGACTAGGGCAGCTTGAATCACTGGACGAGGACCCCTCGGACGACGATGACCGAGAGCTGCTGGCCGAAGAACTTATAGAAGCATTAGCCATGACAATGAAAACTTACCAAATTCTTCAAAGTACAACCACAATCGTTCGGCACACTTGAGTCGATTTCGCAGAGCTTCGGCTAATGCAATTCGGCTGAGAGCAATACGTGCGAATGGCCCTACCACCCAACTATATATATAGCCCCAGAAAAGGGCGAGAAAATTCAAATTTTGAAAAGTGTAACCGTTCGATCTCTAAGATCCAACAGTAGGAATTCTGAAACCGCTCGCCTTACCCTTAACAACAACCTCCATTCTACCCTTGAAGAAGGACTCGTCCTTCTCCAAGGCTGGGGGGCAAGTGTACAGGTAAGGGCGTTCGGCCACCACATAACCAAAACCCTATCGGCCACCGAAAGACGGAATCTGGTGGCCGACACCCAATCGGGCACCAGGATCGGCCTACACTCAATTATTACCCTTAATCAATAATTAGGGGTTAATTACACCGATAAACCGATTAGGGCGTATTACCTAATACGATAAGCATGTTGTAGGGCCCATGGGGTTCAGGGCCCATAAATGTCAGTATAAATGGCTCATGTTACAAGGTAACGTCACTGTTCATTAATTACCATCGATATTCGTGTTTTTCCTGACTTGAGCGTTGGAGTGCCTTTTGCAGGTACCAACCCCTTCACCGGAATATTTGATCGGAGCACTCGTTCAACCCTCAGAATACGAGAAGATTACTGGCATATCCTTTCGACAGGTACAATTTTCAATTTAGCAACATCCCAATGAAATTAAAAAATTGTGTTACAAATAATATAAACAAATAATACTATTTCTAATAAATGCAATTTACTAAAGAATTATCTAAACACAAGGAAAAGTTAGAAACAATCCACACCGTCATAGACTCCAAAATACAACTTTCTTTTATCTATGTAAAATTCCACCAATCCAATCCTTCCTGTGCGTGACATCATTCGAGATTGGTATAAAGAAAATATAGCACTATGAGCAAATAAAGTTAAAAGATGTTGAAGTTGTTAAATCTGAGGTTAGCATAACTAGCACCAACATAAGCATTAAGCAATTCATTTTGTGCAGACCAAAACTCAGCCTTAAGACCCGCTTTTCTCACTGCTTTCAGGATTTTGTTCTTGTGTGTGTATCCAGTGACTACAACCTTCTGGCTGTTACCATCCACTTCCACCTTCTCTATCCCTGCACATGGATTCGTAGCCAGTACAAAATATTAATTAATTCAACTTATAAAGTACCAAATAAGAATGATTATGGCATGTAATGATTTACATCAACAACAACAAACCAACCTTTCAATTTTGAGAGACATTTCCTTAGTCTTTTCTCGTGTATCCCAACCATCTCCACTTTTAACTCAACAATCTGCAATGCAATGCAAAACAGTATATGTGTGTTGATTGAGGATACCCTCTTTCATTCATGATCTAATATTGAATCTTCTATGATAATTCTATTAACCAAGAACACCCCATATTTCATAATTGCCAAAGATGCAGAAAATTGAGACAATAAAGTATAAACTACTAGAGCTATGTAAAACCTAAAGGAATAATACCTCCATGAAAAATGCTCTGAGGAAATGGTGCTACAAAGATGATATGTGGTGGGGGGAGACAAGGCAATGACAATGAATAAAGTGAGAAAGAATGATCAAGAAGCAGCAATTGAAATGAGGGTAAATCTAATTTGAGTGATAGTGTACTATATATAAGAGTTAGTAGGCAAGTAAAGCTGGAAGATACATTAAAGTGAAGAATGTCTTGGGTTTTGAGTTCTTATAGTAAGCACAAAGCAAAACCATATGCCTCGAGTCTTTGACAGCCAACAGGGACAAAAGCACATTGATCTTTAGAATATGCGGCTCAAGATATGAGGCTTTAGGTCTACTCAAAGCAATGAGTACATGAGAATTTGAAATGATTGGCTTTGACAGGTTCAACTTGGCATTTTCGCCCCTTTTGACCCGTTTGAAAGAAACAAAATGGATGTAAAGAGCAGCATTCTTGGTTTTGATGATAGATGAATGTTGAATCTGACACACATAATCTATGTCGAATTTATCAATTAGTACATTGAATTTGATGAATGGATGGATACATGTTTAAGTGTGCTTCTTAATATACTAAATACAAAACTTATTTTAAATAGTGAAAATTAAAGAACAATTCTACATTGTACACATTGCATATGCATGAAGAGGCTAGGCTAAAAGCATAGTAAAGTTGAGGATCTTGAATCTCTTTTGATGAGTTGGATCGGATCTTTTACTCTTTGATCTAAAATTCTTGAAAGAAGACAAGTTTACATTTTGTCCGGTTACTGTTAGCTTCTACCTTTGATTTGAAATGACTCTGTTCCAAATATCAGTCACCATGTTATATGTATATTTGTATGCTAGATTATTTTCAAGGTTAGATGACCGAAACTACTTTGAAGAGGATAGACTTAATTGTGAGAGATTGAGTAAATAGATCTATTAATAATATAAAAGAAATAAGTTCTTAAACAATTCTCTTTCCTCCAAAGTAAAATAAAAAGAAGAGAATAAATATTATTTATATATTATATTTTCATAAAAACAGATATTTTTAATAATTAAAACAAATACATATCTCAAAATGTATTTCAATTTGAGCACTGGCCAATTCGTCATAATTATTATCACTTTAGTTTTGTTAATATTAAATTTAATATATTTATTTAAAATTAAAATTTTAATAATAAATATCAAAATATAAAAGTAATTTTAGTTTTGATAACGCCACAATTCTTAGTGATATTAAAATATATCAAAAAAAATATCTTTATCAAAATCAATTGTTAATTTTTTGTTTATAGTTAATTCTTACTAATTAATAATGTAACATTTAACAATTTTTTATAAAATATTTTGTGTAATTGTAATATTTATGATCATGTCATGTCCTGGTCAATATTGTAAGCACATAAAATTGGGTGACCTAATTTTTAAATTCAGTTTTATCAAGTTAGTTTTTAGTTATATATGAATGATATTTTTAAGCCTTTCAACCTTATTAAGCTGGTTTTTAGTTATATATGCATGATATTTTTAGATTGTTATAATAATGTACAAAGATGGTGTTGACTTTACTTTAATCAGTTAAATTAATGAAAATAAATTATTGAGACCGTTTATTTGTCTTCAAAATTTGATGAATCATGTACTCAGACTTTAATTTGTCAAGTATAAAAAAAATATTTAAAAATAAATTTTCTCATAAAATTGATGAATATATTAAAGTTATTATTGTTTAGTACATATATTTATCTATATTTAATATATAGGTTAGTTTGATAAAAGTTAATTAATGAATTTAAAAATTATTATGCAATTAGTAGTCTTATAATATTAGAAATGTCAATTTATATACGTATACTATTTTTTTTTACTATTATATTATTATATTTTCACATTTTGTAGAAAGATTATGTTAAGCCTCTAACCAATAAAATTATTATATTTTTCAATGATTTGTCTTCAATCTATAAATTCACTTAGATCTCAACCAATAAAATAATATAATTTTAAAATAATTTTAAACATTAATTTTATTTTAGTTTATTTTTATTCATGATTTCAGTTTAATTTTAGAAGTTTAAAAACACATGCAGCAATATTTTTATTATTATATAATATAAACAAAATGAGTTTTTAAGTGTTTTTTAAACAAATTTAGTTCTTATTGTGAGGACCTTATTTTCTTTCATTTCCCATTTTCACCCTTACATTTTTTTTTCTCTCAGCCTCACTCACCCTTCCCCGCACAACTCATTTTCTCTCCAAATACTCACTTCTCCTTTTCTCTTTTTTGCTGGTGGCGATTCTTGGCAGCTGAAGGTGCTTAGCGGGTGTGAACTGATTTCCTCCAGCTGATTTCTTCTCCGTTCACTTCCAAGCTTCTCTTCTCCTTCATTCTTTTCCAGCTGATTCATGGCTGGATTTGAAAGAAAGCTTGTCTTCTTTGGGGTTTCGGGGTTGTTGAGAAATTTTGGGGAAAATCCTTGATTTGTTGTTGCATGTTGAAAAAGGTGGTATTTTTGGACTCTTGGATGAAATTGTAGTGATTCGAACCGATTGCATGTGAAGTTTCTGGTTGTTTTGCAGATTGTTTGAAGAGTTTTTCGAAAATGGTTGGCCGCTGCTGAGCTTCGCGCTGAGCGCGATTCTTTGCGCCTGGGCGCGTGGCCACCAGGAGACCCCATTTGGCCAAGCTCGCTGAGCGCAATGATGAGTGCGCTGAGCGCGCTTGAGAATGTGGGTCTCTGGCTGGCCCGCGCTGGGCGTGACTTGGACCGCGTTGGGCGCGATACCAGCGGCAGGTTTTGGTTCTTCTTTTGGGCGCTGAGCGCGCCCCTTGTCGCGCTGGGCGTGAGACTCCTCAGGAGTCTCAACCTTGTGGGCGCTGAGCGCAAATTTAAATTGCGCTGGGCGCGAGACCAAGGGAGGTCTCTGCCTTCCCCGCGCTGGGCGCGGGTTTTGGTGCGTATTGTAACATTGTAAAAAAAAAAAAAAAAAAAAAAAAAAAAAAAAGAGGCTGATTCAGTAGCCCAGAACGGGCCGTTCCCAAACTGGAACGGGCCGTTCCACACTACTGAATTGAACTACATATTGTAGTTGAGAACGGGCCGTTCCGGCAAGGAGAACGGGCTATTCCGGAGGGAGAACGGGCCGTTCTGGATGAGTCCCGGAACGGGCCGTTCTGGATGAGTCCCGGAACGGGCCGTTCTGTTTTCAGAACGGGCCGTTCTGAGCGTGGATTTTGTGCGTGATCTGGGAGTTCAGAACGGGCCGTTCCGGTATCGGTACGGGCCGTTCTGGCCACTCCGGATTGCCTATAAATAGGGGTGAAGGGGGGGCCGTGAGGAGTTATGGTTCTAGAGAGAAGTTTTAGAGAGAAGGTCTCTGGGTCAGTGAGCTCCTTTCTCTCCCAAATTTCTCTGTTTAACTCCTTTTCTCCTCTAGATCAATAACTCCTTCTGTCTTTTCTTGAATTTCAGATTAGAAAGCTTGTTTTGGGAGGACTGAAGTTTCGAGTTGAGCCTCGAGGGGAAATTATACTTTTGATTCAGTCTTTGGCTATCTGAGCCAATCTTCAGGTAAGGGAAGCTAGATTGTTTGCATGTGGCTGAATTTGTTAGTTTGGATGAGAATTTTGAACTCTCTGAATAGTTTTAGGTCGGACGCAGGTTGAGCGTATCAGGCGTGGAAGAGCTTAGAGCTCTTGGGTTGGTGTTAGGCCAGGCGCGAGTTGACGGCACTGTGCTTGAATATATTTATGAATGAATTGATGCTTATGCATGTTTAAAGTTGAAGTTTTAGATCATGTATGTATGATATATGATGTATGGTGAGGTGTGATTCATATGTATGCTTTGTGATGATATATATGAATGTTTGAATATGATACGTTCATATGGTATGTATTGATCATAATGGTAGGTAGACCATTTATGATGTATGATGCATTATTGCATGTGATGTCTTATGACATGTGTATGGTTGTTGATCATGATGGTGGGCAGACCATTATGATGTATGATGCATGATTGCATGTGATGCCTATGGCATGAGTCTAGCCTAGGACTTGAGGAGAGGAAAAATATTTCGAACTGGAAGAGCTCACATAGAGTCTCTTGAGAGTGGTGCTTGGATAGGCCACTAATATATGAGAGTGGTGCTCTGGGAGGCCACTGGATTTGGGAGAGTGGTGCTCAGATAGGCCACTGGGTTGGGTGAGTCTCCTCTAAGTCCTTAGCTAGTGTTGGAGCGGGGTATGAGGTCGAGGGTTATTCCCTTAACCAAGTACTCAGGAAGGTGCGTGGATCCTTGCGGATAGTCGGTGGGCGAACTCCACAATTGACTTGGTTAATGCATGCCAAGGTCGTGGTAAGCCCGTACCCAGCTGTGCTATACCTGACGGTGGATCTGGACTTCCAAGTGTGTAAGTGACATCATCCGAGTAAACCCGAGTGAGGATTATATATCCTGTTTAGCTGTGACCGAGCGGGCGCATTGGGCGTGAAAACGGTTGGGGTGGTTTCGGTAGGATGGAATGTCACTTATACAGCTCTATTGTTATGGAGATCTCCTAGGTGTATGCGTGACGACGCATTAGATGATTGATATGTATGCCTATCTGTCATGAGTTGCATTCATTGCATGATTATTAATATGATGAAGTGTGGTGTTTGACTTCATGTTTGGTGAATGAATGATTGATTGAGATGAAAGGTTCCTTAGGGACAGGATTTGGGATGCATGTGTAGTATAGAATTTTTATTCTGTACTTGTATTATTGATCTTTGAATTCTAGCTTACCCTTCTGTTTTCCATGTGGTGGAACTGCGATGATCATACTTGGTATGGGAGCAGGTCAGGGATAGCTTGGGAGTAGAGATGATCGTTGTGAGACGAGGAGCTGAGTCTCGTGTTTTGAGTTACCATTCTGGGTAACATTTTTTTTGTCAGTGCTTGACCGGCACTAAGGAATATTTTGGGATGACTGTACATATATGGTGCTATATTTTATATACAGAAACTTAATTATTTCGATCTTTATATTTATGCCTGTATGTATGTGTTATCCAGTTTAATATTCTCTTAGTTAACTAGTTGTAGTGCGATTCCACAAAGTGTAGAGACCGTGGCGGGTCGTTACACTTTTATGGTATTAGAGCCGGTCGAGTCTTTTAGGATACTATGTGGGGAGTGATCCTTCTAGGTTTCTGTTGTGTCATATCTCTGATATGTGTTAGCCTTTGGTGAATTGTGGGGGTATTATGTTACTAATAGGATGTTTGAATTCTTGTAGTATGGTGAGACCCCAGTATGACCAGATTGCTAGGGCCATGGAGATGATAGCCATGGCGATGCAGCAGCAGAGTGCTCACTTTGCTCATATGGAGGCAGGTAGAGCTGCGGCTGAGGCAGCTAGAGCTGCGGCTGATGCAGCTAGACCGGTGGTCTCTCAGGAGGGGAGAGATTTAGCAGAGTTCAGGGGATGTCAGCCTCCTCAGTTCAGAGGGGATTCAGATCCTGATGTGGCGGATCAGTGGTTGAGGGATATGGAGAAGATTTTTAGTGTTTTAGGATCTTCTGATGAGAGAAAGTTGGCTTATGCAGTTTACATGCTGGGGGGCGAGGCTGAGTACTGGTGGAGAGGCACCAGGCAGATGTTAGAGAGCAGGGGTGTGCCTGTTGACTGGGATTGCTTCAGGAGGGTCTTTTTGGAGAAATATTTCCCGGATAGCGTTAGATACGCTAAGGAGGCAGAGTTCATGAGATTACATCAGGGGAGCTTGTCTGTTTCTGAGTATGCTATGAGGTTTGAGCATCTAGCTCGTTTCTACTCTCAGGCCATATCTGAGGCTTGGAGATGTAGAAAGTTTGCGGAGGGATTGAGGCACGAGCTGAAGAGGGTTATAGTCCCCATGTCCATAGTAGAGTTTCCTGCCTTGGTTGAGAAGGCAAAGACTGTTGAGAGTTTGGAGAGTGGTGGTAGCAGCGGCAAGGCTGCTAGAGTTCAGGAGGGATCATCTGGGTCCAGGAGGGGAGGCCAGCAGAGGGGACCTTATGACAGACCTGTACAGTCTCAGAGAGGAGCTGTTAGTAGGGGACCTCGACCTGTTACTCCTCAGGGCGGAGCACAGTCGATGCGGTGTTATCGATGTGGAGGAGCACATATGGTGAGAGATTGTTCCCTTCCGGGGAATGTTTGCTTCAGATGTGGTAGGCCAGGCCACATCTCTAAAGATTGTCAGACACCGGCGACTTCATCTGGGAGTGCCCCGAGGCCACCCAGACCTACAGCTGCGGGGAGAGTGTTTGCATTGTCAGGTGCAGAGGCTTCTACTTCATCAGACTTAGTGAAGGGAAAGGGGAAGGCAGCAGGTGAGGATGTTTTATTTTTATTCGATTCTGGAGCCACGCATTCTTTTATTTCTGTTGATTGTGTGAAGAGATTGGGTTTGTCAGTATCTTCCTTGCATGTTGATTTGTTTGTGTCTACTCCGGCTTCAGTTTCTGTGGTGACGTCGGAGATGTGTGTGAGATGCCCGATAGAGGTGTCTGGTAGGAGGTTCCGAGTGAACCTGATTGTGTTGCCCATGGTGGATATCGACATAATCTTAGGGATGGATTGGTTATCTGCCCATCACATCCTTATAGATTGTGCTCGGAAAGAGTTGATGTTTCCTCAGTTGGAGGATGAGGTGTTGGTATCAGCGGGTCAGGCTGAGCAGTTGATGAGGGATGGAGCTGAGTGCTTCATGTTGTTTGCAACTTTGAGTATTGAGACAGAGAGAGCTATCGCTGGGATCGAGATTGTCAGTGAATTTCCTGAGGTGTTTCCAGATGATGTGCCAGGATTGCCACCCAGGCGTGATGTTGAGTTTAGCATTGATCTGGTACCAGGTGCAGGACCGGTATCAGTGACTCCTTATAGGATGGCTCCAGCTGAGTTGGTAGAGCTGAAGACACAAATTGAGGATTTGTTGGAGAAAAAGATGGTGAGGCCCAGTGTTTCTCCTTGGGGTGCTCCTGTACTGTTAGTGAAGAAGAAAGATGGTGGGGCCCGTTTGTGTGTTGATTATCGGCAGCTGAATAAATTAACGATAAAGAATAAATATCCCCTTCCAAGGATTGATGATTTGATGGATCAGCTGAGGGGAGCTTCAGTGTTTTCAAAGATTGATTTGAGATCCGGATATCACCAGATTAGGGTGAAGGAGAGTGACATACCGAAGACTGCCTTTAGGACTAGGTATGGTCACTATGAGTATGTGGTGATGCCTTTTGGTGTCACTAATGCTCCAGCAGTGTTCATGGATTACATGAACAGGATCTTTAGACCGTTCTTGGACAGATTTGTGGTGGTCTTCATTGATGATATTTTGGTGTATTCTAGATCATTGGAGGATCATCGTGAGCATTTGAGGTCGGTTTTGGAGGTGTTAAGAGAGAGACAGTTGTATGCCAAACTGTCCAAGTGTGAGTTTTGGTTGTCCGAGGTGAGATTTTTGGGGCATGTGATATCGGCAGAGGGGATTGCAGTAGATCCAGCCAAGGTGGAGGCTGTGATTCAGTGGGAGCGTCCGATGACTGCTACAGAGATTAGGAGTTTTCTTGGGTTGGCGGGTTACTATCGGAGGTTCATTGAGGGTTTTTCTCGAATAGTAATGCCTTTGACTCAACTGACTCGAAAAGATCAACCTTTTGTTTGGACGGACGCTTGTGAGCAGAGTTTTCAGGAACTAAAGAGACGGTTAACCACTTCTCCAGTTTTGGTGTTACCTAACACTGGTGAGCATTTTGATGTGTTCTGTGATGCTTCTCACCAGGGGTTAGGTTGTGTGTTGATGCAGGGAGGGAGAGTAGTGGCATATGCTTCGAGGCAACTGAAGACCCATGAGAGAAATTATCCTACTCATGATTTGGAGCTTGCAGCTGTGGTATTTGCCTTGAAGTCGTGGAGGCACTATCTGTATGGTGCGAGATTCAGTGTATACAGTGATCACAAGAGTTTGAAATATCTGTTTGATCAGAAAGAGTTGAATATGAGGCAGAGGAGGTGGATGGAATTTCTAAAGGACTTCGATTTCCAGTTGATGTATCATCCTGGAAAGGCGAATGTGGTAGCTGATGCATTGAGTAGGAAATCCATTCACATGTCGGCTATGATGATTAGGGAGTTGGAGTTGATTGAACAGTTCCGAGATTTGAGACTAGAGGTGGAGGTTGTTCAGGATCACATTAGCTGTGGTATGATCACCATAACTAATGAGTTCTTGAAGCAGGTGGGAACTAAATAGTTACAGGATCCAGAGTTGTTAAGGACTTTGGGATTACTTGGTACTGAGAGGGCAGCTGGTTTTCAGCTTGGTACTGATGGGATTCTAAGATTCAGAGGTCAAATTTGTCTGCCTTGTGATTCAGAGTTGAGGAGAGTTGTTCTAGAGGAGGGACACATGAGTCGTCTTAGCATACATCCTGGTATGACTAAGATGTATCAAGACATCAAGAAAAGTTTTTGGTGGCCTGGTATGAAGAAGGAGATAACAGAGTTTGTAGCCGCTTGTTTGACTTGTCAGAAGGCGAAGATTGAGCATCAGAGGCCCGGAGGGGTTTTACAGTTGATGGAGATTCCTGAGTGGAAGTGGGATAGTGTCACTATGGACTTTGTGGTTGGATTGCCTAGGACAACTAGGAACAGTGACTCTATCTGGGTGATTGTTGATAGGTTGACAAAGTGTGCTCATTTTCTTCCTGTCAACAAGAGGTGGTCCTTGGAGAGGCTTGCACAGTTATATATCCGAGAGATAGTACGGCTGCATGGAGTGCCTTCCAGTATTATTTCTGACAGAGATCCAAGGTTTACTTCAAGGTTTTGGCAGACTCTACATCAGGCGTTGGGAACGAGATTGAGGTTGAGTTCCGCCTATCATCCACAGACAGATGGTCAGTCGGAAAGGACAATTCAGTCACTAGAGGATCTTCTGAGAGCTTGTGTGTTGGACCATCTGGGTAGCTGGGAGGAGGTGTTGCCATTGGTAGAGTTTACCTATAATAATAGTTATCATGCGAGTATTGGCATGGCACCTTTTGAGGCTCTATATGGCAGGAGGTGTAGGACTCCATTATGTTGGTATCAGGAGGGTGAGTCAGTAGTGGTTGGTCCAGAGTTAGTTCTTCAGACTACTGAGATGGTGAGACAGATTCAGGAGAGGTTGAGAGCTACTCAGAATCGACAAAAGTCTTATGCTGATAAGAGGAGGAGACCTCTAGAGTTTGAGGAGGGAGAGCATGTGTTTCTCAGGGTGACACCCACTACTGGAGTGGGAAGGGCTGTAAGGGCCAAGAAACTCACACCGAAGTTCATTGGTCCTTATCAGATCCTTCGTCGTGTAGGTCCAGTAGCTTATCAGTTGGCGTTACCTCCGATTCTGTCCAACCTGCATGATGTGTTTCACGTTTCACAGTTGAGGAAGTACATCAGAGACCCAAGTCACGTGATAGAGATGGATGAGGTGCAAGTTAGAGAAAACTTGACTTACGAGAAGAGACCGGTAGCTGTAATTGATCACAAGTTGAAAGAGCTTCGAGGCAAGTCTATTAGCTTAGTGAAGATTCTTTGGGATGCAGCTACTAGTGAGGCAACCTGGGAAGAAGAGAGTCGGTTCAAGGAACAGTATCCATTCCTCTTTTCAGGTAAGCCTATTTTCGGGGACGAAAATTCTTATTTGTTGGGGAGTATTGTAACATTGTAAAAAAAAAAAAAAAAAAAAAAAAAAAAAAAAAAAGAGGCTGATTCAGTAGCCCAGAACGGGCCGTTCCCAAACTGGAACGGGCCGTTCCACACTACTGAATTGAACTACATATTGTAGTTGAGAACGGGCCGTTCCGGCAAGGAGAACGGGCTGTTCCGGAGGGAGAACGGGCCGTTCTGGATGAGTCCCGGAACGGGCCGTTCTGTTTTCAGAACGGGCCGTTCTGGGCGTGGATTTTGTGCGTGATTTGGGAGTTCAGAACGGGCCGTTCCGGTATCGGTACGGGCCGTTCTGGCCACTCCGGATTGCCTATAAATAGGGGTGAAGGGGGGGCCGTGAGGAGTTATGGTTCTAGAGAGAAGTTTTAGAGAGAAGGTCTCTGGGTCAGTGAGCTCCTTTCTCTCCCAAATTTCTCTGTTTAACTCCTTTTCTCCTCTAGATCAATAACTCCTTCTGTCTTTTCTTGAATTTCAGATTAGAAAGCTTGTTTTGGGAGGACTGAAGTTTCGAGTTGAGCCTCGAGGGGAAATTATACTTTTGATTCAGTCTTTGGCTATCTGAGCCAATCTTCAGGTAAGGGAAGCTAGATTGTTTGCATGTGGCTGAATTTGTTAGTTTGGATGAGAATTTTGAACTCTCTGAATAGTTTTAGGCCGGACGCAGGTTGAGCGTATCAGGCGTGGAAGAGCTTAGAGCTCTTGGGTTGGTGTTAGGCCAGGCGCGAGTTGACGGCACTGTGCTTGAATATATTTATGAATGAATTGATGCTTATGCATGTTTAAAGTTGAAGTTTTAGATCATGTATGTATGATATATGATGTATGGTGAGGTGTGATTCATATGTATGCTTTGTGATGATATATATGAATGTTTGAATATGATACGTTCATATGGTATGTATTGATCATAATGGTAGGTAGACCATTTATGATGTATGATGCATTATTGCATGTGATGTCTTATGACATGTGTATGGTTGTTGATCATGATGGTGGGCAGACCATTATGATGTATGATGCATGATTGCATGTGATGCCTATGGCATGAGTCTAGCCTAGGACTTGAGGAGAGGAAAAATATTTCGAACTGGAAGAGCTCACATAGAGTCTCTTGAGAGTGGTGCTTGGATAGGCCACTAATATATGAGAGTGGTGCTCTGGGAGGCCACTGGATTTGGGAGAGTGGTGCTCAGATAGGCCACTGGGTTGGGTGAGTCTCCTCTAAGTCCTTAGCTAGTGTTGGAGCGGGGTATGAGGTCGAGGGTTATTCCCTTAACCAAGTACTCAGGAAGGTGCGTGGATCCTTGCGGATAGTCGGTGGGCGAACTCCACAATTGACTTGGTTAATGCATGCCAAGGTCGTGGTAAGCCCGTACCCAGCTGTGCTATACCTGACGGTGGATCTGGACTTCCAAGTGTGTAAGTGACATCATCCGAGTAAACCCGAGTGAGGATTATATATCCTGTTTAGCTGTGACCGAGCGGGCGCATTGGGCGTGAAAACGGTTGGGGTGGTTTCGGTAGGATGGAATGTCACTTATACAGCTCTATTGTTATGGAGATCTCCTAGGTGTATGCGTGACGACGCATTAGATGATTGATATGTATGCCTATCTGTCATGAGTTGCATTCATTGCATGATTATTAATATGATGAAGTGTGGTGTTTGACTTCATGTTTGGTGAATGAATGATTGATTGAGATGAAAGGTTCCTTAGGGACAGGATTTGGGATGCATGTGTAGTATAGAATTTTTATTCTGTACTTGTATTATTGATCTTTGAATTCTAGCTTACCCTTCTGTTTTCCATGTGGTGGAACTGCGATGATCATACTTGGTATGGGAGCAGGTCAGGGATAGCTTGGGAGTAGAGATGATCGTTGTGAGACGAGGAGCTGAGTCTCGTGTTTTGAGTTACCATTCTGGGTAACATTTTTTTTGTCAGTGCTTGACCGGCACTAAGGAATATTTTGGGATGACTGTACATATATGGTGCTATATTTTATATACAGAAACTTAATTATTTCGATCTTTATATTTATGCCTGTATGTATGTGTTATCCAGTTTAATATTCTCTTAGTTAACTAGTTGTAGTGCGATTCCACAAAGTGTAGAGACCGTGGCGGGTCGTTACACCGGGCGCATGAGACTCCTTGAGTCTCTGCCCGGCCAGCGCTAGGCGCAAAGACTATTGTGCTAAGCGCGAGATAGTTTTGGGTTCTCTGGTTGAGTCCCGCTGGGCGCGGGCATACATGCGTTGGGCGCGTTGGCCCCCTGGTGCTCTCTGGTTGCGCTGCGCTGGGCGCAACCACGTGTGCGCCGGGCACGGAGAAGGGATGTTCATGTATGAAATTTTGTGCTGAGTTGAATTGAAATAGATGGTTATGAAATGATGTCTAGCAGATAAAGTTATTTTTTATATTAAATTATATCTGATGAATGTGTTGAGAAGTGAGATTATGTTGTGGCTGATTTGTTGAACTGTGAGTTGATATGTTGAGATGTATAAGTTATGTTGTGCTGGAATATTGATGTGAGTTGTTGTAGGCCGCAAGGCTGAGTTGTTGTAGGCCGCAAGGCTGAGTTGTTGTAGGCCGTAAGGCTGAGTTGTTGTAGGAGATCTCCGAGTTGATATGCGTGACGACGCATTGTATGCTTATTGATGATCATGTTGAAAAACCGATGGGATGTATGTTGATGAAGTGTTGATAGTTGTAGTTGTTTATATTACTTAAATATTTCTACATGCTGTTTCTTTTTATGATAGCTTACCCTTCTGTTGTTTCCATGTGGTTGGACTGCAATGATCATACTATGTATGGGAGCAGAGCAGGGATAGGTGGTGGATAGTGGTGAGTCTGCAGCTGGTAGGCGGAGCTGACTCCTATGGATGTTTTGTTTTGTTTTGTTACGGCTACTTGATATAATGGTTTTGGATGTATTTTGTACTCTACATTCTAACTCTAGTCGGATGTAGGACATTGTATATACTTATATTCTAGACACTATATTTATATACTCGTTCTATCCTGTCTCGAGTTTCCGGTGTATTGTGATGGTGAGTGTAGTGACCTGCCGGGTCGTTACACTTATAGTATACTTAAAATGGATTTATTAGATCAATTTCACTCTTAAACTAAAAAAAAACAAATTAAAAGACTGAATTTAAAGTTTTTAAATTTAAAAGACTAGAAGGAACAGTTTTTAAATTTAGAATATAAAAAAGCTTTAAATTAAAATAAGTGATTAAATCATATTAAAATATGTTATTTTTATTCCGGTTAGTCATATTTACTAGTTAAAAAATGAATTATAATATAAATAAATAAAACCATTTTTATACTTTTATAATAACATTTGTTATTTAATATTAAATAAAACTTAAAGTGTAATAATATTAAATTAAATTAAAATATAATTTAAATAATTTATAAAAGAAAATTATTTTTTAAAATTATTTTAGAAGTAATTTGAGTGTTTTATTTGTACATATTTATAATGTAATATATTAAATTTAATAAAAACAAAAATTATATTTTCAATCATTAATATTTCAAAGCTAATAATTAACTAAAGATTTTAAACCTTTAATTTTACTGTTACAATTTTCTATATTTACTTTAATCATCTTTCAACTGTTTTTAGACCTTTGATAGAGTTTAAATTGATAGATTTTATATTGTATATAAAAAAATAGTTTTATTGTAAAATTTTTCATACATGTGTATAAGGTAGTTAAAATTTAAATTTTAACTTTTTATTATTATTCATACTCTCATTATTTAATTTTATTAATTTATTCTAATTAATTTTTATGCACGAAAAATTAAGTTTTTTTTTTCTCTAATGACTTATTTCATAAAACTGGGGAAAAAGTAAAATTGGATGACCTTTAAGAAATGTATTTAAAATTTTTGTAAAAAAAAATTATTATTTATTCAATACAACTTATATAATAAATATCATGATAGAGAAAATTTAGATATTATATCATATGTATTATCAAAAATAACTCAGACATTGCAAGAGTAATAAATCTAATAAAAAGTTAAGTTTTATTATTATTATTATTATATATAAAGTGCAACGTCTAAAATAAACTAATTTATAATGAAACAAACTTTGTAAGAAAACACTGTCTATAATAACAACTATAAAAAAATTGTCACATAAATCCATGTAAATAACAAATTATATGTCTTCGCAAGTAAAACAAACATTATTTGGAGAAAAAGTATACTTGTACCATCAAATCAAAGGAATAGATTTCAAGGTTTTCTGTCAATTTCTCACTTATCCTTTACGGAAAGAGACCCAAATAACAGATAAAGATGATGAAACCGATTCTATTTGAGTAATTATTTTTTGAAGTTCAGTTAGAAATCATAAAAAAAAATTACTTCAGTGAAAATAAATTAATTCAAACACATTAAAAGAGTAGTGAACTCCAGTTAATTATGACCGATTAAGTTCTGAATTCTAATTATATATATATATATATATATATATATATATATAATTAAAAAGAAAGAATCATGAAAAATTATTAATTAATTTTTTTTATAAAAATTAGTCGATAAAATAATAAATATTTTGTATCAACCACATATATGTAAAGTGGAAGGTAAGAGGAGGAAATGAAAAATGACAGGAAAGTGAGAATATAGGATGGGTACCTTTTTGTTTGGGACAGCCCTATTGATCCAATCCAATTTCACCCGAAGAGGAATCAAACAATGTCAAACCCAATACAACGTTACCATGCACATTAGTCCACATTATGGCCCATTTCAAATGATTGTGAGCAATAGGTTCTGCACTCACAAACTTCGGTCAAAAATCAAGGTATAAACTTTATTTGGAGATTAGATTTTTTTTTTTTTATAAAGATAGAAAAGATTATAAAGATGGTCGCAACGAGGATTGAACATAGATCCTCATGTTTCTAACTACCTCAATTCCTCTCTACTCAACTACTAGGCTAACCTTAATAATTTAGAGATTGGATTAAAATGGTTATGAGAAAAAAATAATTCGATTTAAAATTTAATTATATATTTTTTAACATTCCTCTATTTGATTGATTTAATTTTAAATAAAAAAAATTCAATTCGATTAAATAAGATTTAAATTAAATCTATTTATAGCTTTTATTTTTAAATAATAAATAATTTTTTGACTGAAAAACAATAAATAATGTTTAAATGCATTCTATATAAGATAAAAAAAATGAATATCTCAATTTATAAATTTTATTAAATTTAAATTATTAAAAAATCACTTATATCTCAATAGATTCACATTTCACGTGCTTAGTAATTTTCTTCTTAGTACTACATATCTCAATTATAATTCAATCACTCTTTATTTTGTAAATTTCTCTTTTATTAGTTTGTTGTTTTATTTGTTTATGGGTACTTAAAATACTAAAATAAAATTTTATTATTCTTGAATTTCTCTCTCTTTATATTATTATTATTTAATTAAAATATAACAAAATAACATGCAAGTTTGATACTAAACATTCAAAAAAAAATAGAATAAACTTTAAAAGTTTAGGAGTGGTTGAATCTGTTTTGGGATGAATCTAAACGATAACTAATCACTTGAGAAATTGAAATTTAAGGGATAAAACATTTCCAATAAATATTTTTGGTGTACAAAAATGTATCCTAATCACACATTCAAAAAAATCATTTTGTACCATCTATGCCCGACCATATTAGATCAATTTTCTTATATAGAAGAGATTTAATAATTTAAAAATGTCCAAGATAGAAAATAGAAAATACAATAGTGTGTTGTTAATTGTTATGGTATGCAAATACAAATAATTGCTTTAAAGACACAAAAAGTTAGCCAAAAAGGAGATCTATTTGATTAGACTCCAAAATTAAAACCGTAGACGCTAGACCTATAAGCCTAGGGCATAACTAGAGATAATCGCTTTCATCTGGTACGTACGTCAAGTGCCAAGTGTCATCGGATGATAGGAGGAGTTCCACGACATGGGTGGACCAATTCCAAAACTAAGGTGCATGCAGGCACATGTGGGTCCCAACGGTTTCTCGCTTTCCCACTAAGGAACCGAATCAAACGATCTTCGCCACTTTCTCATGCACTGCGATTCCTTTTTCACTTCCTCAAACTTTGGCCCTTCCAAACCCCTAAATGCCAACTGTGTCCTTATCTTTGAGACCAAGCCACTACCATTTTCATTTTTTAATCAAAAAATGCATTATGCATGCATGTGGGTTTTAAGTTTAATTTTTTTTTTTTTGGTTAGTAATCACTTTAGTTTCTAGCAAAAGCAATGAAGAGAGGTTGGTTGAGTGTGGTGAAAACTCTTCTCAAATCAACGATCAAAATGAATGATTAAAATATGGGTTAATGTGTAGGTGTCATTACCACATCACCAAAATTAATTAATTAAAGTTAAAAACGTGTTTTAGTAGCAGTTCTCTTGTACAATTTTCCCAAAATGACATTTGCATGCCACGTTTTGTGTAGGGTTAACATCGTCTCACTTGTAACAATCCCTACAAAAACAAACAAGTTTTAACAGGTTGTTGGGTTTGTTTGCGTACACCGTTTTTATTCATTCTCCGTATTCACTCCACTTGAAACACTGATGCTTCATTTTTAGGGTTTAGGGTTTATTCTGAGTGTTTTCAGACTATTTTTTTTTTATAAAACTTAACTAGTTATATTTAACATAGACTCAACTATATTTTTCATCTACAAATATTTTTTTTTTACTGTATCTACAATTAATGTTCAAATTTAAAAATTTTATTAAAGATTTTAAACTCAATTTTATTGAGATCAATGAGATGTCAGTAAAAGAAATATATACATTTTTTTAGAAGAAAAAAAAATATACATGTAATAATAGTAATAATAATAATTTAATATTATAAGAATAAAAATTATTGATAAATGTAAAATATGCAAAAATATCCAAATATCATCATTATATCTCTTAAACTTAAGGTTGAAGTCGCTGACCAATTAGTTAAATATACATCCTATTCCTATAAAATATCATATGTTAGGGTGTTTCTTAGTGTCCTTGAATTCATCTCCATTGTTGACAGATTTTCTTTAACGTTGTTTTTCCTTGTGAATTTTAGCTCCTTTAATGTGCACTCTTTAAAAATAAATAAATAAATAAAAAGGGTTTAAGGCTGATTGTGAGTTACAGCCTAAGAAAAATGCTCTATTTCAGCATATATTATTTATTACAAACCAATTGCCTTGGTTAGTTGCTATTTTAATTTTTAAAGTTGTATTTTATGTTGATCTACCTAACAAACCAAATTAATCAATTATATGTTTTATTTTCAGCCATCGTTTTCTATACTTGTCTGCTTCATTGCCTCTTCATTGTATTTTTTTTTTACAAGTGTAAGGATTGCATTATCCAAATACCTTATCAGTATCACTAATCTAAATTTTTTATCTGAAAATTTATAATAGAAAAACTAATAATGCACCTGTATCATTGAATAAGAATTAACAGCATACTCTTACTAAAAGGTTTTTTTTTTTCTTTTAATTGATTAGTTTTTTTTATTCATATGAATTATAATAATAACAACAAAATTTAAATATAAAATTTTGTATATATTATTCAAACTTCAACATTATTAAAATTATCTTAGTGGTTAAGGAGAAAAAAGTTGAAATAATAAAAACCTGAAAACCTAAATTTTAATTTATATTATCACCATATTTATAATCTTTCTTATTTTACTTAAAAAAAATTATTCAAACTACCACTTGTTAGGACCTTATATGATGTAAATAAGTTTCATTTGAAAAGTGATATAAATATAATATATTATTTTCATTTCTCAAATGTTACTTAAATTTATAGTTTTAAACAATCTAAATTTAAATTTTAAAATTTGAATTTTAACACATTATATCAAATTAGTTTATATATAAAAAAATATTTTTTTTTCACTTTTTAAAGATAATTATATTTTCATATTTTATTTTGTTTTTTCTAACTAATTTATATTTAATGATAAAATAAAAACAAATATATATATATATATAATAATCATTTTCTTTAAAAATAGTAACTATCCACTTTTATAGAAACACTAATTTTTTTTACACACGAAATACTTTTTTTTAACAAACATAAAAATTATATATTATAATTCTAATTATTTAATAAAATGTTCCAATATAATTTTTTTCTTAAAGATATTTAAAATTGTCAAATTGTCTAATAATTATAATACTTTAAAATTTAAGTTAGATTTATCAAACTTATTGATTACTTTGGGGGACATGCAAAGATAATACAAACATAGAATGAGGGCAATATAGAAATTTCCCAATAACAAATCCTCTCGTCTCCCGTTACACACGAACACCCCGAGAGAATTTGGAGGATTGTCTTGTTGCAATCCGTGCAGATATCAGTAACAGAAAATTCTCTAAACAAATTTTATTTTTTATTTTCATTTAATCTCCCATAACAGCAACAATCTAGGTTCACGCGCTTTATGCCCACCACATAGTGCTCATAACAGAGCGTGCACAACACGCATCACAAATCACTTGCACCGATACACTTCTTATTATATTATAGAAAAATAGTATTAAAAAAAAAGTTTAAAATACAGTGCGAGAAAGACTTGCACAGCAGAGTGTGTTGTGGCTTGGGTTTGGTGCAGTTGTTGATATAAATAGAGAGAAAAAAAAAAAGAAAATAGAAAGTGTAGAGTGTCTGTTCTTCTTCTTGTGCAAGTTTTAATGGCGTGAGTGTGTACAGTACAGCTAGGGTGGGAGTAACCGTATGAGAATGTTGAATCTTTGCATGCTTCACCAACTCTTCACAAATAAAACCCAATAACCCAGATGTGATGTGATCGTTTTGTTTTTTCAAATGAAAATGCGATTGTGAGTCGCATCATCCAGACGCGACCTTTGATTGTTCAACCCTTACCCAACCCAGACCAGACGACGTCGTATGGCTTTTTCTTTTACCCTTCTGTTCTGAGCTTCTTGAAATGGCGAAAGAGATGATAGAGAAGGAGAGGGACGAGGGAGAACTGGAGGAGCTAGAAATGTTGCTGGATGAGATCCCTCACGCCACATCGCATAACCTCCTTCGTTATTATCATCATGGCCATCGACATGCCCATGCCCATGCCCATGCCCATGATGATGCTTCTTTTTTTACAAAACAGCCACACTATGGTAATGGTAATGCTATGTATTACGATGATGATCCTTTGACTCAGATTAAGTTTTCGTGTGCGTCATCATCACCTCTGAGTGGCTTCTCTCTGCAATCTGAAGGTTCTTCTTCCAGTTTGTTCTCATCATCGCCTCCATCTTTCGAGGACCTCAAATCCACCGTGCATTCTCGAAGCTCCTATTACCCTAAGATTCCTGATTCCACCGATGAGAGGTTGGTTCATGAACTAGGCCTCTGCGCTAATTTCAGTAAAATGCACATTGCTCATAACAAAAACAACAATAAATACGACAATACTAATGTGCTTCCGTTTCGTGATTTTATTATTAATAATGTTCACAACGCCCGTGGTGGTGGTGGTGGTGGTGGTGGTGGTGGTGGTGGTGGTGGTGGCGGGGAGTGTAACGATTTCAAGAGAGGGTTTAGTGATTCCCTGGGGTTTCAATCCCCCCTGGCTAGGACCAGGAGTCCTCTTGTCACTCATGCTGCTGAAATGAATTCAGCATTTTCAGGACTCACTCACGATCATAAAATGGCTAATTTATTTGGATCGCAGTGGCCTGGCCCCGACGGGATGCTCTCACCACTGAATGGAGTCAGTGGTTGTTCAATGGGTTCTCCCAGGTCTCAGTTGAATGGATTTGATGGGGGTTTGATGGATTCACCGAGGTCTCAATTGAACGGATTCAGTGGTGGTTCAATGGATTCTCTGAGGTCTCAAGTGAATGGATTCAGTGGTGGCTCCATGAATTCTCCCAGGCGCAGGAGGCAGCTGATGAATGATTATTATTGTAGGGGAAGCTTGGCGCCGGAGCTTGTTGCTTCCTTGAGTAGGAGTCCGGCAACGGTTGATGCTGCTTCACTTTACGAGCATAAATATGGAATCAATTTACCTGAAGAAAGAGGGGTGATGTCAAGATTGCCTAACAATAACAATTTTAGGCCATGTACAAGTGTTCAAGAGTTACTGCAGTTTGGCCTTTCTCTGCCTAATGCAACAAGAGGTGTCCCGCGTTCAAATACTAGAATGCCCCAGGGGAATCTAGACTCCATTACTAGTGAGGGGAGCTTCATCATACAAGGGGAAGGTTTAAATTATGTTGTTAGCAGGGGTTTGGATCATTCACGGTGTCAGCGTGCTGGGTGTGAAAGTGGCTTTGCTAAGCAGCTACATAGGTCGGAGCCTGACATCCGACACCAGATTGTAGGATATGAAAATCCTAGGAGTCCGAGGAATGGTTGCTCATTCCCTTTGCTACCTAAGTATAATTCCCTAGTAGAAGCCCGGGGGTCGATATATTTAATAGCCAAAGATCAGCATGGCTGTAGGTTCCTGCAAAGAATGTTTGATGAGGGTACACTGGAAGATGTACAAGTGATATTTAATGAGATCATTGATCATGTTGTGGAACTTATGATAAATCCTTTTGGAAATTACCTTATGCAGAAGTTGTTGGATGTTTGTGACGAAGAACAGAGGATGCAGATCATACTCGTGGTTACTCAGGAGCCAGGGCAGCTTGTCAGAATCTCTTTAAACACTCATGGGTAATCATGCAACTTATGCTAGTATTGAAATATTATAGAGTGCCGGCTGTTAAATTTGACATTACTGTTTATCTTCTGTCAGCACTCGTGTGGTACAGAAGCTGATTGAGACTCTCAAAACTAGGCAGCAAATTTCGTTAGTTGTATCAGCTCTTGAACCAGGATTTTTGTCCCTCATCAAAGATCTTAATGGAAATCATGTGGTTCAGCATTGTTTACAATGCCTAAGCAATGAAGATAACAAAGTATGACTTTTACCCTTTTAAGTTATTTATTGATTTGGAAAAATTTTGTTGTGGATGAACAGAAATTGATCTGCTTAAATCGCTTAATACTATGTTTTTATGAGCTTTTGGATCAATGCATGATAGCTGATCATCTTGTGTGAGAAGCACCATCTTTTCCTCCAGTTTCATTCTGTTCTCAAAAGTTTGTTGCTTATTCCCTGACATGCAGTGCTGTATATTGATGTTCTAATGATCGAAGTTTCTATTTTATGCACCTCTATGGTTATGTTTGTATGCATTATTGAATAAAATTTGCTAAGTGTTTTTTTCTTCCTTCTTTGGGTATACTAGGAAACTTCATAGTCCTTTTTGAAAGGAAAGGGATCATAGGAAGCATTATGGTCACGAGCTGTTCTGCTTGGCCAAATTGTTCAAACCTTTTTTTTTTTGTTTGCCTGATCATGAACATGTTTCTTATTTTTCCTACATATATAACTATTCAATGAAAAATTCTGTAATCATCTTTCATCTATGGTCTTGTATATAGATTATTATGTTTTTAACTGAAGGGCTATGACTTTACAGACAAGTAGTACCAAGTTCATTATTGCAGATGACTATTTTTGATAGTTGATATTATGAAAAGACATCATGGTATCAAAGCATTTGAAATGATTTATTTATGATCACATAGTTGACACTCTTTTCTTGGACACATAAGAGGTTGGCCTATAATGTTAAATAATACAGTACATTGTAAATTACCGTGTCAAGTAGACTAGACATTTTCTTGACTGATTAATAGTTTCATCAAATTGTACATTATGATGATAATGATTATTAGTTATGTCTAACTGTATTTATTCTTCTCACAGAATCCAAATGCAGTGGTGTAATTGCTTTTTCTTTGCTTTACTCTTATTATTCTTTAACTTACTGTTCTATTGTTCTTAATAGCATTTTCAACCTACCTTATAGATGGACATTCAATGTAGTGGCAGGGTCATAGAATCTTGTTCAAAATATTGTCTCATTGATGATTAAACTGTGGGAGACTTTCTAGTGCTTATTTAAAATAATGATTTCATGAAAATGCTCTCAACTAATAATTACTATGTCATCCAAAACATAGCTTGTTATGTGTTGAACAATACTTTAAGAATCTAAGTACACGTTTATTGCTTTGTTTAAAAATTTGATCCCTTGCAACCTTTACTTCCATTGTAAAATTAATGCATTTAGGATTATTAAATTGCATCTCAACACTCTCAAGAGCAGAGTCTTCAGACCAACTACCCAACAACAAATTAATTTGTGATGTTATATATATTACAGGGTAAAGAGCTTATGAACTGTGGTTGAAGTTGAATCTGTTGTGCATATTGCTAGTTCAAGGTTAAATCTGTTGTGTAATGAAAATGTTGACAATAAATGACAAAGATCTGCTATTCTGCTTTACTAATAGAAATGTTATTATAGGCCATCTCTATAGCATGTTTTAAACACTCTTAAGTATACTGTATGGATATAACATTTTTACCCTAGTTTAATTTCTTAATCATGCTAATTGATTCGGGCAGATCACTTTGTCACATGTAATTTATTCTCTGTTAAAAGCTAGAGTTTGATAAAACTGCATACAATGTGTACAAATATTGATATTTTGTTGCAGAAAAAAGTTACATCTCACATTCTTTGCATTGTGCAGTTCATATTTGTTGCTGCTGCAAAGTATTGTGTTGACATTGCAACTCATCAACACGGATGTTGTGTTCTGCAAAGATGCATTGGTCATTCAAGTGGGGAGTATAGAGAAAAACTGGTTGCAGAAATATCTAATAATGCACTTCTGCTGGCTCAAGATCAGTATGGGTAATTATTTGAAGCATATTTGTTATGTTAAGCATGTCTAACCTTTCTGTTTAAATACATGGTTTATTTCCTGGACAAAGAATCTTAGCTTAGCAAATTGTCTCTGGTGATTGGTGGATTTTTTAACCCATATCACCAGACAACGACAACCAGACTTTGTGGGGATTAGTAGGTGTGGCTGTCATGAAACATCTTGTTTTACTCCTTTTTCTTATGACCATTCCACATACTAGATTAACGATGACAATGTGCGGGGTGCAATTACCGAAAGAGTGATTGTCAAGGAGCAAATTTTTTATCTACTATCATATTTAAATTTGAAACAGAAATCCGTCTATAATTATCAAGTTTTTTAACTCAGCAATTTGTGAGATTCCTTAAACCATATGGTGGAACAATAGAATGCACTTGAAATGAGTTTTTTTTATTTATTTATTTTTATTGAGGTTCTCTGCTTTCTTTCTTCTGTGCTTGGGATTTATAGTTAGCAAAAACTCATTTTTTAAAGGAGGATTATCTAAAGATACGTTATTGGTCATAGTTAGAATTTTTATGTACTTTGAATTGAAACAGATAAAATTTTACTCCGCTCATTTTTCTACTCTTTTCGATTCATTCTTTTTGTCTTCTGCAGAAATTATGTTGTTCAATTTATCTTGGACTTGAGGATTCCTTCGGCCACTTCAACTTTAAGTTCGCAATTTCAAGGTAAATATGTGCACATGTCAATGCAGAAGTTCAGCAGCCATGTGGTTGAAAAATGTCTTGCTGTATTCAATGATGAGAAACGATCAAGTGTCATTCATGAACTGCTCTATGCTCCTCACTTTGAGCAGTTGCTTCAAGATCCACATGCAAATTATGTTGTTCAGTCAGCTCTTCGACATTCTGAGGTTTGTAACATGACCAATTTATATTTCTTTCACTTTGGTTACCGCTCCCTATAACCATATGAAATGCATAAAATTATCAGTTGTATCTATAAGCTTTTTGGGCTTTGTCAACGACATTTGATTCCTCTTATCTGCTTGGTATTTCTTATCTCACTATTGCCTTTTACTTCTAATCTAGGGCCATGTGCATAACTTGCTAGTTGAAGCAATCGAGTCCCACAAAGCAATTTCGCGGAATAGCCCGTATTCCAAGAAGATTTTCTCGCAGAAGCTTTTGAAGAAATGATGTATATTCTTCCCTTAGCAAGAACTGTTGTTGTTCTACATGAAAAATCATTTTGGAGTTTGCCACTGAAAAAATGCATTGCATGGTTATTTAACTGTAAGTTGGGATACTAATAACCATACAAAGGAGACAATCTATTTAGAATTGCTTATCCATCTGCTCAGCTAATCTTTTTTTTTTTTTTTTTTTTTTATAAAAAAAATAGAGAAAAAGAAAGAGCAGAAAATTTTGCTCTGATTTAAATTTTAGACTTTGAATGTACTATTCTGTTGTCCTGTGTCTCAACTTCTTGGATATTATGATCCTGTTAATTAAGGTATTCTCACTGGCTGAGAATGTACAGTGTATAGTGTTAGAACGTTTGATGTTTCTGTAAACTACTACGAGGGAATCTCTCAGAATAACTTCCTTTGTTCTGTGCGCAAGGGAATGAATGACGCTGGTTCTTTAATTGTATTTACAATTATTATAATTCCCTGTTCTTAATTTTAGAATCTCATTTCCTGTTATTCTTCCTCCCATATAGAGGTTTTGATTATACAGAAATTTTCTTATCTAATACGTTTTTCTCTAGGGCCAAAGATAGGAGTAGAACAGACCTGGTTTATTACTTTATTTAATTGTTTGTTTCTGGTATCAAAAGAAAAAACAATTATGTGATACTTGCTGCTTGGTTAAAAAAAATGGATGGTAACGCTGTAGGGAAGGGAAAATGAAGGGTTAATAATCCCTTTCTTCCCACTACTTGCCTCTTCCCCCAGTATATATATATATATATATTAGTCGGAACAAACACTTGTTTTATTCATTAATAATTAATATTCTAAATGTTGGTCGCTTTAGTATTTAATTTTACAAAATTTTCATTCTAGTTTCTAACTTTACAAAACATTATTACCTTTAGTATTTTTTTTTATGCAAAGCAGAATGATTTTTTATTAACAAACTTTTATGGTGAAATTATTTCTTTTTCCCTTCCTTTTTATTCTTTTGAATTAAATATATCAAAAGTGATTTTTTCTCAACAGACTTTTACGTAATAAAGTTTCTTGAAGCCTAAGAAACGAATACACTAAAAATGAGATCTAATTAAAATTTAGGTTAAAATAATTTTTTTTAGTCTTTATAATTTTATTAACTTTATCTTTTAGTCTCTACAACTAGTATTTTAGTATGTGTAGTGTAAATGTTAAATGTTTATTATATATAAATAAAAATTAAAATAAATTATTTATATAAATAAATATTATGTTTAAAATTTGAATAAGTATATATTTTTAAATATATAAATTATACTTTACATTTGTGATAAATAATTTATATTATAGTATACGATTATTTTTATTTATTAGTAATTATTTTAAATATTAAATTTAATTAATAAATATATATTTATGTTTTATATAGAGGTTGATTTAAAATATATATTTTAGTTCATATATTTATTTTTAAAATATTTTTTAATCTTATAATTTAAGATGTATCTTTTTAATCATATAATTGCAATCTTTTTTTTATCTTTGGCGTTAATTTCTTTTTTAACAATATCTCTTTTATGTTATTGTAGCAACAAGTATTCAACTTTGTATTTTTAATATCAAATTTATTTATTTAAAATCAGATTTTTTGATATTTCATTTTTTTTATCCTTGTGACGTATCCAATGTGTTTAGACACCTTTTTTTCTATCCACAAATTAAAATTTTCCGTTAGGTCAATACAAAAGAAAATAAAAATGATTAAAAAAATAAATATATAAACTAAAAATATTTATTTTAAATTATAATGACTAAAAGATAAATAAAACATATATATATATATATATATATATATATATATATATATATATATTTTAACCAATATTAGGTCGTGTTTATTGCCTTTATGTCTATCTCTTTACATGTATTTTTTTTTACAAGAGATAAAATCACGAGAAAAAAGAACGGCAAAACAAAAACAGCAACTCTCTCCTTGGGAAGAATGGTCGGGTATTTTGAACAATAAATATTAAACGTATAATTTTAAATTGAATTAATTATGTATTATCCAACTTATACATGCCTTTAATGCAGTTATTCATTAGTATTTTAGCATTTATATTTTACATGTTAAATTTTTGTTATATACTAGCATATAAACGATGTTTTGTGAATTATTTTTAAAATTAAAAATTAAAAAAGTTATATAATAATTAGTGGTTATTAAAATTATAAGAAGTTGCAGACTGAAATTTATGGAAAAGAATAGATAAATTGTAATTTGTAAAAAAAGTAGTAACAAGAATAAGATTGTAAAAAATATATATAGACATCAAATGAGATAGATTCCTTTATTAATAGTATCGATAACTAAATTTTATAATAAATTATATATCTAAATAAATATTATATTTAAATATATAAATTATATTTAAAATTTGAATAGATAAATATTTTTAAATATATAAATTATATTTCTGATCTAAAATAAATAACTTATATCATGGCAAATAATTTTTTTTAATTATTTATAATTTATTTTTAAATACTTTATAAATAAATATGATAAATAAAAATTAAATTTAATAAAAAGTTAAAGAAACTTCTAAAACTGTTCTTGTTTGAGATAACAATTTACATGGGTTGCTTTTGGAAATAGAAAAACACTTATTAAATGTTTTGAATTAATCCTTAATTAGGAAATATAATTTTTTAT